>NW_024104418.1:116192-716192 GCF_003945595.2 Pipra filicauda | reverse complement strand
GCTTGTAACAGTTACCCCCTTTTTTTTTCACTTTTCAGATCTGATGAACACCAAGCCACTCTTGAATCCAAAAGCTTGCCTTTCTGCTTCCCTCTGTGTTTGTTGTCCCAACAGAAGACATTGATTCTTCCCACAAATACTTTCACGCTAAAGAGTAAGTTTAATGGGCAAGTAACGGTCAAAAATAAATGAGGGGTCCTATTATCACAGAGCTCAGATCTTTTCTTTCTGCAAAAGAAAAGGAAAGAAAAAAGTTTGTTCTCGAGAATCAGATTATTTTGCTGTGATTTTTTTCTCAGTTAACCTAATCAGAATGCCTAGAGGTGAGCAATGTCTGCTTAGGCACTAAGTTAAACAGCTAAAACCTTCACTGTCTGACAGCATTCTGTCCTCAGTAGGGGTTTCTGGTTTTACAGGCCTGGAGGGTAAGTTCCAGCACTTGAAAAACTGTTCAGTAGAATCTCTGGAGGCAACAAGCTAATGACCATTGGTCTTAATGGTCTACAAAAATTGATGAGTGTAAATTTAAGCTTGTATAAGGCTTACCTGAGAGAAACTGATGAAAGGTGCTATGTGAAGGTAGCTGTTCCAGAGATAACATCCATTAGGTATTGAACTATCAGGTTTGAACTTGAAGAGGAAAGCAAGGCTGTAAAATCACAGACTGTGTTCCTCAGGATGCAGCCAAGAATAAGCAATATTTATAGACTGCTTAGGTAGCTTTAGATCAGATGATTCTGAAATATGTTTTTCAAATATTAATAATTTTTGTGGGTTCCAGCTGCAGCATTCTTTCTGATAAGGTACTAAAGGATGGTGATGAGCCTATGTGTTATAATGCCTACAGATGTTAGACGAAATTGACTTTATTACATTACTGCCAATAGAAAGAAAAAGGCAGAGAATGCAAAAGTTGCTAGTATGTCTCTCTTGCTAAAACTGTTGTTAATCAGTCAACTCAGGTTGTGGTAGCTTGTCTAACTCAGCAGGTCCAATGTCATCTACTTCTGCCCTTTGCAAATTATGTTTAGTCACATATTGAAGTCTTCTGATTTGAACTATAGAGTGTTAAATAAGGCTGTCCTTTCACCAGCATTCCTAGTTCTCATTGGTTTAGCTGCATGGACTCCTTACATAGCAATACTGGTTATCAGAGAAACTTATTATGACAGTATTTGACTTATTATTGTAGGCAGAGCTTTTTTCTTCCCTTTCTGTAAAAAGGTTGTAGTGGACTGAATGCGCTACTGTTGCTGTACTGGTTGGAGTCTTTTTGTTAAAGATACCAATATGAAGGTACACAAAACAGAGAAGGAAAAAAGGTAAAGGCAGAAAATTATTTATGTCTTCCTGGCGTTGAAAGATACCTTCAGCGTTCCTCCTGCAGATTTACAGTCTCACATCCTGTTCTTTGCTGTCACAATGGTTTTGAAGAGGGAGCATTCATAGTTGCCATTATAATAAAGGTTCTTTAGGGCCAGTTGTCCTCTGTTATAATTATAAATGAAGGCCTCTAGCAAAGTATTTTAAGGGAATATTCCCACTGGTTTTCTGTAGAGTTATTCTGTTAGTTTCATTTTAAACAAGGCTAAGGGGAATTGGTAATCTCTGTGCCTGTTTATCTCATTTTTAAAATGTGATTGAAACATGGTTGTCAGACAAAGTAAGGAAACCTTCTTTACGGACTAGTCCAGCATCTCTCTCTGTAATTGCCGCTGTCTTTCATAAGTAATTTCCATGGAAGCTTAAACTGACCAGCTTTGCATATTTATAAATAAAATTTGTTGAGCGTGAGTGATCCCAATTAACTTTCATCCACTCTTTTTCTTCCCAGGTGAAGCTATTTGCAGATTCAAATTCCTTCCCTGGTAACATGGTAGCATCCATACTGCAGAAGAAAATATGGGCGGTGTTCTGGAAACAGTTGCTCAGCACAGCTTTTGGAAATTAAATTCCCACCACTCTGAGCTGCTGGAATGGTCTAAAGGTGTCTTTAAGCAGAGGAGGAAAGGACAACCAGTAGGTATATTTTTTTATTTTCCTAAAAATTTTGAAGAATGGATAAAGTGAATGCAGAACTGTTGTTTGTGAAATCCATTAATAATAAATCTGTTGGGAATCAGGGACATTTTTGGAAACAATAAGAGATCAGTCTTGGCTAAATAGAAGGAAGGTCATGTTACATAAAAACATACAGTAGAATCAGGCTTGCTTATTTTTGTTATTTCCTAAATTGTAAATAGCCCTGGGTTTAGTTTTTTTCCCTCTCCTCCTCGTATAAAGGATTTGCAAGTCTAGGCAAGTCTACTTCACAGCAAGTGTTCAGTCATGCTTGTAATGATAGTTCTAATCACAATTCATGAGGTATCACGTATTCAGGTATGATTCAAGCAACAAGGAAATATACTGAAAAGAAGCAAAACTAAATTAAATGGAGTCTGGTGTGCTAAAGGTGGAAGAAATGAATAGGCTTGGGGTCATTTCCCTTCTATTCACAACAGAGGACACCCACATGAAGCTCTGAGAGGAAGCCTGCCTGGGGAAAATGGAGGGATAGAAACAGTTGAAGCAGGGATCTTTGATGTCATGTAATAGGTTTTTCTGTATTCTAACTGTCTGTTTATGCCAACTCTACTTCATCCTCCTGTCCCTGGATACTTTATTAGCTATTAATAAACAAGTAGCTAACTTAATGGTTGTGGAGGTTACACTGCTTGTGTGTCATATTTCTTTCACTTTTCTATCAGATGTTTTTTCAGATTATCAACTATTTGAAATGAGGAGAGTGTGCTGTGTTTACTGTTCAGTAGGGTATGCTCTCACTTCTGTCTGGCTTATGGGTAAGAAGTATAATGGATTAATAAAAATGCATATAAGGCTTCTCCGATCATTCCTAAAAATTATATACTTTGAAAGACTACAGTAGTTTGGTCACTGAACATCAGATAGGTAATGCAAATTCATGAGTTCACAAAATGCACAAGTATACATGCTCTTGAGAAAGATATGAACAGCTTCCCTCTCTGTGAGACATTTAACTTTGTGTATTGTGCTGAAGCTACTTCTATTTCCATTTACCAGTACTGCAGCAAGGCACAGATGGGAAGCTTGAAAGTCACATACACACAGGGGTGGAAGAACATTTTAATGCCTGCAGAATCTTCCTTCTGTTCCTCATTCTGTACTGATGACAGGAGTAATTATGTTTTAGTTCTAGTCTTGCAGAGTATCCCTTGTGCTATCTGCTTGGTCCATTGCTTTTCCTGCTGGAGCTCCTTTAGGCCTTTTAAATAGTGCTCTTACAAGCAGAGAGGACAAATTTTAGGTGTGACTTGAGGAGCACTGTATTTCAAAACTGATAAAAAATTTGGCTTTTTAGTTAGTTTTATTGGTCAAATGCTGTTAGAAGGATTTGTGCCTTCTCAAGTTTGGTACGTTTAATAATTTTCCTTAATATATTAAATAATATATTTCACTGACAGCCAATAGAGTTGTTAAATCATTATATGAAATGACAATTCTTTTAGAATTTATTTTCTTGCTTCCAAAACGGAGATGGTCCTGTTATTTTTATTTTTCATGGTGCATGGTATTTCCATTTTTTTCCTGTAATAAAATCTCTATATGAATATTTTTTAAAAATGTTTATGAGATCATGTACACTTATACGCATATTTTTCTAAATAACAACAAGCAAGATACTTCTATACCAAGCTGTGTTTTGGTTGAAGAATAATAGTACTTAAATTTCCAGAAATATATCAAAATATTTTAAAAATAGGATATCCGTACTTACTTGATATAAAACAATATCTTCTCAATAACAGGAATTCTTTCAGGGGGATGTTTCCCTAATATCTATAAACCCAGTGGATTGGATAATATTTTTCTTGTCTATAATAAGGTTACAGAACTGAAATGTGAAACAATAACCTTTCTCACCAAAAAACATATCTTGGGTGTTTTTCTGCTTCCATCTTTATGTGTAACCTTTTATCACTAAAACATTTTCAGAGGGAAAACCTTTCCAACACATCAAAATACTTTCCAAAATGTTACATTTAACTAACAGCTTTGGGTTACTGTATAAAGAAAAGCTTAATACCCGCTTTCCTGTATCTATATAGGGACTAGTATCAATCGTCTGGGCTAGCAATGTTAGGCCATAGACTAGTCTCTGAAGAAGAACTGTAGAAAATTCCATATTTGAAATCAGAGTAGATATATATGTAGATACTGTGGGATTGTAAAGAAGTCTTATGTGTAAAACAACTTAGTTTTAAAAAAATAAATTGAGATGACATATTTGATTGTAGGATTTTTCCTGGGACAGAATAAAAAGCAAAAAAAATATGGGTTTTGAGAGTAAAAATATTTATTTGCTATAGAATTGAAATTCTCTTGTAAGAGTAATCAGAAATGACTTATGAGGTTTATGGTCAAAATGCATTTTGTCAAGAGACTGACAATCTATTCTGTGACAGTCTACTTAGCTTTCATTTCATCTACAAAGATGAGAAAGCTGTCTCAAAACTAAACTGGTGTCTGTCAGAAACTTAACCTCCATCAAAATATGCTGTCAGGCACCTCCAAAACAAGGGTTAAATTTATGCTTCCTAGCTGAAGGCAGTAAATGAGGACCTGACTTATTTGAGGCCACAACATTGTTGGAGTCACTGAAGAGATGGAGCCATGTAATAGAGACTGAATCACATCTGAAGTCAACTTGGTTTTGGTTTCTTTTTTTGAAGTATCTGTCACTTTTAGATGAATTGCAGAGGGACACAAGGTTTATCTGGATTCAAAAATAGGGTGAGTCTTTTTTCTCCCTGAATACTACGACATGCTTTCAGTGGAGCACCACTACCCCTCCAAGTTCCCCTTCAGAATTCCTGCAGCATAACATAACGGAGGGAGATTCCTGGCTTTGTGCAGAAGAAAAGTGGTGTGACCCTGATAGCACTCTGCTTCAGGGGAATTTCTTTGTGTTCCAGAGTGTGAACTTGGACAACTTTTGTGCTGATCTCAGCTGAAATGTGGAGTACTAGTTGTGGTTTGGCCTTTTGATTATCCACTAGTGACTATGCAGAAAACAGGACTAGATATGCAAATTCAACATATTTTAAGATTCACTGGAGGGAGTTATAGTTCTGAAGTATTGTGTCAGTTGACTCAGTGCATATCGACTTAAAAAATAGTACCTGGAAAGGGATCTGGACTGAAGATACAAGGGGAATTTATTCCTCTGCCTAGCTGGAGTTGTTTGGTGACACTGGAGATAGATACCTTGTAGTATCTATCCTAGTTGCTAGTAGTCCAGACCTGGGGAACCAGGTCTCCCTTTGTTGCTGTGTCTTACCTGCTGATTCCAATGTCCCGTATACACTAAAGCATGTCAGATATGATGACATGCTATTGCTTATATTGAAGTTAGTTAATTGTGCCCAAGTGGCTGTGCACTGAATATATTGACTATAATTTCCTTTGACTATAACAAAATCTTAAACAACTATCTCACCTGTGGGTACCTATATCTCTAGCTGACTGCTGAATCCAACCTGTTTTATGGGATAAAAGCTAAAATAAATTTATGTAAGCTAATTAAGACCACCATTAGGGTGTTGGTAGACAGTCTGACTGCTTGGGCTGAATTTTCAGTACACCTGACCTGCCTGAATAGAGGCGAAGGCATACCCTTTTCTGATTAGAAGTGAATACTTGGAAAGAAAGGGTGAGATTGACAACACAACAAGATTTAAAAAAGATCCAGAGCATTATTCATGTATTTATACTATAAAAAATTATATTATCAAAACCCAATAGAAGTTAAAAGATTTTTTAATTTTTTTTAAACTAATTTTTAAAAATTAGAAACGTAATAGGTCTTCATGAAAGTATAGTTGGTCTATAATGGTGTGATCTATATTTAAAACATTTGCATTCTGCTAGTTTTATTTGAAAGGCTTCATGGACAATATTAACTTTATTTTAATGATGAAACAACAATTGTATTTTAGCAATTTGTAAAGACATTAGTACTGCAGCCTTTCTTTTCTTTCTCAGTATACTTGAAAAAAATGTTTAAGAGACTCCTCAGTTTCATTCTTGAGTGGAAAAATACCACAACAACAAACTCCAAATCTTCACTATTTCCAGTCTAATTTATTTTTCTTTATGAATTCAAATGATGTGTGAAATAGAATACAGGCTGTCTTGAAAAGGTGAAGTTAGGAACTATGACTATACAAGCAGAAAAAGCAACCAACTTCCAAAGAATTTTGAGGGAAATATCTAAAGTATCAGTCTGTTTACCTCTATATCCTTGCAAATTCAGGACTGGACTTTGAATAAGTTGAGATTCGTAGATTCCTAAGAGTTGTGGAGAGAAGTAAAGCTTAATGGCCTGAGAAAAGTTCATGTTGTAACTATTCAAAATTCTGTAGTTAGTCACCCTTACTCCTTTAAAATACTTTTCATGGAAGAAACCATAAATAGACAGGAATCCATACAAATAATGGGATCTGCCTTCATGGAAGAGTTCACAAACCAGGGTCACTGATGCTTATGAAAGTTTACTGGAACACTGCTATTAACTAAATCAATATTCACTCTTCATTAATACAATGTGCACCTCTGTAGCATTTGTTTGTCTCTGGGAGTATTGATTTGTGACCACTCAACTCCAATTTTTTTGGCTTTTCCTTATGACAGGAATAATTACACCTCTCATTTAGTCCATTGCTTTGTAGTTAGAAAAGCACAGATACAGTGAAAAGTAAATGGTTTGGTGAGTACAAGACACATGCCACAATCTCATTGCACTCAGTCAGGAACCCCCTGTAATACTGCTGGTTACAAACATGAATCTCAATCCCTCTGAAAATCATTGCTGGAAATTCTTTAGCGATTTTATAATTCAAGTGTGTTTCATTAGAAGATAAAACAGTAGCTTACAGTCCAAGCATTATGTAATGTTGGTAAAGTTGTCATCCCTGGGTTGTTGTAAACATCCATTACGGAGAATAATGGGCAGGTTCATGCTTTCTGTTTAGTGACAGGTATTATGTGCTCTCCTTCATTTACCATTTGCTTTCTGCAATGCATTGAGCTAGTTCAAACCAGGCTCCGTGTGCGTGTATTTGCGCAAGAGGGAGAACGGATGAAAGGATCATAATGATGGTGTCAAAGAATTGACAAGGGTTTTATGGGAAGAAAAGAAAAAAAAAGCCACTACTTGTATAGAGGTATAATCCTTGTGTAGTCTCTATACCCTAATAATATTAAAACTTCCAAAGCTAGCTGTAAAAGGAAAAAAAAACCTTTTTTTTTTTTTTTTTAAGCTATACTAATTTCTGTCAGTATATATATCTAACAAATACTAGCTGCATGGGAATGGTGAGGGGTGAATGGATTATGAGCTTTCTATTACAAAGAAACACAGCACATCCTGTCTCTTCTAGCAAAAACAGATTCAAGTGAACTGGGTGTAACAGCCAAAAACTGTCAAAGAGTAAGGTGTAAGGAAGGGAAATGTGCAGGCTGGGCCTCTGTTGTAGCTTCCTTGAGCTCTGTGTGATATATAATTTTTGATAAACCTGTTTAAAAAGGGCTGATTTTGGACATATTCTCAGGGAGAAAGCAAACTTACAGGTGGCTGTCAGAGGGAGAACATCATAGGCCCACTCGGAAAAAAGAGAAAAGAGCCAGCAAAGCCTGTTACTTGAGGGATGTGTTCAGGATGGACACACAGAGATCAAAATGCAGTTTGCTCTGAGGCCTGCTTTGGCAAGTACAAATATTCAGTGCAGATATAAGCAAAGTCATGAGAAAAATAGGACAGATGGTGATATCAATATTAGTGTTTTGCTTGTTGGTTTTACCATAGCATTATTTAGGTTTTGGGTGGTTTTGTTTGTTCTGGGGTTTTTTTGGCTGTTTACTGCTGAGCAGTCCCTGGACAAATGTTGCCACCTTCTCTCTTATTGGAACAATGTGATTGTCCTGTGAGGCAAACCTAGGCTCCCTTTAATGAAAGAGGATAAGAAGGGTGACCTTAATGTGCAACAATAAAAAGTGATGGCATCTCTTTTATTTTAAAGACTTCACGAGCTGCTGAAGAATGAGAACTTTATGAATCTACTTGCTTTACATATCTCTGTACTGTAAATATTGAAAATGTATTGCAATCATATAATCCTCTTCTAATCTTGAGGACTTCTGGTGTGCTTGTGTTTTCTCTAAAATAAATTTGACTGCTTCTATGTGCTCTTTTATCCTGGCAGATAAAAGTGTTTTTATACTAAAGAATAAGCCAGGGATTTGCATGTCTATGGGAGAAATATTCTGTTTTCAAGTTAAAACCACTCTTCATAACAATTTTGTTATCACTGCCAACATACTGAGGAATCTTTTGGATGCCCCAATCTTCTAAGTTTTTTTCCTAAATAAAACACGATAAGTTTATTAAAAAGGGCATTCAGAGTTTAAAATTTCTGGTAAAGCTGGAAGTATAATACAAAACCAGATGTTTAATATCCAGATAAGTTAAGGTGAACTTTTCCTTTGACTGAAGCCGAGAGACAACACTTATATAAATAAATCACCATTCTGCCATGTGCAAATATGTGCCAAGTGTAGATTGTCATCCTTACAGTAGAGTTGAATCACTCTGAAGGCAAGATCTAAACACCTTTAAGAACTTTCTCAGAGGTAAATAGCTTTAACATGCTGTTGAACAGAGATCAGTTATAAGGCTCCCATTAGCCTTATTGCGTTCAGTGGTTAAATTTCCACAAGTTGCTCAGAAAACCTACTCTCCAAAACTGAATTATTTTGGGTTGTCTAACAATGAGAAGAACTGCTCACCAAGGAATTCTGAAAACATGATAATTGGAACATTAATTTACTTCTCTCCTTGAGCCAATAAATTGTTTCCTATTTGCACATACTATGATTTGCAATACACTTATTCTTTCACTGATTCTTTTTCTTTGAATTATTAAACATTTATCTTCCAACATTCAAATCCCCAATTATAATATTAAATTGATTTAAAGAACTTGTATGCTTCTATTTATTTCTGTTTAAAGCTCCCTGTTGAAAAACAAAACAAACATTTTACTGTGGTCCCAAAAACAGGTTAATGGCAAAAAGCCCCTAAGGTTTGTTTCTAAAAAGTGCTGAATTTCCTTGTAAGCTGCCTGCTGAACTTCCTTAGCTTATACTTTGCTAATCTGTTGCCAAAAAAAAAAGTGAATGTATATTTGGAAGAGTGGAAGGTGCTTATCAACTTACTATTTTATGCTCATAACTCAAATATTTTCTGTGGATACCAGGACAACTCTCCATTTGTTCATAACTCACCAGAAACAGAACTCCTGAGTTGGAAAACTGTTCCAATATAAAAGAACTGTTCTGCTCTAAGTTACAAAACCACTAGAAAATTCAACATTTTTTTTCATATAAAATCTTTCACTTTACAGTTTACCATAACTTTTATCATTTGAAAAGTTTGTATTGTTCTACTTATTTTTATATTCACAGATTTAATTTGATATTATTTTCTTCTTTGTTAACTTCTTGAATAATAAAAATTCTAGGAGTTAATTTACTATGTATTTCTGTGAATATTGAGGAAAGTATTTTATTGTCTATGTTGTCAGAGTCAAACCAATGCATTAATTAGGAGCTGCTAGAAAGCTGTTTACTTTAAGCAATTATAATTCTATTAATTCTATCTGCAACATTTGCATTACTTTGATTTTTCAAGCAAAAAACTAACATCAAAATTTTTTCTGAGGCTTGTGGCAAAATATTTTACAGCTTTTTTCCAGGGCACCCAGGGTATCCCTGTTCACGGAAGCAAATAGCAATTGCTAGTACAACACCTGGAACTTGCAGTCTTAGCTCAGATCTACTTATTTAAAAAAATAAAAAACCCAACCCTGCTATTGCAGTAGTGCTTGCTGGCCTAGTTTCATCACAAAGGGTAAATCAATGGCTTTAGCAGTCTTTAATTGAAAAATGTATTCCTTAGCAAAAATGAAAGAATCTGGAGGCTAGCAGTGCAATATTGTTTGGAAATGAAAGGATTTTACTTAAGCAGAACTGGAATAATTACATTTTGTATTAATTTTTGTTAATCAGGTCAGCATGCTGTTTCAACCACTAATGAATGACACTTCAATTTAAAAATATTTAATGGAATAAAGTTACCTAAGCGATGATTATGACAATAGTACTGTGACTGATAAACTGAATCTACTCTTCAATATCTAGTTACCACATTAAAAGATCTTTTCAGTGTTTTTTACACATAAACGTTTTCACAAATGCTAATAGAGTTCAATATAGATTAGCTTCTTATTACAGACTGTCAGAAGGGGAATTTCAGTGACAAACAATAACAAAAAAGTTTCAGTGATGAAAACAGAAGGGAGAATGTTGACAAAAACTAAGCATATAATCCTTAAAAGTTTTTTTTTAAATTCATGAAAATGTAGTTGATTACGAATTTTACAGTAGCAGATGGGGTTTAATTTCTGTCTTCTTTAAACAGATTTGTATACACTTGAAACGTACAATTTTTACATTGTGGTTCTTTTAGACAGCAAAAGAAAATTACTTTAAAATTACCAGAAATATTAAGTCATGGAGTATTTTAGAGACAAAAATGAATGTATCAGTGAACATCTAACTGGGTCATTTGAATGTATGAAGAAACTGTATTATGTCATTCACTGTGCATAGTGGTAGCTTTGAGGTAAAAACCTGTAATTTTTATTTTCTTTTAAGGTTTGCATGAGCTTTTGAAACATTGGGACATGATTGGAAACAAACTTCAGAAATCATTTCGTCCTTTCTTACCATAACACTGTATGTTGTGTGCATGATGCACAAATACAATAAGGAAAAGCAGAAACTCTACAAGTCAGTTCAGCCCCTGCAAGCTCCAACTTCAGTCAGGAAAGTTGGCTGACGAGTAAGAAAATGTAGCTTTAAACAATCTTTTTGCATTTCTCCAGTCTTTTAAACTTCTGAAGGGTAGACCATTTCTCATCATAACATCTAATGTAACATGATCAAAGCTGTGTTAAATAACTTATGGAGACTTTTTGTAGTTCTGCACTTGATACACTAAATACAGCATTTAAGATGTCCTCCTGATAAGAGGGCATTTCCAGTGATTTGGAACATTTGCCAAGTTGCAACTTTTAAGTCAGATGGACTTCGAGCTTTTCAAATATATAAACCAAAGCCATGCTGTGGCTTGAGCACTGTCCTGTTCTATGTACTCACTGCTGACCTGTCCCTGACACAGTGCTGACCAGTACTAGCTAGAGCTGTCTCTAGAAGCACATGGTAAGGGTGTTCTGAGGGCCAGTAGCCTTTCTGTGTACAGAGATCTTGTTTAGGTAAGTCAGAACATTTAGCTGTAAAAATCCTTGCTGATCACACACATCATTTTTCCTCACAATCTGCAAATTAGATGTCTAACTAATTTTATTTACTAGTACAGAGACTGCTACAGTTTAGTTACCATTTTTATACAGTGTTTTCCCTAGAATAGAAATATTGCAAGAATCCAGCTCATGAAACAGTATTAAACTTGTTTGCATGTGGTATTATCAAAAACCATAGAAACTGTGATGAAAAGGGCTTGAAAAGGTTACCTACGTTAGGCAAGATCAGTTATATTATACCTTACAGTTGTCTATTTAACTGACTGAAATCTTTTTAGCGAGTCTACAAGTTCTTGGGGCAACATATTCTGGTATTATACCATCCTAACTCTTGCAAACTTTTCCCCAGCATCTAAAGTGCACCTGTCGTGGTTTGAGACCCCCAAAAATCCAATTTCCAAGTCCAAGCCCCCCTCCCACAATTTACTTCAGTATGAGAGGGTTTTCCAGACATAACACAAGACTCAGTATGGGAGAGGGGGAATTACATTACAGTTTATTACTTACACAAATAAATACTATAATACATTATATACACAATTCTAACTATCTCTCCTATGGTAAAGTAATATTTACATTAGATGAAGTCCCTTCTTTCCCTCCAAATAAAAGTTCGGAATGGAAGAAGAAAAGATCCTTTCCACTTTCAGGGCAGCAATGTCTCTCCTCTTCCAGACAGCAGTCGTAGCTGGAGTTGTTGTAGCTGGAAAATATCTCTCTCCATTACAACGCAAGGAGTCTCCTCTCACCCCTCGGCCCTTTGGCTCCAGCCAAAGGTCTCTCTCCCGTGGACTGCGATAGCCGGGGCAAAGACTCGCCTTACCACGTCATATCATGAAGTGTAGGGCGTCTTCATGAAAGTCCCTTCCGCAGGGGATTCAAGCTCCTCCTGAGTCAGAACGTTTAGGGCAGCTCTCAGTTCAGTCTTTGCCCCAAGCATTCTACCAGAGTTCCTTTGTTCTGTCTCAGTTGCCAATGTGGCAGCAGGAGGGGCAAGGTCACTTCCCCCGCATTCTGTCCTGGTCCAGTTCTCAGGATGACTCCAAGTTCTCAGCTCTTCTCTCTCTCTCTCTAGATGCTACTGTATTTTGGGACTCCCTAAGAGTTTGGAAGCCCACTCCTCCTTTCTAGGAGATCTCAGGATTTTGGGAAAGTAATTCAGTCTTACCCCAAAACAGTCTCTGCTGAGCTTGGTGCTCTGTCTCTCCGTCAGACATCTCTGTGTCTCTTAGCTTGGTTCTGTGCCATCTCTGTGCTCTGTGCTCTGTGCATCTCTTTTGGCTCTCGGCCACACTTCTCTGCTTAGTGCTGCTCCGCCACCACTTTCAGTGTCTCTGGCTGTCCACTTACAGCAAGGAAATTTCCTCCAGCTCTCAGCTACAGTACTTGGCCCAGTTTAACACTGTTCCAGGTTCCTGCAGCCCCCAGCCAGGGCTGGGGGCCCTTGGCCCCCAGCAGGGCTCCTGGCTCCTCTCTCCTTGTGGTCTCAAACCATGACTGCCTCTCTTCTCCAACTATGTCATCTCCTTCTTTTCCGGTCTGTTGCAATATGTTGATTTCAAAGGAGCAAAATGTGGCTTCTGATTTGGCCCTACACCAAGAACACCACCCCCTTGGGGGTTACCACTTTTCTAACTCCAGGGGAAACCATTTTTTACCCCACAACAGCATCTTTCTTGCTGCAGTCTTAGGTTCGTTATCTATCTATCTATCTATCTATCTATCTATCTATCTATCTATCTATCTATCTATCTATCTATCTATCTATCTATCTGTCTATCTATCTGTCTATCTATCCATCCACCTATCTATCTTTTATAAAGACGTCTTTCTTTGGTCTTTCCTTCTCTAACTTAAACAGCACTCCTTCAGCCATTTCTAGTAGACAAAATTTTCAAGATCATTCTTGTTGCTATATGCTGATGTCTGTCTATCTGTTGTACATCTTTCCTTAAATGCTGTGCAAACTTGTCCTGTTTTTTTAGTTCAGGAAAGACATGTATTGAAGATGACTGCCAATTCTCATAGATAATGTTGCAACCATACAATATTGTATGGTACTGGTCAGGTTGTCTGACCAGTAATCCTAAGTAATTAATGTTTTACTGTAATCCTAAGTAATTCCTATTAGAATCTAGACAGTTGTTCCCTGTCTTACATTTGTGTATTTTATCTTATGCTGAGTTCAGCTCACCAAGTCTTAGCCATTTAAATTTTAAATTCTTAGTTTTTTCTATTATCAAGTTCAAAACCATTGTTAGTATTTCCCTGTACTGATGTGTTAAGAAGGTGGTAATACCCAAAACTTACCACAGCATACTCAAAAGGCCAGTATCTCCTTATCTGAATTTTTTTTTATTTTTAACTTAAACAGCAAGACTGTCTTTTGCCAAGTGCTTTCCTTCCTAATGGTACCATTTCTGAGAACTATGTGAATACTTTATTAATAGAATATACTGCACAAGATTTAAAAACTGTCATTATTGCTCTCTTCCTGGAGAATTTACAAGTAAATACTCACACTATATGTAAATATCATATATTAAGTATTGTGCCCTTCATTTCTGTTGCAGTCATGGTTTTCAGACAGATTTGTGAAGATAAAATGTATATGCAAGTTGCTTACTCTTACCACAATGAATAAGATAAATATTTTTAACATCTTTATTGTTTTAATAACGTTAACTTATGAATGTTGCTAAATGCATGAATTACTACTGACATCATGTAAGGAATGTTTGGTCCTCTTAGCATTTATTAGCAAGAGTGAAGTGCTTTGGTTTTTTTTCTGTTTCTTTATTTGTTTTTCTCCCTGAATGTAACATAAACTATAAGGACTAATGGCTCTGTTCATTGCATACCACTATTTCTAGTTCATCTGCATCTCAGTGCCCAAGTATGCAGTGCAATATTGTAACTATGGAATTCAAATAGAATTGTAGGCTCTGTCCTAAATATAATGTACATTTAGGTATAAAGATTGAATTTGATATGAAGATCGGCAATTGTTACAGTCTGCTGTTTCAAACATTTATATTTACTATGGTAAGAGATTACCTGGCATCTATTTACGTGGTTTCACAATTCTTATGCTGTGAATGAAAAATGAACTCCACTTGACATTTGAGGTAATGCTCCATAGGCTAAAGGTCCTCTTACTGTTAAGAACATCACAAGTGATTTATATGATCTGTGTAACTTTTATAATTGGTTCTTGAAAAGTTTAATTGTAGTGGTGCATGGGGATTCACAAAAGAAATACTTTGAAAAACTACAATTGTCCATAAATAATATGCATATAATCCACCCATCTACCTTGGTTTACGCTATAATCTCTTGTCCTGAAAAAGGCAATGGTAAAAAGGTAAATTTTATTAAATTTTAATCTTAGTAATTGCACTTTATATATGCTCCAGATTTTTGTTAAATTAGTATTAATAGTTATGTTAGGTCAATACCCAGAGACTCCTCTTAAGATTTGATCTTGTTTATGTTAACTATATAACAATGTTAACTATATAGTAATTTCAAGGGCCATTGACAATTAGATTTACATAATTAATGTAGTTTACTTTTAATAGTGCTTATACTGAGCATTGAGTGGCAAAGAATGAATGACTGTACTCTAAATGGCATAAGAAAATTAATATATTTATGAATCATTCATCTAATGGGGAAAATCATGTAGAGGGCTGCTGAACGTCTTCCCCTTACATTCTAGTCAAAATGTGAATTTACTTATGCAGTTGTGAGCTGCCGTACTTCATGAGGAAGTGTTTGACATTTGCATCTTGGAAACGTTATTTGCATGTGATTAGATTCTGTTTGCTTCTTAATTTGTCTATATGAGCTGAGCAATTGTGGTTTAGAAAACAATCTGAAAAGTTGCTTCCTTGCTTCATACTGTTCAGTAAGAAGAATAGTTGGTGTTTATACAAGCTGTTCACTGCATGCTTTTAATTGAACTGTGTCAAAATCAGACAGAATGAGGGCATTGCAAAGTGACTTGAGTTCCCATGTCATGTCTAGAAACAGATAGATTAATGGGTAACTTACAGCTCCAGCTCTTTGACTGCATAAACACTGATTTTTTTTTTTTTATTTCAAATTAATTTTATATGGAATTTTGGAAGATATTGTATTATAATTATTTTTCCTGTTTTACAAACTTCACAAGTCAATACAGTTTTATATTCAGCCTTGACATTGTGAACTATGACACACAGCTTTTTAAAAATCTTATGTGTTTCTGGATCTAACTTAAAACTGAAAAAACCCCAACAGTATTAGCAATGACAAAAATCCAACAAACAAAATTTTTGTGCCTGAAATGGGATTTCTTTCAAGTGGTGCACTGATCTCAGCTAACTTCTGACTTTACCAAAGCAGGTATTTTGTGTTTGGCCTGGACTCCTGTAGGCAGTCAAAAGAGAAATAGCCATGTATTTAACTGCCTGTTCTATTAAGAAGCACCACAACTACTGTGAAGGGAAGCCACCTGTATGAGCTCAGGTACTTGCTTACATTACTCCCATGGATAAAGGTAATTCCCCTCTGAGTGGCTTTCAGGAAAAAAAAGACAGACTTCTCTTTGGGGAACTTTTTGTAATTTAATCTATTGCCAATTAACACAAAGCCTTAATTACTGATTTATGTATTGAGAGAGAAGATAAAAAAGCAACACAAAACCAACAAAGAAGATAGCAGACATTTATGGAAACACCTTTCCTTCCCTTCCTTTTGCTCAGCCTGAGCCACAAGCTCCTTTTGCAGTGGCTCATCACCACCTGAGCAGAGATGCCACAGGTTCCTTGCTGAAAGCAGTTTTGGGGTGTGGTGAGGAGTTTGCATCAGTGCCAGCTCTAGCTGGTGCCCAGCACAGGCAGGTCATGGACACCTCCCACATAGGGCACCTCAGATACTCCCTCTCCAACCAAACCCTGCCATTTGTGCCTGGTGCAGTGCCTAATTTCTTTTGATCTTTATAAAATATCCCAAAAATTTCACATGGTGCTCTGTGAGAATTTAGGCACCCTAAATTGCACTGCTTTCAATGGCTATGGACACTCCTTCACATTATGTAGGTTATGTTTATACCAGGGAATGAAGCACCCCAGGGACAATTTACTATTTAGGAGGAGAGGAGTATATTACCATATTGGTGTGCTTTCTCCTATCCTAACTCATGGCAAGCTTGGAGAATGGTTTGGAACATCTCAAGCATTCCTACAATGTGTTATAGTCCAGGCTTGGCTCTGAACAGATTCAGAAGGTGCAGATATGCAGAAATTCTGGCTTAGTATGAAGTAGGGTTTACTCAAGCTAATCTTTGGCATAGGCTTTCCACAGTGGTACACACAGCATCTCCTTGATGGAGATAGAATGATTGGGGTTAGAAGGGACTTTAAAGATCATCTAGAAGGAAAGGAACTCTGTATGTCAACATTTGCCTGAGCAAAATCAATTATAGGTTTATTGGGAGTCTCCCCTCTTCCTTTCCACTGCATCAGGCAATCTGTCCATACTGCATGGGAGGAGAAATGCTTAGCATGATCTGGCCTCAGAAATGTGGGCCTTCTTTTTTCATGGAATGGCAGTTTCCTACTCTTACCCATCAGCAGTGTGTTCACTGCTTTGGGGACTTGACCCTAAATTTTTTACTACCTGTCTAGAAGAAACCTAAATACATGATTTCCTAAATCAGCATGGAGGGTTGTAGGATGGAGGATGTTACTGTGGTGTCAAAATCAGGTGCAAAGAAGTAAGAACCTTTTAAATTTTATCTCTTCTTATTGGTTAAAGTCCAATGAAGTAAAGGCTTGCCTCTCTTTCATGCTACTGACATACTGTATTTATTTAATTTCCTAAGCAGGTGCTTTGCCTGAAGAAAGCTGACTAGTGAAAACATAAGCACAGCACCTGGCGAAGAAATTAAATAAACATGCTATAATCATCTGAACATGTGATTCAGGCTCTTTTACTTACTTTTGACTCCATCAGCAACCTGCAGCCTTTAAAATTTAGTTTGAAAAGCTAGTTCTTTTAATGTATTGCTCATCCTGGCAAGCACTGCACTCAAAATATTGTATCCATTATTAAATCGTAATGACCTTAAACTGCATGTGAGATATCTTTTTATCATACATAAAAACCCTTTCAGAAGTTTTTATTGCCTGTGGCTGAATATTCTTCTATCCCATGTTTTCTGACAGGATACAGCAAGACACAGTGGCAAACTTTGGATGGTGGGTCTAAATTCTGCATTAAAAAGGTGAAGTGATTTGTTTATTTACTGTTGCAAGCTCAATCCAATGCATCACAAGCCTCTCAGAAAGGAGGCTTAACAGCACAGAAACAGCTGAACATCTAAATGAGAATTTTAAATGTCTATGAAATATCCTCCATGGATATTTTGCTGTGCAATTTCCTTGCTACTGAGAAGGTGAAGACAGATTTTGTTAACAGGGACAGACAACAGTGGGAAAGTGTGAAGGCTTACTTCACCTACATAAAGGTTTCTGCAAGGATGTTCAGAAACAGTGCGTGTTAAACTCAGCTGAAGCAGACATATAGTTGCTCAGATTAGTGCAATGTGGTGTTTTGAAGTACAGCTTGTACGTGCTTTGATATTTGTCAGTGTTGCCAGGTACCACTTTATAATGAAATACTGCAATGCCCAACAAAAGTTCAAAATCAAACAATCAATGGGTCTTTTTTTACATGTTTTAAGTCATCTGGTATTGAATAATCTTGATCTAAGATAGTCAGCCAGCTTTCCTTTAAAATGGAAGGGAATAGATGCCTTTATAAATCAATTTGTCTCTGGTTTTAATTTTGTCTTTGAATGAAATAAAGTATCCTCAGTTGATATCTATTTCTTCCTATTTACTGTAAAGAGAGTTACTACAAGGCAGTAAGATACCAGAAAAACTAACTGAAATTATGTTAATCTCGATGATAAGAGAATTGAAATCACTTCAGTTTTACACATTATGGGACGACCACCTGGCATATAAGGTGTAAGAGTGTTACCCAGCTCTACTGTTTTTTGCAGCTCTCATTTTAAAGTGTGTGATCTGAAAATTGTTTTGCAGGCAAGTTAAAGAAAGAAATGCTTCACATACTTAGCTGTGTTTTGGAGGATGAAGACCCAGCTTTGTCAAGACTCGTGTAGTTGTCATTAGTTATAACTATTAAAGTTTAAGTGTTTGGTGGGGTTTTTGTTGGTTATTGTGGTATTTTCTTGGTGATTTTTTCCCCCTTCTTTTTACTGTTGGAAACACATATACCTGAGGAACCCTTATGCATCCTGGATTTAGCAATTGCTGTATTTAACTCTGAAAAGCACATAGTTATCTTATTTTAGACTTAGGAAATTGTCAGTCTATGTTTCTTTGTGATTGTGACTAATGCTAGTGACTAATATTGCTGCTTAAATTTAGCATCTTAAAAAAAAAAATAAAAAAGCCAATCATTGGTAAAATGGCTCTCAGTGTTACTTGTATTGTAATGCCATTACCAGTCCTTTAGTTTCAGAGAAAATAATTATGTTTATTGTTCTGAGGCATGTGAATTCTTTGCATGTTTCTAGGGTCCATCTGCAGAAAAGATGAAAATGCTCAATGTTTCTTTCTACTGCTTTAGTCCCAATTTATAAAGCTTAACTATGTCCATATTTCGAACTAGATTCTTACCGATGTTATAGACTTTCAAATGAATTACACTTCAAATAAAAGTGAAGAATGAGCATAGGTGGTTACAAATGAGAAATCAAAATATGCAAATAATGTTTGGTGTGAAATAACAGATTATAGTGACAAATTGTATTTAACAGACCTATAATTTATAATCATGGTATAGATTAATGAAAAGTAATAATGGTTGAATTTATTTTTCTTCTTTTGCAATGAAATTGCTTTTCTAATCTCTCTTGCTTCTGTTAGATATTGAAAGGTAAGATAATCTCTATGAATCCTGAAGTAATAAAAATTAACAGTATTTCATGAACACATTATTTTAAACTCAAGTGAGGGATGTCCATTACGCATTGTGGAGGGTGAGGATAGGGTCAGCAATACTCCTAAAAATGCAAGAATGTACAGTCTCCAAAATGTTTATCAGGAAAGTGGAATTTTTTTCTGTGTTCATATCTAGACAGTGTCACTGACTCATGTTTAGGTGAACATGTTTTGTGGATGAGCTTTATGGAACTCCAGTACCCATTTTCATGCAGGTTTGCAGTGCTGCTCAGCTCTTTCCTGGTAATGACAGCAAGAGAGTCTTGTTTTCTCCCAATGTGACACTAATGAATAGAAAAGTCTCTTCTCTGTGCAGAATAATAAAGACTTGTGCCATGACCTATAAGGCTGTAGATGGTTGTGCCTGCTTATTATCACAGATAATATTTATTGAGGAACAGAGGAGATGGGGAGTTTCATGATAAGAAAATCTCTCCCCTTAAAGGTAGCCTGAGACCAAAACTCCACTGCCCAATTGACATTGCAAGGGAGGACAGCTGAAGCAGTTCTCACTGCCAGCTCTGCACCTTAGTGTCTGTTACAACTCATGTAGTGAATAAGATCATGGTACCTATTTGGAGGGAGGAAGGACCTTTTATTGTTTTTAATTTTATCTATTCCTCCCTTCCTTTATTTTTGTTTGAAAAAATAACAAACACAGAAGAAGACACAAAGGCACTTTAAACACAAATATATGCAGTATCATTCAGCTGGGTTAATTATGATGGATGTTAGATTCGATTGTATTCTTCTTCATTTTGTACTTCTATTTAAAGACTTCAAAGTTGATAGCTGCAGGAGCTATTCCTTTCTCATCGTGTTAGAACAGCAACACCTAAATAACTTTTTATGAGAAACAATATAAAATATAAATCTTCTTTTCATGTTGGCAGCATGATAAGATACTGTGGTTTAAAGATCATATTAAAAATCACATGTATTTTTTTCCAGTGGAATATGATACATAACTGTACATCTGATTGTGAGAAGAATGTATTGAGTGTAAGAATATTTCTCAGAAAATTCGTTGTTCCAACTGTTTTAAAATTATTTTTATTAATGAATATGGGCTGGAATTTTCATAGGAAACATTAGAAAATCAAAACTGAACAACTGTAAAAAAGATACGTGTTTACACTGTACTATTTTTCAACTTTTAATATATTTAAACACTTTACTGCAAAAGACTCAAAATAGTAAAAGAAATATTGAATTAAACTACTTGTTTGATTTGAAAACCTTGTTTTGAAAAGCTGAAATGTTATTTTTCAACTTTCTTGTACAAAAAATATTCTCCAAACTGACATTATTTCCAAAATATCTATTTTCATGGAACACTATCTTTGTAAAAGGAAAATAATCCACTTTGAATACTTGTGTCTAACTGTAGTGTCAGCAGAAATGTAACAGAGCTAGAAGTGAGTCAGATGGCTGTTCTCATGCTTCTTATGGAAAAAAAATGCTAGAGACAGAAATGGAATTTCAATGTGAGAGAAGTGTGGAGATACATTTGGGTTTCTTATTCCTCCTTGTGCTGAATAAGAAAACCCCTCATTACATTTTAAAATTAAGAAAACAAAGTTTTCATCAGTTGCAGTAAGTCGGGGTAAGCAGCTGTTTTAGACAGATGAACAAAAGCAAAACATTCAATGTTAAAAAGCTATATTTACCTTTGCACATATTTACCTTCGCACATATGAGATATTTTTAAAAGAGACAGGCCATTTATAACTATTAAATTCTCCATTCAGACTGCTGACACAACAGGGACGATGTGATTTTTACATACTTTTACTTCCTCCAGTTTAATGAAGAGGAATTGCAAGATGGCTGCATCCCCAAAGTAATTCTTCAGCAAGGGTAAGGCTAAAATAGCCAGCAAACCTAATGAGGAAAAATGAAAGGGCATCACCACTTAATTCATCTCATTATTGGCTCTTAAAATGGAGATAAATGAGGGAGAGAGAAAAAAAGGAGAGCAAGAGACAGACACGTATTTCATTTCCGAGTGGTTAACGTGTAGAGGCAGGAACATGTCTGAGTTGGGTTGTGAGTGTGAATTCTGGAGTGCCATTAACAGCTGGCAGAGATGCCAGCACAGTCATTGCACTGATGACAGGTGGGCACTGGCAGGAATGTGATTGCTTTAATTGTACCCCGTCTGATTGGGCTTAAAATAATTTCAGATATTCTACCAAAAAATTAAAGTTCAGTTGCAAGATCTGCTGTAGCAAGCTACATGTTCGAATAGCAGCAACTTGTGAGCAGGTTCTGTGGGAACCGTTTCATGCAGAGCTGAAGTCTCTGTGCCCAAAACTGGGCAAAACTACCCCTGTCCCACACACAGACAGAGGCCTCATAAACATGTTTTACTGAAAGAGGGAACCTTCACAGCATTGCCCAAGTAACAGTGGTAGTTCTCTTTGTGTCTTCTTATAAGTATAAAGGAGTCAGAACAAATTTAGTGACGCGTAAATTTTACACTATAATAGTATAGTCAATGCATTTTATTTCAGCCGCATATATATAGGGGTGGTTTTCAGGAGGAGTTGCAGAGGCATTAGCTCCTGTGTTTATTGGTCACTTGACCTTCTACTCTATGAAACTATGTGGAACACATTCCTTCCCCCTCAGATGTTTCTCTACCACCTCACCCACTATGTCCCCTCAGCATGTCATAAAAGGCATGAGGGTCATTTCTGACCCAAAGATACACTTGTGCTTTGACAGGTATTGGCTCTTGCTAGTTAAACTGGTTTAGACAGCAACCCCCAAAATGTTCTGTGCTAAAAATATCCATTTATATGCATAAATGGTTTTGGGTGTTTTTTTTTTTTTGATACAAAGACATAGACTTGAGCTATACTTAGGGCAATTAAACATTTTGTATCTTCTATTTTTTTTCAGTTCCAGTTGATATACCGTACTCTGGTTTAAGTTTTGTGTTGCTTTGATTCAAGTAACACTAACAATGCCCTTAATCAGGTCAGGAGTGTCTTGTAGCCGTAGAGCGCTCTAAACCCCTTGCAGAGATAGATGTTCCTATTTGCAGCATTGTTGAAGTCAGGGGGAAGTCCATGGTGGTCTAGCACCAGAAATAGAGTAATTTTAGTAAGAAAAAATTATGTAAGAAATGTAATATAAGTAGAATATAAGTATAATAATGTAAGTAAGCAGAACCTTTTATCATCAATCAGAATTTAATTTTAATGTCACTTTTGCAAAGGAATAATGTAATTACGTACAGTAGAGAGCATTTCTACATGTGTACCTCTAAATTTGGTAAAGAAAAAAAAACAAACCCTGGAAATTGTTTTAATATAAATTCTTTTTCTGAGGAAAAGGTATTTCTATCTAAATTCCTTCTTGTACCAAAAGCAGAACTTTAAATCTCAGAAATCCACAATGAAAATAGCCTAGTACTAAGCATGTCAGAGAAATGAAGTATTATATTTTCTCATAAGCAAGCAAAAAAATTTTTTGTACCTTCTTTCCTCTTCAGAGAGAAGTGAATTGTTGGTCCAACCCCTTTCCATTCCACTTGTAAACATGGATGTTTCCAAAATAAACCCATAATATGATGTTTAACCTCAAATCTCCTTTCACATTCATCACTTGGAAGAGCAAGTGGCCATGTAGCAGCACAAAATGTCCTTCTTTACTGAGAAAATATCTTCCTTATTCTTTTGCTCATGGTCATCCTTTATTGGACTTAGTTCCTACTTCTTTTTGATCAACTACCACTAGTAAAATGATTCATTGCAGAGTCATGTTTTCTGGGCACTCCAATTAAACTTTCGGGATTTGAAGACCTGCCTGTACAAACTTTTGAGTTCTGATTTGCTGAATTTGCTTAGGTATGCTTAAATGTCATATTGATATATTTCACTGCAATATTACAGCATCTCTCTTACTTCTGAACAGGAATTTTGAACTGATCGTTAATTATAACATGAATTGGAAGTAAGTGAAAAATTTTATCCTTCAAGAAAAGTAAAGTATTTCTGCAAAAATTTTTGATGACTTCTTCAAGTTGAAACAAAAAAAATGTAAGTGAAGAGGCAGAAAAAAAAATATATAATTTTGAACAATATCTAGATTTTTTTCTCCCTCTCTCTCCATTTTTTTTTTTTACCGCCCCTTTCTCCATGCAAGAGAACAAACTCTAGCTGTTTGCTTAAATTTCCACTGCTATTTCTGCCTCACTGTTATTTTGCACACTCTCAGTTAATTTATTTTAAGAGGTTTTTTGTTTGCTCTACTGTGGAGTTCTTCTCCAAGTGATTTTTCTTCTCTAAGACAATTTTATTCTACAATTTATGGGTTATCTGCCTTGAAGAAAATTGAGACCTCCTGCTCCTAAACTCAATTTTTTTTCTCTTTTGAAATCAAGAATTTCAGTTACAGAATGTAATTAAGTCATTAGCCATATCATAGTTGCTTCCTGAGTGTTAACCTGGGAAGGCTTATGAAGCATCAGAAATAGAGACAATATTTCAGTGCTCTCTAGAGTTAATAAACTTTCAGAATGTTCAGATCCTACATTGGGTTTAAGCGAATGTGTTAAATGTAAAAGGCTATTTCAGTCTCTTCCACTGTCTTAGTTCTTCTCATGCTAGTTTCTATTGTTACTTTGTTAGTGGTGTAGTATAAAATGTACTCATTAGAAATAATGATTTATGGAATCATATCTTGTCATTGGGACTTCCAGAAAATCAGTAAATATTCATGACAGGTGAAAAATTAATATGTCATTCCCTAAAGGTAGCCTTTGGTGATATGAAGACACGAGATAAAATTCTACACTTATAAGAATAAATATGTTCCTTATATGCCAATAGAGACGTGCCCATTTACAGTAATACTAATTTTTTTTGGACCACTGTGTGTGGTAGCTGTCCCATATGTTCCTGTCAATTTATGGATTCTGCCACAAGCACTTTTTAAAATTAAAGAAGTGAAAGGACTAGAGAGATTCATTTCTTGAACAGCACATTTTTCATACTCTTTCGTCAAAAAATATGACAAGAAGCTTATTATCCTTGAGACGTTGCCATTTAGTGAGAGTACTGTCAGGATTTTATTATTAGGATGCTTTAAGTACTTGACACTTATTTTATTTTACAGCGTTCCACTATACAAACTTTCAGATTTCTTAAAGAAAATGATCTTGATAATAATCATCTTTCAGACCTAAACAAGGACTAAATTTTTAAACAACTATAAAAAATCTGAAACATCTATTTTGAATTTAAGAAGTGTCATGTTGAATTCTGTTGAAGGTATCTTTCAATACTGTGAAGTAACTAAGAGCCATTCAATATCCAAAATATGTGTCTGCAATAATTCTGTTCCATATCTCCCCCTAATTTTCTGTTTGAAAAATCAACACTCATTAAATCTGAAAATTCTAAGAGCACACTGTAGAGATTAATGATTTATTCTGCAGATTATTCAAATGCTGTTCAAAGACTCAAGCCACCTTTCAGAAAAAAACTGGATGCTCACATGCTTGTTGTTGTTAGTATCTCCTCTGGAAATATATTGGCATATTCTAGTACTTTTATCTCAAATTCTGGATGTCAATCAATCAGCTTTTCAACTGGAACAAAGTTGGAAAAATGACACTAGCACTTGGAGCTGGGACAGAGTAACTGAACTGTAGAGAGTGACACAGCAGAGAAAGAGATATGGGATAAGCTGTAAGAGAAGACACTGAAATGGAAATTTTGGGAAGACAGAGAAAAAGGAAGGGAAACAATATATGAATCAGTGCAGAATTTGTTTCAATAAAGAAAGAAAACGTGCAGAAAAATGAAATTGAAAAAAGGAAAAAGCAGATAATGTGTGAGAGTTCTAGATTAGTAAACTGACATGGTCACATCAGAGAAGAAGGGAAAACCAAGTGTTAGTCACTCAAACAAAGCAGACTTGTGTATGCAATTAAATTACAGTATTTCCATATATGTTTCTACCCAGATTTAAGGCAAAAGCCAAAACAGAATAACACTGTATGGAACAGAAATGTTTTAAGACTTAAATGCTTAGAAATTATCTGCATTTGCAGTGTCATTGATATACCTCATAAGAATTTTAGTTCTGGGTCTTAATGACTAAACTGTATTTCCAAAGGTGCATTGCCCACTTGTTATGCTTTAAATTCTGGGGCAGTGTATAATCAGTTGGAAATGGTGATAGTATATCTATGAAACATAATCTTCCTCAAATATTCTACAATGACAAAGAAAAGTGATAGATATAACAGCAACTGCTTTCAGTTTGAAATTAAGTATTTTGCTTCAGTGAAAGGCTAAAATGAAATGCTTCTTTTAAAATTTTTCCTGTAGAATTTCTTCAAGATCTTAAATCTTTTAACAGTAGACATGTATAAGTAGAATGGAAGATGATTTCTTGGGCCTGTCAGAACTCACTGGAGAGTGAAAGAAAAGTCACATCCTATGTGAGCTTTGGGAAATTGGCATAGAATAGATTCTTGGATTCCTAAAAATTTAATTTTAAAATGTTTAAAACCTCAAAAATATTTACCACAAGATTACCTGTTTGAAAAACTATTCTTTAACTGCAAAATTTGGAAGAGTTGTTTTAATTACGCCTTGATCATCAATGTGTTCTCTTCGCAAATCATATTTATGTGTATCTTTAACCCTAAATAACATTTAGTAATTCATTGGTGCCTCCCCAAACAAACAGGGATTTGTCATCTGAGATCCTAATCCTACTGACTATTTAATCCTTTCAGAATACCTTGCAATAATGCAAATTTCAGAGCATGCTTCTTGCATTTTATCACCAGTTAGATGAGAATACAATCCAAACACAGTTTATTCCTAGAGGTTCTAAACAATCCTAGCCTAAAGAAAATGTATTTTAAGCTGTGCTCTCTCTCATTTTTTCTAACTCTCCAATGTTACAAAATAAAAAGATGAAAAGAACTGCCAATGTTGTGCAGTATGCAATATTTGTAAATCTTTTTATGGCCTGCAAAGCAACAAACAGGTAGAATAAACAGAACTGGGTAAAATACATTAACACATCAAAAATATTATTATTTTAATTATATTGATATTAATGATTAAAAAAATAGCATATGAAGGGATTGGTAAAAGGCACTCAGATTTATCACAGTGAGGTGTTTAAAAGCATTTTTCCTAATGCAGGCTAAGAGGGAATTCTTAAGCAAAACCAGAAACTGAACAGAAAATAACTGCTCATTTTGAAGAGGTGGATGAATTTCTGCTCTGACACAACTTTATATTACTGAAAGTATTCGGTTATCATAAAATCTATTTTTTATTGTGTTGCTGTTGACAAAATGTTTCACAAATATTTTTGTAACTTCCGTTTGGCTATTTCTCTTTTCACTTTTAATTCACTTCCATTGGCATTTGTGTATGGACAGAAGCTTTGCAAATCAAATCATATAAGTAAAACAGCTTTAGAGAGCTTGCTTTGTTATGACACCTAATTTATGAACTCCTCGTTGGGCTACAGAAACTGCTTCCCAGAGTCAGGTGCACTTATTTTTATGTGGTTCATAACAGAAGTCATTATCTGAGAATAGGATTCACAGAAAATGAAAACCTCAGAATAGGAAATATATAGCAGTTGATGCAAACAGTGTAGGGTGTACACAGATAGGTCTGCTCTATGAGCTGGGTTCATACCCAGTGAGCCTGACATGCTGAGCCTGATCTACTTTTGTTTCTAATCGTCTGTGTAGATATAGTCAAAATATCTCAGTATGAAATACCTAGGACAGGAATAACTAACAGGCTAATGACAGCATGCACAGTCTACACTCCAAAAGGATATTTTTGAAAAACCTAGCCTGTCTGGCTGTGTGCGAAAGATATAATCCCTTTTTTTTTCTCCAAACAATCAGATCAGTGGACTCTCACATTGAGTTTCTGTACTAGCTACATAATTAAATATTAATAAGGTTAATTGGAGATCAAAAGAGAACTTCATATGCTCTCTGCCTCTTACATTAGTAATATTCAGATGCTTAAGGATATCTCCTAGAATTAAGGAAAATAAGGTGCAAGTTCCTGGCCCATGACTGAATTCATATTAGGAAATTGAATGTGCTCATGACTGTTCTCTGTCTCTGAGGGTAGTTCTCACATGTTAGAATTACAGTCTGAGCTGTGCTGACTTTGGAAAAATTTTGTCTAAAGACCATTCTTAAAAATGCAAGAATTGACAAAGACTTGTAAGTAGCGGTTCATATTACAAGAAGAGTGCCACAAGGCATCATGGGACTTGTCTTTGATACTCTATTGCACATGCTCAATGGAATACTTCAATGTGATTGGATGAGAAGGTCGCATGTCACGGTTGGAACTGTGTAAATAAACTCTTATCGCTCTTAATAAATTCAATTCAGTCACATGACTTGTATGTGATTGGGTCCATGCCCATACAAATGCTACAAATGGCGCTCCCAAACAGGGACTTTCAACAGGCATTGGTGAACCAGAAGCACTAGGCTTTGGGATGTCTGCTGTAGCATCTGTCCTGATAGAATTCAAAGGAAAAAGGAAGAGCTCTTCACAAACACATTGCGTGCATCACTTACCTCTGCAAAGATAGGATAAAGAAGGAAAAAGTACTAAAAAGGAAAAAAAGAAGAAAAAAGAGCAAAAAGATGTAACCTATCGGGATGGCAGGGAGGTGTTCCCACGAGGGAAGGTTTTCCCAGGAGATTAAAGAAAAAGCTGAACGCTTTTTAATACACATTACTGTAGTTATACCAGGATTCCTGCCAGTCAGGACTTTTAATGTGACTGTTTGGCAAAAAGTTTGGAAAATGAAGAGAGAAAAAGCAACTTTAGAAGCCTTTAGAAATTTAGCCACATGGACAAAAGTTATGGACACTTTAAAGACTGCACAAAAGAATTCAAACTCGTCCGTGGAAACTGACTCTAACTCTCCTGCCCCCCACCCCCAAACCCCTTAAACACAGGGCAAAGACATGGAGGTGGGGGGAAACCACTGACAGTGTGGGAGGAAAAGATATG
Source organism: Pipra filicauda (assembly GCF_003945595.2). Taxonomy (NCBI): domain Eukaryota; kingdom Metazoa; phylum Chordata; class Aves; order Passeriformes; family Pipridae; genus Pipra; species Pipra filicauda. The sequence continues at coordinate 687,671 of NW_024104418.1, read as the reverse complement.
GGAAGGAGAATGGTTGAGATCAGCACTGTATTCCTGTGGCTGGGAGCAGGAGGGAGATGTTACAGGTGGTAGTTCTGTGCCAAGTTTTCACAGGTGCATATGCTCTGGGTTGTGAGTGCATGATTCAAACCATAAAACCATTACAGGGAGGCAGTTATTCGATTCCCACTGTGAGATGGGGAATGCATGCAGGATAGCTCTTGCTGTGGAGCTGCTGTTGAGTTGCAGCCATGTGGCGACCGCGTGGTTGCACGGGCAGCGCCATGTTGTCCTGGTTGCATGGTGGGGGAGGGCTCATCTCTTTCTGTCCCACGGCCATTTGCTTGTATGCCCCTACTGGAAACTGGGTGTGTTGGCCCAGTGGCTGTTGCCGTGGAGACCAAAATGGTGGCAGGGGCATGTATGGTGGGAACTGAGCTCCCAGCACCACAGACTCGCCCCTGCTGGCTATGCCTGCCCTGTGCCATGCTGAGTTGGACGTCCTGGTGCGCCAGGGAGGGGGCCAGCCTGGCCCGCCCCAGCAGTGCAGTGGACCCACCCACTCAGCCCCGGGGCCGTGGCAGTGACAGCAGCTCCGGCTGCGCGGGAGCCAGCGGGGCTGGAACCACCCCGAGGTGTGGAGACTCCCGGCGCACAGTGGGACGCAGGATCACGGCCCATGCGCCCTCCTGGGGGCGAGGCTCTGGGCCCTGTGCGGCCAAAGCACTAGCCTGGCCCCTGCCTGGCTCCGTGGGCTAGCCCCGGCGTGCACGCCCTGCCTCGCAAGGATGGCCCGGGACTGGAGTGGTGGTAGCGGCATTTTCCGTGGCAGCTGGGGCGGCTTGGGCAGGGCACAGCCAGACCCAGGCCATCCCTGGGCCAGCTACCATCAACAACAGTGACAGCATCAACAGTAACACCTGAACTCCCGCCATCAAAATCAAACCACTGATACAGTGTATCCAGCAGCCTCACACGTAGCCTGCAGGCCCAGCCAACCCCAAGCCCTGCAAAACAAGCTAGTAGCCAACAATACCCACAGCCTGCAGCCAGCCAGTGCTCTTAAAGGAACAGCGTCTACCAACAGCCTACTACAAGGACAGCTGCAACCTACAGGACATCGGGACAAAAACATACGCCCTTCCTGCCAGCATAACTACTGCGGAGCCACCTGTACAAGACCTCAACTGTGAAAGATCCCTCAGCACCATTGCCCACATCATCCACCCACTGCTGACCAACAGGAAACTAGCCAAGCTGGCCAGCAGCCTGCCAAGGCTGACCAAAATCTCCAACCAAGAAGCAAACATGAAAGCATCCACAAACACCACTGCAATCCTGCAGAAACAGCCCTGCATCTGTGAGAGACAGCTTTCTTCAATGGACCTTTCTGTAACACAGTTATGTTGCCACAACCTCATAACAGTTAGTATAATATATGACAGAACCTCAATATCCCTTTAACAATTAACCATTCTTTCCTTCAAATCTTGACAAGCTTTTGTCAAGAGACCACACAGAACATTAAGAAAAATATTACAAAAACAATAAAGAAGGGGTGGAGGGGATATGGATTTTCTCTATGTGTGCAAACCTACATTAACTATTCTTCAAAACAGAAACAATCACCAAAAATAACAACTGGTGAAGTGGAACCAGAAGAAACACACAGTCAGTAACCAATGCTAACTCACACTTATAGTTAAAAACCAGAACAGAATAAATATACAGAACATGTGCGAATGAAATGCGTGGAAGACAGCCACCTGTTTGAATGAAAATGTGTATGTGTGTGTGTATGTGTGTATGAGAATTCATCTACACTTGATATCGACAGTATCTCAATTAAAGGCACAATTATACAACATCACTTCAACCACAGCAAAGTCCTAAAGTAGCAATCAGTACCCATACCCCAACACATTCTCCTTAAAATAAAATTGATGTTTCTCATACAATTACACAAATACCCTCAAATAATAAGTCTTACATAAACTGTATTTACAAACCCTGAACAATTGAAGGTTGCACAATTAATAAAGTTATTACCAGTTTTAATAAAGGCCTTACCACCTAAGGCCCTGGTTAATATAGATGGTTAAGATAAGTTTATTCATGTTAAGAAATGTTTAAGAAAAAGGTTTTAAAAATTGTTCTGTAACTTGTTATAATTGTAATAAGAAAAGGGGAAATGTGGTTCATATTACAGGAAGAGTGCTGCAAGGCATCATGGGACTTGTGGTCTTTGGTACTGTATTGCACATGCTCGGTGGAATACTTCAATGTGATTGGATGAGAAGGTCGGATGTCACGGTTTGAACTGTCTATATAAACTCTTGTTGCTTTTAATAAATTTGATTCAGTCGCATGACACGTATGTGATTGGGTCCGTGCCCATACAAATGCTACACTTGTAGTGCTCAGGGAGATTTCCTGGAACTCGTTTAGAGCTATAGATGCGGCCAGACCATTTTCTGACTGGTGGGATGCATGTGCCCAATCCAGCCAGAACAGACCTTTCTGCAGCAGTCTGTTGTGTAGCTGGAGAATGACTTTGAGTGGAGTTAAGCTGATAAGGTAAATAATCTGAGAACTGAGAGCTTTGTATATTTTGTGTATACCTGCTAGCAGAAATGCAAACATTTACAGGGCTAAGAAGAGGCCAGGCTGACATCAGTAATAATGAGAGTGGAAGGAATATCCTAAAGATATATTGTGAACTTCTGGTGGTTTCAAAATATGCATGCTCAAATTAGGGATTTGGATATTTTACTTAATTTCTGTATATTTTACTTAGCTATTTCCCAGTTTAGCCAAGATGAGAAGCCTTTTGAGTCTCCTCTAAGGTGTTGCTTGAAAAACAGAGAAAGCTGTGCTGTCTTCTCCACCAACAGAGAAGTTGTAGGAAGCATTGTACTGAGGCAGTGCTCATCAGTTGCAAACTGGCCACTATGGTATGGTATAAGTGATGTTTCTAGTTATTAAAATACAAACCCAAGTACATCATTATGTCTCTAGTTGCTATTTTACTGTATTGTTGATAGAGATTGTCATAGAGCAAACAGGACTTCATAAATATTAAAATCTGCTGTTATCTAGAAGTGTTTTTTGCCAATTTTAATTTAAAGGAAGAAATTGGATTCCAGTTGTCCTTTGCTATGGATTTCCTACTGTTTCTTTATCTATTTTTGAATATCAATGAATAGCGGTTTCAGTTAGTCATTAATATTCAAGAAATGAAAATCTACTTGTTATCTCTTTGATTAATCCAGCCTATTGTGCATTATAGCATCAATCACAAAACATCGCAGATGGTAGTGAATTACTATGAGACTGCAGGAAACCATAAGGGATATTAAACTAAACTTAATCTTTTTAACTAATGACATTCTAAAATGAATGCAGAAGATAGAATTTCTCAATAAATGGCAGAGTGGAAGGCTTTCTTTGCAATTTCTGACAGATGTTCCTGTTCCACGTTTTCTCTGTGAAAGACATACCCACTGAAAATAAAGAAAATAACCTATCTTTATTTTTCCTGTGATGCCTAACAGAAAACTCAGGGAGAAAAAACTCTGAGACAACTTAGTTTTGAAGGTGAGATAAGGAAAGGATTTAATTCATGCCTCCAAGGCATAGGGTTGCAAGATGCGTGCACCTCTGCCTCAGGTGCTTACGATTTATAATATTTTCTGTCCAATCCCAGATTTTTCCACCCCCTGGCTTTTGCCCTGGTCCATCCCCGGTCCCACCCCTTGGAAATTGAGGCTGGGGTCTTTGAGACCCTTTTCTTCATCATCTTCATCTTCTTTGGGGTACAGTGGGCACACGGTTACCCAGTTCTTGACTATACTCTTGCGGTTCAGGCCAGGATTAGATGTCCTCAAATAGAAGAGGCCTATCTTAAAGAGAGACTAAACATTTCTAATGGAATTCAGAATTGGATATGGGGAATTGGGGTAAAAGGGTTGGGATATGTGTGTAGTTTCTGTGCTAAGGGTAAGGGAATAAATGCTGCTGCTTCTACTTATAGAACTTATAAAAATTAGAAAAATCAAAAAACTAGAAGGACCTTAAGGTATCACCTGGAAACTAATATCAGTCTCTGGTGAAACGGTTTTGAAAAAAGCTAATGTTCAGAAATTTCACTTGAAAGCTTTAGAATTTAGTTGTTAACTTCTTGTGCATATTAAAAAAAAAGGTATTTCAAGAAATCATTTTTAGGGTAACAAAAGCCTTAATAGCTAGTAAGATATGTTCACCTAGGTTCATCTTGCTATATGAAAGCTTTCCATAGGCAGTGCCTGTAGGGAAGGTTGTCTCTTGGTTTTTGGTATTTGCAGGTGTACAGGAATGAGTTTCCTAAACCCAACTACAAGTTTCCACTCCTAAAGGTGACTGGTTGGTCTAAAGTATATTAAATTTTGAAGAAGGTTGTAGAAATTATAGATGCATAAATTGACCCAACAAAATATGAGTTGTCCTTAAAATGAGTTGTCCTTTCCAGTCAATGTTTAATTAGATATGATTTTTACGGATAGTCAGGTCCTTTTTTATCCATTGCCTGAATTATGCCTCCTACTTCCATAAGCAAAAAAAAATACATAGTGGAAAATGGAGCATGGAAAAATTGTTCTGTGAACACATCTGTTCTTTTTCAATGCATCTGCTTAAGAGTTTTTCTCTGCACAAAAAAGTACGTTACTTTCAGTAAGTATAGAGGGTTGTAACAAAGTATAACAGTCTGGTATGTAATAGCTTTCCACGGTCATACCAGAAGTAAGGTAATTATTAGATTCCCAGAGCTCATTTTGGTTTAAAATCTTACTTCTGCTTCAATAAGTATTGAATAATGAGCCCCAAACCCCCAAGTCTAAATCTAATTCTACCATGAGGTTTTAAAATTTTATTTTTTGTAGGTACAGAGTTTAACAGGAATCCTGTGACTTTTGCTTGAATGAAGGCTACCCTGCTGTGTTTGCTGAAGGAGGATTAGAGAAAAATGGTATTAATAAATTATGAAGCAGTTAAAATAAACTGCAGGCTAGCAGAACAACAGAGTACAAAATCAGCAAGACAAAACCTATACATTTTACATCTGTACAGCTCAGAATATGAAATAGATGTGCAGTGCCTGGGACGCATGCCTATGAAAGTGAACAATGCTGAGTAGCTGTGATCATTGCCAATGCATTTGCCAACATCTCAGGCAGAAGCAGAAAGATGACTGCTCTTAGCCCTTAATGAATTCAAGTGACACTAAAGACAGAATTTCTAGAAGGCTCATCTCATGGGACTGGTGCTAGCATAGTCAAGTCTAGTGGTATACCCACAGTATCTCTACTCTTTTAAGTTTTTAATTAACAGATGGAAAAAGAAGATGGAGCAGCACAAAAGGAATGTTTCTGAAGTTCAAAGTGTGTTTGGGTCTATTTCTGAAAAGAACTGTTTCCAAAACTGTCTTTCAAGACTGGAACTACTTGTAATGTACCCACGTCTTAGCATGTAACTCCATGTACTCGCTAACTGAGCAGTAAGAAAATTAGAACTGTTTGAAATGTTTCACCTAGGCATACATTTTGTCATAGTATTGAGCACCGGAGGAGCCAGTCAGACACCTATACATGGAAATGCGACAGGTGCAAAGCATAAGCTGTTTCACAAATCTTTGTGTGGTATAGATGCATTATTCTATAGGTATATTTCTGCTATGTGGTGAAGAGAAAACACTAAAGGATGGTAAAGTGGTAGGTAGTGTTAAGCTCTTTTGTTTTGTCAAGAAAGAAACTAAGAGCTCACAACTATACTGGCTTCTGCCAGAGAAAATTTAATGTAATAAAGAGATTTTGTGGTGTAAAACAAAACAAAAATCAAAAAAACCCCCAAACAAACAGAAGGCTACAAAGTTCATGTGCCTGTGGACACAGATATAGTTGCCATATTGCCTTTCACTGCTGTGAAAAGCATAACAGCATACATGAAAGAGCGCTTTAACTAGATCATTTCTTTTATAGTAAGTTAATTGCTTCATTAAAATTATATCTTAACTTTTATCATTATATTAATTTAAATGGCTTGTAGATATTCAGTAACTGTGTTTATGAAACAGTTGGTATGGGTCTCTCAGTAGCAGGAATCTTCATTAATCTGCAGATTAAATCTGCTATACTCTTTCTAAAGATTCACCAGAAAGAATTTATAATTTGTGGCTGATAATGAAAGTTCAACATTGTAGCTAGAGCAGCTTAGATAAAAATTGAGTCAGGACCTTTTATGCAGAACAGCGCAATTCTGTCAAAATCAAAATGATTCATAAAATTGATTTTGATTTTGTCAGTATGTTCTTTGAAGCCAGGGGGAAAAAGGGGAAGAAAAGAGACTTGAAAATGTTGAAATTTACAATTTTATCATCTTATAAAGGAAATGATTTAATAGTATTTGTTTTGAATTATCTATCATAACATAAAGTGCAGTCAAAATGGGGAAGGAATGCTCAGATGTGAAACTATATTTTTCATAAATATTAATTCTGTGAAGAGTTAGGATATCTTTAAAGAAAACCACATTTGAGAATCTGGAAAACCACCATGGATTGATTTCCTGCTGTCCCTTCTTAGCTCTAATTTTTATGTATAGTTGTATCTATATTATGAAAGTACATTCAAATTATAGACATTGTATTTTTACATATGTTTATTTTTAAGACCACTCTTCTGGCAGAACAAGATTAAAAACTGTCCTTGCACAACATTCAGGGGTGAAAGACCCTGATATCCATCACTTTCCACAAAATACGTTTCAACTTTGTAATGCCATGAGACATTATATATCTTCTGTTACTGCTCTTTGTCAAATGAGTTAGTAGACTGAGTAGTGACCCTTGTTACATGTGAACACACACACATTCTAAAACATCTTTGGCGATATAGATAAATTTTTAAAATTTTTAAAAAATTTAAATTTAAATATCTATGTGCAACTTTCAAAATTTAGTGCTACCAGATTTAGTGCTTTTGCTACCAGATGACAGTATCTACATTTACATTTTGGTTTGAACCACAGAGTGTTTTTCAAGTAATTATCCCAAATGTTTCCATTCTCACATTGGGAGGGGGAAGGGCATCAGAGACCACAAACTGGTTTACTTTTAGATGAAATTAAGCTGAAAAATACATGCCCAGAGTACTTCATTATATTGTACAATTTTTACTACATTTTATTAAAATTTTTTAAGAATAATTTGTCTTTGAAACCAAGTGAAAAATAAGTTTGTGTTTTAAGACTTGAATCATTATAAAAGAAAATAAACTTCTAAATATAATTAGGAAGCAAAAATCTATGATTTATCTTAGAAATAGCATAATCTAAGGGTGAAGGTTACATGTATATTCTGATCTAGTGCTAAGAAACACCAGAAAAAAAGAGGTGCCTTGAACTTGCTTTCATTTCATAAGTTGTTTTCAGAATGAAGTTTCTCTGTCCCTTAAAATATTTACAACTTCTGAGAAATATTAAAATTAAATTTCAAACTTTGCTTAAACGTGGATTGGAAGGTTAAGCAATCTCACTGAAAAAAAAAATTCCCCTTGTTCTTTTAAAAACCTTTTTAACTCATGCAAATGATATGTTTGGCATGCTGTGAATGCTCTTGCTAAATGCCATGTTTAATTTTCTCATTTTAAGAAAATCCTGAGACCATTTCAGAGTCTCCAAAGTAGTAAGATCATTTTGGATTGTGTGAACAGGCGTTTGAGGCTCTTGGTTTCACAATATGAACTGTTCATTTAGTTGTTTTATTCTGAGATTTTGATTAGTATGGGACAGACTGGCATGTGCATGCCCAGAATGGCCTCCTCTGTGATACAACTGAATGGTTTATCACTTACCTCATGCTATTCCTGACTGGATTTTCATTGTTTCCCCCTTTACTCTCCTGCAGCAACTACAGGTGGAATCTCCTCAAGATATGCAGAATGGTACTTTTTTCTTGAGCATGATGTTTGTGGTACTGACTCAGGAGAGGGTAATATCAGCTCTGTTCCCCCTTCCGATGGAAGTAGCATATCATCCTAGTACAAACAAATCAAGTATTTAGAGCAGGACTCAAATGCTGAACTCCTGACTACTAGGTCAGTAGCCATATCACTGAGCTATATGTACACTGCTTGTTTGTTTTCCTTGAGGCTTAAGGAATCTTGGATTTCTTGCCATACAGTGATAATTTACTTGGTAAAGACACAATCCTGTTTCAGAATAGCCTACCACTTCAAGTTGAAATCTAAATATTATTCCAGGGGAAAAGAAATTTCACCTACTTTACTCTCTGTCATCTAAAGCCAGAATGCTAATAAATTAAGACTACATATGTTATTTTTACAGTACTTCAACACCTTAGAAGACTTCAGTCTATGTACTGGAATGATTTTAGCAACTAAAAGTTATAAGGTTGTCAAGAGTATGGCAATGATAAAAAAGACAAGATATATTTGATTCTACACCTCTAGGAAAATGACCTGTATTTAGCCACCATGTGTATTTCAGTAAGATGTAAGAACGCAGACAATTTTTTTGAGTATCTGAAGAGTGCTTACTGTTCTAGCTTAATGCATCATATCCAAATCTACTTTGGGAGTGGCTGTGTGCAACCCATTCAGTCATTCCTCACTCTTTCACATATGGTAACATCTAAGTCTACAGTGGGCCATGACAGCATTTATATGTTCAGGCATTCATTGAAGGAAAAATATTTTGTTATTCTACCTTATGATCTCTCTTCCAATTACAGCATGTCCCTGCTGCCAAACAAACTGATGATAGCACATAGAGTTTAAATTAATGACAGGAGGTATCTTTTTATTTATAAGTAGTTGTGATGGGATTTTTTTTTTGTTGTTGTTGTTTAGGATTTTTAATAAAGGAATGAATATATGCAACTCACACATGACTTTGCTCATCATAACCCTGTTTGAGTGTATTAATTTTGATATAAAACACCCCTCCCCAAAACAAAAAGTTACTGTCTCAATATTAAAGCAGATTCACATATGTGGGAGAGAATGTGCTTCCTGCTACAGCATTTATATGCCACTACCAGAAGTTACCATCCACTCGTCCTCTCAAATGCTGCAGAAGGAGCCCAGATCACAGCAGAGAGATTGTGAAAATTTTGGAATAACTGCAAGTAGCAGCCTCCTGCTGCTGAATGTGACAGCTGCCCCTCCACTAGAATCACCACTAGATAAATTCTGAAAGAAATTTTTGGCCTCAGATGACTTTTCTGGTACCTCAAAAAATTATAGTGGTCCCACACCAGCTAAGAATCTAAAGAGGAAAAGGCTGTTTTAAAGCTGTCCTTTCAACTTTCTTATGGTTTTGCAATCAAAAGTCATTACAACTACTTCTTGAAATGGGAAACAGATAGTCTTTCACAGGACACACATGGGAAGGTTTTGGGCATTATGGCTAGTGGTAAAAGCCTTCTCAGCATATGTTTAGTGTTCATTTTCTTAGATGTCTGCCTATCTGCTTTACACAGCTAACTCATCATAGTGAACCACAGCTTGATCTGCAATGCCTGTATTTGCTATGCTGTTTTGTACATTAAATCAATATGGGCTACAAGTCTTTACCCCAGAGTATATCTTGAGCAGTTTGCTTAATGTGATTTCCTTCTAATATGCACTCTTGTGTTTGCTTGTAGCCTTTTACTTTCACATTTTAAAATGATCACAGCCTAAATCAGAGGAGCTGAAAACACATGACTATTCTCTTTAAAATGCAGAGCCATCAGGGTCCTCTCCTGTAGAGGGCTGATAAGTGCTTTAAATTTTTCAAATGTGGTAGAAATTGTGGCCTTTCACCTTTAGCCTTGATTAGGGTTGGGATTTAACACATGCTGCTTCTGTATTTTCTGTGATTAGATTGTCCTTGGGCAAGTTCATCCAGCATATTCTGGGCAGGTCAGTGATCAGTCATCTACAGGGAAAAGAACAAAACCAGGAAATATTCATAATTCATTATGATCAGACATTTAAGAGTACTCTAGAGAGATCTGCTGGTTGTGGGCATTTATTCTACAGTCTTATTATTTTACAGTTTGCTCTTCATGTTGGTCTTTACTATATGCTTCAGTTCTTTTAAGGCATTAGTATTTCCTGACTTTGCATACACAAGCCAGAGTTTAACTATCACCATATTTGCCTGTAGAAATGTTTTATTCTTTCAAATAATGTTCTCTGGCCTAAGAAAATATTCCTTTTTAAAAATAATCAGGCCAACACATGATCTCGAACTTAGTAATAACTGCTTAATATTAACAGCATTAGACACTTTTCTGCAAGATTTTAAGTGTGTTTTTTACAATGCAGTGAAGTAAATATACATGATTATGTTGCTGTATAAATATTTACAATTCACCATTCTCAGTTATAGAAATTCTGTCACTTTTTTTTCCTAACTTTTCTACCCCTAAGTTCTGTTTAAAGATTTAAAATTATGTTCTCAAACTTCAGGCTCATGTGTGTAGCTGAACACAAAGGAGTGAAATTTGCCTTTCTGCAGGGAACCAATGGGATTCCTATGTAACTCAAGTCCTGCTTAAACTCGACCTCAGAAAGCTTAACATTTCCCAGAATCACAGAATAGTTGAGACTGGAAGGAACCTCTAGAGACAATCTAATTCAATCCCCTTCTATAAAACCAGGGTTAACTAAAGCAGGTTGCTTCAGGTCATGTCAAGTTAGGTTTTGAATACCTCTAAGGATGGAGACTCCATAACCTTTCTTTGCAACCTGTTTCAGTGTTCAGCCACCCTCACAATAAATAGGCTTTTTCTAATGTTTTAAAAGAATTTGCTTTATTTCAGTTTGTTCCCATTAGCTCTTGTTCTTTCACTTACCACTGAGAAGAGTCTGGCTTCATCTCCTTTGCTTACTGCTGCAGTGGGTTGACCTTGTCTGGCTGTCAGATGCCCACCAAGGCACTCCATCAGTCTCCCTCCTCAATGGTACAGGAGGATAAAATAAGATAAAAAAACTCATCCATCAAGTTAAGGACAAGGAGAACATTCAGCAATTACCACCACAGGCAAAAGAGACTTGGAAATGAATTTAATTTATTACCAATCAAATCAGAGCAAGATAATGAGAAATAATAACAAATCTAAAAACAGCTTCCCAATCCCCCTTCCTTCTTCCTGGACTCATCTTCACTCTCGACATCTCTATCTTCTCCAAGCAATGCAGGGGGCTGGGAAATAGCTGTTGCAGTAAGTCCACAACACTTTGTCTCTGCCACTTTCTTATTCTCACTGTCTGCCCTTGTTTCAATGTGTGATCCCTTACACATGAATTTCTTCAACACTGAGTCCTTCTCACAGGCTGCAGTTCTTCACAAACTGTTCCAGTGTGTATCCTTTCCATGGCATGCTTTTTTTTTTGGGACAGGACTGCTCCAGCACAGGTCTCCCGTGGAGTCTCAGGTCCTGTCAGAAAACCCCCTCTGGATGGGTTTCTCTCCACAGGCAGCAGTTCCTGCCAGAAGTCTGCTCCAGCATGGACTTTTCAAGAGATCATAGCTTCCTTCAAGGTATATCCACTGGCTTAGTGTGGGGTCCTCCATGGGCTGCAGATGGATATTTATTCACCCTTGGATGATCATGGGCTGCAGAGAGACAGCCTACCTCACCATGGTCTTCTCCACACACTGCAGGAGAATCTCTGCCCGGCACCTGGAGCACCTCCTTCTCCACTGATATTGATGTCTGTAGAGTTGTTTCTCTCACATAACCTCACTTCTCTACAAAGAATGCATTTTTTTACTTTTTCTTTAATGTGTTATCACGGAGGTACTACCAGCATAACTGGTGGGCTCAGCTTTGACCAGCAGGAGATCTGTCTTGGAGCCACTTGGAACTGGCTCTGTTCAGTGTGGGACAATGTCTGGCATCTCACAGAAACGACCTCTATAGCCACCTTGCTGTCAAACCTTGCCATATAAAATCAATATACCTACTTCATGTATAAATATAAAAATTGCTCAAATTCTCATGAACCTCTTCTGCTTGAGTTTGATCAACCCCATCTCTCTCAGCCTCCTCCTGCATGTCAAATTCTCCAGTCTCTTAATCATCATCATGTCCCTTTGCTGGATTTGCCTCAGTATTTCGCTGTTTCATTTGGACTGAGAAGCCTCGTATTGGATACAGAACTGCAGTTGTGTTTCACCAGGCATGAGGAAAATTTCAAATATTCTTGTCTGACTAAAACTTAGAAGGCCACTGCATTATGCCATTTTTTTCTATTCAAAATCTATTCAGGATCATAGGATCACAGAATCATAGAATCAATTAGATTGGAAAAGACCTCTGAAATCATGAAGTCCAACCTGTAATCTATTATAGGATCTATTTATAGGATCTATTTAGCAAAATGGAAAATTTAATATGTTAAAGACTTTTAAAAAGACAGGTGAAAAAAATGTCTATCTTTCTTTAGACATTAAACATTAAAACAAAAGCCTACCTCTGACCTTTTTCTGATCCGTGAAGTCATGAGCCATCCAGTAAAGAGAATGATCTTCTCATTACGTTGGGACTGTTTCCCTCACAAGTGTAAAGAATAGTTCAGAATATTTCATGGAGTAGTTTCATAAAGACTTGGTGTTTTCATGAAGTCCAAAGTCCTCCCTGTTCATCTTGCTCTCCAGTCTGGATTTCTGAACTGGGTTTTGAATCAGAGACATTCAGTTTTCGAGTTGTCTGCTAATAGACACTCCTCTTCATTTCTGCAGCACTTTTTCTTCCATGGACAACTTGCAGTTGGTTCTCTATGCTGTAATGAATTTCAGTTTGTACTTTAGCGTACACAGTGAAGCAATGCTTAATATTTTTCTTCTGTTCAGATGTCCTGTCTTAAGTGTTAACATTAAATTTAGTGAATGTGAATAATATATAGCCACTGAAACTCAGTAATTCAACCTGATACAAACCTTTTATAATCATACTACCACTGTATAGGATGTTTGTAGATATTTTCACCTTCATGTGTGCATGTATGTTCCTTGTTGGGTCTACTGCTATAGCTAATAAAAATAGTCCACCATTTACATATTTTTTTGTTCCTGTTTACTTTGTCTTCATGAATAAGAATGCAAAAATATTGATAAACACAGATTTACTCGCTCTGTTTTTGAAGACACATACTTTTTTGTTAAATTATATTTTCGATTCAACAGCTACATTATTCAGCTTTGTGTTGCTTCCTTTTAATCTACAGGGAATAATCCTATTTCATATAGATGAATCAAGAATACAACCAATAGGATCACAGAATCATATAATGCTTTGGATCAGAAAGGACCTTCAAAGGTAATTTAGTCCAACCTCCTGTCATGGGCACCACACCTTCCACTAGACCAGTTTGCTCAAGGACAAATCCAACCTGACCTTGAACACTGAATATATTGTTTATATGCCAGTAATAACAGCATGTGTTATGTAACCTTAATAATACTGAGCAATTCTTTTTTATATTTAAAATGCAAAGTATTTTTAAAATATTCCTACAGTGGAGGAAATGAAACTTTTAATATAAGCATATTCAAAGTGTTTGCTACTCACAGTTGCTGTGTAAGGAAATTTGTTCTGTGAAAACAATAGACTCTCTTGCAACTACCATCCTTTTCCCCAGTTTCTGATTATTTGCAAAACAATAAATATTTGGGCAGAAGTTAATTGCTTCTATTCAATCATTTGACACATTCTTCATTACTTTTAGAGCATATGAGCCCTTCATCCAGTAACAGGTACAATTAAGACTGATGAAATCATTAGACGTGTTGTAAACATTCAGTTTATCCATATAGAGTTTGGCAACGTCTTAAAGGTCTTCTGTCAAATTCATTCGCTGTTTAATTATTTGTTGTTGATACTGAACAACAATATGATCACTATCATTTGTCATTACACTCTAGTGCAGGCACAGATTTTTCACTGTATGGCTGCTGGTTCCAAGAAGGTTTCAGTTAAGTGAATGGAAGAGTTAATAACATCTCATGAAAGTCTGCAGTTTCCTTGTGAAATAAAACAACTATTTTCTTAAGATTCCTGAAGAATAGCAATGAATACTGTAACTGATGAGGACTCCTAACCAAACAAAGTTAAATTTTGAGGACTAGAACTGTCACTTGTTGCTGTTGAAGTATTTCTAAATGAAAGCTCAAAAGGCTCAAGACGGTTGTCTTGTTTAAAGAGAATGTAGAAATGACATGTGCAAACGTACCTTCAGTAACTTTTATTCTGTGATTCAGCTACAGAGTCTTGTTACATTTTGTATTTAGCAACTTATCTGAGAAAGTAGATAATCTCTGATATCTTCCTTGATTAGCTCATTAGGACTAAAGAAATGGAAAAATAATGCTGCGTGATGGTAATCGTGCTTGAAATTTATAAGCCATCTATATTCTCACCTTTTCTGTTATCTGTGAAGCATTTCCTGTGACTTCTCGTGTGGTAAATGCTAGTCATATTTATTATTTTCGATTGCGAGCAGAATATAGTTTTTTTGGACTGTATCAGCAGTGAGGACAACAGCAAAACTTGGAGTTGATAATTTTTTCCTAGATTTTTCTAGATTAAACTTTTTTTTTAACCTATTCTATCCCTTATAATAGAAATAAGTAAAACAAGTATAAATACAGAATACAAGTGTGTAAGTATGGAGCATGCTCAGTAGGCAAAGGTTCTTTGTGGCTGATTTATAAACTTTTCCTCTCATGGGTACACCTTTCCTCACACACAGATGGTTGATTTAGTTATGCACACCATCTATACCATATACTCTACTTTAAAATTTACACTCATGTTAACTGGAAGTAGAGAGAGGCACAAGAAGATGGGGATTTGAGATCCTTATTTTCAATCCATGCCAGTTGCCATGTTTGTGTCTCTGATCCTCTTCCCCACAAAAAAAGAAGGTGAGCTATAGATCCCCTTTCCTTAGTTACTTCCTTGTTCAATTTCCAGCTTTCCCTCTAAATTGAAAAATACCTTTCAATGAAAGGACCTTCTCTACAAATGTGGCTTGTTTTTTTTCAGGGAAGAAACATGTATAAAGCCATTGTTTGAATGTTAATAGAAAACAATTATGCTGCTTTCTGGGTCAATTTCTGTATTTTTTGGCTTTCTACACAAATGCACTTGCAGTCATTTTCAGCTGGGTCTTCTAATGCCTATACCCCTGAGCTGCTTTTCATCACAACTCTAAAACTGTGTGAAATCAATGGAAATTGTGTTTATAATACTCTCAAAGGTCTTGTGAGGCTTAAATAATTAACATTTACAAAACACTTCAAAATCTTTAGCTTAAAAGATGAGGTGGCTGGTCTTAAAATCTAGGACATGTCTTGAAATCTTAGACAATATTACCTAATGCTTACAGCATTTCTTTGAGCTTAGATGTGTGTTTTATACCTGGTTATAGAAATCCTATTAAATGCAAAATAATAACAACAGGTTCATCTGAAAGCAGTCAGTAAGAGAATTTTGTACAGAGAGGCTCTACTCAGTAGATGTAGTCAGCAGCAGTGAGACTTAAATGGGCTACTTTTGTTCCCTCAGAATGACTCATAGCTTTAGCTGAAACACATTTGCCACATTGATCCAGGGTTGCTTCTTACTGGGAATGCTCAGTGTGAAAAGATTAAATCTCCCTGTACCACAGTAGCCCTTTTATAGAAGTTAAAACTTCTGCGACTCATGATAGGAAGCAGAGTATATTAGTCTGGGCAGAACTATCTTAATGCACTGCTTCCGCTGTACCTGGAGTGGTAGGAGGATGTTTGGTAATAAGGGGACTTGCACATCCTTCTTCCTCCCCTCCCCTCGCTGAAATTCTAGCCCTTTAGGCACTCTTCCTAGCTACTGCCAGGGATCTGCTGTTTCTCTTGACTGTGTGTCCGTAGCAACCGACAGCACTCAGGCTTTTTTTGTTCCTATTTTGATTATGTCCTGTTTTCCACACTCTACTGCAATGCTGAAAATACAGCTTTCAAGAACTAGGCTGGTTATCTTAACACTACACATTGTAGGTATCAATGTAGACATCAGTGTAGAAAGGATTCACTTCACCTGGCTTCAGATGTATGCATCTGAATTTGTCAACTCCTCTTACAGTCATTGCAGAGAAAGGTATGATTACAATTCTGATAATGAATGAATTATCAGGCCTCCACTTAATGGTGAGGTGAAACACTTTTTAGAATTACTCCTAGAAGGAATGCAGAGGAAATCTAGACAATTAAATATAGGAGTTGGACTAGATAACTGAAGGGGCCAAAAACCAGCTCTCAGCAAAGAGAAGCTTGGTCAATTTGAACGATAAACCTTGGAAAACAAGGGCTGACAAGAATCTTGTGATGTGAAGAAACTGGGCCCTTATCATAACACCTATTAAAGAACAACCTTATGGATTACCCTGGCACCAGCAGAATGAAGAAAGGACTTTTTGAAATTTTGTTATCAAACCATGTTTACACCCATGTAATCCTTCCCCTCCCCATGTAATCCTGCTTGAAGAAAAATTAACTATTTGGAAACTGCAGTAAAACCTTGTGCAACTCCTTAATTAACGTAGCTGGTTCTCCTCATTAACATGTCCAGCCCCCGAGGCCCTTAAAATTGTGTTCTCACGTTCAATAAACTATTTCAGTTTCTGCTTTATACTGGAATCATGTTTAGTTTTTCAGACCATCACAGATAACCTTTAAAGGTCCCTTCCAACCCAAACTATTCTTTGATTCTATTGATTTTGCTCATATGCTTCCTACCTTAAATGACAAAAATTATTGTGTGATTCTATGATGTGGCTCTATTGGCTGTGACCCAAGGAGATCAGCCATGTCTTATATCTGCCTCAGTATTTTCATTTGTATATTATCATGAAAATTGCAATTCTGAAACTGAAAGCATCATTAAAAGAAGCACTGGTGGATGATGGGGAGTAGGAGTGTCCATGTATTTGCATTTGTGCTGAAAGACCAATGCTCTCATGGTGAAACTGGGCTTTTTTTTTCCATGGGATCACCTCGTATTGCAGAGCTGATTACTTTAAGTGAAAAAAAATTAATTTTGATTTTAGTTATTTGTACATTTTTTCAAATGTATAGCAGCATTTAGCTGTTATTGTCTCTTTCAGCAGTATTTGATACTAGAATTTTCAATAACTTGATTCACAGCAGGACTTGCTTATACACTCATAATCTGGTTTGACTCATTTGCTCTTATCTGCAATAAGATACATTCATCTAATACAGTTTAAGTTTTTGCACAGCTCAAAGAGCTTTTGTAAGTCTTCTGTGCTTTTAATATTTAGATTCTATCCTTAGGATTGGTTTCTCAACAGTGTGCCATTGTTTCCTTGGGTGGGTTAATGACAGCCAAATCCATTTTACACTTCCTTTTGATCTTACAGTGCAGTCTCATCCTATGTAATGACCTCTATTATGTATAATTTTGGATGTCACATATCTTAATGAAGTTAAAATGGTTTGCATCTCTTGGTTAGCTATGGTGTATTAGCATTTGTAATGTCTTCCAATGAATGTTGTCCACATTTTTCTGGCAGATGAAGTCGATTTTTTTTTCATGTTCTACTCGTATGTCCTGTAATCTTGTCACAGGCACCTGTGAAGTCTCATATTGATTTTAAGGTGCTTAATAAATCACAAAGCCCAACATCTGAAATATCTCTTAACATTTCTTCTTGACCCTCCATTGTCTTATATTTCCAGCCATTTAGGCAGAGCTATAGCTGATGATTATATGTCACTGTGGTAGTCCTTTTTCAAAGTTCTTTTTTACCATATTTGGGTGGCAGAAACATCAGCTTTAAAGGGATTTATGTTTCATTGCAGTTCAATTGAGTTTTGAATGACAACAGCAGTGAAAACTCCTTTCTTGTTTCTTACTGTAGCCCTGAGTATACTGTTTCTCAGAGCTACCCTGGATATCTCAATATCCTGCAGTGTAGATGTTAGAACTCATCCCACATAACAGTAGATACGCATGCAGAATTTTATGTTTACACCAATTCAATAGAAACTGTTTCACACTAGTGATAATGGTTGGTGTTAGCAGGTCTCATTTCTTGATGAAATTTTAAAGCCAGAGCTTTTGAAACACAATAAAGGCAGCAGATGTAATGTTATGTTTAGTTAATCAATTAGTATGCCTATAGAAAGATATAATATTTAAAATTAGTAGAATTTTCCTTCTTGCTGCCTTGTGCAGAAAATTCACAACAATTAATAAATAGACAAAGATCTCAGTAAGCGGCTAGGTACAGAGATCAGGATGCAAAAACAACCCAGAGAGTAGTCTAAATACTATACTGTGCAGGAACTCTCACTAGCTTTTCCTCTCCATCTCTGTGAAGCCTGAGTCAGCTGCATAGTAAATTATATTCACAGCGTAGTGAGGTTGAGCACACATGAGGTACAAAATTTCAGGTAGTCATCCTAGCATAGGTATTGGTTTAAAAAACAAGGGATAGGACAATAATCCCCACCATCTGTAACATTCTGAGGGTATTGGTAGATGGAACTCCCAACACTGAGAAGGCCTGCGGTATGTCTGAATTTGCGCAGGAATAGCTGTTTCTTAAGGAGGCTTTTCTTTCTTCAATACAGAAGAGATTTCCTGTACTACCAATCCTTTTCTTTCTCTCTTTTTTCTGTTATGATAGAAAAAATTGCAATGAGATGAGAAAATTTCTCCAGCTATTTTATAGTCTGCAATGTGTCATTTATGAATCAGAGAAAATTACTTCTGTTTGTCACCTCAAGTGTTCCATCCAGCTATCCACATTTTTCTGGTTGTGGTCACTATAAAACAGAATACCTCTATTAATATATTCTTTCCTTTATAATATCTCTGTGTAGTCGGATAATGTCACTACATAGAGAGCTAAGAAAAAGAAAGAATGAAAGTAGTTTCCCAAAACACTTGGAAAATTTTTCATTTCCAGAAGTAAATTAGGTACCAGAGATTTACATTTCATTGCAGGGCAATGCTGTGTAGCATCTTAAGGAACCTTTGAAAATTTTACTTCTGGTGATCAGAGGAGGTATGGAGTAAGTATATATATATATGGAGAATTGAAATCATCCTTACTGCCTTTAGGTGATTTAAACTTAAATAAGAATTTTTGGCTGAAAATGTAATGTTGAAGTCTGACATTATCTCTTAGTTTACTCGTTATTTATATATCACATACATTTTCTGGGTCATATGGCCTTCCGCTTCTACACAGAATTGAAAGACTAATTGACAACTTTTTTCCTGCCATTTGTATATTTTCATATTTTAAATTATGATTCAGGTTAACTTTTTTACTCTTATTTTATGGTCTATATTTTCCTTTTCTAGAGTTATGCTTGTTTTGGATTAATTGGTTTATGATTTTCCCCCCACTCCCTCTCTAAGTAGTCATTACTTTTTACTGTTTGCTTTTCTGCTTATTGAGTAAAATCCAATTCCTACCGTGCAGGTCAACAGTTTTCCTGAGAGACAGAAATTGCTGATTATTTTTCCCACAAAAATCTCAATCATACACTGATTACACACTTACCTCTCTGATTGTTTTGGTCCATCCTGCATTTCTCTCTGAAAACTCAAATGACTCTCAGGCCTCATCTGCTAGTGAAAAGCATTAGTGTCAAGAGTGTATCTCTAGATCTTAATGTTCACTACTCTTTCTAGAAAATGTCAGAACCTTTATATAATTAACATGTGGGGAAACTTCTCTCTGCTCAGGGTTATTTGCTTCTGGAAAAGCAATGTCTGATTTCCTTTCAAAGCTACTGATAACAATTTTCACCCACTTGCTAATAAAATCTCTATCTTATATCTCAGAGGAGAGTGGTGACAAATCAACACTTGTATTATTCAGACTAGTTAATTAAAAGAGTGATTTATCAATTTAAAATTCCAAATCCCTTTTTCTTTTTTTTTTTACCTTTGTTGCTTAATTATACAAATGTAAATCCACCTTTAATAACCATATTTGTCCATCATCCAAAGCTCACAATGTCCTTGGTGATCTCAAATTCTATGATAAATGCCCTGCAGGCAGTTTGATAAGTTGGACTTTACACAATAAAATCACGTTGTTATTGTCATCCTCACTGAAACATTGTAGTTTTATCCTTCCAAAATAAAGCTTTAATAGTCTGGGCAATACAAAACTGCACAAGACATTCCAGTCCCACTCCTGAGAGCATTTTAAACCAACTCATCTACTGACACCATTTATATATCCTCCTCTACGGTGGAGAGTAAGTTATATTTCCTGTCCCCACAGAGAAAAATGTAATAAGTCAGACCCCATTCCAAATTTCCTATTGCACATCTGATTTAAGGTTAAGTAGTATGCAAAGGAGCATTGAGTCTGTGCATTATTTTGAATATTAATTAAATTAAAAATAGGAAGTAATATGATGCAGGTTCATGGTGTTAGAAATATCTGTTCTTTCTCTCAGAGCCATATGCTTGCCACTGTTGCTGTGTGGGCAGGCTGGAGAAGGTGCAGCCTTAGAGCTGAAATTTTGTGATTTCCACACACCATTCCAGGCTGCAGAATACAGGCAGATTTCATGTAGTGTATATCAGACTAGAGAAAGAGAAATGTGAATGGCTTTTTTGTTGCTGCATACTTCCTCAGTTTTTTCTCCAACATGAGAGCTGATGGCCAGCTTCCATCAACTGCACCATCATCTTCTTCAATGCGAACCCATCAGCTGTGTGCAGGGTGAGATTGTGCTACGCAGGGCAGCATATCAGGACATTCTGCGGCAATTTCTAATACGCAGAGTGTAGTGTGCAATGTTTTCTTTACCCTCTTCTTCTTTTTTTTTTTTTTTTTTTTCAGTTGTCCTATCAGGACATACAAGTTACAGCAAAGATCCTAGAGGCACTTTTTGGACTGAGAAATATTCCAATTCCTGTTATTAGGACTATCACATCTTCTTGATATTGCAGTACTTCTGTTCACACTATCCATCATGAAATAGGAGAAAGATGAGCATTTCTTATAATTTCTAGGCAAGAGTAAGTTAAAAGAGGCAAATTTGGAAGTGATGCAATCTATGGCTTGTTCCTGTAGAACGAGGGAATTTGTGCAAGTAACATTTGATTTCCAGTCAGGACTCTTCTAAGCATTGCTTTTGGGTAAGAAACAGCAACATTGCCTTTGTGTTCCTATTTCATGTTACTAATTAACATGGTAACTGTCATCAAAAGGCCAGTAGGCATTGATCTGTTCATCTCCCAAAGTGATTAGCAACATGAAATTTGCTAATAGGATCTACCTGAAACAGCACCAAAAAGCAGAAAGGCCAGTTTCACCTATGTAACAATTTAATGTAGAAGAGCTGTCACATCCAAAGGGTGACTGTTTAGTTCTCTTATTGAATAATACTGATATTGTAACTGTACACAAATGTTGTATATAGCTCTTCTTGCAATGAATGCAGACCCTTCATTAACCTAGCATAAGTCTGCAATGCTAAATCCTTCCATACGAAAAATTTAATGACAATACTTAGATGAACTGCTCTGAGTAGGGTTATGAATACTTGCTAATTTTGTTATGAAAGTGTTTGAAGAGATACCATGATTAGATAAAATGGATGTCAATAAAATAAAGAGAATCTGTTAAAAAATTTCTTTTATTTTTAGTATTTCTATTTCTCATTCAAGTGGAAATGTGAAAAAGAGACCTTGTGTATTTATCTCCACATGTATGAGAGAGAGAGAGAGAGAGAGGAAGATTTGACTGAATGATGACTTCCTAGAAAGAAGGTGACAAAGATTATCTATTTGCCCAGATTCATTTCACAGGACATTTTCCATGATAAAAGAAGCTAAAGAAAATGTAACTGTCATGTACAGTTCTCCCACTAATTTCTTGTAATAACATTTAGGTTGTGATTGGGTCTGTTAGTAAGGTAGTTGTGGGATGGAATGCGATAAAAAAATAGTATTTTCCCAACATTTCATAAGCGGTCGAGAAATTCCTTCTTAAAATCCATGATACTTAGACAACAGTAATTTTTAAGTGTTGAAAAGGTTCTCCACAAAATAGAATATTGAAACGGTATAATTTGCATAATAATAGTTTGATTTACATATTTATTATTTTAATTTCATTTGCCACAAACAAAATGTTCTAACCTGGTTACAGGATAATCTCTAACCTTCTGTTGTTCTTCGTTAAGTGAACACACAGACACACGTACTGGCCTTTATCTACATTTCATAGAATGTGTTCGCCTTTTCGACAAATGCATTTCTTGATTCCAAAAAAGAGATTTACTGGGGGAAATCCCAAGAAAAAAAAAGAAAATAGTGACCTTTACAGTTTTCTGTTTAATTGTTCCACATTTATTTTTTGTTGTTGAATTGTGAGGTCTTCTCTGGGGTGTTTATATTGCTCTTTATCATATCTGAGCTAAAAATTATGGTTAAAAATGCAAAAGTTAGCAATTGCAGTTTTTGAACAAAATGTTTTAGTGATGGTTACTCATCTTTATGTTTAATGGTTTGTTAGTTTTGAGCTATGAAAATACGTCCTTCCATAAATAAATTAATTCAAAAATTTCAAGCTTTTTCTATACATTAATATTTGTAGCTTTAAAAATTAGATGAAAAAAGCAACATTGGGGGAAAACAATCCCCAACATAGGAATTCCTTGTCTAATGTTGAAATGTCACTGTGTGTAATAGTAATCTAAATGCTAGGGTAGAATCAGGAAGTAAATATGATTCTCTTCTTAACATTTCGCTGTCTTATGTCTCCATCACTGTCGTCATCAAGTAGGAGAAGAGATATTCAGTAGTAGCAGGCAATAGCAATGATATAATAAGAAAGTACAGATGGAAATTCTCATACTAAGACAAAGGGAGTGCCAGAGATCTGAAGACTCTTCCCATGAAGTACTTAGAACAGTGACTCCAAATAGGAAATATTTCAAGTTTGGAATATCTTTGTTTAAAAAATTAAGTGTTTTTTGTTGAGTGGTCTGTAGGAAGGGAGAACTACTCCTTTTTAAAGCTAGAAAATAGTCACATATGTTTCTTTAGTCATAAATGCAGGGGTTTTGAAACTAAACTCCTCATTTGCTGTGCTTCTTATCTTGGCCACAGAACTTTGTTAATGCAGCAGCCTTTCTTTCTGTTCTGTGTTCATCCTGAACACCTTTGCACTGCTGTTCCCTGTTGTGACATCAAGTGTCTTTGTCTTCTTTGTGCAGTGTGAAAAGGTAGGAGGAATTCAACCTGGAATGGGGTCAGCATATCAAGGGATGAGCTTCATGACCACCACCAATGCTGGCAAGAACCTGTCTCTGTGGTCAGGCACATGCCCCGGTCCCCAGCATGACACTCCAAATTGCTTCCTCAATACAAGAGAGCTGAGCAACACTTACACTTTCCAGAATGAAGTTGTCTATCTTTTAGCATCTAAAAGTACATTTGTATGATGCTTTGTAGACAGATGTGAACAAATCTAATTACCTCATGCAAAGTGTCATGATAACTGTGATGCAAAGCCTGTAGGGAGAAACTGGTTTGTATACAGCAATCTTGGAGCATGGGTGGATTAGGATCAGGATTCAAAAGGCTTTATTGCTATTTAGTCTCTACCCCTACTCCATCTATACTACTTCTCCATTTTATCAAGAGTTCTGGTCTCATAAAAAGCGGTGAGTTTAAAGGCATTTTTATAGGGTATCTAAATTAATCAAATATAAAGAACATAACAGTATGGTTAAATCCATTTGTCACACTTAATACTGAAGGATTCCTAAGACACTTTCAACAGTGACATATATCCCAAAGAGATAATCCTTCTAAGGAAGAAGTGGTCCATTAGGGGAAGATTGAACTTTGGAAACAGGAAGACAGACAGATATGTCATTATTTGAATGACCTTAGTACCTTAGGAGAGTTAGATACCAACAAAGAGGAGATGAAATAATAATAATAAAAAAAAACAAACCCCAAAAAACTAAGAAGGAAAAGTTATTTAAAGCCTGTAAGGAACAAAGCACAAAGTAATATATTTCATCAGAAATATGTAAATGTATTCTGAATATTCTTCTAGAAAAAAAAAGCACACTTTTTTTGAAAGAAAATTCTTCTCCTATAAATTCATCATGAGTTCAGTATCTAAATTAATGTTATGACAAGGGCTTCAGGTGTCAGGATTTCCTGCAAAGGAAATTATTTTAACCTCAATCCAGAAATCAGAGGTTATGATGGGAGACCGTGCAGGCTTGATGATTAAAAGAGGATTCAGATAAAACTGTTTCTGAACTTCACTGCAAATTTTCTAATGAAATGACAAAGCTATCTTTCCTTTAAAAAGTGTTTCTGACAAAGTTCTGTATTTGAGGTTAATGACATGTCTACCTGGCTGGAGTCTTTGAAAAAAAGTGAAAAGTTGGCTGAGGACATGATGTATGAAGAAAGGAAACAAAAAGAAAAATAATTATAAATACTTATTCCCATGTTGGCAGAACTGCTAAATAATAACATTTAAATGAAAGGAACCCTCTGTACATAGTTATATCTTGTCCATGCCCAGCACCACTGCAGTCAGTGGAAGCCTTACCTCTAATTTCAGAGGACATAGAAAAATCAAGAGAAATTTTACTTTCAGTGTAATTATAATGTGGTGCTAGATATGCACTGTAGAGTACTTGTATATAGGAGACAACCACTCTAGAAACTTCAACTTACCATTTAGATGGTAAATAGCATGTGTTTCTTCTTACATTTTTTAATACCTTCATGTTGATACCACAGAGAGAAAGTTTCTAAGCTTCAGGGAAATTAATCACATCTTCATTACAATATTTCCTGCAAGGAAGTGCCCTAATTCCTATAAGGAAGCAATGTGACAAAGCATGCTTTTCGTGGTCCTTATAAAAATTGCTTCCTATCAGCTGAAAAAGCTGTTGTTATTGGTACCAATGAGTATAACAACTGATGCTGCTTTCATGAAGACGATTATGAAAGGGAGGGCAGCCTTATGAGACACCACTATAACCTTTTTTTCCACCCAGTGCTTACCGGGTAGAACAAAATTAGCAAATAACATGTTTAGGAAACTCTTGCCTCTTAATCTGTAAAGGACTTTCACATAAACAATTGTTTTTAACACTACTTACATCTACAAGTGACTTTTTGTAAATATGTTAAGGAATAGTTCGTATACAAAAAATTTTTCTGGACAGTTTGAGATTGTTTCTCTAGAGACTGTGAGGAACATGGATTTGAGCTTAGTGATTTGTTGTGCAGAATTTTGTGGGTTATTCTGATGTTCTGTTGTTCAAACTGTTAGAGAAAGTATTAACTTCAAACCATTGTTTGGGTATACGAGTGTCAGGCAGTCTGCTAAATGTCAAATCCCATTGACTATAGTTGGTATTTGCATGAAAGTATCCAAGTTACTGGAATAATTTCCTTTTTCCTTGCCTGTCAAAGACTTTTGGAGAGTGGAAATACATAATCTGAAACTGTTTTCATGGCATTTTTATGTCATACTCTCTAAAATCCCTCAAGAGCATGTCCACTTGTGGCTCAGTTTCTCTATTCTCAATGTTTGTTACATTATATCAGCTTCCCTAAAGGTTCTATTGCCTCTGCCTGCAAACATTGGCTCATATATCCCCAAACTATCATGATTTCCATGCTACCCCAACCATTCTTTGCTTATATCTATTTAGTAGCTTCAAACAAAATATCAGTCTCTTCTCTCTCCACTTCTCCAAAAATAGTGAAAAAATATATAAAGAAAACCTTATGATACAATTGCTACCTTGGGTAGAATGAGGTCTGTCTGATATGATAATATGCCCTGTATTCCCAAGTTATTTCCAAATCTAGCCCATTTTTGGTTATTTTAAGAATATTCTACTTGTCACTCTTCCCTTATACATCCAGGTTCTGCCAATTTGTCAGGCTTGCTTTATCTGCAGGTTGTCTGTTATGTCAGCCCACAAAATAACATGAATACAATGCTGGTTTATATATAGTAATGCAGTAATACATTTTAAAAATATACCGGCTATACAATAATTGTATGTGTCCAAGATAGCTTTCAATTGCTACAGGAAATAGAAAATGACAATGGTTTTATTACATTTCTGTTGAAGATCTGAAGTGTGCATACAAGTACCATTCTTCTTCTTAAATCTTTTGAACAAAAATCAGTTGTTCTTATCTTTTATGAATGAATATATGTGGGAAATGTAATCAAATAGAGTGAAATTGCATCACTGTGAAGTTATAGCCTGAGCATCCCTCCAGTTCCTGCCTAATACATATAACAAGAGGGGACATACAAGTTCCTGAGGACTTGATCACAGACACATTTTTTTCAGGAAGCTTCAAATCTTTATAGGAATAATACACTTCTGTTGGTTAGCTTGCTGACATAATGCAACCAAGGGTTGCAAATACATAAAGATTTCCTCAAAGGACTGCAAGAATTAGTCTGAATGAGAAAACCAGTTTCCATTGTAGTAAATTTAGAAAAATACAGACAAAATGTAAGGACAAATGTTGCATTTCTATTTGTATTCCTAGTGCAGGGAACAATTAAATTGTGTATTTCGAAAATTCAGTTTTATTGCAAATATGTGGTGTTTAACTAATTATAGATGCCTTGTGTGGTGGTG
Organism: Pipra filicauda; assembly: GCF_003945595.2. NCBI lineage: Eukaryota > Metazoa > Chordata > Aves > Passeriformes > Pipridae > Pipra > Pipra filicauda. Next base: position 660,953 of record NW_024104418.1, on the reverse strand, counting down.
TAATTTCCCAAAATCAACATCTAATTATATATTTTTACTCATACTAATGACAAGTTCAAGAGAGCTGGAAGATTTCTTCAGTAAAAAATGAAGTTGGAGAGTGAGCAAAATCATAGCTGTTTGACACTGGGTAGCTTACCTTCAATCCCAGCTGGAGGGAACAGTGAAATAATGCAATTCCAAATACCCTTTTCCTGGGTTTTCTATTCCTTTTTGCTGCCTGTCCTTAGCTGGATGTCTGGTAAAGCAAATTCAGCTATTACTCCCCATACTTGCATCCTTAAAAAGAGGATGTTCAGTGATTAAAAATGTTCAAAGCAGACAGTAGATGAGAGTGAAAAATAATTGGACTAGGATATTGATTAATGCACATTTTTGTATTACTGTGGAAAATATCATTTGGTTTTGATCACTCACAGACAAAAGCTTTCAGCTTATCTCCTCTCTCCCTGTTTTTCTTACTGTATCTTAGGTGTTATATTTTTTGTTAAAAATCACATTTTATTTTCATTTCTTTGATGTTAGTATTCATGAGGCAAAGAATGTGTTAATATCATTGTTATCTTGTTTTAGATAAAGATGGATTTGAAACAATTGATTCTCTGTAAGGAATATAATACTCTATGTGGTTGGCTGCTCACAATGCTTCTGAGAAAAAGTTTATTAAGGATATTGAGATTTTATGAAAAAATATTCTGCAATATGATGTGGTTATATTTTAGGTTTTTATTTATAAGGTTCCCAATTGATATATTTTGTTTTTCATACATTCCTTATCGAATCCTTTGGAATCTGGATTGCATAGATAAAACTGCAGCTACTCTTGGGAAGAAAAATCTAGACAATGACTTAGCAACCAAACTTATAGTTAGTCCTATGTCTTTTAAAACTAACAATGATTTCTAAACAGTTTGATAGCTTCCAGCTTTGGCAAAAGTAATATAAATGACTTTGAATTAGTTTCTCTTGGTATTTATAAGCATAAATTTTACACACAGTTTTATCACTTAACCATTTTCAATTATTAAGTATTCACAAACCAAATAGGCTTAAAGTGAAAACTTACATTCAGTAAGCACTATGTATGATTATTTTTCACTGCATACTAGTGAATGTTGGGGCAGATGGGGATCTAGTATGGACAAAACAAGATTTTTTCGGGGAAAACAAGAACAATAGTATATAAATATTACAAAAACTACCAACACAATAGATTGGTATTCATTTCCATGGATGTATCACATAGTCCCTTTAAAAGACCAAATGACTAGTCATTATTTTGGTAGAGACTCTGATTACTTAGTTTCTTTCTGTTTCCTTTGCAATCACATAAGCATTGTGACGATAACAATGAAATCTGCAGACAATGGATACAGAATGTGATACATAGCGAGCTTATCAGCAGACATTCTGGAGGAGACATGAAAGTCTCCTTTAGCAGAGTTACATGTAGCAATTCTGAACTTAGCCAAAGGCGACACTTTTGAAGAATGGTATTTGCCACCTACTAAGCTAGAGGCTTAGTAATACATGTGGATAAGTATTAGTGTCTTGCCATCTGCAGTGTCGAATCTGTAATTCATAGGTGTTGACATGGGCCAAGGACCACTTCCAGAGAACAAACTGAGTGGGTTGACACCAGTTCAGAACTAAGAAAGATTAACTTTATTGGGACAAGCTATGCTGTACCAGCTGTCTGCTGTGACAAAGAATGGTCCCTTGACTGTTTAACATATTAGCATAAATGTAACTTCAGGGTCCAGCCCCTTACGATTCTTATGGGATCATGTCATCTGACAGAACTGAAAGAAAAAAAAAAAATCCTGTCATTAACCAGAGGTAATAAAGCTAAATGGCAAATAGGGGAACCGCCAAAGGGCTTACCTTGATTTAGGATTTTTGCTGTGTGTAGTGAACTAACTTGTATGAGCAAATTTTAAAAGTGTGATGAACAAGAAAAATAGACCGAGTTAATACACATAATTTTTCAGAAGAGTTTTAATAGCGCGTAATCAGTATAACACTAGCCATAACTATGCAGTTTCCAGCTTAAAGCTGGCCTTGATTCAATTTTGCTGGTGTGCAGGCAGTTCTCTCTTGCATCTGCTTGCAAAATATAGTCTGCTGACGTATACATATAACAGCGTTTACAATAGCAGTTGAAAGCAAAGCTTTGAATAGTTAAGGACATCATCCATCTTATGCTGTCTACAAATAAAAATATTATTCTTACCAAGTAAAAAGAAGTTCAAACTTCATCACAAGAATATAAATGAAATAGATTTTTCATGAGTGAAGAAGGTCTTTTAATGCACATTGAACTCCACAACTGTTTGTTGCAAGATCTTTTAAGAGATGAGGTTATGAATCTGTTGGTTTTTGGTTTTTTCTCAATAAAATTTTAGCTATGTAATCAATACTCCATCACTTTGAAGCATAATTCTGGAAGGTTTTACTTTTTGTTTCAGTTTGTAACAATGAATCCTGCTGCTAAGTGCAAAAATGTTGTAATTTCTAGACTAAGTAGCAAGTCTCAGGACCCTTAAACTGAGCTAAAATATGGTGACTGTAGGATCCTGCCTGCATGCCTACCTTGCCTTGCCTTGCCTTGTTTTGCCTTGACTTTCAGATAGAGTTGGAAAATCAATCAGTAGAAGTAAAAACTTTTGCTTTGTTTGGTTTTACAAGAAATAAATACTTTATTTGTCAATATAGATTAAAAAACCAAACCATAACAAAAGAAAGAATAAAGCAGGGGAAATCAAAATAGTTAATGACAAAACCTTCTACTTGAAGAAGTCCTTCTTTCTGATATTTCTATTCTACCAGGTTAAAATATCAGAATACTTTTGGTAAAATTTAGCAAGTCCCTAAAGTACTGGTACTTAAACTGCACAGATTCTAGCATGATCACTAGTGGAGACAATTTCTTTAATAATTTATCTTAAAAGTGGATCTCAGTCTTCAGATTACCTAATATTTCAAACAGAGTAGGCCCTGGGCTGTTTGCTCCTGTAGTTTCACATTTTCACATCACTAATCTGTGTTACTGCATGTATCACCACAGACTTTTTAATTTTCTCTCTTTTTATTGACTACATGGAATAGTTTAAAAAGTGTATTTCACAATTGCAGAATTCTATCTCTGCTGGACACACACCACCATACTCTGTTTTCCCACTTTTGTAGACTGGAGATTATTCTCTGTAATTAAAAAACAATTTTCTACCTGCATGCCCATTTAGGTTTTAAATATAAATACACAAACGTTTGCACACTTATATTGCTACTGGAGTCTTTATTAAATGTCCTGATTCGATGAAGAAAACTGATAGAAAATGTATTGTGAATGTTTTTACCACTATGGAAGACTTTAGGGGTTTTCCAAAAACCTATTAAATTTCCGTCCTCTACAGCAAACAAATAAACTAGCAAGAACAACTGTGAACTTTTGGTTCAATAATGTTGCATACTGGCCATTGGGATTTTCAGCTTATTGAATAACTTTATGTAATAGATGTCTCTCTTGTCTTCAGCAGCTGTAGAAAGATATAGTCTCTCATTAAAATTCCGTTGCAACTTTCCCTCAGTTAAACATCAAAACTTTTCAGGCGTTTGGACTGGATTGTTTATGTTTTTAGATGGAGCTCAAAGACATTGGCTCGTGTTTGTTTGACAGACTACCACTTACAGTGCAATGAAAGAAGGCATCTTTCTGTCAGCATAATCTGCCCGTGGTTCTTCACTTTCATTATATTCTGCTGCATGCTGACTGTCACTATGGTGTTGTCTTAACCAAGGAGTGAACTGTAGGGCTGAATGGAGAAAAAAACTTGCTATGTCTGTACTCATATCCCTCTGTTTTATTACCAATGTGTTGTAAATCACCAAGCAGCTGATTTACAACATTTAGTCAGAAACAGCAATCAATAAAATCAGAGGTCTTAGAATACCTCTGCCACCTTTACCTGCTCAGCTTGTTCTGCCCTGTTCCCAATGTGCAGCAAACCTGAGCTTGGAGTGTAGCACAAAGTAACTTTTTTCCCCTCACTCAATTATAAATGCTTGGTTACTGAATATTTAGTGCCATGATTAACACTGTGATCATCCATGTCACATTTTTATTTGTCCCTTTCATCTGAAGGATCCCAAAATGCTTTCCATATCTCTGATTACACAAAGACTATTGAAAGGTTTCTTAATCCAAAAAGGGAAGAAAAAAAGACTGCTTTAACAGCATAGCACATCTCATTGTTATTAATGATAATAATCATTCCTGGCATTGGCTGTAAGTTTCACTTATTTTTATGTGGCTTTCAGAAAGCAATTTATAATCAGGTATTGGAAGACTTCACATCCAGCAGTTTTGCAATACAGATAAGCTTATAACTTGTATCTGGAGTAAAGTGAAGGCACACACATTAACCATGTTACCCCAGTCAACAATGTAGTTATAATTGGAGATCTGAGGAGCTTTGAAAGAGTTCATATATTCTCACCTCAGTGTCCTAATTTAGCTGTTATGACATATTTCTGAACTAAATGTCAAGATAAGATATGAAAGAATCTAAGGAAGAAAATCCAATGCTGTCCTAGTTGGATAATTAGTTATTTTCTAGAACAAAAAAGCTCTGCCTTGGTTCTGAGATATGAATACTAAAGAAAAATAAAGAGGAACTGAGGTGCAGTAAGAAATTTTCAGGAATTCTGAAAGGATGGTAGATTATTTACAGGCTTACAGAGCAGACAATTGCTATGTTTGTATTAAACCAGTTTAGCCATTAGGACAAATCTTGTGCATGTGCCACATACCAGAGTCCTCACAGGATGAAAACATCAACCCAGGTATAGTGAGAAGCTTAGTTGCCTGAGATGTGGACTTGGGAGCTGCTAGATGACAATCTCTGTGTGGGATTAGAAATAACTATATGGCAGCTAATATCAGACTATTTGTTGATGACCTAGAAAGTGAGTTTTCACTTCTGTGTAGTGTGCAAATATTCATATCTGCCTCCTCTACCCTATCAGCTCTGTAATCCCTAGACTGCAGACTACAGGTTGGTTATGATGTCCAAGAATGGGAATCACAGTGAAGAGACAAATTTCATTCCATGTACTCTTCCTGTCAGGCCACCAAAAGGCAAAAAATACATAAGTCTTGGGACTGGTGAGATAGGAACCTTAGGGAGCCTGATGTTACAGCCTGAGTGAGTCAGGGAAAAGAAATGCCAGGACTTGTCCCCGGGTGCTTCTCTTTGAGTGTACTTTCATGCCCAGCGACTTTCTTTCCTCCAGATAATTACGCTGCATTTTTCCAGTCCTCATTTTAATCTTGTAATTCTTGAATTCTTGGCTTCATAGTGGCTGAGTTTCTGCTAGAAAGTTAGTTCCTCCAGGGAGGGCGTGTAACATAACAGATGTCAGCTCTTACACTTGCTTCAGTTTGCATATTGGGCATATACTGCTCACTGTTTTGTCTCCTGCTCTAGGATCCTCAGATTAGCTGTCACTATATGGGGTATCAAGATCTGTCTCTCACAGAAGAAATATTATGACTTAGGTGACCATGTCTTCATATGTTTTAAATCATCCAGATCCATTTGTCTCTCCCTCTATGTGGATATTTAAACTGTATCTCTTCCTCCTTCTCTTATCCCTCTCACTTTTTTTTGATAACCTTTGTGATTATGTAGTTTCAAATGCAAGAAATATTCTCTGTGAGAGCTGGGTTTAGGAAAGAGAAATAGATGCATCTGGCAACCAGCTATCTTCTCATTTACCATACATCATAATCATTCCAAAGAAGATGTTAATGGCACAAGAATTTAGTTATAAATTTGCTTTAGTTGTTTCTGCAGATGTTTTTTCACTCTATTGCAGAATCTTTGTACACCCCCATTCATTTATCTACCAATTCTGAAGATGAAAACTCCTGAAAGTTTTTTTACGAACCAGAGTTTTTATATTTTAAAACAAACATTGTCAATATTTTCATGTAACTTCTTTTTAATATTTATCCTAATTTTAGAAGCTACCAATCTTTCCATGTGGATTCTGTCAGATTTTATTATAAGTTCTAGACACATGGAGCCTATTACTCTGATAGCAGTAAAAATATTCTTAATTTCTTTAGTATTCTTCCCATTCTGCAGACTGGGATCAGACAAAGAATGTGAGCTTTTCTGAAACAGGCATAAAGTAAACAGCTTGTTAAATAGGTCATCTTTATTTAATATTTATTAATGCTTTACTGTTCACGGCTTTTTAACTTAATTGTATTTATTTATAGAAATTTCCCTCTAGAAGGCAGTTTGGCTGCAGCATATTTCCTATAAAAGAAGTCTATTTAAATATTTGCATACTTAACACATGAAAGTTATACAAAAAAAATGTTGGAGACAGTTTTTATGTAACTCTTCATAACTTGAAAACAACAAAGTCCTTACCTTCTGTTCCCTTGTTGTTAAGAAAAAATAAAGTCACCATAAACATTAAGCATTGGGACTGATTCTTATGGCCAAAAAATCAGGCATGTAAATGCAGGTTGAGTGTAATAATTGTTAGTGCATTTATTTGGTTGTGCCGGGACTCTCAGAGATTTTCAGTGAAGTTGTGTTCTCTGCAGCTTGCCATGAAGAGACACCTTAGCCACCTATCTTTGTGAGAGACTGTTGTGTGCCAGAGAACCCTACAGCATCCAAAATCCTTCACTGGTAGCAACTGACTTCAGAACACATAAGAGAATTAAAAGTTTTAAAAATTAATTTGGATTTGAGTACAAAAACATTATAGTTCCTTACTTGTTAAATTGTTTTCTATTAAACACAAACTTGCAACTGTATTTTATACACCATCAAAAGGATTGAGGCATCACATGGGAATAGACTAGCCTTTTCTTTTTGTTGTGTCAATGGACTAATAATTAATTCATTATATTCTATGAATACATTAACAAATCTTTAAGAACTGCCCAAATCTTTTGTAATGACATGTTCAAACCAACCAGGTATAAAAATCCATTACAGCTAGATGTCTCCTAGGGAAAGGTCACAGGTCATCCAAGGGTACTGCCTGCTCTTATTCATGCGCTCGTAACTATAAGTTTTACTGCTACCCTGATACCCTGCCATAAATTTTCTTATGATTATTTAGTAAGTGTAGTACGATCCGATTGTGAAAAGAGGAAAGAGAGAGAAAATATGAAGATAAATCAACAGTTATGATTTTCAAGAATGTAAAATTCTGTGGGCTTGATCATCACTTAAATCCTGCCTTCTTTACACTGAGTCTATGGGACAAAAAGTGGAATGCAGACTTGATTGATCCTTTACACATCCTGCCTCTGACATCTGAGTTAAAATGCTGCCTCACTATTCAGAGACTGACTAGAATATGTGGACTTTAAGTGTCTAGTCAATAATATTTCCTCTAAAACCCACAGAAAAATAGTCAAGTCTGACATATAGGAATAGCAGCTAGAGACATGTGTCTAGATGCTGCTTAGCACTTTCCTTAAAGCTTTTTATATCAAGACTAGAACAGTTCACATGTCTGACTACACTATTCTTTAAATCTGAGGGTTAGTAAGAAAAAACCAAAAACTTGCACTTCGTTTATTTGTTTGTTTTTGTTTTTCTGTTTGTTTGTTTGTTTTTCCTTATTTGACAATAATTTACTTCTTTTTTGAAAAGAAATACTTTTAAAAATTGTGTGTGTTTTTTTAATGTGAGTAAAAACACACACCTTTTTGAAAAGTCAACATTAGGATACAGTGATGTTCTGTGCAAGCTACAGTGTTAGAAATTAATAAGTATTTTCTCTGTGTAATGTTGATTTGCCTAGGTACATCCACAGGAGCAGTCCATTATAGCAGAGGGAGAGTGAGGTCTTTATTTGCACAGTCATTTGTAGATTGGTAAAGAATAAACAGGTTTGTGGGGTGGGAGAAGGAAAGAGTGAGAATATTTATTATAAGAAATGGAGAAGATGCTTGAGAAGACTCTAAATGAGCAATACCTGTGCATATTGGAGGCTGACATGCTTGCCTATGTACCTCCTGTGTTGTGCTGTGGTAACCACATACACGTGTACTGCCTTTCTTATAAGTGGGCTTACTGCTTATGTTGAATTTAGTCACATGGGGGAAAGATGAGCCAATGCCTAGATTTAGTCTAGAAGAATGTGATCTCTAATCTTGTTCATAGTCTGAGAAACATAATAAAGCACACAGTTCCAAATGCAGATATCTTAACGAGCCCTGGGAGTTTGCCATCTTCAGTGAGCTTAAGCCTTTCAACTGTTTTTTTATGGAGACCCTCCAAGAACTTAAAGCCAAAGTGAGGAGCCAGTGACACTCTGTATCGTCTAGACAGGAATATAAAACACCCATATGGGGCATATATTATAATGCAGATCAGACTCTACTTGTCACTGATATTCCTATTCAGTAGTGGTCTGGGCCAAGTCTAAAAAAATTTATTCTTTTTGCAGCCAGTCTCAGCCTCCAAGAAGTGACATAGTAATCCTAGAAGTGTACATTTATACTGCTGTAACAGATCTCCATGTGCATATAATCACAGACTCCTGTGAAAAATATTTTATAAGGCTATGGTATAATCATATGGACAGTCTTTCGGCTCACACAAGGGTCTGTTAAGATGATGTGTATGTAGACTGTGTCAATGCCTCTGATGCCTTCTATTTGCAGACAGAGTATATAGTTAAGGATTAATCAATCAATTCTCCCATTAGTGTTAGTGTTTTGATCAGCCAACACCGTAGTTCATAGTCTGCAAATAACAGTTCAGTTGCAGGCAGGATGATGTGGCTCCAGAAGCAGTGCCAATCTCATAAATAGTGGAGTGAGAAAGTTATGTGCTCCTGTTGAAGATCCAAGACAATTACTGGTACAGACAACTGGATGTTATCTTCCTTAACTGAAATTTCTATACATTTTTATAATTCTATTAGAGAAAACTTAAGAGGGTGAACATTCTTCTCTGCAAGATGGTTATGCACACAACTTATGTGATCCAGGGCAAAGGCCTGCAACATGGATTTACCTGTCTCACACTGTTTGGTTTGAGGAAATCCAACCCAACCTCAAGCAAGAGCAATAAGAGTATAACCATAGCAGTATAAATTGGTTTCAGCTTTATCTTCGTGCACTGAATATATAAAACATCCAAGGGGAAAAAAAAATAAAAAAAAATAATAAAAAAAGACTGAACCTGGCTGTGATTAAATCAGGACAAACTGCTTAGTTGAATTCCCTGAAGACCTTTCTCTGAGAGAAGACCTGGCAGAAGTGAAAGATGTTTTTACTTTTGTGCTTGTGGAAAAAAACCCATTGCTTTCTTTTATATTACTTTCCAAGTCATCCAGTTTTGGTTGGGACCATGGAAATAACCCTAACTGACAGATATTCCTGTTGAAGTTGTAATAAATCCTTAAAAAACACGACTAGGACAGCAGCATCACCATTCTGTGTCCTTTGATGTATTTGCTAGACATCCCTGTAAAATTTAATTTGAATACAGGCTCTACCACCAAACCAGTAAGTTGTGAAAGAAACTTTCATTCTTTCCCAGAACCAGAAGCAATTATCTACAGCTCAAAGCATTTCAGAAGGCATAATGAGGGTATGATATTAACCAGTCAATTGGACTAATCTGAATGACTGTCAGTACTCCCAGCAAAAGAGGTCTTATTATAGTTACAGCTATTACACTGCTGCAGTTACAAGGTTACTTGGAAAGCTGAACTCAATCTATCAGCATATTAGAGACTGAAATGCCAAATCATCAAACTGGAAGCCTTAATATACCATTTAGAAATGGTGGAATGAGGAAGAGGCCTTTGTGAAAATTTAGAGAGTATAGGATATCCTTGACATAATTCTTCTCCATATTCTGAACCAGTCATTCATGAATGACTGGTGAATACACCAGAATGATGTATGGGAAGTTCCCATGGTTTTTCATCTTTCAGGAAGTTTTCTTCAGTTTGTAACTTACGAGAGACATCTCTTGCGTTGTAGGTTCTCATTTAAATGAATTCACTAAAGAGCATATATTTAATTATTATGGATATTTTTTTTAATGTGACTAATAAGAAAAGTGAAAGAGCTAGCATTAGTGTTGATACTGCATTACAGGATCTGTAACCATAATAATCAGAGAACACAACATGTTATTTTATGACTGGTGAAGATGATCAGACTTTTTCTCTCAAGAGATGCCAGAGAGTGTGTTTTTCATGTAGGGAGAAAATTCAACTGTGCTTTATAACAAGCCCATAATAGCACAAGACTACTGCATGCTACAGTATACACCTGGAAGTTAGAACTAAGGAGGACCAGGACCATAAAAGTTTTCTTTTTAAAAGGTTCAGCTCAATGTTCATTGTAATGTAGCTGTTCTATAGTGTAATGTTTCTTACTAGAATGTTTACAGCTGGTGCACAGATAAATCGTAAACAGGAATACTAATTCTTTGCTAGTTATTCATATGAGTTCCATTACAGCCGGAATGCAGGCAGTGATGCACTTCAAGGATTGTGCTGATGCTGACGTTATAAAACAGAACAAAGTTTAAATGGTCTGTAAATGTCAGTAGAATCTTGACAGTAAATTATGACCTTGCTATTGACTTCTGAGTACGTTTAGTTACATTTTATGCATTTCACACAATGAAAGCAAAATGCTCTTCAGATGACATAAACAAAAGAGTAGCACAACTGCCCAAACTCATGAACCAGAAGAGAACATCAGATAGCTATCAGGAGTTCGGTGAAGTTATTTACAGAAGTTAAAGTTATCTTTAGGAAAGCAATATTATCCAGTGAGTAGTGTTGCAAGAAATACTAGCATCCTTATTCTAATAGTAATTACTTTTTGTGTGTGTGTGTGTTGGAGTTCAATATACACAAGTCTGAGATTCAGCACATTAAACTATCTTTATTCTTAAGCATAAAATTGAAATTCTTGGCTTGCTTGTAATTTATATATTGAAACTTTGTATCTCCGAGGAGATACATTAATGTCCACTGCAATGTCTGTCAGCGGCACATTCCATGAATGAGGTTCCAAGGCAAACTGAATTCAATAATCCAGAGTTGATTACGAATAACAGAATCACAAGTTTGTGCCTGACATATAAGTGACCTTGTAATCCTCTCCTTAGAATTCTTGCCAGCATTCTTCCCTCCTGCCACTTTCCTTTATTGTGTTTTAAAATTAGGTTAGAAGGACTTTGGGGCAGAGACCACGCTGTCTCTTACATTCCAAGGAAGAACTTATTTTTTACTTCACTAAAAATGTATCTATTGTGCAGATCATTTTTTGAATTCCTATTTTGAAATGTTAAAATTTCATATCATCCTTTCCTAATCCTAAGTGGGATTCAAGGAAGTTATATATTGCTCATTTCATTTCATAGCAATTAAAATGCATTCCACTGGCTTCTTTCTTTTCTCAGCATTACCCAAAAATGCTTACCTTAGCTTTTTCTTTCATACCATTTTACTTTCTGTTCTAAATGTGGGTGTAATCTCAGCAATATTAATATTTTCTTTTGGTGTGCCTAACCAGTCCCAAAATTCATTTGTTCTTACAAAAAGACCACTGTTGTACAAGTGTGCCCAGTAAGACAATGCTGGATTGTATCAGGTTTGGGATAAACATCTTCATATGCTGCTACTCTTTTATTGGGAATACAAAGGCCATTCCTCTTTAAAAAGTTAGTCTTTCGGGAGAAGAGTACAGCTACAAAGTAAAGGAAAGCTGTTTGAAAGTGGAACCAGTGAAGTCTGTATGCAGCCAGGATAGGATTGAAGCTTTGAAATTCCTATTAGAATCTTTAAAGCTTTTTGAGTTTCTCCTTGGCAAATGTCGATACCCTAGAACAGGAGTTCTTCCATTTTAAAAATAGAACAATAAGCCACCTTTATTGTCCTTATCAGAAATAGCTACTATCTTTTACTGCTAAAAATGGCTTCTGATGAGTACACAGTGCTGTATTGCAGATACATTGAATGATATTTTAGAGACCATAAGAATTCTGTACATTAGAAATAAATAGCTCCTTCTAATATCAGGGAAATCCAAGTGATGCCTAAATTTCTTACATATACTGCATCAGAAGCCAGCTAGGAAAAAATAATAAATCAGTATTGATTGAACCACTCAGGAAGGTCAAAGGATCAGTGTTGAGAATTTGACAAATACGGTCAATAAAAGAGGCAGATCCCATTTGACCATGCAAAACAATCACAGTCCTTGGAATATTCTCTAAAAACTTTATCAGATTTTTAAAAAATGTCTTTACAAAAGTGTTTTCAGACACTGATTAGCTGTTGGCTTTCATCACCAATATCCAGTATAACGATGCTGACTTGGACTACAAAAAGTAGTCTGCTTAGACTACAAAAAGTTGGCCTGCTAATGAAGCAAGGTGGAAGCAGAGAACTAGGCAATTCTTCTCAAGGGGTCTTCTATACTCACTGTTCAGGCATCATGCAGATGAGAAAAAGGATTATATCATCTGAATGGAGAGACAAGATGTTAGTCGGAGTCTTCTGCTCGTGCTTAGGAAACTGGTGTATCAGACGTGCTGCTGTTTATATCCAACTGCACTGTTCAGTCATCTCATGGTAGATCAGGGATCTCTCAAGCTGGGAGCCCATGGCCTGTGCCTACATCCTCACTACATCTACACCTTTTCGCAGTTCCTGGTCCAATGTTGTGTTCATCTTCCAAACCATGAAAAGCCATTATCCTTTATGTATTTAAGTACCCACTGAGGACTCACTTTTATTGAGCTCTTTATCAGAGATTGATCACTATAAATATAAAGATAAAGATTCACAAGCATTATGCCATATAGATATAATTCTCAAAATATTTTTGTATGGTTTTTATGCTCCTACATCAGAGGTAACACTTGTTTAACTATAGACTCTACTAGTAGCACCAGATAAATACCTATTGGGACTGTAAACCATTGTTGTTCAAAAAAACATAAGAAAATGTGAATTCATGGTGTTAGTGAACTCTGGTATTAAATAGCCCAGGAACACAAGTATGTTAGCACAGATCATCCCCTCTAGCTGCATCTATCTCCAGGATTCTGCATAAAAATACTCAGACAACTGCACTTGAACTTTCACACTGATTTGCAGGGGAATGCTTAGAGACAAGTAATATGTCTGAGCTCAAGATGCTGCACACACAGCTTGCTGTAAGAGAAGACAATTACCCTTTGCTTTATCTCCAATGAAGGGGAAAGACATAAAATATTCATAGAATAATTTAAGTAGAAAGGGATCTCTGGAGGTCATCTAGTCCAACCCCATGCTGAAAATGGGTCTAATCAGATCAGGTTACTCAGCGCCATGGCCAGTCAAGTCTTGACCACCTCTAAGGATCACGTGCCACAATGGCTATGGACAACTAGTTCCAGTCTTGGATGAACATGTAGATATTTTTTTTCGCTTATATCCAGTATAAGCTTCACATATTCCAATTGTATTCAGACAAGACCGAATAATTTCTTATGTGGACCATTGTATTAGATTTTTTCCCCCAATTTAGGTACTTTTATACCAGATTTTATACTAACTTCTGTAAAAAGACAAGAGTTTTCATATGACCAAGAGATTTATAGCCTTTGAATATAAACCAAAGTTTACATAAAAACTTTTAACCTAAATCTTTTAAATCAAAGCTTTTATCCCTTAAATAGGTCTTGTACATGCTTGGATTCAGTCCATGTTCTATCAAGCATGAATTTTCTGACTGAAGAAAACTGATATTTCTCTGCAATTTTGAAAATGCACTATGTCCAAATTAAATAGAAAAACAACTCCCAGCAACTGGAACTTGATTGTTAGAGTAACCCAGAGTGCATTTTGTACTGATATTTCTACCTAAAATAAAAGAAAAACATTATCTGCCCTGGCTACCTCAGTGCATGTTCTGTTAGACAGTTTAATGGCTCTGATGCTGACAAGTCAATCAAAGAAAAATTATTTTCTTTTGTTTTTTTAATCATTATTTTATTTTATTTATGTTCACTGATGAAATAGAAAGGAACTGCAAAATCTATATGCCCTTGGGACTCAAAAGGACTCTTGTTAAGAGGTAATATCTTTGGAATAGTGTACTGAATATTAGTAAGTCTGGACTATGCTGAAATATTTCACCACAATGGTCAGAAAGAAGATTAAAACCTCCTGTGTGCTATACAGTTGACTAGTGGCAAGTCCTCCTGCAGGGAAGATGCATGTGTAGGAGACAGTAGGACTCTTTTGTCAGTCACAGCAGATAAGAGCAGTGAAGTGATTCTGTGAGATGTGAACCGGCAGATGGAAAAACTGAAACGGTAAAACATTCTTGCTTGTTATTAAGGACAAGAGAATTAATTTTTTTTAGGTTTTCTAATCACTGCATCAAGTTTAACAACCCCTAATGAGTAGCTATGTAGTAGCTGCCACAATAAAGAGGAACTTGATTGTCTGCCTTCTGGCATAAGGATCCAGAGTGTGTTGTTCTGTAATTCCCAAGACATCAGCACCACAGTGAATTTTTGTTATGCAATAGGACTCAACTAACCCTTTACTGACTTTTTTCCCCATTCTAACAATGAGAATGCAAATAGTAAAAAGTGGCACTTACAAGACCTGAATGACGTTTTGGTACTACACTAATATCCTTAGCTGCAAGCCATTACTGGAAACTTCTTTGTCCAATTTAGAATCATTTTGATATCCATGGTTATCTGCTCTGCAACACCAAAGTTAAGAGAACAAGATATTTTTTGACTGCAAACTCTTCAGCCTACGAAGTGAATCTCTGTGCAGTGAATTTACAATTGCTGACAATAGCTTATTTAGGTTCGGTTCTTGAGGCTTAAAACCAACTCATGGATCACGTTTCCCCTGAATTTGCAAGGCAAAAATTGAAAAACCATTAATCTACAAATAGTTCCCTTCCCTGCCCTGCCCTGCCCTGCCCTGCCCTGCCCTGCCCTGCCTTTCTTCAGTCAAATTAATAGGATTTTTTTTCAGTCATCAAAGGCCGTTTTTCCTTGAATTAGTTTATATATTGGCTTACATAAAAAACATAATTTCAGTTTTCTTTTCAAGTTATTATAAATCTCCTTATTTCTCAATAACTCTGTAGAAGTATAGAGTGTTTTACCAGTGTGCCTTTAGATAAAATTCTATCTTGTAATGAAAACTCCAGTTAAAATTGATGGTGGTGGCTACAAATATGATATCCTAGCCAACTCTTTGCTAAAAGTCTTCATTCCTCTCTTATTCTCAGCAGTAGTTCTGGCATTCATGGTCTACTTAACATCTGATGCCAATTCCATTAAAAAGGAATCCAATTGCAATGTAAAAAATTCAGTTTCAGTCTTTAGTGCCCCGAATTTTTGATCAAATGTGACCACTGTTTCTCTTGCATGTTATCAATTTTCAAATAAAATATTTGGGTCTGAAAAATTGTCTCAAGCTTGCAAAAGGGGTGATGTGAAAGCAACAGGGGGTTTTAGGATGTTTCTGTTCCTGCTGATCTCCCTTTTTTACCCATAGGCTGAGTATGGAAATTCTCCTTTTGAAGCACAACAGAATATTTTGTTAGACCACAATAGAAAATCTTGCAATCCTTAATATTTATTGCATGCAAGACAAGTAATACTCTTATTGTAGGCACCTCCAGACATGGTATTTGATGTTCTTGAAAATAATTTTCTTCTCTTTTCAGACTGCACAGATCCTTTTTTAAGAGAAAATTTACACAGGTGAGCAGATAAAATATGAAGCACAGCCCAAAAGGCAAAAAAGTATGAAGAAATTGCAAGCCTTAGAGATATACAGTGGGAATTGGAGTAAGAAAGATATTAAAAAAACCAGGGTAAAAATAAGAACAGACAAGCTATACCAGAATAAGATTATGAGAATCAAAGGGCAAACATGAGTCTCGAATAGAAAGATGAACAGATGAATAGATTAAAATATTTGGTTACCTAACTGTTACGACAGCAAAATTATTTCAGAAGGACTAGATAAAGGTTACAGGATGACTAGAAAGAAACATATTCCCACAATCCGAGGGATAATGGTTACGATGTGTGCTTGGAATTTAGATGTTGAGCTTCAAAATACCTTCTGTGATTTTAGAAGGAGTCTGATCCTGAGGCTGGTAACAGTTCTCCAGCTGATGTCTACTAAACAAAAATCAAGTTAGAATCTGTACACCATTCGTATCCAGCACAGAGAAGATAGAACATGATGATTTCACTAAATTGCATTTCAAAACTTCTGTTTTTCCTGTGGTTATTTTTATATTATTGTATGTTTCTGAGAATAAATTTCCATTAGGTGGAAATGAAATGTTCTCTTAGATATTGTCTAAATTTTTTTGCCAAAAAGCAAAGATAGGATGTGGAATTTTTTTTATTTTCAGAATAGCAACTTATTCTGAACAAAGTGTTTTAAAGAGTCATGTTCTCTCTTGAATATGTGCTTTATAGTTAAACACCCTAGAATAAAAACTCCTGACCACAATCCTCTCCCTTCCCCTCCCCTCTTCTCCTCTCCTCTCTCCTCTCCCTCTCCTTTTTTTCATAAGAAATCATCCAGCTTCCTGGAATAGAGGTTTAGATGACACATTTGTGAATTTTGTCTGTTAGTGTCCTGATTATGGTACCCTAATATTTGAAAAAAAACCAAAAGCAAGACCCACTTTCTCTTTAGTGTATTATACACTTATGCAAGCCACATAGAAACTGCAATTGCAACCCAAGTTTCAAAATCCTGCTTTTAGCATTGACTCTATTACATATCAAAACTTTCTTCTAAGAATTGGGCAGTCTGCTTTAGTGAACAGCGGTCCTACTGTCCTGCTATCATTTTTTCAAAACCAGGACTGGAGTGTTTACAGTTCAAAAGCAATTACTGAACTATGAGATTGTCTATACGCCGGTGTGCAGAGGAGCAGAGTAAGAATTTCAGTTGAGCAAACAAAAATTAAAAGAAATCAAGGTGGCTGCTAAAAGTGCAGCTTTGAGGCAACTGTCCCTATAAACTCTGCTGTCCTACTTCTTGAGGCTAATGAGACTTCTTAGTTTTCTTAATCTTCCTGCAACTGTCTCTCACGTAATTCTCTCTTGTATAGTAGAACAGTCAGAGCAAAATTAAAGTCTAGAAACTCCCAGCTTATGGTAAAAGGTACAGCTGCTGAAGTTATGCAAATACCTGATTAGAACCTTTCATTTAATACGTAAAATTGTGCTTCTTGCCTCCTTGTTTGATAAAAATCAGGAAAATTTACGAGAATATTATAGCTTAGTGACAGCTGTACTTTGTGCATTACTTGCTCACAATACTTGATCCCAAATTTTGTAAGAAGTAAGCGAACACAGAAACCTAAAATTCTGTGGAAAACTGGGAGGAACTAAACACCTTCTTGGGCACTTCTGAATAATTTACTCCACCCTACAAACAATTCTAACTTGATGTATATGTAAATGTATTGAACAACGTACCAGGTTGGTTTGTTCAGTTCTTATTCCTTACCCTCCTCTTCTGTGTGAAAGTTGTTCCCCTACAGAGTACCAGATGAATATCTTAATGTGTTCTGAAAAATCCTGGTGGGAGTCCCCATTTGGCATATGGTGTTTGGCAAAGTCATTTTCTGGCATTTTTCCATGTGAACTAGGAGGAAAATTAGATCAACTGTGTGGTACAGATCTTGGCAACATAGACCCCTAAGCAATACTAGAACAAGCAGTGCTATTTGGGATTTTCTTGATATTTAATGTTGTGTGTGGGAAAAAAAAAATCTACCTTTAATATTTGATTTACTTTTAAATACAAATGTCTTAAAAAGGGGCATAGTTAATCTGAAGTTTTCTTCTGAGCCTTCAAATTATGTTAAAGGCAATTTAGACAGTGTGTTCAAAGAAGTTAATATAGAGGAACAGTTAGGACCTACCTACTTAAATGTCTGACTGCAATATAAGATAATCACAGTTCCCAAGTGCAAAATGTTTATCATGTCTACTGCTAATTCAAGCGGGATTTTTTTACTTTCATCTATGTATTGTTTTATTTTACACAGAGACCTTCTTGGCTTACAATAGCTTCCCATTTTTCTTTCAAAAATATTTCTTTCATTATGCAGTGTATTTTATATTTTTGTTTGAATCATAGTCTAGTTTAGAAATCTTTCTACAAATTACATGCCTCAGATAAAAATGACTAGTATATTTTTTGTCTTTAGAGGATTTGATCATAATCATTCTTATACAAACAGAACCTCCTGTGTTTGCAAATACCTCTAAATGCTGAAAAATTGATTGTTAACAATTATTCAAAAATGAGTAAAAATCTTTAATGCAAAGTTGATTTTTTTCTTTAACACAGTTTTGGCCCTGAAACAATATAACAGACAAAAGGCATTTATTTGTTTATAAGAGTTGACTAGAATTGTTTCTGGACATTCTAGTAGAAAAGCAAACTTAGAGAAGCAATTATTTGTGTTTGCACAAATAAGTTATGTAGTACCATATTTCAATCTGGGAAACTCAAGAAACTGTTTCTTAAGTCTTGAGCACATTTCATTTCCACTTTTATAATCATTAGTGTGGCATATAGTTTACTACTCCTGGCTGATGAAATATTATTTGGAAAGGGTGTAAAATATAGAAAGAATACAAATCACGAAAGTATGGAAGTAGGTAAATTGGTAATCATTTAAGATGAGAGCGAATATACATGTAAATTTCATAAGTCTGAAATCTACTTTTTAAAAATGGGAAGTTTATGGGAATGAGGCTATTAAATGTAAAATTAATGAAAACCTTGAAAATGCAGAGAATTTAAGTGGGCTATTATGGATCGCCTTGATTCTGACTTTCATGTTTTACACTCAGGGGAGATGCCCTGTCATATTTTGTGGTGACATTTACTTGATTTTTGAAGCAGCTATCATGCTTTTGCTTTACATATTCTATATTTGCGAGTGTCTATGATGCACCTTTAATGACTTACCACACCATTTTAACCTTTTTGGCATTTTAGATAATGAAGTTACCTTTAATATGTTTTTGGCTTTTCAAATCCTGCTGTAGAAAATCTTTCTTGTTTATAAATATAATGGTTCTTTTAACTCTTTTTAATACATGATCTATCATGGCAGGGTATCTGATAACATATAATTTGGATCCATAATTTTTTAGCTGTGATTTTCAGGATTGTTTGGAGACTTATCCTTAAGAAAAAGAAAGAAAAAGAAGAGTCAAACTTTTCTGCAACCATGTAATTAAGTTAATCTTATTCACTGTGACAAAGTATCAATTCCTAACTGATATAAGCCAGAATTAATGCTGAGAAAAATATAAGAATTTTAAACCCATTTACTTCCAACTTGGATGTGTGATAGATGATAAATCTGGATTCAAGTTAACTCTTAGAATTTGTATGAAGAAATATAGCTGCTAATGAGATCAACAAGAACAAAAGGTACTTGAGGCTGGGAATGCTAATTTTACAGTAAGAGTTCAAAGTAGGCTAGGACAGGCATTGTGTGCAAAGACTCATTAAATTAAGTTTGTTAGTTATTTATACATTACCATGGCATTTAGGGAACAGAACAGAATACACTGGAATGGAACAGGACAGGAGACAAGGTAATAAATAGTAATTGAAGGGGACACTTTAGAGCTGCCACAGTGAAAACCAATTAAGAACCACAGGTGAAAGGACCTGGGATAATAAACAACAGGAACTTTTGAAGGCCCTCAATCATCCATCACTGCAAATGTCTCTGTATAAGATCTAACAAATTGAAAATTATGGATGAGAGAAACACAGTAAAAGATAATTAAATTTTGACCCTCTATAATTCTTTCTACCAAAAGAATCAAAGGGGGCGGGGAACAAGCAAAAAAGCAAACAAACAAACAAGACCAACAGCCTAAACCACAGTCTATTTACTATAATGCAAAAGAGAAAAAGAATTCTTTGCTATATTAAACAAGCTCCCTGTCAACCCTTGCAAGACAATGACTCTAACTGTGAATCTCCCTGTAATACTCTTCCTGACAGCAATCTTTAACAGAAAGTTCAAATAAAAGTGGAAATAAATTGTTAAGTAGGTAGTCTGCTGGAGCTAGAACTTAGGATACATCACAGAATTGTTTTTTCTTGCACTCACTTCTTCTTCAGTGTGAAGCATTTTGAACAGGATAATTTTTCTGTCCCATTTCTCTGCAGTCTCTAACATGGCAGGGGCCTTGTCTGTGATTCTTATTGTGATAGTTATGAATCAGTAGCAATAATCTTGACTAGTGTCTGCCTTGCTTAGGAGTAGGTATGGTGTAAATGCTGTTTCCATGATCTGTTTTCAGAGTGTGATAATCATTTTTTCATTCTGCTCCTTCTAATCTACTTGCGCTTCCCTTTTTATTTAGGCTGTTCTTTCATAATTCCCAATTTTCAGAATAGTGACAACAAAAGGAGTGAAATAAAAAGACATACTGGAGTCTATTTTATAGGCATGGAGCAAAATACCTTTTGCAAGTCTTTACAAGTCATGCCTATAATGCAAACAATGAGTAAGAAATGTGTGACAAGAAATGCCTGATTACCACAAATCAGAATCAGATATACAGCTGATGAATGAAGGACAGCATATCTTAATAGCATTAATATGTTTTGTACGGTCTCAAGTTAGATGGAGCAAAATAAAAGTTCCTTTATATTTAAAAGTTTTTCAGTTGAGGGAACTAGTGCTTAGTGAAGGTTCACGGTTCTCTGAATTTTCAGATAGTGGACTGTCTCCACTTTTTTAGTTTTGTATGTTTTGTTTTGTGGGTCTTCTTTTCAATAGGAGAAAGAATATTACAAAGTAAAGCATAGGCAGTGTGAAGTGATGACACACAGGCATGCTTCTTTGCCTCTTACTCATTCACATAAAAAAAGCAAACTCAGCAAACTAGAATGATCATCTCTTAGAACCTCTAATAATTAAACCAATGTAATTACTGTTTAAGAGCTGATTGTGGCAATTGCATATCATTTCCATTGCAGATCATGTCATCAACCATAAACTCTAATATGGAGGTAAGTGCAGAAGAAACTCATTTAGAGTAGGTAGTTGCTCTGTATGTTCTATGAGCACAATCAATTTCCAATGTCCTCAGGTCCTACAGATAACATCTGTAATTGCAGTTGAGTTGATAATTCATTAATTAAACTATTCCCAATGAGAATTCATGGACTCCCACTAGTCCTTTTATTCATTTGATATCTAGACCCAATTGGTCCACCTTATCTGATCTTGAGATATATTGAAATGTCCCCAATTTTCATTTCCCAGTTAGTAAGCTTCTGCAAAATAACTTCACCTTAAAAAGTAATCCCCTGCAACAGACACCCATCAAAACATAGCAGACATTTCTAATGGTGAGAATTATAGAAGAAAATAATACTTTACACTGGCATTTTAGGAGTCTAAACAGAATGAACTGGGCAGTTGTTTATCTTTTAATCTGATTTTAGAGACTGTGAAAGGATTCAATTTTAGCATTTAGTTAGCGAGTAATTGTGGGCAGCAGTAACAATAATTGATGTCTTTTGAAAGTGGTATGATGGATAATGATTGTTACCAAATTATTCTAAGTGAAATAAACCCTCCTAGGACTGCTTCCCACAATCTTGACGTAAGATTTTCCTAATGTGAATAACTGCTTGCTTGCATTTTCCTGTGTAAAAATACTTGTAATCTTAAACAAAAAAATTCTAAGAGAATCTTAACCACACAAATGTAAATATGTCTAAACTTCAAAGTATGAATCCTCACTCAGCAATTCATAATCTGTTTTATTTCTCACTTTTATCTCTTTCTTTTAAAACAATTTGATAATAACTTAAAGAGGTGTATTCAGTGTTACTTTCTGATAAAAAATTATAAAGCAGAGAAAAAAAGCCACAACAGTTCACTAAGCATTTGTTTCTTTGAAATGACTGTATAATAGATACAAAAAAAATCATTGCTACTTAAAATATGTAATGGGAATAAGGTTGCTTTTTGCCAGAGAAAATCAGAAGCATATACCTCTGCAAAAAAAAAAAAAAAATGGATATGCATCTAATATAGTCTCCTGAGGAGAATATATTGTGGTGGGAAGTACCGTATTTGACAGTGGATTTTCATGTATCTGAAGATTATCATTTGGGAGATTAAGCTTGATAAACTGTAATGGGATATAAGAGAACCATTTTTAACGTATCAGTTGAAATAGAGAATATATTTAAGACACTACAATTTGCATTTTCTAAAAATTTTCTACTTGCTACTGATTAATTTCATTCTGTATTCATTTTTAAGGTGCTTTTCCTCATAATTTATGAAAACTGAAAACTGGAGCTCTTCCTGGTTCCACTCTCACTCACCAGTTTCAAGGCAAAGTGGCCAAGATCCCATCAGCCATCCCACAGCCTAGCGCAGCAACTGGCCCATGCAGATGCTGGGCAGCAGACATTTATCCAGTCTCTGCCTTCGTTTCCTTGGAAATTCTTGCTGTTGGAAGCTTTGCTTCCACTGAAACAATTTTACCTGATGAGTATTTTTTTATTTAAGGTATTTGATTGGTGGAGTAGTTAGTGCCTAAAACAGCTTCATATTGTGACTGTGAGACTGACTTCCTCTCCCCAGAAGTCATAGCTGCCAAAGTGTGGCTGTACAAAAAAGCCAGGAAATTCCTTTCAACCTTTTTCTGTAACTGACACACTGTTAATCAGAGAAGTCTCAGTACAGCTTTGTTAATTTCAGTTTTTCAAACTATAGTTCTCCTGAACTTTCCTGAGAAAAGCCAAAGTAAAAGAAGTATAGGAACCTGTTCTGAGAAAAGAGGATGGGCAAGGGACAGAATATAAATACCAGTGTGCGTGGGGGAACCTTTTTTGGTGGAAAAGTAGCTTCTGTGGTGGAGTGTGAGTGAAAATTTAATAGGCTGTTAATGTCTTGACTCCTACAAATTAGTATCTCTGGGATAAATCCCAGGCCAATCACAACTCAGAAGGGAAAATGAAGTGGCAACCCAGGGGAAGGTTGGACTTGACAAGCTCCGTTATCTGCTGTTTTTTCAGTGTCTGCAGCTGAAGAATTAATTCAGGAAAGGCTAAAGTATACTGAATAGACTATATGTTATTTCATAGTCACAGTGGAAATTATCCAGGATTTGAAAAATTTGTCGAATTTAAGTTACTAAAAAAAAAATCCCAAAGGCAGGTAGCTGATGCAAGGAGCCTATTTAAGAACATAATATGTTCCAAGACTACCCAAGCTTCTGATTTACCACTTCTTCTATACCCACCAATATTTAAAGCACCGTTTTGTTGTTTCTTTACCTTTCTTTATTTCATTTTAAATAAATTTCTTTGTCGCCTGCTATGTACAAATATTGTTTCAGATGATCATTACTTCCCCTTGGATTTTAATCACATCACAAAGCTATTGGAGCTTAATTTTTTTCTGTCAAGACAATTTACACTGCTGTGTGCTGGATGAAAGATATAATGAAAAATCTGTATCTTTCATATTTTATACTGTGAAAACTGGAGGACGCTCTCACTTATTTTCAATGTTTAAAATAAAACAAATTTTTATTTTTTCTGATTAAAATAACAGACCCATGTACAACTCAAGTTGTTGATGAGTAAGATAAATTGTCAAAAAGATAGAAATCTCTTCATTTTTCTGGCTATATTAGTGGAATTGTTCCCTTGATTTTTTTTCCATGCAAAACAAGAATGTTCATTACATATCTATTATGAAGAGAAAATTCCTCCAACAAAACTTTCTCCTGTTTTATTTACTTTGCTGTGTTTGTGACAGACAAACATAATTTGCTTTCTGTCTTGTTTGCCAAATGTGATAGGCTTTTAGAAAAACTCATACATCAAGCAAAGGGCTGGATTAAAGCTTTCCCAGGTTTGAACATGGTAATTTCAAAGAGGAGTGGGAACAGTATTTTGATCAACTTACAGCAGTATGAATCAGTTTTTGATACCCAGATTGCTGCAGTCTGAAAAGTGCAGAACCCGAGTAGGCTCCTCTAAATCATCCCAGTTACAAAAGTTGAACTGATCATCATCTTCTTTTCACTATTACAATTGTCCTTCCTCAGGGAAAAAAAAAAAAAAAAAAGAAGGGATAAAAGCTGAAACCATCTCACTGACTGTAATTTTGTTTGGATGATTGCATCTGACAATGCGATCATGATAGATATGATAGCTGGCTATTAGCAGGGATTGTAAAGAAGAAGCAGCATGAATGGCCCATCTAAAAGTTAAGAAGGATCATAGGATCATAGAATGGCCTGGGTTGGAAGGGACCTTAAAGATCATCTAGTTCCAGCCTCCCCTGCCATGGGCAGGGACAACTTCCACTCAACCACGTTGCTCAGAGCCCCACACAGCTTGGCCTTGAACACGTCCAGGGATGGGGCATCCACAACTTCTCTGGGCAACCTGTTCCAGCGCTTCACCATTCTCACAGCAAATAATTTCTTCCTAACATCTAATCATAGCCTGCCCTCTTTCAGTTTAAAGCCATTGCCCCTTGTCCTGTCACTATATAGTCTTGTAAATACTTCCATCTTTCTTGTAGGCTCCCTTCAGGCACAGAAAGTATAGAATGGGAAGGGTACAACTCAGTTGCTGAAACATAGGCATAATTTTTGATACCAACTTAGATCCTGTCTGTCTTCGGGTGCTAGCTGGAAAGAGTATGAGCCTCCCAAAAGTACAATAAATTCCTGTGATTAGAAGCAAGCAAGAAAGTATGAGAACATGACAGAGCATTTAAAAAAAGGATAGGAACTTCAGATTTGAAGTATGATATTTGTGTCAGTTATCTCAATGGATGTATCATCACAGGTTTAGGTTGAGCAGTGGGATGTAATGCTCAATAGGATAGGAGATTAAAAAAAACATGTGCTTTTGGAATAAATGAAGCAAAAATTTATGCATGATGGATATGCAGTCATAGGATCCTGGGGAGAGATTTGAGAAAAGGAATTGTATTGTCTCAAGGTATTGTGTGGTGGGGCAGTAATGAGGTGACAGTCATGATATTTACGTTGTGAGGTTTTTGGAGGGGAAAATAGTCCAGGTTGATTGCCTGACATTCCACATGAGATGTCAGGGAATAAGACAGAAAGAGACAGAGTTGAAAGAAAGAGAAAGAAGGAGATTCACGGAATCATCAGAGTGACTTTACCATAAAAATGATGGGTGAGTTTGTGCTTATAGCTGGGGTTATCAAAGGTAACCTAGAAATCAGTTTTACAAGAGATCTACAGACACACTGTAAAAAGGATGGGGATCAGCTGGAGGAGAAGCTGATGGATCTTTTAGAACTAGAGGGCAGACAGGATAAAATGGAATTACAGAAGACAAAGGAAGACAAGATTAAAAAAAACACATGGTTCAAAACCAAAACCAGACAGGTCAAGAAAATTGGGGACAGTGTGCTGATTCTAGCTTTTGATAGAAATGAGCTTATCAATAAAAGTATTTTACAAAGAGTGCAAAGGAAAGAACGTAGATTGAAGATGGAAAGCAAACTTCACCTTTAGACATGTTTAAATATTTAATTATCTAAATCTAGGCTAATTTTTTGAGATTTATCTTTGAATCAGTGTACAGGAAGAGCCACCTGTAGAAGAGAGTTTGATCTCATTATGTTATACAAAGGTTTTAAGATTCAATCCCCTTCCCATTAATCAAATAGATGACCAGCTAAGGCTTAAATAATAGTCAGCTATGTCTCTGATGTGTAATATCAAGGAAAAACTGAAATGGAAGGTGGTCCAGGCAAGTGAGAATAATTTATTTCTTGTGTTTTCACAAAAAAAACCCCAAACACACATGGTGCAGAAGTTTGAGTCACAAAGAGAATGAGCTGTCTTAAGAAAGTACATTTTGTAAAAGAATTGATTTCTTTTAGAGTAAGACTTCTCTGGACCTGGAGGGCAACTTTACACCCAATATGTGCTACCGTGAGACTGAATAGCAGCTGAGAGTCTCACCTAGGAAAACAATTCCTATCTGGTGACACTCAGCTTCTCACAGAAGGCTGAATAAAATTGTTGCAGTGTTTATACTCTCACCGAAACAGAAACACATAATGTCAATCTTCAAATATTTTTTCATATAACTGCAAGTTTAGTCTGGTATGAATATTCTAGATGGAAAAGTTTCATCTGACACTAGATGAGCAGTAAAAAAAGACTCAAACCATGTTCAACATAAACTTCTCTTTTTTGTTTGTTTGGTTGTTTTTTTAACAGCAGACAGCAGTCATAAAAACTTTGCAGATTATCCAGGGTTTTTATCCTCTTAAAATACTTGTTACCAATTTAATATTTGATAGACATTGCAAATAGTACTGTTTCAAATAACTGACACTGTGAATATAAAAGAAGCTCTTCCACAAAGCGTACAGAAATGCATTCTTTTTTCCCAACATCTTTTACATGCTTTGATTTGTCTGTTTGTGTGCTGGTCTTCGTACAATTGATAAATCAATTCATCCAGACTTTGGAATTCTTTATACACACTTTCAGGTATAGCTTGCATTCAATTTATAGCAACCTGCCACTCCTTATCTAGAAACAGTGTGATCAACATCCTATTTAACGGACTCATTTAACTTGGATTCTCTCCCCTTCTACTACTTGTTTTCTTTTACAGAGAGGAAGTCACCCTTGACAAAAATAAAAAGGAATGAACAGTCTGCACTTGCGAAGTGTAAATAGCACTTTTCAATGATTAGTTTAATCACTCACTTAATAAAAACAATATGGCTAGTGTTGTCCTAGGTCTGAAGGTGACCTTTCCAATATTTTAAATAGTAGAGACATGATTTATGGCGATGTATCTCATGCTATTACACTTTGACATATATAAATGATGTGCCAAAATTCTATAATACATTAATTTGCCCGTGTTATCCACAGACACTTTTACAGAATAAGAGATCATACTTATACACTTCCCTAATATTTAGAAACCAGCTTAATTAAAAGTAACACAAACAGTAAATAATGTCCAAATTATTTTTTTTAATAAACTAAATAAATTAAAAATAAAATAAATATGTATAAATAAAGTATTATACATCTGATCTGAAGGTATTATTTTAGTGAAGTATTTAATTGTGATGGAATTTTAATAATTACATTAAAATGTTGGATCTTAAATTACTCACAGGTATTTACAAACAGCAGAAACAGAAGTATATTGTGAAGTGAATTGTCTTTCTTTCCTTTCTTCCTCCATTTTCTGAATTATGAAATAAAACATCTGCGGCAGACTCACAGAAACACAGCATGGCTGAGATTGGAAGGGACTTCTGGAGGTCATATTTTCCAACCCTCCTACCCAAGTAGGGCCGCCTAGGGCTGGCTGTCCAGGACTCTATCCAGAGTCTGACCAAACCTTCAAAAATTCAAAGCTTGATTTTCATCTTTTTACTAACATTAGTTTATGGCATTAGACTAATATTACAATGTAATCTCTATTTCCATATAGATGGTGGAGCAGTTATGTGTTATGCCCAGCTAGAATCTCACTGACATTTTGTGCCATCCAACTTTTTGTTGCTAGTATAAATCTGCAGTATGCTGACTGTGTTGCTACAGCTTAATGTCATGGCACTTGTCAAATTACACATTAAGAGTGAGACTCGTGAAATTATCTACAGCTGTAGCTCATCAAAAGTTTCACCCCACTACTCCTGGTGGTTGCCTTTATCATATGTTTCAGGAATTCACTGAAGCTTCTAGGAACATTCTGTAATGTTTGTGTAATGCCATGTTGATCTTTCAGGAGAAGTTGAAGCTTTCAGTAAGGCCTATAAGTGAAAGACTTCACTAGTTATTTGGGTTAAACGTCATGTACGGCCTCCTCTTGGCTGCCTGGTCTCTAACAAATCTCCCAAAATATCCCTGGCATTTTGTTCCTCTGTGATGTTTGACCTTAACCCCAATATTCTCACCAAGTATTTCACTAATGTTATAGCTCTGGACAGTCAAAAAGCAACTTACTGTAGGGCTCTTCCTACCCTTCCTCCCCATAGAGACTCTTACACAGCCTATAACAGTCTGTGACCATGACCAATTCTTCATGCCATCCCATCTACTTCCTGGGATTCCTGTCATTTCATAGGTCCACGACTGTGTAAACTTCACATTCTCTTTGTTTATTGACTCAATTATGCACACTAGTATTCAGTTACCCGAGAAAAGCCTTTGGATACCCTCTCTTCTAAGAATGTGAAAGCCTGCAGTGGCTTCTTCTCTACATACCTCCTCTGTTTTCTCTTACCTGTGGACTTCATTCTCCGTAAGCCAGTGAAATTAGTTTTCACCATGTTAGGAAGTCTGATCAAAACCATGTTTTTTTCTTTTTGTCATGTGGATCACATCTCATTCCCAGAGTTCTTTATCCTCAGAATAAAGACCATGATGAAGGTTGCTGTTGCTACCAATACCATCTGTAAAGCCAGGCACTGATCTACCAGAAGCAGCTGCTTAGTGTCTCCTTTTCCAACTGGAAGAACTGAAGAAAGCGTCACGACAGTCTTCTCTGTCCCTGGAGCTTTATAATTAATATTTGATATGCTGAAGATTTTACCTTCCCAGGGAGTCCATACTGATCAGTAGCAGGGACTAATAACCAGAAGATCAGATGATCCATGACAGTCTCTGTGAAACATCAAATAATTAGCATCTGAAGGAATAGGAAGGTACCAATAGATCTATCAGCAGAGGAATCCTTTTGTCCCTTATGAGCAGGAGTTGCCAATCACTAACACTTATCACTTCCACTTGATAGTTATGTTCTCAATGAAAATGTGAGATGTCCTGCCCAAAACCTCCCTGGGAACTTGATCTTCCACCTCTGTTGCTCTGGACTGCCTTTAAAGAGAAGGATTTCTTGTGAAGATGTAACTTTTGTCCTGTGGCCAGAAGTCACAATCTTTCAAACTTCTAACCTGTCCTCAGTCTTGTGAGTTTGTGTTATCTTGCTGTTCCTGTGGTGCCTTGGCCATAGCACAGTTCTCATCCTAAAGGAATTAAAAAGTCTTGCTCGTGAAGAGTCTCTGCAGAGAGCCTGTTTCTCTTTTGATCCTTTTGCCTGATACAGAAAAGCTTGCTTGATGCTTCTTGCAAATCATGACCTGACAACAGGTTGACACTAATAGAGCACACCCTCTCACATGGGCAGGGGCAGTCACATTAAAAGAGGGCATGGGAGATATGCAAGCAAGAAGGGTGCCTCTGTGTTGTCCCAAACAAGGCTTCTACCCTATGTGCAAGATGCTGATCCACACACAGATTTAGATATTAGTTTATTTCATGTCTCAGTAGATTTGGGTGCCAAGTGACAGATCCACAAAGCTAGCACAACCTCAATACGCCAGCTACCTGCTTTCGCTTCAAACAGTGAAAGATCAACATTTTCTGCACATGCAGTAATCTAAAGTTACATTCATTGGCTATACACTTCCTCCTCTTCATTTAAAGGCATAGTATCCATTTATTTTACCATGCATGCTCTATGGGGAACAGGCTTATGTGAGTAAGGGGCTACTACAACTGGTAGGCATGTATTTTACTACTGCTAATGACTAAATGTTAGCACAAAAGTTCAAGAAAAATTCTCATTTGCCCTCATCAACAGTTTTTCCCTGTGCTATCACATCACCTTTTTTGATAGATTTATGGTGTCATCTAGTTCTCACTTCTTTTCTGGGGCCTTGATTCTTGGTTCCTGCTGGCTATCTTGCAGAGATAAGGTATATTACACATACAGCATTCATGTGGATTTTATGGGGATCTGCTAGTGAGCAAATATGTGTCTTTGAGTAAGTAGGAAGACCCAGGCTAGAGCCAGCTGGCCACTACTCAGTATTTGGAGAAATTGTGGAGCACATCCTCCTAAAAGCTAATTCCAGTTACTGGAATGGTAAAAAGCAAATTACATTGTGCATGAGACCATCATGATGGTTTTCTGTGATGAAATTACTGTCTAATTAGATGAGGAGTATTTGGTGGACATAATGTACCTTAACTTTAGTGAGGCTTTTGATGGTATGTCCTACACAATACATTTTGGAGGCTAAGAAATGTGGACTGAAAGAACAGACTTATAAGTAGGTTGAAAGTTGCCTGGACTTCCAGGCTTGAAGGGTAGATAGCAAAGTCGCAATTTTCACCATCTGCAACAGCAACCTGAATGGTGACCCACAGGGCACTATTAACAAAGGGACTGTGAGATACTTGCAGACTGGTCAACAGAAACCCTGTGAAGTTACACAGAAAGGCCCTGTCTGTAGATTATTGATTAGACAAAGCTGTGTCTCCAATACTGGTCAAATGCAACTGCAGTGTAATATTGATCTAGATGACCGTCACAGCTTCTTCAAAACTACAGTCTTCCCTACTTGCTGTCATGACAAACTCCTCTCATTATAGGCATTCTAAGTCTTGATGCGGCATCTTTAAGGTGACTTGGTACGTTATCTGCTTGTTTGAGAAATTACAAGTTGTCCTTATGTTAAAAAAGTGCCCCAAAAATACTAACTTACTTTTTGGCTTATATTTAATAATAGACTGCTGTGTTGTCTCATCACTTTTCCCAACAACATGATATGCAACAGTTAGGAGAGTGGGCACTGTTAAACAAAAGAACTTCTCATTCAGCTTTATGTGTTAATTAATAATCTTTGATGAATGAGGGTCCAGTAATGCCTAAATTTTCACTTTCTTTTGCCTTAATGATAGTGTATTCAGTAAAGCACGTAATAATTATGAGTGTTTTAGAATACTAAACTCTGAAAATAGACAAGTCTATTCTTCTTATGTTGTTCCAATAATTTTAAGCTGTTGTTTTCCAAGGTGAATTGTAGTTTACTGTAAAGCATGCATGAAGTATTGACACGCAAAATAAAATGTACTGCATAATAAGATGCAAAAATTCTCAATAGATTCTTGGTTATAATGCTATTAAATCAAGAAAGAACAATACATTTAAATAATTTGAATCTCGTATTAATTTAATCTCTTTAAAAACATCCATACTTGAAAGTTAGCCCATAGATAACTCTTATCCTCATAAAATCTGAACCTTCAAAACAATATCAGAGAGAGGAGAATGGAAATTAAAAATTTGAAGTAGTATGGAAATTAACCTGGGCAGTTTATAAAACAATTGAAAGAGTAAATTTCCTTTTATGTATTTGTTTGCACATTTAAACTACATTGTTGCTGAATCACAGTTTTCTCATTAAAAAAACAACAAAAAAACCCCAAAACATGCCGGGTTTTTTTTTTAACAGACAATCTGAGGGTTATAGATGTACAGATACTGAATACATTGTCAGGAGAAATTTACATGGAGCAGCATAGTTGGGGTTCATTGCAGGATTTTTTTGAAATCTGCTTATAAAAAGCTTTCATACGTCCTTTGACAGAAAGAATGTCCCTGTTCTTTTTTCAAAGTTGTGCATTTTCTGTGGCTTACAAAATTAAGCTGGAGTTTTGCTGTGAAAAACATCACTGAACATGACCACCTTCCTCCTCTTGTTTTCTGCAGTCTCTGCATGTGTTTGTTAGCTGAATAGCCCTGGTGTTGCCTTGTGGTGTTGGGATTTATGACTCCGTGGGCTGTCTGCCTTTCTGCTTCTTTAGTGAGTAAAGGGAGTGACAAGATTGCCTGGGATGATTTCAGTAGGCTCAGAACAGTTGCGACCGTAGGGAGACAATGGCTAAGATTACAAAGGTCTTCAGTCACTTGGTTCAGAGAAAAGGGAAGACTTTTTCCCTCACTGAAAATTGGGGTGGTTTTTTTTGTTATTTTCTTTCTGCTGTTGTTATTGCTGTATGGTTACATGTGGGTTCTGAAAAGTGTTTCTTCCACTTTAGTGTGATGGGGACCTGCACACATTTTGCCTTCTTTGCCACATGGGGTATGGGTTGCCTGCTAGGATCATTTAGGCATAACTCAATTCATTAGTCCCCTGCTAATGTAACTAATGTTGTATTTCAAGTAGCAGTTTGCGCTGAAAGTCTTCAAACACAGTTTGAAGAAATCTTTTCTACCTTATCAATTAACAATTAACTTATATACTACAGAACTTCTTAATTTTCATACTCATGTGACTTCTGTAGTTTTTATCCATTCTCATATAACAGTCCAACTCCCCGAAAATTTCAATATCTTGAAGAAAGAGTTCTACATAATAGTGATATATTTTTAAAGTGTATTTACATGTATGATGGGGTGTTTTTTGCCGTCAGAGATATTGTTTTCTCTCTGAAATACTGAATTAGTTGCATTACGCTGACTGTTACTCTACTTGAGCTTCATTTCTGTTCCTCAGAAGGGAGATTTTAAAGGGTTGTTTCAGAATCTGTCTGACAATTGCACAAGAGTCTGTATACACAGTTTTACCAGTACAGTCATTTGTTGTAAACGTGTAAGAAAGCCATTCATACAAATATTCCAGTATACATCTTCACATCACTGTAGTTTTAAATTGCATTTAGCAATGGAGTCACCACAGATTGAATAGGGATTCCTGACATGTTTTCTTCTTTATAAAGACACTCTGTCCCACACCACCCTTGAAAAAAAACCCGACAAACCAAACCCAAAACATTTAGTAACCTTGTCAATCTGTTTTATCTGTAAAAGAAGAATGTATTTTGGATAAAATCCATTTCTGATAATGTTCTAGAAACTAGTTCATCAGCATTGTGAGCAACAAAATGTGCTACTGCTTTTTCTTCAAAATGGTTATACATACATTGCTGATCTCCAATGCTTTCTTTTCCTTTGTTATGTGAAAGACTTTACAGACTGACACACTGTATTTAATATGACTTGAAATGGGACTAAGGGAAATTTCATTCCAGTTTTATCATTACCCTAATAAGCAACCTTAGTTAGCTATCTTCGTTTCTCTGCACTTCAGTTTGTCTCTTTATAATTAAAATCATGAGAGTTCTTTTGTTTATAATGTGCTTCAAGATTTCTGCAAGTCAAAAACTTGAGGAGAGAAGAATAAATACTTTGCCATTTACTGTGTTCTGCGTTGTGCCCCTTCATCAAAGATAAATCATTTGCATTCCTTCTTGTGGCAGTCAATACATACTGAATAGTAAGTTCCATTTGCTCTTTTGCTTATCTGTTGTAGTGCATCCTTTACTATCCATTTTTCCCTTGAATTGCAAGTATTATAGAAAAAGCATTGCTATTGTATACAGAATTGTGACCACAGTATTTTTGTGGTATACTTTGAGGTGTGCACATATTAAGGCAATTTTATCTGTCAGACCTGGCTATGAAGGTTAATTTATTTTACTGAACTTTAGGTGTCTACAGCCAAGATATCTACATTGAGTTATATTCCTAAATGCTTTATCTCAGTCAGGAGAAGTAAAAAAAAAAAAAGGCATGAATCATTTGAGCTGTTCCAGATGTCACTTTGAGGATGAGAAGAATGGTGCTCTGGAAATGCCTATTGTTTCCATGGGTGGAAAAGGGACTGACTAGTCGTAACATCTGTGCTAAATCAGATGAATCCCTCTTTGTGTGAAGAGCAAAAAAAGCTGGTAAAGGGTCTAGAGAGTAAGTCCTATTAGGAGTGGCTGGGGCAACTGGGGGCGTTTAGCCTGGAGAACAGGAGGCTCAGAGGTGACCTTATCTTTCTCTACATCTACCTCAGAGGTAAGAGGTCAGGTGGGAGTCAACCTCTTCTCCCAGGCAGCTAGCAACAGGACAATAGAAAATGTCCTCAAGCTGCTGCAAGGGAGGTTCATGTTGGCAATCAGAAAGAATTTCTTCATAGAAAGGGTAGTTAAGCATTGGAAAGGACTACCCAGGCTGGCTGTGGAGTCACCATCTTTGGAATTGTTCAGGAAATGACTGGAAATTTAATGCTATGGTGTAATTGACAAGGTGTTAATCAGTCAAAGATCGGATTTAATGATCCTAAAGATCTTTTCCAACCTAAATGTTTCTGTGGTTCTGTGAAGCACACATCATCACTCATCTGTAAGGAGCAATATCCAGAGGAAGCTCAGCCACACATTTACTCTGAGTCACAATCTCAATGAATTATTAAGATATTGCTATGCAATCTAAACTGTCAATAAACAAAATCAATGAAATTAAATTAATAAAATTAATCAGTTATATATATTAATTTAATCAGCTGTATCTGGCTTCAAATGTTTCTCTTTTGCAGCAAAATATTTGTACTACTCTGCCAAAGTGTCGCAGTGAACAAACACATAGAAAACAACAGCCAGAGGTTCACTTTTGGTTTTGAGACATTTGCATATCAGCTAAAAGAAAAATTAGAACGTGGAAAAAAAAGGAAAATATTAGTATTCAGCTTACTATTCTTCTGTGGCTGAGCAGTCCTTCCATTGCTTATTGATTCTGCTTGTTTGAAGGGAAGATCAAACTGAGGAAACTGTAATTGGAAATGCCTCCAGTTACATCTAGAATTTGTCAGAAATTCATCTGCTAAGCATGGTGATTATGGAGCAACCTGCCTGTCTATAGCCTTCTCCCCTGGGAGTTCATTGTCTTTGTAGTCTGTAGGTTGTGGTGGTTTACAGGCAATTTCCTGATTCAGTTCAAAGAATGAATTTTGGTATAGACAAGTCTGAAATGGCACAAATATATTTACTTCAGAGATTAGCTGAAAATATCTGCAGGTGTTCCTCTTGTCATATTTCCACTGAAATGACCAACAGTCAGCCAAGTTTTACAATGAAACAGAACCAAGAAGAAGGGCTTTTTTCACTGACTACTGGAGAATCACTAGAAATTATTTATTCTGCAAATTTAACAAAAGCTTTCTTCCCTTATTTCCAGTTAACACTCAAGACAACATAAAATTCAGATCTCAAGCTTCTTTCTTGTACACATCAGTCATGTCAAAATCCCAGACAAATTGTCCCTCTTTATGCATATGAAAAAGCCTTGTATGGGGACTTATAGGCTCTCAGCTTTCTGCTTCATTTAAAAGAAGGATATATAGCTTGTTTTTGTAGAAGCAGATATCAGATGACAGGAAATAATACTTAGGGAAGGAAGCAAGACAGCATTTCTCTATCAGTTGTTAAAGTCAGAAAAAAAATGGAAAACTTATTGTTGACAGATTAATGGAATTTTACCTATGATAAAAATATTTATGGATTAATTGCATTGTCTGTTTACTGTAGTTGAGAGAGAGAGAGAGAGAGAGGGAGAGAGAGAGATACACACATGTAAATCCATATGTATGGTGCAGTAATCTATTCTTTGTCACATGGGTCATGTGCCGTATAAGGCCAAGTTTAATCTTTCCTCTTCCCTTCACTGTATAAATCAAACTCTCATTTCCTAGAGTGTCTTCTATTTTCTTTCTAAAGGGTTAGATTTTTTTTTTACTAAGAAGCCTGAAATTAAAGTTCTACCAGTTTTGCTTGTGTATCAAGCAAAATTGACATCCAAAATCAACACTTCATAAATATGCTCACAAAAATATAGACATCCATGTACTCATGGATGTCTATATTTTTGTGAGCATATTTATGAAGTGTTGATTTTGATGTTCATTTCATTAATTAGTAATTTGTTGATCCTGATCTAAACAAACATACTCCTTGTCTGAAAAAGAAAATTTTCTGTGTTCCTTCCAACAACAACAATAACAGAAAAAAGAGTCACTCACAGAATACTATTGCTTATGTTTTCAAAACTAATCTGAAATACAGAAAGCTTTCAACACAGTGATTAGGAAAAGAGGTTACTCTTTAAGGGGAAAAAAAAATAAATCACTGAAACTGATTACTCCATGCAGAGCATCCTTTAGAAACACAAATAGAATCTGAGCCAGTAGCAGCAGAAAGAGAGGATTCTAAACTGAAGATTACACTGTTATCATATTGTGCACTTGAGAGTCCTCTGGTAGAAAACTTTGGGAACAATTACTCACTGATTTATTGAGAGGATATTAATATCCTTCAGAAGATGCAACAAAAGTGTTATTGAGTCTCAAGGATCTAATTTTCAATTAAAAATTAAGGAGCTTCTAGTTATCCTCATTTGAATGGAGAAGATTTATAGGTAACAAAATGAAAAACTTCAACGCCATGACTTGGGATGATAAAATGAATAGTGAAAGGTTTTCTTAGTTCTGTGAAGCTAAATTCCCCATAAAACTAGAAGATGTAATCTAGAAAATAGGAAATTTAAGGTCAATAGGTGGTTCTGGGAAAAGTAGTTAATGCAAAAGATAGTAAATACATTTTGGATAGTAGTGAATAACAATAGATACTGAATTTCTGCCAAGAGGATGGAACTAAGAGTTTTCTGGGGAAAAGTACTACCTTGAATATGTTTTCCAGATGCAATCATTAGCATTAACATCTAAAAAACCCCCAAATATATAACCCACAACACTCCCCTACCAAACTTACCACAGCAGAAGGAAGAATATAGCACTGCTAGGCAGGTATTTTATTCACAGCTGTGTTTAAGTTGTATTTTTTTCTAAGGATTTCCATGCCCACACAAGTAATTCTCAGGCTACATCTTTCTCCCACTGTGGGAATGGTTTCCACACAAAAACATGTAGCAGCAAGTGAAATTTGACCTTTTGTTCCATGTTCCTCTCAGACTCATGACATGTGGGAATTTGTTCCTAACCAAACTTGAAAACATGTCTCTGACTTAAAAATGAAACAAAACAACAGTGAAAAACAGCTTAAATTTGCCTTTTTTTTTTTTACTTAAAAAAAACCCCAAACAACCCCCCAACAGATTAATATTAGCAAAGCCTAATGCTACAATTAACATTTCTATAAAGGCTACAAAAAGGAAAAAAGATCAAGATTTGTTTTACATATGTAACTTTCAATAGTGACCTTTAAAACCAGAACTGACTATGTTGAACATTTTCTTTTAATATAGCTGAGATTGTTCGTTGGATGTTTTGCTGTTAAAAGTACAGATACTTCAAATCTCTTCTAAAGTGCAGGATGCTGATCTTGGAAACATGGCAGATATGTTTAAATCATTCCACAGGTAGATTTTTAATTAGATGAACATTGGCAATTTCTGATCATGCCTAATGGTGGCTATAGCATGAATTCAGAAATCTAGATGTTAATGAAATGCTTCTTTCCTTTTTGAAGTTATACCATGGGTATACCAAATAAAGTCTGGAGGAGGAACTTTTTTCAGCAAGGTAAGTGAATTATTCGGGAAGCCATTTGATTGTCCTACGAATCTTTGGGATGTAAGTATTTCATGAAGCTAGGATGTTGGTACATCCAATCAATCCTGTGTTTGTTTGGTTTTTGTCTAGTTGGTTAGTTGGGTTTATAGCCTTTGGTATAATTTTTGTTCCTCATAAGTCACAGGAGTGGGCTCAGCCTACATATATTCAAAATAAGCTGTAGCTTGGAATCAGTCATTTTGTGCAGCTAATCAGGACCCTCAGAGGAAGGAAAGGATAAGCTTGATTAAGATTGCAGATTGAATTTGAGACATTCTATCTTCATTTCCTTCCTCTGTCACTTCTGGTGTTTCTGTCATAACCTTCTGGCAAAAATCTTGAGTATATGAACTATTACTCAGTCCTACATACTACTTAATGTAGTTAGACTGCAATTCTTCTGAGCAATAATTGCTTCTTTATTCCTTTGCATTTATACTCTAACAGTGGTATCTTTGTGTGGTTGGTTTGGTGTGGTTTGGTTTGGTTGGTTTTTCTTTTGTAAAATACAATACAATTGTATTCCACACTTGCACATCTACCATTGGCCAAATCTTGACTCAGCAATCTCTAATAGTTCATAGTTTATTTATTTTTCATAACTGAACTAAATTCTGCACTTGATTTCTCCCCACAGCTGGAGATTATTACTGTTCTCCCTGCTGTAAAAAGGCTGATATATATCGAAAACTGTCCCATGGGAAAAATAGTACTAGAATAGAAAAAAAATAATAATTCCACCAATTAAACAAACCTTAGGGCATTGCTAAACTCTGCAGACATTGAGGGGTGATGTCAATAACCTTATCCCCATGTCTGAGCAGAGACAAGACACTTCCGCACTTGTTACCAGAGCCAGGAAGGGATGCCATGGGAGTGAGAGTAATTAGAGAAATATAAGCTATTAGATTCAGTATTTGAGGGAAGGCAATTTAATTTTGGAACCATCTCTCCGTTGGAGGTAACTGTTGCTGTAGGGAGCCCAGCTGCAGGAAAGAGGTTTGATACTGGATTGTGGCATACCCACTAAACTGAGCTTTTTTGTTTGCACTGAATGTGGTACAGGGAATGTGGCAGCTACTTCCATAACAGCACAGCTTACTCTTGGCGGATATCAAATAAACTGTGACTTCTACCAGAGCTTGTGGCTGCAGAATTCAATTTAGACCCCATCATGAGTGTGAGCAGGTGATTTGGCTGACTCTTCCTGTGGAGACTAACTAGTTACATTATACTGGCTGGATAGTTCCAATGGGATCAATCAGGATATGTTAATTGCACCAAGATTATTTTAAAGTGGTGTAATGGGAAATTTGTTAACTTGGGAGAAATGCTATATTTTTAACAGTAAGGGGTATTGTTATTATTATTATTTTGAACAGGTGGTCTAACAGCATGGAAGGAACCATGCTGCTGACAACAAGAGAAAAGAGAAGGATGCAGAGAAATGAACCAGCAGGAAGTTCGGAGTTTGTTTGGATAATCTGAAAAACTTATTAGTGGATGGCTCATCTGCACCAAGAAATACAGTATGCTCAAAATGTAGGGACTGCAGCAGGACTTTATATTGCTTTCTCAATTGCCTTTTTTTTTTTTTTTTTTTTTTTCAGCAGAAAGCTGTAACAGAGGGGAAACCCCTGGATGGCCATCTTTTAGACAATATTAAAAGTTGTAAGAACTGTTCATTTGGGAGAAAAAAAGTTAGTGAAGACACCCTGGAACTTCTGGTGTAGCTCTCGTTAAGTCTGATCCTGTCTTAAAACTGAGAACTCACAAAAGAAGAGACAACAATTTCAAAGGTAATTTGGTCATCTGACTGATGCTGATCATTATGAGTAATTACTTACCAAGAGAAAGGCAACCTTTACCCAGGGCCAATGTAGCAACTGCCATTGCTAGATGAAGGCAAAACCTGATTCAGGAAGAGTGGGACCTTGTTGAATGGAGCCTCTTATAGTAGGTGCAAACTGCTTATGGTGAGCAGTGGTGGAGAATAGATGAGAAAAGGAGTTAAGGGAGCAGAGAATCATAAGCTTCAATATACGAAATAGAGAGGAATTGGAAAATTAACTCAGTATTGGAAAATATTAGATACACCACAATAAACTAGGGCTTAGCAGTGTGTTTGATTCTGTGGTGGAAGTAGCTGTGGGTTAAACCTGGAGGGAATTGCAGTTGCTCCCACGGACAGTCAGAAGTGAATTTGTACTAGGGCTAACTTCTGGGCTAGTGTTACAATTGCTAGGGGAAGGACAACAGAGAATCTCTCCCCATCTTAGGCCCTTCTTTTCCTTGTTATATCATGAATGCTGTTCCCTCCTTGCTATCCTGTTCCAGCTGCTTCTACTCAGCCTTGAATGAAGTGCTTCTGCCATGGATTAGGAAAGACCTTAAGGGAGACCTAAAGCTCTTTCCATTACAATTTATTATTAGCCAGCTCAGACAGCCCTTTTCCCAACAGGCTCACTATTGCAAATCCGGCTGTTGAAGTAATCATCTCTCTCTATTTGTGGTATACTGATCTTGAGTACCTGTTCCAAGATCATGGATTCCACTTTGGAAGCAATGCATCTAGCAGTTAGCTGACACAAGACAGAGTAATGTGGTGTCAAGCAGCTGCAGAAGCTTTCCTACAAGAAAGTTATATACCTGGAATGTTGGAGCTGGAGAGGGGAAACTAGTAGTTCTGAGACTTGAAAGGAGTGGGATTTATGTTGCTGTTCAGAGCCCTGCTTCATGACACAGTTGTGGACACGGACTACTGTTCTGTGACATATCTTTCTGCTTGTTCAGCCACTGAGCAAGAAATAAAGCAAAAAACATGTGACATGGCAACAGACAGTCGAGTGTATGGTTCACATAAAAAAAAATATCACAAAATTCAGAATAAATGTGGTAAATTCAAAAAGTAAATAACAGAAAAAATGACTACTCTCTGACCTAATCTATTAATTTTTCTCACAATCAAAATAAATGGTAATTGCACAGTAGATACTATCAACACAATAATTTTACATAATCCTTAAGCCCATGCTAGATCATAAGCATAGAGACTTGTTACGAATGCAAAATAATAGATACAATTTAAAAACTAGTTTATTTACATTTTTATCATTGCTTATAGTCTAGGTTGGCTATTTTACTTGGAGGCATGCAGGAGAATATTGCGCTCAAATGTGACAGTATGGAAAGTGATGGGAAAGAATAAGGATGTTTTTTTCTTCACATGTGTTATCTGCCTTTAGAGAGACAAGTGCATAGTCAAGGAGGAGATACAGGATGGGCTGGGGCAGGGCAAGTGACAAATATGTCCTGCGGTGTGAATGCAGTATGAACGGCAGAGCTGGTCATTAATCACTGGAAATAGCAAGGCACATTTCTAACAGAGGATTTTTATTTGTCATGTTTATTCAACTTTTAGAATATTTATCTTCCCAGGAGGTAGCCACAATTGACTAGTAAGTCTTTTTTATAAAAATGTATGGTGAAATGGTTATTGATAAGATTATAGAACTGGCCTATAAAGCATCATTTAATAATAAAAAATTATTAGAAGAGATTATTATAACGACCTTAAAAACATGCAGTGATTAAATGGGGTCATAAACAAAGTGAAAACAGATCAAAATTTATGAATAAATCAATGGCCTCATCTGTGCTGTTGTCTTTATTTATTGGTGTTAATATATGTTTGGGATGTTTACTGTAACAATATATTTTGTACTTTGTGGAGATCTACGAAAGCTATTCCTCTCCTTTATAATTTTGCAACTTATTCTGAAGAACTACTAGTTTAAAGATAAGTCAGACTCAGTCCATATTAGAATGCAGGTTCTGTTTTTGAAATGGTCTGATGCCCACTGAGATATTTTTTGGGCATTTTGAATTACCTTAGTGATTTTCCCGCTAGGGACCTGAGCCCTACCTCTATGGTAAATCCCAACATTGACCTCACTCAGGTGAGGTCCTCTTTCAGCATTGTGTGGCAGCACTTTTCAAGCTGGGGAACTCTTCTTCCCCTATATTTTATTAGAGATAACTTAATAATATTAAACATTGTGCCATAACATTAAGCATGAAGTAAAATTAAAATTTTGAATGATATGGAAAATTTAGCTGTGACAATGGCTCTGTCTCCTTGGCAGCTCATTACTAAGAGGTAATTTTCTTCTGTAAGGCTGTTGATATTTCAAAAAAATAAGCTTTATGACTGTAAACAATAATATTTTCTTTTCTTTATCAGAAATGTAATGAAGAAATGACCAGGTGACCTACCTAGTGGATGAAGGAAAGGCTATGGATGTTGTCTACCTGGACTTCAGTTAAGTCTTTGATACCATCTCTCACACCTTTCTCCTGGAAAAGCTGGTAGCCTGTGGCTTAGACAAGTGCACTCTTGGCTTAAAAACTGACTGGATGGCTGAGCCCAGAGACTGCTGGTGAATAGTGCTACATCCAGTTAGCCAGTCAACAGTGGTGTTTCCCAAGGCTCAATATGGGGGCCAATGCTGTTTAAAATCTTTATTGATGATCTGGACAAGGGAATTGAGAACACCCTCATTCATTTTGCAGATGACACCAAGTTGGGCAGGAGTGTTGATCTACTGGAGGGTAGGAAGGCTCTGCAGAGGGATCTGGACATGTGGAACCTATGGGCCAAGGCCAATGGTATGAAATTCAATAAGGTGAAGTGCTGGGTCCTGCACTTGGATCACAATAACCCCATGTAACACTACAGTCCGGGGACAGAGTAGCTGGAAAGCTACCTGTCAGAAAAGGATCTTGGGGTGCTGATTGACAGCAGCTGAACACGAGCCAATTGTGTGCCCAGGTGGCCAAGAAGGCCAATGGTATCCTGGCCTCTATAGTGTGGCCAGCAAAATCAGGGAAATCATTTTTCCCCTGTACTTGACACTGGTGAGGCCATACTTTGAGTACTGTGTCCAGTTCTAGGCCCCTCAGTAGAAGAAAGACATTGAGGTGCTGGATTGTGCCCGAAGAAAGGCAATGAAGCTGGTGAAAGATCTATAAAATAGGTCCTATGAGGACCTGAGGGAGCTGGGGTTGTTTAGCTGGGAGAAAAGGAGGCTTGGGGGAGACCTTATTGCTCTCTACCACTACCTGAAAAGAGGATGTAGCAGGGTGGGGATTGACCTCTTCTCCCAGGCATCTAGTGACAGGATGAGAGGAAATGGCCTCAAACTGCACCATGGGAGGTTCAAGTTGGTAATCAGGAAGAATTTCTTCACTGAAAAGGTGAGTAAGCACTGGAATGTGATGCTCAGGGAGGCTGTGGAGTCATAATCCCTGGAATTGTTCAAGAAATGACTGAACATAGCAATTAGTCCTATGGGCTAGTTGACAAATTGGTAATCTGTCACAGATTGGACTCAATGATCTTGGAGGTCCTTTCCAATCTTAATGATTCTGTGATTATGTTCTACCTCTCTGGGTTTTTTTCTTCTTGGTAGGTATTAGTCTGAAGAAATGTGGAATGATACATAACAACAAAGAAATCCCTATCTAGAAGGGCACAGCAGAGAATGACCTTATCAAATGTGTGGAAATCGACCTTATCAAACATGTGGAAATTGACCTTATCAAACATGTTAAGCATTCTGCCATTATGCTAGGAGGCTCTTCTCCTTTAGCTGTTGTAGTCATTTAAAATTTTCATTTTGCTATGATACTGAAGTGGTTACTGTCATGACTTGTGAGGGTTCCCCGACTATCAGGTGTGCAAAGATGGTGACTGTGGGATTCTCAGGGTTCTACAATACACAAGATCACAGAAGTCTTAGTTTCTGAGAATGTCTGAGTTTCTGAGAATGTACAAGTTACTACAAGGCTACTGTTATTGAACCCAAATATATTGTATATATGTACAAGTCACTTCAAAATTACCACTAGGAGAGCAAGTATATTTTTATATGTATGTGTATATATATTACTACAGTAAAGCAATTACTGAATTCCAGCTACTGAAGCAAACATATACTTATGAACATTTGCCTGTGTTTGTGCCCCATAAATGTATTACACAAGATGTTAGTGTTACAACACTCACCAAGTTGCTCCAATCAAAGAAGGAAAAATTCTCACTTTAGTGATTATCCATGTTGTGGTGTCATGTAGTGTGGAGTCAGACAGTCATTCCCAGGAAGACTCTGGTGCAGAGGAGTTCTTTTCGTACCTTTTTACTGTAGATACATAAGTGGGCACACAGCATCAGTTACAAGAATAGTTATTGCTGATTCCTGTTTTCCTGGAAGGTCAGTTCATTATCACTGTTTCTTTGTCATGAACTCATCAAGGTTTCTTTGTCCTGCCAGCTACTCACCATCACAGAGGTTTTGGGTGATCTTATCAGAGATGTCTTGGGACTCCAGCTAAGGATATATCCTTTGTCAGTATGTTTACCAGGTCACCTTTTTGGTGTCTCCTATCAGATGCAATTATTTAAATTCTAAATCATCATTTTTTTTTTACTTTATTGAGAAATTTAATTAGTTGTAATTTTCAACAAATGTGAAAGTAACAGTGTCCCTGGCACCTCAGAAATAAACTGTGTACTCAGTTGTATGACATTTGCTTTTCTGTTCTTGCTGCATTAAGCCGCAAAAGACCTGTGTGTGTAGAAAATGAAAGCAAATGAGCATAATATTTCTGGGTAAAAACCCTAATTTTTATTTTGTTTTGGTTTGTATAGAAGGACATAAAACATGCAGTAGATTTTTAGTCTGAATTACAAAAATACTTGATATATTTTTCAGTTTGGCAAAATTAATTCTAACTGCTGTCATATGCTTTTCAGAGACTGGAAGTCAGAAGAATGTTAAGTGAGTGTCCGAGGGCATTATTTTCTACTCTTTGGATCATCATTCTCTTTTAATTCTCCCTTCCTCCCCCAACCTGAGGTGTAATGCAGTATTCATGGCACTCAGAAAATATTGGGAAAAAAGTCATGATTTTTTATGTTTTTAAAAAATTTTTTAGGTCACTGTTCAGTGAAAAGTGTATTAGTATACTTACCACGTGTACCACAGGTGCCAATAAAGTACCATAGCATTTTCTAAAAAGTAGGACCAGATGGTTAATTAGAAAAAAATTATTAAAAACCAAATTTTTGAGCATTTTGATGAGCCGACTACACATGTGTATTTTTGCAATTTCATTTTGTTTGGTGCTGTACTTGCTTTCCCTTCTATCCTGCAGGGACATTCTTTTTCACTCTTATTGTAGTCCAGCTAACTACCCATGAAATACTCTGGAGACCAAGGTTGGGGAAAGCTCTCCTTTAGTGCTGAGTAATCTATCTGTGTGCAGTTAATGAAGGAACTATTGTGAGACAGCAGGGAAATCAGAGTGGGTAACATAAAGATTTGTCCGATGACAGTGCAACTGATTACCATCTAGTTCTTCATAATTTTTTGTGTTTGTGGTCCTATTCTGTTTGAAGGGGGATATTATGTGAGGGATCGTTTATTATTCAGAAAATATACTTATCTCCTTAAAACTAAGTGAAATACTGGACTGGGAAAAGGGAGTGGAGACATCTTTGTCTGTGCATGTTAGGAAAACCCATCAATATAACAAAAGAATAGAATGTTAAGTATATATGTATATATATGTGTATA
Organism: Pipra filicauda; assembly: GCF_003945595.2. Lineage (NCBI taxonomy): Eukaryota > Metazoa > Chordata > Aves > Passeriformes > Pipridae > Pipra > Pipra filicauda. The sequence goes on along the minus strand of NW_024104418.1, from coordinate 615,959 downwards.
TATATAGTTTCCTGAGTGGAGAGGAAATTTCAGCAAGGAGACAAAAGGAACTCAGTAACAGGCATTAATCACATTTACTTCCCCTGTATTCAGTCTCATTTGCCTTTCTAATCCACACTGCCTTGTACACTGCATCTGCTCCCTGCCTTTTTTGTCAGTGCCTGCAGGAAGTGCTAGTGCTCTGACACTGTTGAGAGTTTGGCTCCCAAAGAACACAGTTCCAAAATTACTGCCTAATGCTTCAGTCACCTGAGGAATAAAAAGAAGGAGATACTGAGATTTCTCTGGTACTGAAATGACAGGGTCTAAGCCTTTCTTCAGCTCTTCGTGGTGACATGGTGAGCTTGAACCTCAGCCAACCAAAAGACACAAATATTACTGGAAATGACAAGGAATGAATGTCAATTAACATGACAAAATCACATTGGGAATGCTTTTTGCTGTATCATGTACATTTTGTTTCTTTTTTCCTGCTAAGAACAAGACACATTGTAATCACAAGACAATTTTATCTTTGTCTCCAGAATGTCCTGATCAATACCCCTTTGTTGGTACGTATGTAGCAATCAGTATCATCCCTAATATAGAAAAGTAAAAAAACCACAGCAGCAAATTTTCTACAATGTAAAAGTAAACGGTATTGATTGAAGCTACTTGGATTTTTGCCCCAAATTGTAGCTACAAAGTATCAAATTACCATTTTTCTTGTGCTTTTCTCGTCCCTGCTACACCTGCCTGCATGCATCCAAACATCCACAAATAGAAAATGTAATAGAGCAGAAAAGCTTTCCAGATAGAGCAATAGGAAATGTGAGAAAGGTCAGCTCTTTTCCGGTTTACATTATTTAGCAATTAAGTCGTAAGATCCCTTCTCTTTTCTTTTTAAGGAGAGTTAAATATTTCAGTAGGCTTTGGATTACTGAAAAAAAAAAAAACTATCGACCAACCAACAACAGAAAAACACCAAACGGAACCCACCTCAAAACTAAAGGGAAAATTTAATTGCTGAATGGAAGTACTGAATAGATCAAAACCCCTCTCTTCACCTTGTCCTGCCAATTATAGGCCTCAGATGTGGGGGAACTGTATCAGCATTTTCAGATTTTTAACTTTTCAAATGAGGAGTATTAAAGACTGCATGTAGGAACAGACTAGTAAAAAAAGCTTCAAACCAAAGTTTGGTACACAATATTGATGTCATCTGTCCAAGTTAAAATCAAATCAAAATTTGTATAATGGCTATAGTTTTTATATTGTTCTAAAAGATTTCTATAAGGGTAATTAGAATGAGACAAGATCCTTTTGAATTTCTTCGACATGACAGGCATTTGAAGGTGTTGAAAATTTTGCTCTGAATGGTCCTACCTCTTCAAATTCCTGTGCATATAATTTTCTGTCCTGTATTTCTGTGTTTTGTTCCATTAAAAAAACCCCAACAAAATAAACAACAAAAAGAACCCTGAGTGTTTTGTTGCATAATTTCCTAAATAATCAAAACCTGATCTCTTTTTTTCACTTATTTTATTTCTTGTTTTTGCAATTTTGCAAATAAAGTATGTGTGCTCATATTTTAGTACTTTTTATTTCTTACTGTTTGTTTTTAAGATTAAATCTTACTTGTGCCCTAAGAAATTACCTTTGTAAACACCAGCAAATGAATGAATATTGTATGATAACTTTTCTGTAGAAACTTTTTTGGCACTGGTATGGTCTTCCATTATATTCTATAGGGTTTTTTTGTCAGTCATTTAGTGAATCAAATGTCTACAATGCCCTTTCATTCAATAGCACATTTCTATAAAGGTACTTTGGCAACTTTGACTGTGAACTATTTTACACCTGCTTTGCAAAGAGGTTTTCTCTGAATTCTTTAAACTGTGGATCAGAAACTTGGCTTACAAAATTTCATTAGTAGTGCAGGAAGCTACTATAATTCATCTAACTGTAGTAAATTCAGTAGGAGTCAATTACATAATTCTACTTAAAGATGCTCTTAAGCACTGTTCTGAATTGACAATTTAAATCTTCCCTTATTTTTCAAGTTTTAAGCCCATTTTCTGGGTCAAGAGTTGAATGGAAATATTTCACAGCTAGACCCATATGGAAAAACTGGAAATCACATAAGCAAAGTATTGTGGATCAATCTTAACTCTAGGTAAAAGAAAGACCTTTTCAGAATTATCAATGTCATATTTTTCAAAACCACTAAATGCACAATAAAGAGATGACATGCTAGTGGCCTGTAATACCTCTAGCTGTGAGAAAAAAAAGTACTGTGCGATATGGTGAGTTGCACTGTTAAATTATCCTTTTTTCATTAATACTTATTTTAGAAATTATAGGTACTAACTTTTGCAAGTAAGTGTGCAGTCTGGCTATATGTGAATGGTTTCATTTGGTGAAAAATCATAGCATACAAACAATGGCTGAAGGAGTTGTTGATCATCAAATTATTATAATGGAATCTATTTTTAAAAGTAATTTTAATGTATTCTTGTGTGCTCTTTGCTTATGTTACCTCTTCTATTCTCAGAGAGAGCACGTATTTATAATCATATTTTGTCAGTTGATTCAAGGTTAAAGACAATGTTGATTACTATACAATGCTTGATTTTACAAATAGAATGTGTATTATGTGTATTGCTCTCTTTAAACATCTTTCTACAGTAATTGGTGATAAACAGTGATCAGCATTACTATTTGTGACAAACCACGATGTTTCCATCTCCTCTGAAATATTCAATAGTCCAATTGTTACTTTTTTTTTTTGTGAAATGCCAGATGTTTTTGAAAACCTTTTGGAATGAATCACTAATCTACTAAAGCTCCATTGTTAGAATTTTTGAATGAACTTTCAATACAAATCACAGAGAATTAAATAAAGATCTCCAACCACTGTTAACAGGAATTTTACATGGAATTTTCTTCTCCCATTTTGAAACTTTCCATTTTGCTCTCCTGAGTTCCTTGAATATTAAAATCCATGGAGTGAATCAAATAACATCTAAAACAAGCATAAAAATAAAGTTTGAAGACCAAGGAGTATGCAAATGTTATTGACATTAGGCTATAGTACTTCACAGGAAATGGGCAATGTCAATCCTGATAAATCTGAATATATTTTGTCCTCTTAATATCTAGTTTTTTTCTAAACCTAGAGGAAAAATATGGCTTTTATAAAGTGACATCAAATGGAGTTTTATAATGCATACTATAACAACCACTTTTTGTTACACTTGATGTTATGTCCTGTGCAGCTTTTTCTATTTCCTTTGTAATCCATCAGCCACACTTTTTCCATAACCTTTTGAAGTAAAACACAGAACATTAGCTAAAGAAATTAAATTATATAAAAAGATACTATCAGATGGAAGAACCCTGTTTTTAATTTACTTTGTGTTGACACAGATTTCTATCTGCTATCACTTTTCCTTATCAGGCTGACGAAATAGAATTTGTGCAGTGGATATATAGAAAACTCACTGAATGGCTATCTGTCATAGTCAGAAAAGGTGCTATCTGTCATCAGTGGAGACCTTATTTACTTTTAAAAATGTTTACCCATACACAGAATATCAGCTACAGTGTCCTTGCCCTTTGCTCTGAACAATGTGGTTATTAGAAGGAACTAGTACTAAATAACATAACCTGTCTTTCCGCTCACAGATATTCTTTCAAATATCCAATCTGTACAATAAACTAAACCTCAAAAGCAGAAACAGTGCCAGAAAATATGAAGAAGCTTATTCAACACGACAATAAAGTAATTATCTAATTTTAAGCATGTTTTTAACATTTTTCAACTTGTATCATTTGCAAAGTAAAAAGGGACTATGTGCTTCAGGAACTTTACCGATTGTGATTAAGTATTTTAATCTCAGTATCCTAAACCCTTCTGACAAGTTACATGTAGAACTTCACACAACAATTTTTATTTAAATATGAGTTTTTCTAGACTTAAATTAAGGAGCTTAAATTAAGGTTAAAAACTAGTTACCGAATAGTTTTTCTTCTCACAAAGAAGTGCTTAAGAAGTCCTGGGCTGAAATGAAAGAGTCAGAATACCTAGATACAATTTCTTGTCACTGGCTTATCACTGTGTTCCATTTGAAAGAATGGAACAGTAGAAGTAATATGTACTACAGTAAAAATTTTTTGCAGTATAGTAAGGCACTGGATTCCTTAATGTTAAAGTCAGGGCCTGTAAAGAAATATTTTTTAAAAATATATTTATTAAGCCTATTTTGAGATGGTACTTGCAGTCCAAAATGCAATGAACATTTTTTTTTTTTTTTTTTTTTTTTTCCCTGTGGTACATTTAGACACTGATCAAAGTCCTGTACAAACGAAAATGTAGTCATATGAAAAATATAGTCCAAATGAAAAGACTTCTGTCAGGTGTTCTCTGGCTGTATATTTCCCTTATATTTCTAGTTTGTCAGACAAGATATTGGGGTTTTTTTGTTTGGTTGGTTCCCCCACCCCCCCAAATAATCTACTCCAAAATTAAAGACATTTAAAAGTGATCTATTCTTAATATAATCATCAGTCCAAGAGAAAATTTTATTTTAGATTTTGAAAGGTATTAGTTTCATCTTCAATTCTAGAGCGGAAGTGATGTGTTATTTTAATTATTAAGAATATCCTAAGCATGAGCAGTGATATTAAAAAGTAAGCACAGCAAGACACAGAAATGAAAGATTAGCTTCATAATATCTTACATTTAAAACTGTCCAATGATGATGAAGAACAACTGTTATTTTAGAGGGGCTAACATGAGACAGTAAACCTTGATGAAGAAGTCACTGGTCTAAGAATACAGAAGAGAAACACTACTTAAATGAAGGAGAAAAATTAACCTCTCTACCTCAGCTTGTGTAATGACACAAACATTTGATTCCAAAATGTGCAGGGGAATTTTAAATCAGCTAATATTTTAAGTGATCATATGTAACATGAGTATGTGCAAGAGACAAACATAAAAAAATGTGAAAAGCATGCTTACTCCGCTATATGTGCTACACAGTAATCAATGGGCTGTGCCAAACCAACGTCTAAATGACATGGATACTTTCCTGATAATCAATGTTTCTAGTTCCTGGAAGAATCCCTTGTATCCTTGAGGGAGTTGCTGTTCTTTGGGGCATGTTGTTCCCTAACACTCAAGTAGTTACTGCATTAGTCACTCACTGCAGTGGCAATTCTCTGCAGTGAGAGCAGTTCTGCATGGGACCTTTGTTAGGACTGAAGTCAATTCCCATGATTATATGAAGCAGCATAAGTGGCAGCTGCTTTTAAAAGGAAAAACTGCTGTATATAAATTAAGATCCACTCTTTGCCTCAGCAAGGGCAAATCTGGAGAGTAGATTGCAAATACTCAAAGGATCATTATGGACTACTGGAGTTATGCTGTCGGCTTCATTCTGCAAAGATAAGAGCTAAGGTTTCATTCTGCATGTCCACTGCAAAAAAATACACACAAATCTCTTGGATTAATATCGTTGTGAAGTAAAGTTACATACGAGCCCAAAATGATACAAACACATAATGTTAAAGTCCACCATATCCTGGAGTCTCTTGCACAGTGCGGGAAGGATCATTCTTTAGAGATATGTGCTCCATAATATTTTTATTTGTTTATCAGGATTTCAACAAAGTTTCCCCCCCCAAATGTAGCTGAACAGAGGGCAGTACAAAAACAGTAAGGAAATATGATGCACTGAAATTAAAAAAAAAAAACAAAAAAAAAACAACTCCTATCCCAGTTAGCCCAATTAAAGGGAATATAATTAGAAACATCACTGTCAAATAATTGCAGTGATCCGTTAGCTTGGCGTGATAGTACTAAATCTTTTCTTTTTCCTAAGGAGAGAGAGAATTAATTGCAAAACAAAATACAGAAAAGAAGAGTACCACAGTGTTCTAAAATTACTTTCTTTGGAATAGGTTTTAAAACAAGAAAATTTCAAATTGAGCATAAATGGATGCTGTGATTCCAACTTCCAATAAAAGTCTAAAGGACTTAAGAAACTCTAGGGGCAGATTCTTAAAACGTTTATCAACTTAGACATCAAGAGGTGCTGCTCTGGCCTGAAAAAATTAGAAGAGTGATCTTGGGATTTTTCTAATGTTCCAATTATTATTTTTCTAATGTATGAATAATAAAAGTAGTGGTACTCTGAAGAAAGTGGCTCATGTAAGCTGTAGTTGTTTGTTTGTTTGTTTGTTTTCGTGGCCACTGTCCATGTAGCACCATGGCATTCCAGAAGTGTTGTGTTCTGGATTTGGAAAAGCTACAAGGACAACACAATTATGTTGGTATCCACCTGGCTGTCTGGGAGACATCTGTGTCTGAGCTAGTCCCCTAAACCCCTGTTTCTGAATTGAACTACAACAGAGTGACTTTTAGAGAGCAGATTAACCTGGTTTTTTCAATGAATATAAAGAGATCCTAAAAAGACTACCTCAGGTACAGATGTTGACAATGTAAAGTTAGGTGAAATGACTCTTTCCCTTACAACTTTGATCGCATCTGTTCAGTTGCTTCCATTTGTGTGTCTCTCCTTTCTTCTTGCAGGAGGTGGTAATTTGGTGCTATCTTGTAAAATACTAAACATTTGCTTTTGATTCTCAAACTGTTTATCCAGGAAGGAAGGTTTTGCACTTATTGGCATGAAAGAAGTGGAGGAAAAATGAGAAAAGATAAGAGTAGACAGCTAAAGACAACAAAGAAAAGAGAGTTAGTATTACTTTTGTGCTCCCAACTACCTCTTCCTTTCTCTTCCCAAATAATTTCCAGGTAACAAATACTACAAGTAGTGTGATAATTGAAAAAAGACAAGCTATACAGCCATCATAGATGCTTTGTTTGATGCCATACCACTCATTTCTGATCATGCAACTCTCAGCTATACAGCTAGTCTTTGCTCAGGGAAGTAGTCTGATTTATCTGTTTCTATAACTTTTATAGCTTTATAAGTATTTGAATATTCCTGGAGTGTTTCATAGAATCTTAGAGTCATAGAATGTGCTGAGTTGGAAGGGACCCACCAAGATCATCAAGTCCAACTCATGGCCCTGCACAGAACACCTCAAAAGTCACACCACGTGCCTGTGAGCATTGTTCAAATGCTTCTTGAACTCTGTCAGGCTTGATGGTGTGATCACTTCCCTGGGGAGCCTCTTCCAGTGCTCAACCACCCTCTGGGTGAAAAACTTTTCCCTGTTATCTAACCTAAACCTCCCCCAACTCAGCTCCATGCCATTTCCTTGAGTCCTGTCACTGGTCATGAGAGTGAAGAGATCAGTGCCTGCCTATCTGTTTCCCCTCACTAGGAAGTTGTAGACTGCAATGAGGTCTCCCCTCAGTCTCCTCTTCTCCAGGCTAAACACAAGCCAAGCAACCTCAGGTGCTCCTTATCAGGCTTCCCCTCTAAACCCTTCACCATCCTTGTGGCCCTCCTTTGGACACTAATAGCTTAATATCTTTTTTATATTGTGGTGCCCAAAACTGCACACAATATTTAATGTGAGGCCACTTCTGTGCAGAGCAGAGCGGGACAATCCCCTCCCTCGACCAGCTGGTGATGCTTTGCCTGACGCACCCCAGGACACAGTTGGCTCTCCTGGCTGCCAGGGCACACTGCTGACTCATATTTGCCAATGATCAGGACCTGCTGCTCTCCAGCCTCTCATTCCCTAGTCTGTACACACTACCCAAGTTGCCCCATTCCACGCGCAGAATCCGACACTCACCCTTGTTAAACTTCATGTTTGGTGACTGCCCATCTCTCTAATTTGTTGTGGTCTCTCTGCAGGGCCTCTCTGCCCTGAAGCGAGTCGACAGCTCCTCCCAATTTAGTGCCATTTGAATCCCAAAACCACAATAACAGAATTGTTTTAGGTGAGTCATGTTTGGGTTGTAAGTTTTTGCAGTAGACCTCCTCTGTAAGTAGTTGCAGTTCAATGACCACGAACATTTCTGTACATACTTAATTTACTAGTGCTATGAGTCACTAATATAACATTCACATCTGAAGGACATGCTTGATCTTCAGGAAAAGAGAATGCTTGACTTTCAGGAAGAGGAGAAATCCCTTTAGAAAATTCTTTCCTGTTCTATACTGGGCTTGTGTTCCAGTCAGACAGATATCAAAAATAAATTTGAAGTCATGATGAAGTCAAGGAAATGTGCAAGTGACCCCACTGGTTAAACCAGGGTGGACTGGGCATGTTAATTGACATCTTTCTACCAGCACAACTGCAGCAAATCTGGGCCTGATCAGTATTCACAGTTTGTGTGATTTTGAGGTAAGAGAAGTGATGCTGGTTGGTTATTGCCATTAGTGAAAGGGGGTTTGCATGGAGAGTTTGATGTTTTAAAGGATTATCTCCTAGTATAATTTAGTTCATTTCCAAAACTATGAAAATTCAAGCCTGTCCTTTATAAAAATATAGGATGTTGCAGTGCTTTTATCCCTACGCCAAATGAAAAATAGTCATATGGCAGGTAAAGTGGTTGGGTTCAGTTCTTGACTCCCTGTGTTGAGTGAATTGAATCTACTTCTCCTGCTGACAAGATGCATGTACCTGTCACCAAACTGGAGTCTTTACTAGAGAAGAAATGAGATACTCTTTTCTCCTCCAATGAACATTTATGCTAAAAAAAATGAGAGATAAACTCATATAAAAATGAATAATCATGCCCTTTAAATCCTCTAATTTTAACTTGTTAACTCTGTTTCCTGGTGTCTTTTGAACTTTGTATTTGCTTATTGACCCGTGGTACAATGAATTTTGTTTCACAACAGAAGGATGTGTCTGAAAATTAAATCACACCCATATGCCACTGAAGTAAAGCCTTATTAAGCAGAGAAATAGAACAATAGTCCATAACCTTTAAGTGTTCTAGTTGATTCTATAACAGCATTTTCTATGGCTGTTAGAATTAATGCTTCTCTACTGTCTCAGAATATTTTTATAGTATTGATTTTATTATTATTATGCTCAATAAACTTTTAGTATTTTTTAACAGGTACATGTGATTTTCCTGAGCAATAGATAGTCTCAAAGGAAAAGGATGCTTTAAGCATCTCCGAATGTGTGGGCATACCAGTGAGATACAGAGAGTCTATTATGTAGCTACTTCATTAGGCAGAGATAAGAGCATTTTGTTTGATTAATTCCATGCAAAATCTTCTATCAAATTATTAATATCCTTTTAATAGTCATATCCACTTAGTAAATGAGATATCATCAACTTTCTCTATTGCAAACATTGCAGTATTTATCTGTTTCTCTGGTAATAGTAGCCGTGACCCTAAAGAAATAAAACATGCATCTGACAGGACAAGGGTCAAGGTTCACACTGGATATATCCACAAAGATTTTTCTTGCATTTATTGTCTTGGCTACTTAGCAGGACTAAACTTGCAAAAATGACACAAAACCCAACAATAACTACAGACAAGCTATAAACTGTCCTCTGAAAGTCAACCCAAAGAGAAAAAATGTGCACCCTTCTAAAATCTCTACAGAAATGCTATTAATGTAATCCTAGGCACAGAATCTAATAATAAAAACATAATTAATCCTAAATTTACAATCCATGTTCCTGCAGAACTCCCATGATAACCTTATTGCTTCAAATGATATATGCACGTAGAAGATGGTATTTGATTGAATATGATTAAAATTCAAGGCAGAGGGTGTTATGATTGTTCAGATCACATGCATCAGATGACTAAACACCAGAGAAAGAGGAGACTGCCTCAGCTAAAAGGATAGCACACCAATGAAGATCTATGTCAAGAGAGCAGGATTATGTGAGCAATTTCTCCTGCATTTTTGTAGGCCTTACCTTGACATGGCCAGGCACAGACAGTATAAAATGCACAGTCATCATGGCTTCAGGCTCTGAAGGTGAAACAAAGAAGGATCTGCCAATATTAAGGAGGAGTCCCAAAAAGTATACAAGTGTTCTCACCTCATGTGGACACCTGCAATAATCCAATTAGAAGCACGTTTTACTTTCATGTAACCAATAATGTAGAAGAGAGATCACACGCCGAGGTGTAGAAAAGTACATAAAGGGCATCTTTTTGTAAATAAAGAGGACATTTTGTGGATCACATTGGTCGTGTGCAGTTTGTCCCGAGCCCCTCTGCGGACAGATCTACCAACTGGTTATTGAATTTTGACTGGAAATGTGAAAGACTATGTGCACCTCAATAATCTGTAGCTGCTCTTCAGAATGCAGAAACGAGAATATGGCGTGACATATGCTTGTAACACTGGGACTCTTTCCATGTATTTGGGACATCCAGAACACTTCCCCCCCCCCCCCCCCTTTACTGGGTTTACAACAGGACAAGAATCCAATGATCCAGATCCTTATATTTGATTTCATAAAGGTTGGCTGTTTACTGATACTTGGTTGTTGATAATGGTTGGTATAGAGTACCTAGAAATGCTAACATTTAACAAACAAAACGTGTGTTCCCTGGGTGCTGCATTTTCTATGTGTGCTCTGAAAGTTCACATACTGACAGTGTCTGATGAAACAAAAGCAGAGTAATTTCATTTAAAATAGCAATCCCTCAGGATTATACTCTGGTACCAAGATACTAGATTCAGTTTCCTGGATAGCCCACAAGGATTCAAAATTACATTCTCTGTTTCCCATTTACAAGGGAAAGACCTTATGGCACAAGACAGAGAAAATAAATTTCTAGAGCTCACTGATGGGAACATTCTGCTGCAGATTTGCATTTTTAACCCATGCTGGTGTGGATATGACTGCCAAATCAGACTATTATATTGGACAATGTATATAAAGATGTAAACCCTCAATGTGATATTTCCCCAAAACATTTTCCTAGTTTCCCAGCACTTGTTTAATGGAATCTAAAATCATTCTTCTGTGTTTCACAGGAGTCCTCCTCCATTAGTTTCCTGCATTGAACAACGATAATCTTACAGTTTCTTCAAAACACAGTGATTATAAACTGATACAAAGGATATCCTGATTTGTTCATCTGTATTGTCCACCTTCCAGTTTTGCTTAATGTCCCTCCGGTTTTGCAATGGAAACCACAGTGAACATTATTCATCACTATTCATCTTCTCATTGCCTCTCATGATTCTGTAATACTTTATCATATTCCATTCTGGTAACTTTTTGCCAGTCTTGTTATGGAAGTTATTCTATCCATTCGATGATACTTTTTACCCCTTTCTAAATAATTTTCAGTACTACCAGTATTGACTCTCTATTCAGAATTGTAGATATATAATAATATATATCTATAATATATATAGATATTATAGATATATATATGTATAATAATATATACATATAATATATATGTAGATATATAAACTAGGTACTGATGCTTTGCGGTTTCATCCTCTCTTTCATTTGTAATAATTATAAGGTTCTTTTTTTTTTTTGACTACCACCTAGCAGAGAGCTCACATTTTTATAAAGTTATCTTTGTAGTGTAAATATTATATTCTCCCTATTTTTAAGAGCAAATAATCAGTTCTGGAGTCCATCACTATATAGGCAAAATAAGACAGTATAGGTAAAATCAGAGATTTGTTTTCCCATGTCTTTAATATTAAAATTCTACAGAATTTCATTTATGTTTTTATAACCCAATCACTATCACATTTCTTTTTCAGAATTTCCTGAACCTCACATGTATTAATCTTGATCACTAGGCTCTGCATTGCTTTGAATGCCTCTTAATGCAACCCGTTTTTCAGATTACTTATATATGTGTGGAGGAAATGGATTTCAATGCTAAGTCCTCCAATTTGGGAGTTAAACAATTCTGCTTCCTCTCTTCTAATTTTGAATTCTATATATTTACTGTGGTGGGTTTTTCTCATTACACTTTCACTTGATACTTGCTTTACTTATGTGCCTTAAATCTAGAGCCTTTTTCTGGGGTATACCCCACTGAGCCATGGACATAACTTCCCAAATGTTCATTCTCTCACTGGTCCTATGAAACTTACAGTCACTACTCCAGGCACTTTAATTTGAAAGAACACATTCACTCATGCTGTTTAGTTCAATCTGTACTTTAATGTAGATCTCAATACTACTTTCAAAAGAAACTTCCAGACTGAGAAAACCGATGTCCGTATGGTGTCCACTTCAGAGGCTCAATCAGATACACTATTCAGAAAAGTTAGGAGAATTTCTTCTTCAGATTTTTTCCATCACTCTCAGCAGCCATGAAATAGCTATGGTGAACTCCACTCCTAGGCACCATAGCTCTCCCCATGCTTGCACAGAGAACATACATACACTGCTCAAGCTTATGAAGTCCACTAGGTTATGAGGTGCCTAAAGCTGTGTTCAGTAACACCCCAGTTCATTTCTGAATCTGAATCTGACCTTCACGTATGAAAGAAGAATAAACTCACATCTTTTCCATATCAGTTATCTGCTCATACCTTTCAGTAAATGCATGGGAGCTCTTATTTCATAAAAGCTCTGCTGTCACTCAAATTCATTCTCAAGCAAATTTAATGGCTCACCAAGTACCACAACTTAAATAAGCCGAAGACTCAAACAAAGAAAGGTTATGAAAAGGAAAGCTGGAAACAAAACCTCATTTGACACTCAGAAAAATTAACTTGATGTGATTTTTTTTTTACAGGTAATATTTTAATAATTATTGGTCTCTCTCGAGACTAGAAGAAAACATTAATTTAAGCTAAGTCAAACTTTCTGATCTTGCTGCATGTCTTTCCTAGGCAGCTGCATAGACAAAACATTCATTTAAACAAGAACTTCGAGCATAAAACAATGACACTTATGAATGAAACTGTAAGAAAAATATACATGGTCATCTTAGAACAGCATAACAGTAGTCTAGCTAATGACTTAAGCATTCTCCAGTTGAAGAATGTAGTTTTGGTGTTTGTTACTTATCTTTGTTCCTTCCAACAGACCTTGCCATTCATTACACTCCTTTTCCTTTTGTGAAGTGCCACTCTTGGCATTTGTTAGCGTTTAACACAACAAAATAGTACCTTAATGCCCTTTGACAAACCTTCTTCCTGTTCCTCCAGAAGAATTGTTTGGATAAAAAATGTTCTCAAAATTGCTCCATCTACTCCTTACTTCTTCTTTGTGATTTCAAAACCAGTTACTTTTGTATAATTTCTCTTCAATCCTTATAGTTTTTCAGTAAACCAAGTCGGTCAGAGAGCGCTCATAAGTCTCCTTCCCTTCTAGTCTCTGTCACATAAACATTACAGCACGAGCAAGGTAGGACTATGACATGTAAACTGACAGGTTTTATGGTAAATTTCATATGACTTGAGGAGGGATTTGGTCGAAGAACTGATGGAGAAAAATGTTCATTTTGATTTAACTGTTTATCATTTTACTAGAGAAAAAGGCTTGAATTTTACACCATGTGAATTCCTCTTGGAATTAGGTTCCTTCCTCCTTCGGTGAAATGGGATTGAATGAAGGTTGAAATCTGAAATATCATCTGGAAAATATTAAGACAGAGATAATTTACATTCCTTATTCCTTACTCTGGCTGATTACCAATTTACTCCGTATTATTATTTTATAGTAATCTGGAATGCTTAAAATAGCTCTTCCCAGTTCTTCTGATTGTTCAAGTGGTCTTAGACATTATTAATGCAGAGTATGAAAATCACAAAACCTTAGTGTAACATGTTTCTAATCAGTGTGTCCTGTAAAAAGAAGTATTTTTTTTCAAGTGACAGCATACTTTTACTTTCACTGCATTCGAATTCACATATAGAAATTCCACAGTACTTACATTTTGAAAAATCCTTACAGTCATTTAGTGCAATTTTATAGTACAAAACTAATGTTATGCTAACACTAAATTCAACTCCTTTTTAAAATGCAGCATGGAATAACTCTCCTTTCTCTTAAGTGATCTTTCTTTTACCTCATTTTTAATAAATTATAGAAAACATTAAGTATGCTACTGATGCTTTCACAGAAGTACTTATATGACACTTTCATTCTGTTTTTAGACTCATAATCTGAATTAATTATGAATGATGCAAAGATTATAAATGATTGGGTTGTCTTCCGAAAATGTAAATTGATTGTACATGCTTTTCCTTCTGCTTCTTTCCAAAATAGACTTAATGTTCCAAGCTGAAACATCTGCTTTCGATAAAATCCTTGTGTATTTGTCCCATCAAATGCACTTGTAATATGTAATTTCTCTTTTGTTTGCAGCTATTTCCATACTTTTTCCATGTTGTTGTTTCAGACTTATAAAAAAGGAAGTTAAATTCTTTGTCCATCTGAGGCATTTTGTCATTTTCCTTGGGATGGTGAAACTCAAAGCTTGGAGTAAAGTGCAATAAACATTTATGACCTGGGACGAGATGTTCACTTGGGATGCGTGAAGTCTGAATGAGATCTGCCACTACAGTAGTAGGTCTGTTCCTGACAGAAGAGTGTAAAGAAGGGGTTACATCCTAATTCCTTTGGCTTCACCTGGTATGGGGAAACCAGTGTGTCACTCTGAAGTTTGCCTCTGCAGGCACTGTTGTGCAATAAGAGGGCATTTGTACAACAGAAAGCAAAGACTTCGGTATAAAGCAAACATCGTGGTGACTTGTTTTCCCACAGCACAGAGAAAAGACACAGATGTTCCTTTTATCTCTTCTCATTTCAGCCAATTTTGCATTTTAGGGAGAAAAATCAAGGACATCAGGTATTTCCACTTCATTTGAAGAGGAAATGGGAGAAGCTTTTTGGTAGCTCCATCTGACCACTTGCAGTGGCTCAGGAGGGGTTTTGGCAAAGTTAAAAGAGGACTAGAGACATATTTCTGTCCCTTTTGCAAAGAAAAGTCTTCCAAATATTCTTTGTCCTCATATCCATGCCAAAGCTAACAAATCAACCAGAGAGTGATAAAGGGTCAAGCTGAATGTGGTAGTGTGTACACGCAGACTTTTCAAGGGATTCCAGGAAACTTATGTATAAAGATGAGACAAAAGCAAAATGCAGCCTGCCAGACAAACAAAAATTCAATTTCAATACTTTTTTTTTTTTTTTAATTCTATACCAATTCAGCTTTCAGTGAAAGTAGCTGTGCAAATAAACCTCAGAAATAATTTACAGTTGCACCTGAAAGTCCAATGTTTCTTTATTTTTTCTTTTTATTTCTTCATGGCTTCCACCTCCCACCAAATTGTATTAATAATCTAGTTGCAGACTAAGTAGGCAGTTGCCTGGGACTATACAGCTTTAATACCTACATTTCCTCTGAGAAGATTGCAGATCATTTTGTTGAGAGGAACAAGGAATTATTTAGGGCATTCACTGAGTAGCAGCTGCTAATTCCCCTTCCTTCCCCTGTACAGTCCCAGAAGGATCAGCAAATTCAGTCTTTAAGCCATGTCTCCAACTTCTCTTTCCCTCCACCCTGAACATTATCAATGATTCAACCCCACATCAACTCTTCAACCTAACTATCTCCCTAACTTTCCCATAGCACAGAACAATTTTAATGCAACACTCTTGGAGTAGGTAAATATAACTTTTCTCGTGTTTTTGAGAAGCCAAACCAAGATCCAAATAAATATTCAGATTTCCTGAAAACTTTTAGAATCCTGGAAAGGAAAATAAAAGAGACCTTTTTCTTTTTTGTTTAATTTACCCAGCATAGATTATGTTGTCTGTTGGTCTTTTGTTCTGCACTAAGTTAGATGATTTCGTTCTCCAAGGCTACACTCCAGAAACTATAAAGAACTGTAACATTTATTTAAAAATACTTTTAGTATTTCCTGCTAATCAATCTCAAATTTGCTGGAGTTTACCTATCGCTATATATTTATACTGTATAATGTGCTTGTTATGTTGATTTCATCTGTACTACCCCATACAGCCACAGTCTTCATGATGAATTACATTTTTTGAGACCTTTATCCGTAAACATTCCTATAACATGCTGCCATTTGTCAAGTATCTTGAATTTAGTTTTTCTGGTTTTCTTTGCATGTGTACAAACAAAATTGAAGAAATAAGACATAAAAACTGTGAATCAGCTGACAAAGAAAGGGTTAACACAAGTTTTTGTATTTCTTTTCAATTTTCTGGAAAGAGCCAGAAATTACAGTCCTGACTCTTGTTTGCATTAAAAATTAATAATAATCAACAGAAAAATTAAGATAGTTTCATTACATCATTTGAATGCTTTCCTAAATCAAAAGTCTAAACATAATTTTTTGTAGCAGGCCTGTGTATAATGTGAATGGATTATCTTTATAACTCATTCATACCATGATCACCTGTTCAGTTATCTTGTGTCACATCTAAATCTCAGGAGTTAGTGTACCTATCACTTCTGGAAGTGACCAAAATGTCACATTCCCATGGCAAATAAGAATATAGTGAGCAAAGCTGGAGGCAGTAGCTTGTCTAGTTGACGCTTTTGATATTTTTGGTTTTCCTTATTCGTAAATATTTTTCAATTTTATTTTTCAATAAAGTAAAAAGAATGTTTTGCAGTTATACACCACATTTCCTTCCAATGTTACTCTCTTTTAGTGTGATTAGAATTTTATGTTGTGTTAATGCTTTTTACTAAGAAGCACATTAATTGTATCATCTAGTTTCAATTAGCTCTAATAGAGTGCATGTATAACTGCAAAGTCTATTGTGCATATCCTCACATAGATGGAGAAATGGAGTAAAAGCTATTATTTTGGTGTCCTGATAAATTATGTTCCATATTATGTTAGATTAACAAAATGCATGACTAATGTCCCATGTACACATGAGCTGTGACAGCATTTCTGAGTGTTAATAAGTCTGAACACTGGCTGATGTCCAGTTTCTTTTTTTATGGTAAATGCAAATTAAGCCCACATCTTCTCATTATATTTTGTAATTTAGTTCTAAATGCTCAAATCTAGTCATTGTTGTTGACAACTTTTGTACTGTAGCTCTCCAGATTGAATTAAAAGTAATAATAAAAATAAAGTAATGATTATATCTAGATTGGAGCCTGAAGATAGTTGTTCTTTCTGAAAGCACATTGCAAAATTGCACATAAACAAATTAGTGGCTAAAGGCAGCACTTGTTTGAAGCACAGTGGACGTAGAGATACTGAATTTTTTTGCAAACTTCAAACTTCAAATACTGTTGCAAAGTATTCAAACCAACAAAGAGATTTTTCTGTGCAATAGAACATGAGTATCAGAAAATTGTTACCATTTTGTTATACAAAGAAAAACCTTGGTTTTTGAATCTGTGAGGTGCTACTGAGACTAACGACATGGAAGCGTGCTGAGAGCACTGACATCAGAATAAGGATATGGTTGGCTGTGACCCTGCAAGACACATCAAATAGCAATTGCAAGAATCGTTTAGAGACCCTCAGATAGCGCAAACTGATCCATTCCCTACCACCAGTACTAGGAGGACCATGATGCTTTTCTTAGACATAAAGCAGCTGAAAACTTTGTTTCTTTTTCTTGTGAATCTGAGATCATAACATCATAGAATCATAGAATGGCCTGGATTGGAAGGCGCCTTAAAGATCATACAGTTACACCCTGCCTGCCATGGACAGGGATACCTTTCACTAGACCAGATTTCTCAGAGCTCCATCCAGCTTCACCTCGAACACTTGAACAGGAATGGGGCATCCACAGTTTCTCTGAGCTTGGGCTGCTCAGGTCAACTCTGGACGCAGACATGATGTACATACAAATATGACTAGTACAAGGTATACACCAGACATGGTGTCCGGAATATTTGGTTTCCGGACAGAAAATAGTATTGTCCTTAGCATGTGCCATTGAGTTCAGGTTCATATTTTAATAGCATTCTTTTGTTTTTCTGATGTGATTACAATCTTAGATAAATGTTCTTAAAATATTTACTGACTTCTGGAGTCCCTGTGCAGTAAAGATGTGGGACCAGAGGACAACCTCATTTGTTTGAGAGGTAGACCAGTTCTTGGATTGACAGGAGACTGTAGTGAATCTTTACATGCAGAGAACAAGCATCTAGGTCTTTAACCTGGTGCAAATAAATATATGAAACCGGGCATTTTACACAAGTTGAAAACTGTGCTTTGAATCTACAGCTGAAGCCATCCTAAGTACAATATAGATGAGAGGCAGATGCAGTGGTTACAGTAAGATTGGGAAGCAGCGCACCTATGATTGTGGCATAAGATACAGAAGTTATTAATTTTGCACTGTATTTTGTAATCCAGCATTGTGTGATGCAAAATACTGCTTCCTTTATAGTACAATAGACATGCTCAGGCTGCTTCAAAGTATATTTGTGATACAAAATTCTAGGCGTGCCACATATGAAAGGCATAAAAAATCATAGTGCTTTTCCTTGAGTTTCCTTGATTCGAGTTATTCCTTGGTTTGACAATGCTTAAAAAGACTATGTCTAATGGTAAGGCCAGATCCAGCCCTACAAGCCACCCTGGTAAGACTGTTCAACCCATGTCTAAATATTTGACAGCTGGGCCATAACATACAGTGACTTATTATTTACTATTAGTCTGTACCTATCTGACATTAGTGAACATTGCAAATAACCCAAAGAATGAGGTCAATTATACACATATCTCCCCAAAAGGCTCATCTTTGAAACATCTTCATAGTTGATTGGTGAATGATGAACAAATTAGCAAATTGAATCTGATAGTGTAATACTTCACTAGCAATTCTTAACCATTTTTTATGTCAATATGATTTGAAAGAATATAGAACAATAAGGGGGAAAAAGGATAGAAATACAGGTTATTCTATGGGCAAGTATTCCCAGCTACTTAAAGGACAAGTCAAAGATAGAAATAACTGTTTTAATAATAAAGAGATACTGCACATTGTAGAGGTAGCAAATTATTTCAGAGAAAATACAGTTGTTGGAATTTGACTATTTGACAGAGAACAGAATCTCTGAAGGTCTTCTGTGTGTCTGTTGGTGCAACTATAATTGAAGCAATGAATAGGCCAGAGCTTACTTGAGACTAATTAACCGCATCACCTGTCCTGCATTAATGTTACCGCTCTTAAGGCTTTTAACTGTGAATGTTTTCCTCAAGAGTTTTCCAAGAAGTCTTTTCTTCCCAGTCTGCTTAAGTGTCTAAACATTACCTAAGAGTAGGCTCATCACCTTTATCTAGGGAAAAATAAGCCTCTGGAGGGACTGTTTCAACTCCTCCTAAAATATGGATCTAAGATTAACCGGTCCACAAAAGTGTCATTTCTCATCACTGGCTTTAGGAGAAAGCTAGAGTGATTAATGACTTATATGTCTTTTGAGATAAAACTTACCATTGGTATATTTTCATTTAAGATTAGTACACAAACAGTCCCAAATAATGGCAGAAGTAATGGCTCTATTTGTATTCTAGGAAATTGTCACTGAGATAAGAATGGACAGATCTGCTCTATTTTCTTTTAGACTGTTCTGCGAAAGAATATTTTCCTGTGATTAAGTTCTGGTCTGTTTCTAAGTAAAAATACTATTATGTTTTGTGACAGATCTATTATGTTTTATGACAGATTCATTCATGGAGAGATCACCTTTTTTTTTTCCTTACATTCTAAGTTGCCTTAAATATGTAGCAGAAACTTTAGCATTCTAGTAATGAACATTTCTGATTTGAACAGTTGTGATAGAATCTGAGTATATGGACTGGGATTATCTACAAAGGTGAAAAGGAGGGCCATGTTTTCTTCCTTGAAGACTACAGACCCTTTGCTTATGGTGGACAAAGTTTTTGAAAGCAATCACTATAATTAAATTGAGAAATCATACACAGATTTCATTGTAACACTTTATGCCATGAACCTATTCCAGCTAAATATCCAAAGGTAGTTGTCCTTATTGAAACTCACATCTAAATAGACCAAATCTGAAAACATCTAGCTGAAATACACGTCTCTGGTATCTAGTTCACCTATAACATATAGGTTATCATATATAACATTTATTATTTTAGAGATGCATCCCCTGCTAAAAATTCAATGTTTCTTTCTATCAACTAGCCACAAGACATAGGCTCTGATTAATCACTGGGTATCTTTGCATGTGAATCCACATGACATTCCTTGAAATAATTTTGAATACTTCTATTTTACACCCATGTTACATTTCTATAATGCTCCAAGTCTATTAATTTTATGAACTTCCCTCCCACTTTTCAAAAACATTTTTGCTTATTTTATTACAGAACCTACTTTCATAGTTAAACATCAAAGAACTATCACAGCAAATATATAAATGCTTAATAATCATAGTCTAGAGCTATAAATATTAATGAGATCATTAATCTGAATTCAAGCACTGCTTTGTGTTTCTTCCTTTCCTTTTCGCTGTAAAATCTTATTGGAGTCAGAACTTCCTAAATCCTGGTCTACAATCCTTTTTTTACAATTTAAAATTACATATTGCACTCTATGTTGTTAATCCTATTTTACAGTATTATGCTTTTTCTAGGAGCAAGTGATTGTGATTTAAAGTGCATTCAAATTCTGATTATGTTAAAAGTTGTGACATATCAAGTAAGGAGATGAAAAGGGAAGTCTTCAGGGTAGAAAGGGCAGTCTTATCTGATGTAGGTGAACCAGATAGAAAAAAATATTTCATGTTTTTTTAATAGAATGATTTCACAGTCATATAAGAACACTTCCACTGGAAGTCCTTCATTAAAAGTAGTCCTGTATGACTTATGTTTCAAAACTCTAGAGTCTGAGAAGTGATAGCTTTCCACCACAACCAGAAGCAAATTATTTTATTTTATTAAAGTAATTAACTCAAATCCTATTTAAATTTATGAAATGGAAATGGAGGACTCCAAGTCAATTGACAGTATGGTTTGTTTAGCATCAAAACTAGCAAATCAAGGAAAACAGTTGCAAATTCTGTGTCTGTAATGACATTTTCTTTTATCTGCCTTTTCTATTTGGGTGCATAGGTCTTCTGAGCAAGAACTGTTTGTGTCTGCATATTGATATAGTACCTAACTCAAAATATCTTCTAAGTGGTGCTTTTAATAAAAATAGAAAACCGTTGTCTGAAAACCTGTTTTGAAGTAAAAGTTTGGATCAATAATTTTTCCTGATTATACCCTAGAGTAAACTTTGATTTTGGAAATTTCTAGGACAATTTTTTAATAGATTGAGAAAGGTAAGGTTTCTATCTTGCATTTGAGCATATGCAGTTACACAAACTCTTGTGTGGGTCTTAGATTATTTCTTCTTCTGTTGTCAGAAGAATATTAATATTCAATATTTTAATTGCCAGCTGAATACTACCTTATTTTAGTTATACATATGCTCCATGAAAAGAAGCACCCATCCTTTTAAGTATGGGCTCTCCCTGATATGAGTTAGAAATATATTAAAATAATATCTTTCCTCAGTTATTGTCCTGAATCACCCCCTATGACTGAAGGCCTATTTCTGATCTTTTTGGAATTCTTCCTGTTTCTATCAGCTCAGGAAACACATCTCACCACTCATTCTCTCAAGATCAGTAACCTAGGCCATTTTACCATTCAGTTGTCTGAGAAGAACTGAAGCTGCTAGACACAACTGAGTGGGAGGGATTCTAATGCTGGTGAAGTGTTTTCCCATATTTTACTAGAATTAGAAGCTCAGTTTTCTCAGACAAGCCGCAGGCAGCAGTTGGGTTTACACAGATTCATTTCCACTTATCCTTTGGAACATATTGTTATTGCCAGCTTTGTCTTTTCTGATACTGAGTAACTTGATATCCTCATGTTAATTTTTTTTAATGGTATAGAGTAGAGGTAGTTTTGAGTGCTTCTTTTTTAGATTCCCACAAACAGATGTCCTTTATGCTTTATTAGTTTCTCTCTGGGAACTGTGCTGATGAAATGAGTTAGCAGTGTGTTGAATGTTAGCATTGTCATCACATACAAATTTATTAGTGTGTGATATCCACCATGTGCATTGATCCAGGACAACATGCAGTACCACACTTGCTTTTTTTTATTAATTCATACTCTGTAGAAGGGAACATGACAAAGACTGCAGCAATGTGGAAGGTTTGAAAGGACTGGCATGAACTAAACAGTAATAAAAGAATAACCCTGGCAATTAAGAGGACAGGTAAAAGGCAGGAAAGTAATTTTTGTCCCTGTCTGCAAAATTTCTGAATTTCTATTCAAAACTGAATGAAATTAAGTTTCTGCAGCATTTTTTTTCGTTTGCCTTCATAGTGGAAAAAACCTATGTCACCAAAAATTATGGTTCTGCAAGGCCAAAACCCGTGATCAAGAAGCTAAGGAGCTGTGTGAGATTATATCCCTGGTCATCTTACCTGATGAAAGGGTTATATGTCATTATCCTACATGTCATATTCATGCTCTGTTTATTTCCTTCATCCTTATTTCAAGAATAAGTCAGAAATCTCTCTTGAACTCAAGAGACAAGTCAAAAGAGAATAATTTGATGCTGATCAAGCTTGTGAGTAAAAAGCATTTAGATTCTGAAAAAACAGGGTTATTCCTTTATTACAGTTTAGTTCATGCCAGTCCTTTCAAACCTTCCACATTGCTGCAGTCTTTGCCATGTTCCCTTCTACAGAGTATGAATTAATAAAAAAAAGCAAACGTGGTACTGCATGGTGTCCTGGATCAATGCATATTTTGTTGAAAATTCTCTGCATCTCATAAAGTCCTTACTTCAGAGCTATATGTCATTGCTGAATTCTGTATTGAAAGAATGAAACAAATGAAAATATATATTAACACCCTCCTCTAACCAACTGAGCTAATCTCAGGGTCCCATGTACACAGTGTCACATTCACTTTTGTGAGAACACAAACCAAATTCAAAGAAGCTGAATATTCATATTTTATAAGGTAAACAAAATAGAAACTGCATGATATCTGAACAGCTTACATCAAGAGAGTCTGTAAAGTATCTGTGTGTTAACTGGTACTTGAACTGTCTGGTTCTAATTACTTGCACTTTGTAACATTTTACCTTCATATTTGCAGTAACATTTCTTCCTTCAGTATGGAATCATAGAATCATAAAATATCCCGAATTGGAAGGATCATCCAAGTCCAACTCCAGGCACTGCACAGGACAGCTCCCAGAATGACATCATGTGCCTGAGAGCATTGTCCAGGTGCTTCTTGAACTCTGTCAGGCGTGGTGCTGTGACCACTTCCCTGGGGAGCCTGTTCCAGTGCCCAAACACTCTGTGGCTGAAGAAGCTTTCCTTAACCTAACCTAAACCTCCTCTGGCACAGCTTCATTCTGTTCCCTCAGGTCCTGTCACTGGTCACCGGAGAGAAGAGATCAGTGCCTGCCCCTTCACTTCCCCTCATGAGGAACCTGTAGGCTGCTATGAGGTCTCCCCTCAGCCTCCTCTTGTCCAAGTTGAACAAACCAAGTCAGCACAGTGGCTCCTCATATGGCTTCCCCTCAAGGCCCTTCACCATCTTTGTTGCCCTCCTTTGGACATTCTCTAATAGCTTTACATCTTTCTTATGTTGTGGCATCCAAAACCGCACACAATGCTCAAGGTGACCACTACAGTATCAATTCTGAGTATGAATTGGGGATTTTGTTTAAGTTCTTGTAAGATCCTTACTATAGTAGATTCATTAATTTGAAAAGAAAGTTATGTTATATTTTAAAGGTGGATTCAAACAGTTATATTAAAAATAAAACAATGGCTAATGAGAATTAAATGTAAGTGAACCCAATCTCAGAACTTTTACCTTTTGTTATAAAGCCTCACTATGCTTGAGTCCCAGGACATGACATGACTATGTCTAAGAATTTATTACTCCTAAGCAAGAATTGTGTCAAGAACACCCACAAGTCCATATTAGCACAGACTGTTCAGTAGTTGATTGATCATTCTTATGTGATAGGTTGATTCTTTGTATGTTCTTGGGTTTTTTTGAGTTATATAATGTGTATAATGAATATAATGTGCCATTAGGCAAAATTTGTAAGGTTTATTTAAATGTTGAACTCCTGGGAAACTCTCACATTTCATTATTCTTCTCCAGAAACTAATGGCAATAGAAAACTAAAAAACCATTTTGGTCATGTGTAGCCCCATAAATAATTTAAAGATGATCATTCAAATTGTGAGCATAACAGTTAATACTTACTGTGAGTGAAACCAGTCTTATGAAGGGACCAGTTAGACCACACCTTAACACTAAATTTCCTAGTTTTTGTCATCTCACTGCAATCTTAAGAATTAAGAGAAGAATCTGCTTCATGGCTTTGATATTCAAATAGTCAGAGCCATTTAGAACATATGCACCTTCTGAAACGTCGCTTCTTATTTAATAAAAAAATTGAAATGTTTTTGTTTGAGTTTTTTGTTTGTTTGTTTTGTTTTGTGTTTTTTAATATACAAAGAAAGGCATTAGCACTAGTACTGAACAGTTTTCTAGGAAATAAAAATATTTTTATTAATCACTCATAGAACATTTATGGAATTCTTTATAATGATATTGCATTTAGGGTGTTCCCTGTGGGTCTAGTGGTTAGGATGCAGCGCTCTCACCGTCATGACCTGGGTTCGATTCCCAGTCAGGGAACTTCTCCGGGCAGATGGAGCTCGTCAGCCCTGTAAGGCCATCCATCTAGCAGAAGGTCACTCTAAACAAAAACCTACGTCCTGAGGACCTCACTGCCACCGTCCAAGCTTGCTTGGCCCCGGTAGATGAACCTTAGGATTAAAAGGTGGGCTCAGTTCAGCGCACACTGTGTATCACCTAAAAAATCCACTGTGCAGGCTCGAAGGGTAAAGACCTTTCCCAAATCTTCGTTCACGAAGATTGGCCCTGAATGCCATGAATATTGCATTTATGAAGGATTTTCTCAAAACATGCACATGTGAATAAAAAAACATGGGTAGTAGCACATAAACAATTGCAAAATTGTTTATATTTGGTGTTCAATTATCAGTGAAACTGGAATTAATTTCCTAGGATAATCATTACTGAGGTAATACATGACAATCCATTTATAACTTTACATTTACGTCTTCCTTATAGGTTGTCACACTAAATGTCAAAAGTGTTAGATATTTATATAAATTAATTTAAAGTAAATTCTGTCATGGAGACTAGGAAAACAGACAGGCTTTGTCTGTCATTGGCAATTTAACAACAAAAGCTGCAACTCACATGAAAATAGTTATTTCCTTCAAATATTCCTGTAATATCAAAAAGTATTTGAGCCAACAGAAATTAGAGATATTAAACCTAGATCATTACCTTGGTTTTTGCAACACAAATTCTCTTCTGGGCACATTTAAAATGGTATATTGTATTTCCTCCAAATTGTATTAGATAAAATCATGGACTATTACACTGTTGTCATTCAGCTCATTTCAATGAAAAAGCAATTACTTATGGCAGATTAATGCAAAAACTGCCCATAATCACAGTAGGTTAGGTTGAGAGTTTATTAGAAAAACACAAGCCATTTAAATTAACCCAAATGACCAGCATGTCAGTTCAAAAGAAACATGTGCTTTAATTTGTTAAACTGTAACCTTTGCTATATTAGAAAAATACTTTGACACAAACACTTTACAAATGTCAGCAGAAAATCCATACTCCATTTCTTCACATCGGTTTTGTGACACAGTGTTTGCTGATATTCGTCAAGGGATAAGTTAGGATTGATTTCCTTCCACCCTTACTCTTTTCTCTTGTTTTATGGGGAATTAAAGGGCAAAAATTACCTGTTTTTTTCACAGACCATTCATATGGATATGCTACAGTAGGTAAACTTAACTGCTGGCTGGAACTTAAAGGTCAATAAAATCTCTCAAAAAAGGTTTCAGTTAGAGAAGGCCAGAGCAACCTAAGACTGAAAAGCAAAAGTAATGCAGAAAACTGCAGAACGCACCAAAACAGACTTGCTGAAAATAGCTTGATTTAAAGAATCAGTATTATTATTTGCTTTAGGATAAAATCTCCTGATTTTCCTAACTGTTTCCATCCATCTCTCTCAAGAAAATCTTGTCAACATAATATTTAAAGATTTATACACTGGAGGTTTGTTCCCCTGTTGAAATAATATTGCCTTTTGCTAATGCATTTTGGATTGGATGGGAAGGTGTGATAAAGACACTTTTTGAATACCATTAAAACCAGATCCTATGAATGACTCAAGCATATGAGTTGCTTCATGTCCACACCTATAGTTTCAAGTATCTGACCGTGAGCTGCTAGCATACCTGACAAATAAACATGCATATGTTATGACCCAACCTTGAAGCAGAGTAGTTGAGGTTCTTGTTGATTGGTCCCTTGGTGCAGATAAGAGTGAAACAACACTGAATGACCATGGTAGGTTTATTTTAGAACAATTTGTTTGCGATGGAAAGGGTTATTATCTATAAAAATATAGCAATATAAAAGTATAAAAATATCACTTACGAAAAGAAAGAAACAAAGAGAAATAAAGGATAAGAAGAGATGCTGGAAAGGAAAGATATCACCACCCATGAATCCAGTGATTGTTGCAATTTAGACGTCTATTGGTTGAAGTGATGGTCATAGTCTTTATCTGTCAGGTCTATAGGAATCCCATGAAACAAAAAGTTCAATGGTTTAATATACATTCAGTTTCAGGTGGTAATGCCCAGGTATTTCCCCTGGGGGGCAGGACAGAGTTTTACACTGTAGGATGCAACACTGTGGATCACGTGCAGTCATCTGATAGAAGGCCTCAGAAATTAGTTTGTGGGCACTTTGGAGGTTTATAACCTCTTCTAAGACATGACAGCTGTTTCTCATACCACCATAGTTGACCCAGTTATGCCTTATCAGAAAGGACGAACACCTTCAGGCCCACATGTGAGTGTCCCAGTACCTCCCCTGGGGGGGGTGTGGGGGAATTTTACACCCAAGTCTCGTTGGAAGGGAGGACATTGGCATGACTGTTTCACAAATATTTTTCTTGGAGAAAACTTTTAAGAAACATTAAATAGTTTTGTTCAAGAAACAAATCAAGAAACTGCAATGAAGAAAATGACTGTCTTTCACAGCATAACAGATACAAACCAACAAAGCCATGTAATTCATGTGAATGTGAGTCTTGTGTATTTACCTCTTTATGGTCCTTTAGTCACAAGGAAGAAACAAAGCTTCATTGATTCAAATGGGATTATATGTAATTATTCCAGGAGAATTTCTGGAATAGTTACATAGAGATTTTGTCTCAAGGATGTTTTTTTTTTCTTCTATTGATAAGGATGGGTATTATGAGCATTCTGAGCAAGAGACAAGGTAGATGGAGAAGTAAGCCTTTGATCCAAACATAAAAGGAATATAGGTGTATTAAAAAAAAAATAGGCTAACAAAATAATGCTGCTAAAATAACTATTAAGAATGAGGACCAAAATCAGTTAGAAGGCAGTTATGCTGAGATATGTTATGTTCTGCAAATTTGATGGGAAAGGGGGAATGATTACTTGTTTCTAAAAATTGCCAGAAATTAGTATCACAGGTTCTGCACTAGTCTTTCCTGACACATGAATCTCATGTTACTATGTATGTCCCTTACTGGTTGTAGAGAAAGCTATCATAGACTTGTATTTTTTTATGAAACTTAACAAAAGATTTGACTGTGTTGAACATGGACTACAATTAGGAAACAAAAGAATTTTCTTCTGCTGAGGTACACATATTAAATGAATGGAGCCTCTAAAGCCATCTGTGATAGGATAAACCATAGAGATTCCCACTTCTTGCATGGAATACTTTTTCTATGCAGGATTGAAAAGAAGAAAATATAATTTAAGGGATATAGATTGTACAGGGTATAGAGATAGACAGTACACTAGTTCAGGTGACTACTGCACTATTGAATTCAGCTGGTTTCAGTTCAAAAAAATGTGACCCACTGGTTTTCAAAACCATAAAGATAATAACAATGATTGTCTCTTACTTGAGACATCATTCTGCACTTTTGCTTTTTGAATGCCATTATTCTTAATGCAAAATGATGAGGAACTCAACAAAATGAAGAAATCCTCAGTGAAAAGAGAGAAAAAAATTGTTTCTTTCCTTGCAATAGAAAATGACATAAGAAGTTTCAGTGCTCTTTTCAAGAGGGCAGTGGACCTTTGTAAAAAGTTTACTTTGGTTGAAAGACCAAGCAGCTTAAGCATTTATTTCCCAGGATGCATATTACCATATTGCTTAATAGATGTCAGTGATGTGATACTTGAACCTTTTTGATTAAGCTCCTGTTGAACTTCAGGCTGCAATAATCAACAGTCTGTACAATTAAAATTTTAGATTATTTAAGAAGTCTTCAGAAGCACACATATTATAATATGAGATGATTATTGTCGTTGTTATGAAAGAGTCTGCTGAATCCGGTGGGAATGTTCATCAGCATCCTGTAATCAGCAGCTACGGAGAATGCTTAATTACAGTTATTTAGGTGACACGTTGATGCAGTAGTAGTGGTGTTGAAAGCAGAAAAGTTGCATGAATTAGTGCTTGTAGCCGTGTGAGAGGATATTAAAAGGCATCAATTTCAATGGAGAATGTCTGATTATGTGGCTGCTTTTACTAATTTGTCTTACTATTAAACCACTGTGCTCAGCATAAAAGACCATTTGGTTTACATTTTTTCTATCTCTGATATTTGTTCAGAAAACAAATCATTACATTGTATTTGGTTGTCCATATTTAAATGTTCATGGTCTATCTAAATAGTTTTGATGGATAAACTATACAAAAGAAAATGAAGTACAAATATGGATAATTCTTGTAACTCTAAGATTGTTTTATAACATAATTTTCCCGACTGGATTAGGTGTCAAAACTGGACTGTAAGAAATTACGAATGCATGTTTTTATATATTCATGAATGTTATATAGTTAAATTCATATAACATAGTAAGAATCGTTTTGGGTTACTACTTAATTGCTTCTGGACTTGTGATATTTTAAGAATTAGGCTCATCAGAGGGTACTAAGTTTTGCTTTGTCTTAGGAAATTTTTATAACTTACATATTGCATCCATAAATGAACAAAAATGTTTATATTCCACTTTTTATGCAACAAAACCACGTTTTCTAGTCTGATAAATACTAATCTTTTACTATAAAATTTGGGGTCTATGTGAAACCAGTGTTAAATATACACAATCTAAGAATTTTTTATGTTTTTATGTACTTTTCACAATCCCATTTCACTATTTAAATTTTTATAAAGTATATCTTCAATTTTATAATAAACTGTACATATAGTTTAAAAGGAACTGGCAATTAAATCTGAAATTTCCTGACAGTCATAAATATTAGTAGTATTTATTCATCAGCCTGATTTTATGTGTACATTACGCAGCATTTTGCAAGAATTAAAACAGTTCTCTACTCTAAAGTAAGTTGAAACACTGCAAATGTCATGATCCTCTAGTACTTTCCTTTACATTAAACGAAGTGGAGATATTTTGCAAGGACTTACTGAAATCTTAAGCTTTTTCTGTAATTTTTCCTCAGAGCAAAAAGGTTTCCATTGAAAAGGAAACTATGTTTTCCCATATTTACATAGTCAACTCAGTTTCTATGAGGATGAAGTTTATCTCCCATCATATGATTAACTTTACAAAGGTCTTAATCTATCATCTGCATGCAGACTATCTGAGCATCTGAAACTGAGAATCCAAAGTGACATTTTCTCAAAAGGTACTAATTGTGTGCAACGTATTGCAGGAGAAAAAGGAAAAGCTTCAACCTCTCCCTGCCATTTTGAGTATCTACCTACTCAGGAACTATAATTAGAAAAAGTACCAGAGCAGTTTAATAATTTTGACTAATTAGAACCTTTAACCTTATTCTTTAACACTAGGCTTTATTTTTTTTCCATTGAAATACAAATATATAGTAGCTTATTGCATTTATACTGCATTTTGAATTAAAATTTTCTTATCTAAAATTAAAATTAAACTGTTTCTTCATATAGAAGCTATTCATGTATAAAAAAATGGGAAGTAGGGAGCGAATAAAGGATTTCTTTCTTTACTGTATGTGTTCATTCTTTATGTTGAAAAAAGCACTAATGAAAAAACTTTAGCACAAGGATGGAACAATGAAGGTATGGTTCATGTGTGTAGTGATAGATATGATTTGTTCCTCTGTCTGTTCCAATTGAGAGAGAAAACTTCTCCATACATCACAGAATCACATAATTACAGAATTGCTGAGGTTGGAAGGGTCTTGTGGAGGCAAGCTGGTCCAACCGCTTACTCAAGAAGGGTCATACGGAGTCAATTTCCCACGATTTTGTCCAGGTGGCTTTTGAATAATTCCATGAATGGAGAGTCCATAACCCCTCTGAGCAACCCGTGCTAGTGTTCAGTCACCTTCACAGTAAAAAAAAAATAATGTCTTCAAGTGTTCAGAGGGAACCTCCAGTATTCAATTTGTGTCCTTTGACTCTTGTCCTATCACAGGGTACAACTGAAAATATCCTGGCTCTGTCCTCTTTGCACACTCCCTTCAGACATTTATATACATTGGTGATACCCCCCATGAACCTTCTCTTCTTGAGACTGAACAGTCCCAATACTCCCAGCATTTTCCTCATAGAAAAGATGCTCCAGTTCCTTAATCATTTTTGTGCCCCTTCACTGAATTATCTCTAGTATGTCTGAGCCTCTTTTGTACTGGGGAGCCCAGAACTAGATACCTTACTCCAGGTGCCTCAGCTTTGAGAATGGAAGGGATTGACCTGCTGGCAACATTTCTAATGCTGCCCAGGATACCACTAGGCTTCTTTACTGCAAGGACACATTGGTAGCTCATGTTCCCTGAGTCCTTTTCTGACAAGATGCTTTTAGGCTGGGTGACCCCCAACATGTATTGGTTCATAGTGTTTTTCCTCCCAGGTAAATTACTATTTTACTTTTCTTTGTGATTTCATGAGCTTCCTTCCTGTCTGCCAATTTCTCCAGCTTCTTGAGGACCCTCTGGATGGCAGCACAACCATCTGGCAAATCAGTCATTCCTCCTAGTTTTGGGTCATTAGCAAACTTGTTGAGGGTACACTCTGTCCTCCCATTCCCACCATTAATGAAGACGTTAAACAGGATGCTAAACTCACTATTGACCCCTGGGTACATCACTAGTTACTGACTTCCAACTAGACTTTGTACTACTGATCACCATCCATTTTGTTGATTTTGTAATCACTTGCTCAGAGGACTGCTGGTTACTCTGTCTCTATCATTCTTAGTTTAAATCCCTGCTGATGTCAGCCATGTTCTTCGTGAAAATAGCTTTTCCCTCCTTTGTGAGGAGGATCCCATCTCTCCCAAACAGGCATTGATCTGTAAATAGGTCATATAACCCAAAACCTGGTGGACAATAGCAGTTCTTCAGCCAATTATTGACTTCTCATACCCTTTATTGTTGATGTCAAGATTGAGGAAAACACCACCTGAGCTCTCAAGCCCTTGACTACTGGTCCCAGAGCTCTGTGGTCACTTTTGATACTGTCTAGTTTTTCTGTGGCAGTATCATTTGTACTCACATGGAATAGGAGCAGTGTATAATGATCAAAGGAATTTCCCCAGGCAGGCAACAAACCTTCAGATATTTGATTGAGTTGACAAATGGGTGCTTCTGTCCCCTGCAGCAGGGAGTCAAACGTCTGACTCCTCTTCAAATTTGAGAGGAGTAAATCTTTTTGGTGATGCTTGAGTAGATAGATTAAGTGTAGCTCAGAATTTTGCTTGTGCATAAAGAAGTAAAAAAAATATATAAAAATACATAAAAATATTCTTAAGGTGTCTTAAAAATTACCTTTGTATCCTGTTATCCCACTTTTCCCATGTGTTATGACTCTTTTTAGGGAGCTGTAGTGATACAGGGAACTTAATGAACATTTAAGACCAAATATTCTTATCCTTTCTCTCTCTCTATGGTCTCTCGGGCTATGGGATCAATGCTACTGAAGGGTCAGAGTAGAAAAACAATGTTCCAAGTAAACTCAGTCTAAATCTATGTATAAGAGAATAAAAGCACCAGAAAAAGGCTGGAACTTTCTCCTTGTTTGGTACATTTATTTTTGAGAGATACAGTATGATTCTGCTGCTGGGAGGGTTAAAGGTTCAGCTCACTGCCAAGAAGTATGAATCATCGTACATTTTTGCATTTGGGATGAAGGTTTAAAATCACAATTCCCATTTCCCATCTAGTTATGGAACATCCTTCTCAGAGAATATATCAATAGAAAGGGAGTCTTGCAATGTAACTGACTGACCAGGGGAGAAAACCCTCTGTTCCAGTTCTTGATTCACTTTTTTTTTTTCAGTTTTGTGTCTCAGATTACAGATACTGCAAGGAGAGGGAAACAGATTCTCTCGGCACTGCCATAGATACTAGGGAAGGCAAGATCTGTTCATTAATTTTAGAAGTTGTGCATCACATAGGTGGAGACGTGATCAAAAAGCAACCAAGTTGCAATGAAGTTTTAGACCTCCTAGAGGACCTTGTCTTTCTAGACCAGTGGCCATCCAGGAGACTTCCATTCAGACCAGGAAAAACTCAGTGAGTTCCATCAAAGTAAGATGACACCATAGACCTTTCAGATTACAGTCTCAGCTGGAAATATCTAAATATCAGTGCTGGGTTCAAGGAGACTTTTGAAGCCTCATGCTGTTAAAACAAAAAGTAGGTCACAGGAGTACAGGAAATCCACCTATGCTATCATTAGAGATTGCAGGAGTTTGTGCTGGTAACCTAGATCCCTTCAAGAGTATTTGTTTTATTGCAATCTTTCTTCCCCCTATCTTTAAGTTTTTATGTCATAGTGGAGATATAACAGGTTGTTTCTCTTTATTTTAAATAATTATGTAATTGCAATTTTATACAGGGCCAAGGGAAATCATTCAAGCATTTAGGCTGAACGATATTTTTATTATAAGACATCCAGAAAACATATGAAAACTTAAAGAAATGACAGACCACAACTTCCCTTGGCAGTTGCTTGCAATGGCTAACTGGAAATTTTTTGTTGTACTTTCTGTCCTCACCATGGCTGAATGTTTGTCTGAAGACTTTTGAGCCTTCTTTCTAGCAGCTTCCAAATGACTTTGGTGTTTAGTTTGTTTCTGCAGACTTTCTTTCAGTAAATAATAGATAATGTAATCATAATGTTAAATTGAGTCTCTGAGACTTCTCATCACAAATTTTATCATCTTTCTCTGCTGGTATTATTTACTTGGGTCTGAAAATGTCAAAAACAAAAGCTAAAATGATCAATGAAGAATAAATAAGAGATAGTGATCTATCAGGCACATTTTTAAGGGGAAGCATCACTAGTATAAAGCATAATTAAAATATAATGGACTCCAGATGCTACACAATCACAATATGTTTACTTTCAAAGCAGAAGACAATCAGACTGAGGAAGAATACAATTGAAATGTCCTATTTCTCCTATTACTTTGGTATGTATAATCAACTTGTTGAAGGACATTAGTCATGGTTGCTCCTTCTAAACTACTGAGTCAACGTATTCAGAGTGGTTTGTATATCAAATCCACTGTGCATCTAAGCTGATTAAATATCTGATCATATGTAAAATACAAGTTGATAATTGTTTATGATTTTTGATAAGTAATGTCCATAATGTGCTAAATTCACATTTTTCAATATTGAGGCTGGATATTTAACTCTGTATTAAGGTACAGGTATTCCCTCAAATTCATCAAAAGGAGTCTACCTTTTTAGATTTATATTTGTATTTAGGTTCAGACGTACTGTTTCTTCTCCAGAGTCACACATAATGACTGTTGTCAAACCATATAAATTGTTTCCATAGATTCCATTAGGGATTTTGTAGTGTAATCAAATGTTCTGAGATGGTACTATGTTCATAATTTACTAGAGATTCCCCTGTATATACACACCGCAGACATACAAATATTTTGTATTTTTTTTTTTAATTCCTTCTCTGTGGCTGTGATCCAGTAGAGAAAAAAAAAGAAATGTATGCACACAAAAGCTGTGGAACTCTGTGGAACTGCAGTAGCACTACCAACATGGAACTAACAAGCTTAATCAAGTTAAATAAAATGTTGAATATAAATTATTTTTTATAATTGTTTATTCTATTTTCATTCTGCTTTGCAGATATGATCAGGATGACTCAGTGATTGCAATGATTTTTTTGTATTACAATTTCTTTTGGTTCTTTTTGATCCTATTTTCTAGCCCAAGGGAGACTTACATGTCTGTCAAACATGAGGCAGAATTTGATGCTTACCTCATTACCCTGAAGAGAGAGTTTTTAAGGGAGAACCAGCAAACAAAATACCACAAATCCTACCCTGTATGCCTTCTGAGCTTCAGCTGAACCTACAGTCACTAGCACATTTCCACCCCCAAGCTCTTTGACTAGCTCTCTAAGGATATCATTAAAAGTATACTGTATACTGTGTATAGAAAAGTGAAAAAGCATAAGATATAGTCTGCAGCAGCCTGTATGCCTTATTTATATAATAAACCAAGTTCAATGACATGTTGTGGTGGGTTTTTGTGGCTGGGTTTTGGTAGCGGGGGGTGGGTACAGGGATGGCTTCTGTTAGAAGCTGCTAGAAGCTCCCCCTTTCCAGTGGAGCCAATGCCAGCTGGCTCCAGGATGGACTTCCAGTTGCTAGCCAAGGCCAAGCCAATCAGGAGTAATAGTAATGCCTCTGTGATAACATATTTAAGAACAGAAGGTTGTGGCGCAGAAAGAATTCCAGCCAGGGAAGAGCAGAGTGAGAACATGGGAACAACAAAGTAGACACCAAGGTCAATGCAGAAGGAGGGGCAGGATGTGCTCCAGGTGCCAGAGCTGAGGCCCCTGCAGCCTGTGGTGCAGACCATGTTGGAGCAGCTGTGCCCCTGCAGCCCATGGAGGATCATCGGGGTGCAGAGACCCACCTGCAGCCCATGAAGGAGCCCAGTTATGGTGATCAATATGGCCGAGGCTGAGATGTTGTTTCAGGAAGTCCTTGTATCTTCTCTTCAGGGCTCCTCTCCTGCGGCAGCCAGTGGCAAGTTCACCATAAAGCAAGATCTTAGGGAGGCGGTGGTCCTTCATCCTTGAGACATGCCCTGCCCAACGCAGCTGTGTTCTCAGCAACATGGCCTCAATATTTGTGACTGCTGTTGTTCTAGAACAGATGTATTGGTCACATAATCTGACCAGTGGATGTTAAGTATTGTATGGAGACAGCGTTGATGGAAGCGTTCTAAGAGACGCAGGTGGTGGTGGTAGATGACCCATGATTTGGAACCATATAAAAGAGTAGACAGCACAATGGCTTTGTAAACACTGATCTTGGTACTTTTCTTCAAGTGTTTATTGTACCATACTCTTTTATGGAGTTTTCCAAAAGCACTATATGCCTTTGCTAACCTGTCGTCTATCTCTCCATCAATCTTACCATCCGAGGAGATGAGGCTACCTAGGTAATTAAACTGCTGGACTGATTTGAGCTCTGATTGGCCAATGGTGATATGGGGATGATGGAAGACTTCCTGAGGTGCAGGTTGATAGAGAACTTCTGTCTTCTTCAAGCTGACTTCCAACCCAAAGAGCTCAGCAGCGTCGGCAAAGCAGGATGTTAAACGCTGCAGAGCTGCTTCTGTGGGGGCCACAAGAGCAGCATCATCAGCATAGAGCAGCTCCCGGACAAGATGATTTAAGGTCTTAGTGTGGGCCTTCAGTTGCCTTAGGCTGAAAAGGCTTCCATCAGTACGGTATCGAATGTAGATACCGTCCTGATCATCAAGATCTGCTGTGGCCCTTTGGAGTATCATGCTGAAAAAGATTGTGAATAGAGTTGGTGCAAGAATGCAGCCTTGTTTTACACTGTTGGTAATTAGAAAGGGCTCAGAATGTGCATCCACGTATCTGATTGGCCGTGCTGATCCTCATGAAGTAAGATGGTCATTTTAAAGAACTTGGGGGGACTTCCTAAATGTTCCAAAATCTACCATAGACCTTTTCTGCTCACAGTATCGAAAGCCTTGGTGCAATCAACAAAGGTTACATAGAGACCTTTGTTCTGTTCCCTAACTTCTCTTGCAGTTGTCTAAGAACAAATACCATGTCTGTGGTACTCCTGTTGGCTCTGAAACCACATTGGCTTTCAGGTAGAATTCCTTCTGCTATAGCAGGTGTTAATCTGTTCAAGAGTATTCTTGCCAGGATTTTGCCAGCAGTGGAGAGCAGAGTAATACCACGGTAATTTGAGCAGTCTGATTTAATTCATTTCTTCTTATACAAAGTGATGATGACTGCATCACGAAGGTCTGATGGTAGTTTACCTAGTTCCCAACAGCGCACCACAAACTCGTGAAATTTAGCATGGAGTGCAAGGCCCCCATGTTTCCAGATTTTAGGTGGAACTCCATCAACCCCAGCTGCCTTGCCAATTTTCACCTGCTGTATGGCCTTAAGGGTTTCTTCCAAAGTGGGAGCAATATCCAATTCATTCTTCACCGGTTGTTGTGAGATGGACTGAATTGCTGAGTCTTGAACTAAACGGCTAGTACTGAAGAGAGTCTGAAAGTGTTCAGACCATTGATTCAGAATGGAGGTTTTATCTCTCAGAAGCGTTTGACCATCTGCGCTGAGTAGGGGGCTTTGGACCTGGTATGTGGGCCTGTATGCTGTTTTCAAGGCCTCATAGAATCCTCTGTGATCACCTGTATCTGCGCATAATTGAGTTTTCTCAGCTAGATTGGTCCACCACTTGTTCTGGATGTCACAAAGTTTCTGTTGGAGCTTGCTGCATGCAAGATGAAAGGCTGCTTTTGTTATGTGACAGGAAGGCAGTGCAAGGTGTGCTTGGTGAGCAGTTCTCTTCTTCCTCAACAATTCTTGGACCTCTTCATTGTTTTCATCAAACCAGTCCTTGTTCTTCTTGAGGGAGAACCCTAAAAATTCTTCAGAGGACTGCAGGATGCTCTTTTTAATATAGTGCCAGAGTGTTACAGGAGAGGGATCTAAAGAATCTACAGAATGATTTTCGAGCCTAGTTTGAAGATTTGCCTGGAATCTGTTTCTCACTGTGGCTGATTGGAGACTGTTAACTTGGAGTCTCCTCTTTGGGATACTGCCCCTTTTAGGTTTGAACTTAAGATTGAAGTTAAGTTTGCAGCGCACAAGCCGATGGTCTGTTTGGCATTCTGCACTGGGCATCACGCGGGTATGGTGGACATCGCGAATATCCCTCCGTCGCACCAAGACATAATCAGTGAGATGCCAATGTTTATATCTAGGATGCATCCAGGTTGTCTTCAGGCTATTTTTCTGTTGAAAGATATTATTAGTGATGGTGAGTTGTTACTCCGCACAGAATTCTAGCAGAAGGTGACCATTATCGTTGTAGTTTCCAACACCGTGCCTTCCTAATACTACTTTCCAGGCTTCAAAGTTCTTACCTACTCTGGTGTTGAAATTACCAAGGATAATGATCTTATCACCTGCAGGAACCTTTTGAGTAAGGTGGTGCAGGTCGGTGTAAAATTTATCTGTTTTGGCAGGGTAAGCTTGGAGAGTTGGGGCATATATACTAAAGACGACAACGTGTTGCTTGTTGTGTAGTGGAAGGCGTAGGGAGATAATATGGTCAGAATGACCTATCGGCAGATTTTTGAGTTTAGGAACAATAGAGTTTTTGATCATGAGGCCAACCCCTGAGACATGCCTTTTGGTTCTGGGCTTACCTGACCAAAAGTGTGTGTAACCGGCACCATGTTCTCTAAGGCTGCCTTCCTCACGAAGACAGACTTCACTGAGAGCAACTATGTTGATGTTGAGACGTGATAGTTCGTGAGCGATTAGGGCAGAGCGATGCTTAGGGTGACCACTATTTGCAGAATCAAGCATGGTTCTGATGTTCCAGCATGCTAGAGTCAGTTTGGTTACACCTTAGGAGGCAGGTGTATGCCTTTGTCTTTTGATCTTTGTGTTACTGCATTGGAAGAAGATACCTGTTGGCCTGCAGTTAACCAACCGGGTGAAGGTGGAGGTGAGCTTTGTTTAGGCCACCTTTTCTAGGCCCCTCTCCAAGTGGAGCAAGCAGTGCTGTCCTTGAAAAGGCTACTTGGTCGTTCAGGATGCTGCCCCAAGAGACTGTCATCTCCGGTCAGTCTCAAATGACCAATATCCTGAACCTCCTGCATGCAGGGTTGGGGCTGCGGCTTCCAATGCACCTTTCACCTGCCGTTTTGACCCTCACCCGTTGCTACAGGTAAAGCCTTTGAGCCTGCGCAGTGGATTTTTTTAGGTGAGACACAGTATGCATTGAACTGGGCCCACCCTTTAATCCTAGGGTTCATCTGCCAGGGTCGAGTAAGCTTGGATGGTGGCAGCGAGGTCCTCAGGACGTAGGTTTAATTAGAGTGTCCTTCTCTTAGATGGATGGCCTTACAGGGCTGACGAGCTCCATCCACCCCGGTTTGGGATTAAAGTTGTCCTTCTCCTAGGATGACTGCCAGAAGGCTAACGAGCTCATCCTGCCCAAGAATGTATTGTATCTGGCCCTACGGTTTTGACCTGTCTGGCATGGGCAACCCTACCGAAGGCATGTACCATCTCCAGCATAGCTCACAACCACATAGGGGCACACAGGCTACATTACTATTAAAATGATTAGGGTAAGTCTTTCATTTCCTACTTTTTCTGCCACCCATCTATATTCAATCCCAAGGAAATGCCCCGGAACAACCCTTTGTCCTGACCACCCTTGCAGGATGTAACAAATATATTCAGAACATACTGAGCCTGGGCAGTAGCTGCAGGTGAGCCAAAACCAAACAAACGAACAAAACTGTTTCGGCCCCCGTACCCACCTGGGGCTCGAGTACTTCTCAAGACCCTAGCCTGGCCAATAATCCCAACCCCCCAGAAGAAACCATTATCCACCCTGACCTTTTCCTCCCTCCACTGTGTTACCTCATATCTTTCCATGTACCACTTACCTGTGACACTTCATGCAAGGCTGCCCCACTTACCCTCCTGCCTTCCTGCCAGTCTGAAGGAACCCCATGGCCCACCCACAGCCTGCCTGGCACCCTTCTCCTCCCCTAAACCGGGCTGGCAAACCTCTGTGTGCTCCGAGGCCTCCCCTCTTCTCTCCCATGAGGGTGCAAAGCCACACCGGCGAGGCTCCCCCTCTCTTTTCCCACACTGGGGGCGGCCCCGTGAGGGCCCAGGGGTGGCCCCAGGCCGCGCGGTTCCGACGGGGGGGGGAGGGGGGGGGGGTGACCCCACCTCCAAGCTTTTGAAATAGGGTGAGATTAATCCAGTATTACCTTATCCTTCTAGAAGGTAAATGTCTTAACCTGAATTAGTTGTTTAGGCTGTCTCTGAAATCAACACAGAAAGATTTTATGGGACAATTAACCTCAGCCTATGATAAATACATAAAAGAAATATAGGCATGTTCTCTGGAGCAGCCTCTCTGTCTAGGTTATTAATAACTAATTTCTCATCCTTCACAGAGTCTTTAAAAGCATAGATATTTTTCATACTGTTACATGGGCCTGTCAAGTGCATATACATTTGATTTTGGGCATGAAATGGCTCATAGGTTGGAACATCTAATTTTATAGATCAGTGTTATCAGAGTGAGCTTTTTGTGACAAACTATTAATCTTGAAAGACTTTATCCAAATGCTTGGATAAAGATACTTTCAGCGACAATTGCTACTCATTCAAATTGTTAACATTCAAAATGTTACTCACACAGAAAGTAGGACATTTTCAGACATTTAACAGATTCTCACAGAATCACAGAATATGCCAAGTTGGAAGGGACGCACAAGGATCACTGAGTCCATATCCTGGCCCTGCACAGGACCGTACCCAAGAGTCACACCACGTAAGAGTATCATTCAAATGCTTCTTGAACTCTATCAGGCTTGATGCTGTGACCACTTCCCTGGGGAGCCTGTTCCAGTGCCTGACCATCCTCTGGGCAAAGAACCTCTTTCTAATATCCAAGCTAAACCTCCCCTGACATATTTTGACTCCACAAGCAAAGTTACAGCAAATGTCCTGAATTAGGCATAAGGTTGGACAACTGAAATTAAAAGCATTGATATTTATTCCTCTCATGCTCAATATGACATTGTAGAAGAGAAGGCTCCAGGGTCACCTTATTGCAGCCTTTCAATACTTATAAGAAAGATGGGAGCAGACTTTTTAATAAGGTCTATAGTGATATGACAAGGGATAATGGCTTTAAAATAAAAGAGGGTAGATTTAAACTAGATATAAGGAAGAATTTTTTTATGATGAGGGTGGTGAGCCACTGAAATAGGTTGCCCAGAGAGCTGGTAGATGTCCCATGCCTGTGAACAGTCAAGGTCAAGTTGGATGTGACTCTGTTCAACCTGGTCTACTCGAAGACGTGTTCATTGCAGGGATTTTGGGCTAGATGTCTTTAAAGGTCCTTTTCAATCCAAACCATTTCATGATTCTATGAGTCATTCACACGTAATGTTTAACACAATCTTGAAATCTGAGAAACTAGGAAGAGAAGACTCATATGTGTAGGTAACTAGATATTACTACTACTAACAGCTCAGTATTGCCCTAGGTTGAACTGGATAAATAGTAAGAGTTGAATCTCTATTTCAGCTGACCAATTATTAAGAATCTTCTAAGCCAGTTGTTAGTGATATGAAGACAGATCTTCTATTGCTCATAAAAGTAAGGAAAACAAGAAATTTTAAATAATCTGATAAGTTTGTCAGATGCTCTAAATTCACAAGATTGTTTCCATTGAACTGTTAAAATAATTTATCGTGGCATTAAAAATGCCGGTGCATACCTATTATGGGCTTGAAGAATCAATATATGTGCTGATATAAGTGTTCAAAGACTTACAGGCTAAATAATAGTTTAGAACTTTGTATGTCATATAAGTATATCACATACACTATACTGAATAATGGTTCTGTTTGGAATTATCCACCTTCTGAGTAAAACAGAATGCACCAAATTGGCAAAATATCAAAAACGAGTGAAAATCTGAAATTTTGCCTAAAATTTTTGGAAAAAGAGAATAGAAACTTTTATGCCAAAAAAATGTACAAAATTGTTCCTCTAATGGATTACTACTAGAGATACATTTTTAGAATATTCCTATATAATCATATTCCAAAGTATAAAGAGTCTTGAACTGGAATTGGAATTAAATCAAGAAATCAGAATAATTATATATAATACTGCTAGTCCAGCTGAATCAGTCTCTTTAACATAAATTTGACTCATTGGAGCAAATGCTTGACTACGGGAGCAACCTTTTTGTTGTTTACTGTGGGAAAGAGAAGAACAAGTGTATCCTGCAACAAGGTAGTTAATTTTGATAATGAATTTGAATGGACAGCTTTAGGATGGACTTTTTTAAACTACTAAATATATTGTATTCTTCCTAGTGACAGAGAACTACATTGCACATTCTCTACAGCTACTGCAAACAATTATATTTCATTCCTGTAAGTGGTAGTTTTTTCATACATGGAAGAATTAAGAAAAACTTAGCTGAACTTCAGAGTAAAATTGGAGCTGGTATAGCTGGAGTGAAACTGTACAGACTAGTGTTAGCACTATAAATGATATTATTAACTGAACTGCATAATTAAAACTCAATTGAAATACCTCTTGATTTTAAAATTTAAGAAAAGGATATGCTTATTTACATAATGCTTTACAGCAAGATGGCCATGTATTACCACTAATGTTCACTTGCTGCTCTTGTAACAGCAATTTCAATAATATATGATCTTTAAAATTGCAAGAAAAGAAATTGTAAACATTAAATGATAAACTATAATTCTACAGGGCATTAATTAATATGTAATTGAATGAAAAGTTAAGACAAAGAATGGCTAACATTTTTGGTAACTTAAAAACAAAGTACTGTATTAATTTATGGTTTAAGATAAAGTTTGCAAGTCTTATGCTATTTTAAGGAGAAGGTTTCTCTTCAATTGGATGATAAGTTCTACAATATAATGCTAGCTAGAAAAATATAATTCGAAGTTGGCATTTTCATTTAAATAACAAAATACATCCAATTCAGAAGATTTATTTAGTCATGGTTGTTTTTTAATTCTGCTTAAAATCTTACCGAAGAACAAGATTATTTTTTCTTTTCAGTGGGAGAAAAGTTGTGACAGTGAATTAAGAGTACTGTTTATTCTTATGTTTATAAACAGGGGAATTTATTCTGATTTCCACTGAGGATGAGTTCATTAATTTTTAACCTTCAGTTACAGCAGAGTGAATGAGAGAAACACAGGAGTAGAAGCATTACATTTGTTTAAATCAGAGTGGGGCATATTTATTTCCATTAGTTTTCAAAATTTAAATGGAGTATATGTGTAAACAGTTTTAAGCACACTAAATAGCCAATAAATAAATAAACAAACAGTACAACCTATTAAAGAACATAACACATAAATTATCATATATATTGTAATATATATAATTATATAAAAGATATGTATATAATATATAAAACAACATAAGACATAAAACATCAATTATGGCTTCCTTTCTGTTATACAACATCTTAGAAGATGGTAATGGTGATCTCATGCCTAGGATTGCACTGTTATATGTAATATCATATTCAGATTATATAAAAAATACAGTGCACAAAATTTTGCCTGAATGGTAAAAAGACTACTGAAAACTGATAAATTCCAAATATCCTGAATATCATGGGCAAAGTGTGATCCAGGCCAATTAATTATGCTGCAGATATCCACTTAGGCAATGCATCTGAGATAAGCAAAGTATACTGTGCAGGTGAAGATTTTCTGTGCAGCATGTGTCTTGCAGGTATGGTATATATACACCATTTGCACACATACTTCACAGAGGGAAATCCTATGAAAAATTATGCCAAGCTGCCTGTGATTTAAGAAGTGTTAGAACTCAGCAACTACTAAGAGTTCTTTTTATTAATTAAAAACAAAATAAAGTTGACTTGCTTTAACTCAGATGTTGTCAAGAAGGTCCAAACTGCCGTGATTTTTCCAGGGGTTCTTCTTTCCCAGCTTATTCCTTGCTGCCTGTGGCTGGTGAAATGTTTTGGCAGCTGTGATGGAGGTGACACCAGGGTGCAGGTCTTCACTGCTTTTTGCAATGACATGTCTTCCTGATATGTCATTTTTTCTGACTTTGCCTCTCAGCTTCTCTTTCTTATTCCTAATTTTCAATAAACTATTTTATGACACTTTATAGTGCTTGGTTTTGAGCTTCATTTTAGTGTTTTTGCTTATACTGGAGGTACAAGAGAAAACGCACCACTGCTTTGTGTTTCTGTGTTTAACATAGGATAGGACTACTGCTACTTCAGTATGAAACCTGTTCAAAACTGAGAAATCCTACTGCGGACAGCAACTGAAATAGTCAGAATCTCAGTACTTTATTTTATACAGTGAAAAGTGTCTGGTGTTTGAAAAGTGTATGAAATAATCTCACAGCTGGAAAATATGGGCTAACTGATTTTTATTTTAGATCTCTAATTTTTTAGTCAGTGACTTTAACCTGAAACAGGAGAGATGCTGTTTTATATGTCTTCTGCTTTCTAATCTTTGAAAAAGTGAGACTTTCCTCTAAGATATTTTTAATTTGTATTTTTGTGAGCTCTTTGTTATGCTAGTTGATAGAAATTTGCTGGGGACTTGTGGAATCTAAAAATGAAATGAGTCTTTCAATTATGGTGAAGGTGTTTTAGGGAAATGTTAATCATAATTTAATGAAAATTAAATGTTTACAGATCCAAGTCTTGTTTATAGTCTGGACTTTAATTATACACATTTATAAACCAGGAAACCAAAAGTTTTATAATAATTTTTCTATCAATTACTAACTTAGT
Organism: Pipra filicauda; assembly: GCF_003945595.2. Taxonomy (NCBI): domain Eukaryota; kingdom Metazoa; phylum Chordata; class Aves; order Passeriformes; family Pipridae; genus Pipra; species Pipra filicauda. The sequence continues at coordinate 572,019 of NW_024104418.1, read as the reverse complement.
AGAAACATTGATTTAATTTTTGTTCTGGAAGAGTAATTTTGTAGGGTTTTTTGTGGGCTTTTGTGGGTTGGTTTTTTTTGTTTGTTTTGTTTTTATTAGTTTTTCACTGTTATTGACTAGGTCAATAAAAACATGAAGAGTTTTACATAGCATATTTCAATGTGAATGCCAAGCCTTATACAGTGCTTTTAGTGACTAATGCAGAGATGCAATCCAAAAGTTATTTTTAGCATTACAATAAATAAAAAATAAAAAGAAAAAATATTTCACAACCTTTTCACTTTCATAGTACTAGGCCTATGAGATGACAGGTTTCTAACTATCTTAGAATTAAATCTGAGAATGGTTTGGAGGTACCAACCTGAAGCAAATTTGAAGTAAAAATAAATGTATTTTTATTCTTTCTATCTTTGCATGTAAAATTATTCTGTTTAAACAAACACAATGAAAGATTTCACATGGAAACACTGACTCAAAAATGTTAGAACAGTCACTCACTTGAAAAAGTTAAAGTATATTGCATTCTCAAAGTGTAATTGAATTTTTTGTTCTTGTAAACTCTCTAATTGGTACAATATTAAACTTCATTTTCTGATGAGAGGGGCTAACTTTTAAGGTTCTTTGTCTCTGTGTAGGAAGATTTCTGCATGATGGCTCATCTACCATGAACTAGATAGCATTATCTTCAGAAATCAGCAAAGGAGAGTTAATTCCCTAGGGTTCTACCCCAAGTCTTGCACTGACTTTATTGTCAGTGACAGAGGAAATGCTGCTTAATACTGAACTGACACAAAAGGAAATTTCTGGATCAGTTGCACTGTGATTGGACTTTAAGAAGTAAAAAATAAAAGCTTAGAGTTTGTGGTGGATTAGTTTTAGTTCTTTATAAAAGGAATACAAAAAATATTTATTAGCAAAATAAAAGTTCTTCTGAGAACTAACTGTTCTTACAAAAAAACCACTTAGACCATGCATTCTGTACTCTTGATACAGATTCAGGTTTTTAATGTCTCCTTAACAGGCTTCTGAAAGAGCAGTTTGCCTATTTTCTGTCCATTACTTAGGTACTGGAAAGGAATCAGGCACTTTGACTTTAATAGGACTTCACTCATTTTATTGGCTATGCTCTAGCCACTCAAGCCCAGGAATGTTCTCTACCTGCTCTGTTTTGCATTTAAGATAGTAGGTAGTTAATACAGTTTTTTCCTACACTTTTTTTTCCTACACTCTTTATCAGAGATGTTTTCAAGGAAATTAGGAAGAGAGATCAGAGGAAATGCTCTAGCATAACATTGCTACCTTAATGTAGCAGTTGATATAGTATTTTACAGGATTTATTGCATATAAAAATTTGAAGCTGAGCAGGTATGTATTTTGTACACTAAGCTGAGATCTTGCTGTCAGCTGCTGTGAATTAGTATCAATAGTGCAATAAAAGTAACATAAATTTCTGTTTACATGTGTTTCTATACAATATTAAAAGTGTAAAGAATTTGAAAGGTTGTTAACGAATGGAAATGTTTATGCTAGAGGAGATGGAAAAATGGAATAAGGAGTAGGAGGCATATGGTAACTCAGATGAGAAACATTTCATGCTGGGAGAGCCATTTCTCTTCTATGGTGTGTTGAATAATCTGGTGTGCGTGTTTTTCTTTGTTTATATGATGTCCTAAGAGCAAAATAGTTCCTGTGAATTAATGAGTATTTTTATGAATTTTAGACAGTCTTGCCTGAAAGAGGTATGTATCTAGCTATAAATTATGCATATATAGCCCCAAACAATGATGGCTTTATTTTTAATGTTCTGCATTTATTGTATTAATATTTTAAATAACTCAGTCAAGATGGGGAGCTTCCACTTACATTTGTATAGATGCATATTTTTAACTGACTTGTAGTTTCTCTAGGACAGGATTTTAATTAATGAAAAGTCTTTAAAAACAGATTGTAATATGAACTTTCTGCCTATGTCTCGAAGTTGTGTGTGTCAATTTGGGAAAAAATAATGGAATAACATGAGTACAATTTAGATCTTGTTCAAATGAAAGGACTGTAGTGTTATGATGTGGCATGCAACAGCCCCAAACTCAGCTCCTGTCTCTAAAAACAGAATTTGCAAAGCTAATTTTGGTTTGGAGCAAGGTGAGATTGACAACTGCCAGTACACTAAGTGCTGAGATGCCCAAACCAGTCAATAGGAAATGTGGAAGAGAAGAACATTCCTTAAATGCTGTCTCCTGCAGGGACTGCACTCCCCAAGCTGGAAGCTGGAGTTCTGTTTTGTGCACGTTTGCCTGATAAAAGCACTTGCCCAGTAAATGGTGTTCTGCTTCCTGGGATGCTTATGGAGTTTTTATTTGCTACTTGTTGGATGAAGGAACAAAAACAAACCAGGAATAATTCTGAGAGCAGCCGCTCAAGACAGCATCTCTCCCATCGGAGAAGCTGAACTGCTAACATCTGCTCTCCTCTGGCCTGTGTGGCTTTTGTACTTCTTGCACACAATGCCACAGTTATCCACAAAACCAATAAAAGGCAGTTACCTCCCACAGTTTTGTGATTAGTACAGTCTGTTATGATGGGCCAGCTCCAATCCTAACCTTCCTTGTCCTTGGTGGGAGAGGTCTCAAAATGGATATCCTGGAGCAGACGTTCTAACAAACAAACCATGGGAAATAACAGTTTAAGTAAACTTTTTGTGTTCTGTGAACCCTGAGCAAACAGACTCCGTAGAGATTGGTGGAGGAATGCCTGTTTTATGGACTTAGGAAGAGGGCAGATCTTGAGGAGACATACGCAGCAAGCAGCTCAGGTATAATATAGTCCTTGTTCCGATGTTTTGAGAAGCTACTGTTCAAAATACTAGTGTGTCTCAGACGTCTGTGGATCTCAATTCTTTTTGTTCCCCATCTGGTCTCTGAACTTCAGCATCTCTTCTTGTTTGGGTGAGACTCAGAAAGCTCTTCATTGTGATGTGTATAATTTGTCTGAAGCCTCCAGTTAACCAGAAAATGGACTTGTAATGTTCTTTGCCATTGATGCAGAGATGTAAAAATATAAATATTTTTTCTCAAAAATTTCAGAAAACTTCATATGTACTGTATTTAAACAAGTGATCTTGAGATAAAAGATCTTCTATTACTTTTCCATATTATATCTCTAAAAGTTCCCCTTGAAACATGTCAATAGGAGCCTTTTACTTGCTTAGAGCATTCAGGGATACATAGTACAAGCTGCAAAGTACATTCACCTCTTAATAATTCCTCCTCTTAGACTTAAAACAATGTTAAAATAAAACCCTGTAGATAACTGACAAGTCTAGAGATAACATCGCCCCCAGCAATAGACCAGTGATTGACTGATGGGTTATATATTAGCTAAAAATAACGATGGTCCTCACATTTTTCCTCCTACAGCATAGTTGTTAATCTTAGCTGTATTCCAATGTAGCCCCCTCTCACAGAAATATTCCAGAATTATTTAAAAATTAGGTAACAATCTTCTATTCTATTCTTATTAGTAGTAGAATGTCAGACTGCCCTGAACTGCTGAAATATATATTTCTGTCATACAATTTTTTGCAAGAAAAGAGGATACATCTGAAAGAAAGCAGAGGCAAGAATGTATTACATTTTTTTGCAAAAAAACCTATTAATTTACAACTTGATTTATGTATACAATGCTGAAGATTTTTAAAATGTTATTATTTATTTATTTATTTATTTACTCTTTGCCTGACAGTTTCTAAATGAAAACTTCCGTTCCAAATTTTATTTGAAACTACAATGTCCAGGGAAGTACCTTTGTTTATCTGAGTCTGTATAGTGCTCATATTTCTTTTTTTCTGTCTCTGCTTAAAGTTTGAATCCCTGGTGAGTAGCTTTCTGGCGCTGCAGTGAATATGCTGTGACTGTATGGAATAACATCAGGACACCACTGACATTTTGTTGATAAGATTTGCTTTAAAATGTATTCACAGACAACCTGTCTTGCAAGTATACATTACTGTAGAACCTTTATCAATTTCAGACACACTCAGCCTCTATCATGCATAAAACTCACAGAAACTTTTGCCAAGAACAGTTCTCCAAAAAGATGGAGAGAAAGAAGGGGAAGCATTTTACAACATTTCAGTTCCTTGTTATGTCAAGATGGAGAATGGAATAAAAAACCACAGTAATAAATTCTTGGTTTATTCATCTATGTCTATTTCTGTGCAAATATAGATCATTAGTATGCTCTTTCCAGACAGGCTGGCTCATACATCTAGATATTTTCTCCTAATCTTTCCATTTCTTTTCTTCTGAGAAAATAACTGCAGAAATGTCTTTTCAGACATTTTTGGTTGTTGTTCCTGTTCCCTTTAGAGTGAATTATTTTGTTTCCTGGGTTATGCAAAGCACACCAGAAGCTATGATTTATCATTTTTATTTGTCAGTTCTGGTGTGTCACTTAGTTTTACAGAGGAGATGTATAACCGTGGACAAACATACTCATACAAAGGCGATCAGATATTAGTTAGATATTACCCCATTGATTACATTGAGGAAACTTAATCTCATATAATTCAGTAGTAAAACTGTCATTTGCCTCCACTGAAATGAGGTCTATTTTATCAAGAGGCATTATCCAGGTTGCTAACTAAATGACAAGCTAGCTATTGGCGGTTGTCAGCATGCTTCAACTGGTGATCTGGTCCCACACAATCCTACGTGTTTGGGGAAGAGTGGCTGTTAGACACCAGATCTGTTATTTTTGGGTCAGAATCACCTTGTGGGGAGAGTGTGTATGTGTGTGGAGGGGGAAGGGGTGGGTCGAACCTCATAGAGGTGGGATAGTGTCGTATCCCTCATGGGCCCCTGGAGCCCACATGGGGAAAGCCCTGGAGTAGCTGTCAGTCACAAATAGCCTAGGATAACTATAATACACCACACTCCCTGGAGCCCCTAAGCCAGGCTCAGATTGGCAGGGACAGTGAGAACACTGCCCCTCACCCTGGCCTCAAACCCCAGAGTGGCTGATGGGTCAGAGACCCCACCTGGAGGGGTTGGCCATAGAGACAAGAGCTGATAAACCACAGTCAAGTGTTTGCCTTGTGTCGTGGCCCTGTCACCTGGATGTGTGAGAGCTGGTCTTCCACAAGTTTTCAGTGGTAGCTATCTCTCCCTTTTCTTCTCTTTCCTTGCTCCCTCTGCTTCTCTTTCTCTGCTCCTTTCTTGATGCTTAAGGTGGCTTAGGATGACTTGGAGCTGGAGTGGTTGGACCTTGAGTAAAGTGTTGTGGATTTATTGGATCTTGACTTAAGTGTTGTGGAATTGGTTGGATATTGACTTAAGGGTTGTGGATTAATAGTATATGCTGAGTCAGTATTATGGTGGAACATTTTTGTCTAGCTTGTGTGGTGTCCTTTTGAACTTTGGCCAAGTTCCCTTATTTGCTCCCCTAAATCAATAAAGAAATCCTTTGGGAATAAGTTCATGGCTTATTCTCTTGACACTATCTTGAGGTATTAAAGAACCCTATATCTATATATTAAAATAAAATTCCTAGCCAGCTAGTGAGCTGGCAGTTCCCAGGGCTGGAGTCTTACAGTGGTTGGAAAGTTACTGGTGGAAAAGGAACTGAGGATGCTGGTTAATAGCTGGCTGAATGTGAGCCAACAGTGTGTCCAAATGGCCAAGAAGGCCAATGGCTTCCCAGCTTATATCAGAAATAGTGTGGCCAGCAGGATGAGGGAAGTGATTCTTACCCTGTACTTGGCACTGGTGAGGCCACACCTCCTGTCCTGTGTCCAGTTTTGGGTCCCTCACTGCAAAAAGGACTCAGGTGCTGGAGTGAGTCCAGAACTGGACTGAAGCACAGGTCTTATGAGGAACAGCTGAGGAAGCTGGGGTTGTTTAGACTGGAAAAAAGGAAGCTCAGGTGGGACCTTTTGCTCTCTGCCTGAAAGGAGGTTGTGGCAAGGTGGGGGTTGGCCCCTTCCAGGCAACAAGTGACAGCACAAGATTAAATGGCCTCGAGTTGCATTGGGGGAGGTTTAGGTTGGATACTAGGAAAAAAACCTTCGTGGAAAGAGTTGTCCAACATTGGCACAGGCTGTCAAGGTAAGTGGTTGATTTACTATCCCTGGAAGTAAATGTGGCAGTTGGGGACACGGTTTAGAATTGGGCTAGTCAGGGCTATGTTAATGATTGGACTTAATGATCCTAAAGGTCTTTTCCAATCTAAACGATCCTTTGAAGTCTAGGTACAGATTGTGAATCATTTCAATCTGTCCTCTGCTTCCTCTTTAGCCCAAGCAGCAAATAAAGGACTGAAAAACTCCCAAATGGTACAGGAATTAGAAGTCTGGATCTTGTTGCCATTATTAAGTTGCCACATGAGCCAGCAGAACCTCATATAATGGTATTGTTTTCTTTTGTAGTTTTCTACTTTATGGTTTTCCATTTACGTAAGAAAGAAAACCTGCATAACAGTTTTTTGGTAAGTGATGAGATGGAGTGGCTACTCCTAGAAATGCTGCCTGTACATTGGCATTCTATATTTTTGAGTTCAATATATGATATTTTGTGGTGCTTTTGTACATTCAGCTGAACAACCTAGCTCTGAACTTCCTGGTGCTCCAATCTGCATTTTACCTTCTCTCTTCTTGAGCCTGCTCAAATCCTGAAGTAATACAGCTGTGTTGATGCGTTTCTGAACTGAGGTGAAGGTCCTAGGGGAATTGTTAGCCAGCTTATGGGGAAACTTGGTTTCAATCTTTTGCATCTGCATGTTACTTTGATGTATTACATTAACTCTCAGGATCAGATCATCACTGGTTTAGAGATCTCTTCAGAGTATGCTGAGACACAGTATAGGTGTTGCACAGTGGTGTTCCTGCAGAACACAGTTCTGCACTGGTACTGTCTCTACAACAGTAGATGGGAGTGTTCGTGGAACTGCTGGCTGACACCGATGACAGCTACAAGAGAACTGTTTGAATCAGTACGAAAGAATTCTTGCCTTATGAAACAGGGCTGCTGAAGGCAAACTTCCTATCGAGAACTGGCCCTGACCACGTTAACTGCCGAACTGCACTCCTGGTTTGTTGGGGACTGCTATTTGCCACTGCCCAAAAGCATGCTAGGGGCAATTCCAATAAGATACTAATGTGGAGAGCTGAGCTATTGTGTCCAGAAATGTTTCCTCTCTCTAGTGTATACCTATACTTGGATCACAGACTGCACTCCAGCCTGGCCTGCTTTTACCCTCAGCCTGCTGTTGCTCCTCAGCTCCTTGCTGGGGAAGAAAAGGGATTTTTTTTCCTTTCTCTCTTCTTTGAGTTCAAGGCAAGGCATCATACAAACTTTTAACCAACCTTTTGAGTCTTTCTGTATTTTATTTTATGTCCCCCCAGGCACTATCTTCCTTTCCTACACATATGTACCGCAGTTTGATGCTAATAATCACAGTATCACTGCCTATTTTCAATGTAAAGAAACTTATGGTCTTGAGGTCCTGCTTTTGTGTCTCTCAAATGTACTCCAAGGACTTCTAAGCCATAAATTGCCTGGGTTTTGTGGATTTAATTCTTTTATTTGAGCATAAAAGTTTTCTGCTTATTAAAAGCATAAAAGCTACGTCTACAATTACCAAAAGCTTTAATAATCATGGAAGTGTTTAAAAAGCTCCAAAGTAATTATATCTTGCAATTATTAAAAAAAAAAGTTTCCAACTATTTCTTAGTGAATCATAACATTTACCAGTTTGGAGCCTGAAGCTATATGGATGAGATTAGCTGCTAATTGGAGGAAGGGGAAAAAAAAGACTGAATAGAAAATTAATTTTATATTTTAAAATAGCTTGGACTTGTATCTGATTTGCAATGAGAGAGTCTCTTTTATGTGGATTGCTTTTTATTTTTCTTCTCCAGGACTAGGAAAGAAGCCTAAGCGTGCTGTTCTGTGTGCAATATAGTGATTGCAAATCACAGATACTTTTTGAAAAGGAAAAGTGGAGAAGGTTGTCTAAGGCCTGTCTGCTGCTTGCAGGGTCTCTGGCATAATAATTCCTCTTCATACATGCTGTGTTCTTGGCAGTCTCATAAAAGTGAAACATCATGGAGCCTAGGAAACATCAAAAGAAGTAGGAGGTATAAGATGGTTGAGCGGGGCTTAAGTCTTTCACTAGTACTAAGTCCCTTGAAATTCTTTCCTCAACTGTACGAACTGTTCTCAGGTATCTCCAGCTGTCACATTTATGACATGGACAGACAGTTAGTTTCAGGAGTGTGAGTATATCTCTCAGATATCATGCAGTTCCAGATCTCGATCCCAACCAAAATTCTCTTATAATGTACAGTGTCAACAGAGAAAGCCTGTGTAGCTTGTACGGGCTGCAGCTGGTATATTCACAGAGTTATGCAGTAACTGTAAAGCTCAGTTCAGATGCTGAAGGTGATTGAGGCATGATTGCACAGCACTAGCCCAAGGTAAAATGATGTACTTCTAACTAGCCTCAGTGCCACTGATGGTTTTCATTCTGGTACTAGTGAAATCTTCACTGAATATGGGTGGTGGAGTGTACAGGGGGATATTTCTGTACTGATCTCTATTGAATTGTACTGGTCTACTAAAAAGTGTAATTAACACAAAATTAAAGGTTTTTTAGAAGGATCCATCCCATGCTGTTGATTTGTTTCTTTGTAACACTTTGCAATATTAATTTATTTAACAAATTTTGTATGTTTAGATGTTCATAGCTTGAGGTTTGATTCATCAACCCCTCTTCCTTTCAGCAAAAGCAGTGACTAATTAACATTCATCTGCCATGCTGTAAAGTTGATTAAGATGGTGGATGATATTTTAACTGATTGTCATGCAGTGGAAATGACAGAAATAGCAATATCTGGGGCTAACTGGAATTTGAAATTTCTTCCAAGTTTGAAAAATCTTATCTGGATCATGCCTTAGGAGAAGTGCAGTAACATATTTCACAGAAAATAAGATTATGCTGCAGAAGAGGAGATATAAACAGGTGGTCTTGGCAACTGCTAGATTTTAAATCTAAGTCTGCATAGCTCTCTAAGATTGAGCCAAAAATTTCTTCACAAATAAAAGTAATTTCTTAAATGAATTGTTGCTAGTACGAGTCATTTTCCTACCAAAGCTGGTGAAGTAACAGAAATATATGTAGGTGGGTTTTTTTGGGAGGGGTATTTAGTTACTGAGTAATATGATTAAAGTATTAAATTTCCAGCATCCACAAATACTTTATGTGCTATTTCTGTCTAGGGACCTGATACATGTAAACAAGGGGGAATATTTCTTATTGGGGTCCTGAGGAAAAACAAGCTGTCCATGAGCCAGCAGTGTGCTCTTGTGACCAAGAAGGCCAGTGTTATCCTGGGGTGCATTAAGAAGAGCAATGCCAGCAAGTTGAACGAAGTGATCCTGCCCCTCCTGTTCCCTGGTGTATAAATTGATACGCACACAGGTAACCCCAAGCCATGGCTAAGGTATTAAGGAAAGTTCATTCCAAAGTGAAAAACCCTAAAATACCCTGCTAAATCACAGCAAGGGGAAAGAGTGCATGCAGCCTGTACCCTGGGTGCTTTTATATCAACACCTTTTGCATGTGCATAACTTCAAGGCTATGTTCTCCCCCTGCCCTTTTATGGTCTCTCTATCTCCCAGCAAGGGTCTCAGGCTTGTCTGTGAGAACTTTATCTCTTCTTGCAACAGGGGAGTTAACTTCTCAAACAGACAGGCAGAGAAATATATAAAGTGCTATTCATGGGAAAGAATCTTCTCCCATGATGGGCCTTTCCCAGCAGTGAAAAATTCCCTGAACAAAAATTCTTTATCCTCCTTGACTAAATCTTCTGCATATCATTTTTCCATTCCTACAACTGATGCGGCCTCAGCTGCAGTACTGTGTCCAGTTCTGGGCTCCCCAGAAAAAGAGAGACATGGAGGTTCTAGAGCAGGTCCAGTGGAGGGCTACAAAGATGACTGGAGGAGTGGAGGATCCCTCTAATGAGGAAAGACTAAGAGAGTTGGGCCTATTCAGCCTGGAGAAGAAAAGACTCAGAGGGGACCTTATCAATTTGTACAAATGTCTGAAGGGAGGGTGTCAAGAGGATGGAGCCAGGCTCTTCTCAGTGGTGCCAAGCAATAGGATGAGAGGCAATGGCAGAAACCACAACACAGGAAAATCCACCTGAAAATGAGAAAGTTTCTTTACAGTGCAGGTGACTGAGCACTGGAACAGGTTGGCCATAAAGGTGGTGGAATCTCATTCACTGGAGAAATTCATAGAATCATAAAATATCCTGAGTTGGAAGGAACCCACGAGGATCATTGAAGTCCAACTCCTGGCCCTGCGTAGGACCACTCCAAGGATCATACCATGTGCCTGAGACATTGTCCAAACACTTCTTAAACTACGTAAGGCTTGGTGCTGTGAGTTGTAAACAGTTCGAGTGTAAAGAAATCCTGATCAGAGTAGACATTTCTGTTGCCCACTAGTTTGACTAGTTGAATCATTTTCAGATAGCCTGCACCTTCTCTATACTAAAATGATGTTGATAGTAAATATGTTCAATTTAGAATCTACTTTAAAAGCACCAGAAACACAACTGAACTTATCTGACTTTTTTGCCATATAGATGGAGCCTTAGAAACATCTGAAGAAGGGCAAATACTTTTCCCCCTCTAATATAAATTCCAGTATGTTTGAATATGTAGAAAGTTTTGCTTCATTACTTTGCATCTCCCCTCTAGGCAAGGGGAGAGCATTGGTTTCAGGAAATGACAGGAAGTTTTATGAAAGAGAAGATGAAATTTAGGCATCTCATTTTAATATATCCTTTGAAACTTTCAGACCAAATATCTAAGAGAGATTTGGTGGTACTCTCGGAATACTCTTAGTACTTTTGGTAAACTATTAGTACTCTTGGAATAAGAGTATATCTTGGAATAAGATTTGTTCATCACCGCTACTTTCTGCAGTACTGTTACTAAATAATAATTAATTAATCAAGGAAAATGGCCAACTATCATAATCAGAATATTCTGAAATTGAAATTTTCTATTAAAATAGGATCAATAGATCATACAACTTTCAAAATATGTTAATCATTATTTTCATTACTGAAATGTTCAGCCAGATTTAGCTTTCTAGAAGATAGTTGTATCTGTTTTGTACGATATTTTGTTCTGATTTTGTTCTTGTTCAGTTCAGAAGTAGGTCACCACTTTTCAGGGCATTGTTCTGTATCACTCAGGTTTTTAGGTAAATTTAAACTTCATCAATATTGTATGGTGATCATCTTAGTGTTCCTTGTATCACTGTAGCTTAGGTCCTGTTGCATCATTTTAGATATGATTGAAGAGACAGGGGCATAAAGCATTATTCTGAAGCATTCCCCATGTTACTAAATTAATGCAATTATTCTCCTTTATTGATTTCTGTAATATGTTTGTGTGTTTTATATATGCATATGCATTATGACAAACAGTATTTGGAAATGCCAAGAAATATCACTAGTGTTAGCTTTTTAGTCATGACATGTTAACTTTCTGTCCAAAATGATACTGACAAATGAAGAGTTTCTCTAATTCAGGATATGCCAGCTAAATGGATTTGTGCCTGTTACCTCTCTCAATAGGAAGCCTGGAGGGATGGGGGTGAAATTAATGCCAGGGCATGTGGTATTTAAAAGCAACATAGTTATTCTATCACCGCATCAACTGACAGTGAAATTCATGAATTATTTGAAGCCTTTATGAATAGCCACTTGAAATATCTCTGGAGGTTTCTACCATAAGGCTGCCTATTACTCTTATTTAGTTCAAAGACATCAATTAAGCTTGATAAAGCAGAAAAAATGAATGTCACATTTGGTATACTTCTGGCTGACTGCATTGATTTTTGGCTTCTGAATAGATTCAATTACATGGTGTAATTCAAGCTTGTCGTGAGTGTAATTTTGTTGGATCTCCTCCTCCAATAACTTTTCCATTTTCTAATTTCCCATGGGAGATAAAAGGTCACTATAAAAGCTACATTTTAAAAATAGTTGGGCATTAGATTTGTTAAAAACACTTAGTAAAACTAATGAGTTAATAAATGCTATTGCACACAGTTGTCAAAAATCTGAAAATGTTAGAAACAGCAGGTCTCCAAGACACCTTCAGTGCTGGAGAACATTGGCTTTAAACAGCAATCTGTCATCATTTTTTGGAAATCCAGGCTTTAAATTAATGATGTTCAAGGTTTTATTCTCCTTGCAGATTCTTGATGTGTGGATCTGGCTTTATTCTGCTGATATTCAAGATTTTTCCTTCATGACCATTTTCCACCTGTCTCTTACATTACAAATCACTCCAGTTATTGCATATGAAAGATGAAGCAAGAAATTAAGCATAATTATTTACCTTAAGGTACTATTACTCAATTCACTTTATTACTCTAGCGATGCTATCTTTGATATGGAAACACTGATGTGATTCCAAGTTTTAATGAGTATTTTCTTGAATATGAGGGCAGCTGATACAGTTCTTTTATCTTATCCAGCTTTACAGACCAAGTGCTTCAAAACAGTATTTTCTGTATGTCTACTAAAATAGGCAAATGGTGTTTCCTGTCAAATTAATAGAATAACAAATAGGCAGTGAAATAAGGATATTTTTTTATGAGAAGAGAAGAAAGTTAAAAGTTTCATTTATAAATAAAAACATGATTTTTTTTTCATTTATTTTAGTGCTGGTGATGGTGGTCCTGAGAGAAAAAGTATAGACAAGGAGTCGATAATATTTTTACTTTTCAGTGAGAGTAAATGATGTAATAAAATTGTGTGCTTGACAAATGGTTCCTTATTCATAATTCTGTTTGCTCGTTTGTTTTCACTCTATTTAACATTTCGAAAGACTTTAAAGTTCAGGGAGTAATTGTACTGAACATTACGGTTTCTGTTTTCTCTGTGTTGAAAAAAAACGGAAGAACAGAAAAAGAGAAGAAAAATCAGTCTCATTCAGTTTGACTAACTTCTTTATTCCTTAATATCCCTATGTGATTTGAATGCTTATTAAGTAAATATACAAATGATCATATTTTGCTACGCTACAAATTTCCAGTTTGCTTTAATAAGTCACATTGAACTGTGTGATAAACTGTATTGAAACTAAAGAGGGCATTGAAAGAGATATAAATTATATCAGTGAAAAGAAAAAAACACGCCAAAAAGCGTAGTATCGTTGTCTAAATCTAGAAATGTGGGTTTAATGCCAATGTGATGCAAAAATTCATATTAACATATCACTTCAGTCCACATCCTCAGCTGCCTTTTTGACTGTAATGAAGTGCAATGCCCTCCTCTGAGATTCATACCTTACCTCCTCATCTCCATGAAAGGAAAAATTTCAAAGTTACCCATGACTGAAGATTTATGTTGGGCAGGAGTGAAAAGGGGAAGCATGAAGCTTTTAAGGAGCCAGCTGGCTAGAGAGTGATAAGTTTCCCTTTTGCCAGAGAATTCCCTCATCTGCTAGAAAATGGAGCTCCGAGCTTTCTCTGGGAATTGAACAGCTTAACCCCATCATCCAGTGAAAGACCTGGTTGCCAAACCTTGTCTGAGAGACAAGAACAGATACAGAGAAGGTGACATCAGGAGGAAATGCTTCCACTGGTGTGGAGAGGGGGGCGCGGGGAAAGGGCCATGCTGTTAGGAGTGTGCATTACGGAAAAAGTGTATTTTAAGGGGGTTATGAAAACTGTAACTGGCAAAGGAAAGGTAAATGTGGATCAGTTCTTTAATATCCTTTTCAGTAGATTGGCAGTTGAATATAATCAAGGAAGGTGAATATTTATGCAATGGAATTTGGCACTGTAGGGCACAGGAAACGTGATATATTCACTGTCAGCCACTGCCAAAGGCAGAAAACTGTAATGGGCTGTTAGATTTTTTCAGTATAACTCATTATGGGGTTCTTATGATCATATATGAGCAGGTTTACTATCTCCAAAATACAAGAAAATTGTGAACACCTTAGATACAATCTGCTGAATCTGTATATGTTGCCTTTGCATGGGTTGCAAAAGGGGAAATCTATAGTAAAGTTTCATGAAGCTGACCCAGGTGATACTCATACACTTCTTAACTACCATATTAACTTTGTTGAGTGGCAGCACACAGTTTTTGTAAGGTGTATGTGCATTAGGAGAACCCTAGACAACAGCATACCCACTTGTGAAAAGGCCTTACAAGCACCGTGCCTGCTTGGGTAAGTTTCCCACTTTAGATCCTATAATGCCTTGCAGTAATGTTACATGATTGCCTTCAGTTAATGGGGCTATTTCTTAGAAAGGTCTTTACAACCAATTTTGAAAGACTAATTAAGTTAGGACAACGTCTTCTGGGTTCATTTGTAGTATGCTCCTTGGGGTTGTCCCTTCAGTCACAGCTCACTCACAACAGATTTTCAAGTGTAGCAGATTATGTAACAGCAAATCACCCGTGTCCTTGGGTTGTGCTGTCTGCCCTTGTTTCATTAAAATAAATCTTGATTAATAGGGCTATTTTAATGGAAAGTATTTGGATAACATGGAATCCATTTACTTAAGAGACTTTGATGTTGTAGGCCAAACCTAATGAAAACCATATTAGTCTTAGCAGTGCAACACAGGTGACACTTTAATACAGGTATTTGGTTCAATATTGTGCATTTGTGGGGAAAATCTTATGAGATTAGCTGGCAGACAAAAAGGTTAATCTTTTAATTTTAAGGTGTAATAATTGTTTTAAATGAAAATAAATTTATGTTATTGAATCTAACTATTTCCTTATCCACGGAACTTAATTTAATCCAAGAATGGCATGGAGAAGGGGAAGTTTATTCACTATTTCTTGTACTAGAACTAAGATTTTTTTTTAAATTGACCTGCAGTGAGTTTTAAATTAAAAAAAGGAATGCTTTTTCATAGAAGACACAACTGCATAAAGGAGATCACTGCTACAACATATTTTGGATACCAAAAATACAAATTGGAATAAATAAGAGAAATTCAAGAGAAATGGTTTCGTCTGTTTGAGGCTATTAAACACTGTGATCCAGCTGAAACCACAAATTAAAGAAAGTAAAACTGTTGCAGGGGAGGGTCACTTGATCTTTTTCCTGTTCCTTTTCACCTTCCTACCTTAAGCATTGCTGGGGATTTCCATCACAGACATACCAAGCTAAATTAATTTTGTGGTTGGGTATTCAAGTATTAATCCTTTATAACCATAACAGTGGCATCCCACATAGTCCTACTGTATTTCTGCCAATGAGTGAAACACAGCTCCAGGAAAGAATTCAAGGAGTCTTTGAATTCAAGGAGTACTGACGGTACCACTGCTGTTGGGTGATTGACTTGCTCCTCATCTCCCCTTTGCTGATCCTGCATGATCCTGTAGGCTATCCTGAACCAGCTCCCTGGAGCTTTCATGGCCATATTGTCAGTCAGGTAATCTTACTTATTTGACTCAAAAAAAATTTTATTCCTACCCTTCAGATTAATTTTCAGAAAAACTACTGAGTTGATCTGATTTGTAGTATGGTGACACAGACTTCAGGGATGATAAAAAGGGTAATAGGGACAGAGGGTCGATCTTTTCACAGACTATCAATCTTTAAATCACATATTCCTTTAAAATATATATTTACTGCAACAATTTTTTTATTGTCCCTGTCCTTTTAAATCTCATCTAGGAAAGAAATATCTCTTAGATTGGAACTCTTAGTTGTGTGTGTTCTGACTGGGATCTTTTCTTCAGAAGTAGATTTTACAGTTCTGTCAACAGCTTTTTTAGCACCAGAGAGAGTTTTCATTTCTTGTGACTAAATTTTTGTATACAATTTCTAAATCTGGACTCTGTCTGAAGTACACTTCAAAGTGGAGTCTTCAAGAGAATGTCTGCAATCAGCACGCCTCACATGTTAGTATTCAGTTTGCAAATCTGATATGATAGTATTGTCAATAAATGATAAACTGTTAGCTAATCACGTTGTTTGCTCTGATTGTTTTAATATTCTCAAATTCAATATTCAGTTGTCTTTTCCTCTAATGGTTTGACAATACTTACAGTGTATTCTGAGTCCCATTTCAAAAATAATATTAGAAAATACATTTTTTAACATAAAATTTTCACACAATTCAGTTACTCTTTAGTATAGATAACAGGGAAAGTTGGAGTTCAGTGCATTTACTTCTACCTGAAAGTTTCTCTATTGTATTTTCTGTCATTGCTTTGGGTCATTTACTTTTGCCCATTTTGAAAAGAACAACCATTTCCCGTGCTTTCAGGTCGGTAGTTTGTTTGTTTTCTGATAAAATTCAGTACATTTCAACTAAACATTGTTCCATCATTTTGTCACCGTTCTCCTGTATAGTGTGTGCGCAGAGTTGGTATTTTAAAACTCTGAAGTAATGTAAGTCACTTTTTTCACCTTGTGTCCCTATCTTGACTTACTTGGAGCAGCCTGGATAACTGTCATTGCATCCTTAGTGACATGTCAGTTAGGCTGCTCTCTGGGCTCTGGATATGGAGCAACTGCTTGAGCACATGAAAAATGTCATATGTTAGACAGCAGACCTGTCATACTGCAAATGCGTCCTAAGGACAAGTAGGATATGCTAGATGATCTCAAAGGACAGTATACACCTATTTGGAGTATATTGTATTTCTTTCTGTGTAATCCTTCCTTTCCCCACAAGTCATATAATTTCACATCTGCTTGTATCTCATACTGTTAGCTTATTAATTGTTAAATAATTCATATGGTTGCCAGAACAAACATTTATAGACAGAAGTGAGCAAGTGAAAGCACCTGGAACAAAAAAAGGGAGGGACAACAGTCGGAAGTGTTTTATTTGCATATTCTCCTTTCCCTTGGAGTATATTCTGTTGTACCTTTGAGTGTTACTTACTGAAAGGACTGGAGTTTTAATGCTCTGATTTTCTAGCAGCTGGGTGGCTACCCAGGACACATGGGAAAATAAAATGATTTGTGTATCTAGCCATAAGTGATTTGCCTGAGGTTATTTGAGAACACTGTGGATAGGAGTTGAAGTATGTATGACCTAATCTAGTACTCCAACCACTTGTTTGTTCTTCCTCTGCATATACGTGCTGAAATTATATTTATTAAAAATGTTCATCATTGTCAAAGAACTGCTCAACACTTGGATCTAAGTGACATCTCTGTGGGGTAACTTGAAGTTTAACCTCCTTTCTTTATAAATTCAAATATAAATTCATGTTGTCTAATCAACACTTTCCAAGACTACATGAATACTAAATGTACAGACTGTGCACCTTCTTCTGATTGCAGTGATATTTTTAAAATTCATATAAATAATTATGTTAATTAAGTCATTCAATGCCAGCCTCTTATCGGAAAGCCTGAACATAACTGAATAATTGCCTGGCAGGCATACATAAGACAGCTCAGGGTGACCAAACTGTTTTGTTATTATTTGTAATGTCCATGTATCATTCACCACACAGCCTGTGTGGTACATGGTTACAGTCTCCACTAATGTAAAATCTGTATACCTTTCCATGGGGATTTAGGAATTAAGAGCAGTGCCTCTGAAATACCTGGTACAAAGAAAAACATGTCAGTTTTGTTGCACAGTTGGTCAGAAAATTTACCATTTATAAGACAACAAGAACAAAAACATATTAATCTGTTTATTCCATTATGCAATGCCATTCTGATAATGGGATACAGTTGACAAGAGACAGAGTATTTTCTCCATCTATCAATCTTTCCTTGGCATGAAATATGAAAAATTTTGTCCTTATATAGTACCACAAAGACAAATATTAATGTGATTTATATTTATCTTAAAATATGATACCACTTAGGCATTGGATATATGTAAACAACATTATGCATAATAAGTGTTAGTTACCCAAAGTATGTAGACAATATTTAACACTTCTGTTTCTTATGCTTACCCTGTTCTCACCTACTTTAGAAATATGGCCTTTAATGCTGTTTCTATTTTTGAATGCAGAGAAACTGATAAGAAAGGAAAACCAGCAACTTTTTCTCCATGTCAGTAGGGGTTTGTTTGGTTGAGCCTGCTGTGTTTTTTTGTGAAGGATGAATAATTCTGGTTGAGAATCAGAGCAGAGGGAGTTGTTATTTTGTACTTGCCAGCAGGTGAAAAATGTAATGGATGATTGCATCCAAGAACATAACAAGAACTCTGGAGATAGGGGTTCAAGTCACTTACTTTCTCTCGCTATCAGTACTCTATGTGTATGAAAGGAGAAGGAACATTTTCCTTTCTTATAGAAATGTTGCAAGGGTAAATGTGATGCTATGGGTGATGAGCCCTGTATTAAGGTAGGGACCAGTAAATGCAGCTTGCCTGACAGAATCTTATAAAAATATTCTTTTGTCCTTCTTTTCTCTTCTTCCCAGTCTTTGAGGGTATATGAGTAAGGGCACTGAATAATTGAAAACATGAATCAAGTACACCCATGACAGTAACAGTTGCTGGTGCTTAACATCTGAAACTACTCTCCCACCCTATCCAACTTAATGACCTACTTAAAGCTGTAGTCAGGTGCTCTAGATGGGGAATGAGGAGGAACAAACTCATTAATACTTCCTATTAATACTTCCTAAACAGAGAGGTTTTTGTGGGAAATGTCTCCATGTTTTACCATTTTGCCATGATTTCACAACTGACTCTAAATCCTGTTCAGTTAGGACTGACCATTTTTACAAAATAAATGGTTCTGCTTTAAGAGAGATTTTCCACCTCGTTCTGGACAAACTTCAGTAGTTTTTTTATTGTAACAGTCAGAAATAAGTAAATAAGAAAATAAGAAACTTTAGTCAATGTATCATATCGCCTTCACTTCAAAAGAGCTCAAAGAAAAGGTCAAAAAATATTTACAATCTGAAATTTCTTTGTTCTTTCTTTTTGGAGAAAGTATCTTGCACAATGGAGAAATGTATTCTGACAGCAACCATTTTGACAAAGATTTCTGCTCTAGGCATGCAGTTATACATGAGCTCCCAAGGAGAAACTTTTTTTTTCTTTACTTCTTAATGATATGGGGAAGGGTTGAATTGGAACAGGATTGCTGTGGAAAATCTGGTAGTGATATTTTAATTACTTTTCCCCAAGTTGAGTCTGTGTTGCTTGTGACAGTAACTGGTGAGAAGTCTCCCTCTTTTGATCTCAACCCTTGAGCTTTCTATTCTGATTCTGCCCCACTGAGGAGGGAGAGTGAGCAGGTGAGTGAACATTTGGCTCTTTGCAAAGGATAGTACACCACAGGACTGTGTAAGCTTTTGGAGAACTTTCTTTGGCCCAGCACTTGTTACCAATTCACTAAGTGGATAGTACAATAAAACAAAGCTCCTGTTAGGTCAGACTTGATGGCAGAATCATCCCTTTGGCTTTAAGGTTTGAAACCATGAAACCTATTAAAACTTTTTGCACAGTCAGAAAGGAAGACAAGGTTTGACCTATGACCTCAACTATATCAAAGTTTTACAAGATTAGAGCTGTTTATGGTTTAGTAAGAAACTTGTTTAACTTGACAATTTTGTGCAGATTCACTAAAACAACTGTCCTTGCTACGGGTAAAAAGGGCTAAGTGGTTTAAAGGGTCAGTCTTAATGAGGATATGTGTATGTAGAAAACCTCTTTGAGAATGGACTTTCTGCTCTATATTTGTACACTGATTAAGGAAATGGGAATCTGACCTGTGGCTAAGGTTTTGACTGCTTTTGCCATGCCAGCTACTAGTTCTGTAAGCAGTGATCTAATGAAGTCTGGTTTATTATGGATTTATTATCTCTTAGTTAATTGTGTGCTTCAGTGGAAGCTATGCCTGTGATCAGAACACCAATAAGGCTTTTGTCACAGAACCTCTGGCATCTAATTTTAGTCTTTCTCTGTAGAAATCATTTTGTGACAACTACTGAGAGTCGTAAGGTCTTTCCAACATCAGCTGTCTATTTTTCACTAAGACCTTACACACTTTAAATTGTCTTTATGTTTCACCTCCTCTGTCATATCTGGCTGAAATCAGACTAGGTGTTCAGAAGTTATTAGAGAAACACTTTTTCTTTCTCATGTACATACCCAGACTCAGTGACTGAGCAGAATAAGCTATAGTTTCTTTGGAAACTAGGCTAATAAATAGCAACAGTGAAAGATTGCCTCATTCAGTGTTTTTGGAGTCTGCAGTTAATACTGTGTACTCTTACTGTAAGCAAAAGGATATAAATAAAAACCATCTGGGTGTGCACAACAGCACCGTGGAAACTGTTTTACCACAGATGCTCATTGCTCTTGAGCAGGACCAAGAAATCTGTCAGTGTTTTGGGTCAGTATGAGAAGAGGGGCAAATATTGAGTGTTGCTGAAGGCTTGTTCCCTCTCTCTATTGATCAGAGCAGTGCAGATGTGCTCTTGAACGTCCTCATGACTCTAAGAGTAAATATATGAACAAGAGGGAGGAAGTGCGTGTGTAGAGAAGGAGGAGTGGAAATGTCACAGGGCACAGAAAGAGGAGAGAAAGTCTAAAACAAAAAGTCTTATGGTTAACTGTGCTGAGTCTCTATACATATGAAAATATCCTGACATCTCTGGACCACGAGGAAGTTGCAAACCCTAGAATATATATTTCTGATACAGGAGGAAAGTAAGGGCTTTGAGTGATACAGTGATATTTTCAGAGGAAGATTTTGCTTTTTGCCAAAACAACAATACTTTCTGTCCTTTGTGTCTAAAACTGGGGCTTCTAAAGGAAGTATGCAGGAAACTAGGTATACTTGTAAATAGAATAATCCATTGGCATCTGAAGAGAAAGAAAATGTGAGACACCACCTATTGGAAAAGGAGTTTCCTGTTAGGTAGTGCAAGTGTTATTTTCACCACTTCATTACAGACTTTTAATGTAGTCTTGATAAAAATGTAATACTCATTGCAATCTTCATCTCGCTTGGAAGTTTGAAGATACATTCATCCTCCTGAACTCCCAGACCATAGCAAAGATTCTGATGGGTATCGCTGTGGTGATATCCATCAGAGATTACAATGGTGCAGACAAGGCTGAGGAATAAAGGTATTGGAGCCCTATCATTCTCAGGTGCGTCTATAACTGCAACTCTCAGAACAACTGAAAATAGTACCATGTCTGAACTGACTTATTTTCTTTCTCTTCCATCTTTTCTTATATATTTACCTTTTTAACTTTCTTTTCAAATTCAATAAAACAGGAAGACAAAAGAGATCAATCTTTCCTAGTTCTGAAGCTAATCAAGGCTGAATTTAAAGATCTTGATAAATCTGTTGCACCAAAGATATTCTATAATCTACATTTAGAATTTGAGAATTGACCTGTTTATACAATACAAAACCAAAAAATAGGATTAGTAGTAAGGGAAAACCATTATTTATTATTTGTGAATTGACCAGACTCAGAAAGGGAAGTTCACATCACTGTAGTTAACTGTGCAGTGTAGTGTAGTTAACAGCTGTAGTGTAGGAAAAACGCAATAAAATTTGCCAGAATCTAATGTGGTGAAATAACCATATAAAAAAAAAAAAGGAAAACCCCAAAACAATAAAAAGGGGAAAAATTCTATTTACCATGAAAAAACCTTGATTCATCTAGTAAACATATATTATTATGATACAGATTTGACCCTTTCATTTTTTATTTTTTGATACAACCCACTATGTTAAAGAATTATTTTTTTGAGAAGAGAGCTTTTCTACCATTATTCTGAGTGTTACACAAGCAAGGCAATACTATGAATTCACCAGATGTCACTAGAAAAGTCAGTAGAAGGCATTTCAAATTAGAGTGAGAAACCTGGGTTAAGAATCAGAAATCGTTCACACTTAAAAGCAGGAAGAAATTACCACAGGAATTGTACCCATATGTTTTCAACTTTGCTTTAAAACTAAAATGTTTTAAAGGAACGCTATGGAAAGTAATTTTTTTCCTGGCACAACAGACTTTTTCCTTTCAGATTCTCAACCCAGGCAGAGTTCTATGTGACTACTTGTTCTATATCAAACTAGATGTAACATGCTTCCAAATATAATGAAGCAGCAGGTGAAAGCTAAAGGAAATCATAAACAGATACTTTTCGAACATCTGTTGTTCAGGATCTGAGAAATACAGTTGGAATAACCTTACAATAATGGAAATTGAATCCATATAATATCTAGAGCAAGTAACATGAGGGTCCTTACGGCGGATTGGGGAGATTGGGGGAGACCTCCAGGTCTTATGCTGCTTGCCCCATTACCTGCGAGGTGAATGCCCTTCCCCCCACCCCTGCACGTGGCCCGGTGACCCCGCAAGGAGCACACACAGACCACCAGGGAGGGACGGACGAAAGAGGAAGTTTATTGTGGGGTTGGGGTTTATAAGGCTTTTAGGAAGGTCAAAGGGGACCAATCACAAGTTCAGGGTCACACAAAAGAAACCATCAGGTAAGGGGTCAACAGCCAATATAGAAAGGGTTAACAAAGGACCAATGAGAAACCTCAGGACACCTTGTGTGGGAGACAATAGCTTCACAGGGGGTGTCTGGGAGACAGTGACACTGCAGAAAATACACAAACATGTTGAGACATGTTTAAACTACAGTAAAAACTTCTGTTTCCATA
This sequence comes from Pipra filicauda, assembly GCF_003945595.2. Lineage (NCBI taxonomy): Eukaryota > Metazoa > Chordata > Aves > Passeriformes > Pipridae > Pipra > Pipra filicauda. The sequence goes on along the minus strand of NW_024104418.1, from coordinate 549,334 downwards.
AGGTTTGAGCTGTTTTCCTCACTAGTCCATCTCTGACAGGACTTTTTCCATACTGTATATGGCAAGTTCATTGCCACAGGTCCTCTTTCCAAATGTGCCAGTGATTTCATCCTTGTATTCCCCAAGAAAATATGCTGGAGACACTGTAGCCTATAGGAAGAAACATCCTATAGGATAAAACATTTTTCCAGCTCAATTAAAAGATAAAATAAAAACTTGTTTTACCAGACATTATATAACACCCTGTCTCAAAAAATGAACTTCAAATGCTTGAACGTCTCTAAAATGTCATTTATTTGTAACAAGAACATAGTGAACACAGGGTTGATTGTAGTGACTTGCCAGACTTAATATCTAGATGGAGATCTTCTGGACTCAACAACATCTTCCTTGCCTACGTTTAAGGCTGCAAATATCAGTAAGGTAGAAAAATGGATTTCAGTATATCATGACGGTGATTCTACAACAGCAAGATCACGCAAATTTAGTGAAGAAAATAATCCCAATTGAATTTGTTCATTTGACAGGAAAGTAGGAAAGACCTGACCGTTTAAAACCTCTTTTAATTAACACATTGCAAAATGTATGGTATTGCCAGATATACTACTATAGAAAATTTACAGTAAGTGTACTAATAACACATTGCATAGATTTTTTCAACTCTAAGTATAGAAGGCTATAATTGTAGGAAAGAGTTTCATGGTATGGTACTGAAAAACTTATAGTCTAGGTTCTACCTATATTCTGTCTGTACATTCTACTTTTATTCAGAAGTGAAGTGCCACTTTCCTCCCTGTTTCAAGAATCATCTGCTTTCACTTATTTGCAAGACTATTAGCTTCAAGTAATTTCTTCTTGTGTGCAATTTGGATGTTAAAATAGCAGATGGTTTTATATTTCTTTTCCTGAGCATACTTAGGGCCCTGTTTCAGAGGAAAATCTCAATCTTTTCTGTATTCTCCAAAGTAAGAGTTCCTTTCAAAAAATTTCAGTGTTCTCAAAGTGTGGAAAGGTTGCTGTAGATCCTGACTGACAGATTCAGTTAGCAAAGTAATTTGCTAATTGTTCCAAATGATGTTTTTATGATTCTTTGTAAAAACAAATATTTATTTCTTTCATTTTTATTTTTTTTCTGGAGAGAATCTTGCAGTTCAACAAGTCAAGTTCTCACTATTATAGGCTTATGCCACAGGGAAAAAATTCTCAGTTCACATAGTTTAAACCAGATCAGGATTGAAGTGGTTTATGGATTTATCAATGACACATAATTAACTGGCAATCAGTGACCCGTACATTCAGGATTAATATCAGCCATACAACAGGTAAACCATAGCAGTAGAAGTTTAGAGAATGTTAATTTATAACTACAAGTTTCTGAACACCCCTCTCTCTATTTAATCCAAAAAAAGGCTGTTCCAGGTCCATTGACCTCTCCACAGGCTATGTGGCTTACACATAGGTGCACATGGATGCGTAAACCCCTACCTTCCCCCTGCAAACCAGCATGCATGTTCACCACTCACTCCCCCTTCCTGGTGAAGACTAGGATGCTCCAGCCCTACATTCCTCCAAGCCAACTCCACAATTAGTGAGTAAGCCCCTCAGGGGACCATCCCTCGCTTCCCTGCAAGTGGCTCCCTCATGGTGTGGGGCTGCTCCTGGCACTCAATGGAGAGGCTGAACCTTTCCAGCCTTCTTCCAGTGAGAGAAAGGAGTCACTGTGTGAGTGCTTCTCTGCTCTGTCTGCCCTCTACTACAAATCTTTAATACTATTTTCAAGCTTACACACAGCTATAGTCATTATCTAATCAAGGTCTGTCTTTAAAAATAAGGAAGGATATTTTTAAAAAAGGGGAAGGATATGGAATTTCCTCTACTTAAATTTGCATCTTTAATTTACTCATTGCCCATTTATGATGTTCTTTATCCACACTTTCTTTACTTTCATTTACAAATGACTTTTTTTTTTGGCAGAAATTCTCTCTATCCACCAAAAACAAGGTGGAAAGAATTAAAAAATTTTAGATATTTAACGAGAATAATTTTATTTGAATAAGATGTTTTGACTGACTCCCAAAATCATGTTGAGAATACTGTTTCATAGAAAAAAACAAACAAACAAAAATGTCATCCTTTCTTTTTGAAATGACAAATGTTAAACTGCAGAATTTTCAGTGAAATCAGCGGTTGTTTCTCTCCCTTATTGGACTGAAGTTTCAAAAAGGCAGTAAAAGTGGACTTCATTTCCATACAGGTATCTACATTTACATGTCTAGATATAGATGTACACATATGCTAATTTTCAAGGCTCCTGGTACTGTCAGTGGAGATCTAGATACATCAGTCAGTGGAGTAATTTTCAGTAGATCACAATTCAGCTCATTCTAAAGAAGATATGTAAAGGTCAATTCATATGCCCCACAGAGTTTTCTAGTGCCTTTTGAGATGTTTTATGAAATCTGAGAAATTCATACGAATTTCTGAAAGATATAACATAAAGCCTTTTGATAACCTGTACTTATGTTGGTAGATGGGGAACTGATGGAGTACAGTAAGTGAGTTTCTCTTTGAATGAACTGAATAAATACTAGATTAGACCTTCCTACCTAGTTGTCTCAGTCTGGAGCTAATGCCCACTTTTAGCTGCAGTTTTTGTGGAAATACTTGATTCAAATTTTCATAGAAATGTGTGAAATAATAAAATAGGAAAAAAATATATAGTTTCCAAAAGAGAAGCGAAATTTAAAAAAGAGTGAAATCAGGTCAGAATCAGAAAAAATGTTTCAACTTAGAAGTTTAAATTAATAGAAAATCAATATGTAAAAATTGCCAAATTGATTTATTTCACTCTGAAATATATTTTTAATTTTAGCAATGTTCAACAGAATTCAAAGGCATTTCGTGTTCAAAGAAACATTTCAGGTAGACCTGGAACAAATTTTGTGTGGTGTTTTTTTATTTAGTCTCTCCACTGAAACAGATGCTTCATTCCTTTTACAGTTCAGTGGCTCAGCAACGTACTCATTGATTTCTGTGTGCACAAACTCAGATCTCTTAATGTAGACCTTGCTGTTCACTCATTCCCAGAGAATAGAGTCCATGATTTTGCTTCCAGTGCCACCCTGTTCTCTGTAGTATGTTTGTCATTTTATGCAAATCTAGAAAGTTCTAATTCTGGTTACTCTCTAGTTATCAGAAGGAGAAAGTCAGAAGAGGAAACTGAAAGTCTGAGAGAGCCTTAAACAAAGCTGGATTTGCTATCTGGAAGTAAATTATAATTATAGGCCCATAGAACATACAGCAGGATACCTCTTTCCTTAGTTTCTTGTGCAGCTTTGCCACTAAAAATATCTCTTTGCTTTTGGATGTTTTTGTTCTGGTACAGAAGATGAGGGGAAAAAAATCCCCTCATAAAAGCTTCAAAAGAAGCTTTTAAGAGATTCTGGATAAATTACTTACTTTTTTGATTTTCTTGTTTATAGGAGAGAAAATCCAGTGTTTTTTATCTATCCTACTCAACTGGCTGAGTATCTTGTGCCCAAAATTCTCAGTCCTAAGTTGGAGACTGGTTTGGAAAGACAGAGAAATGTACCACTTTTGAGTTTGGGATTCAGTGTTCAGAAGCAAACGCTATCAGCATTTGGTCAAAATTAATTCAGAGAACATCAGTGAAGGATCACCAGCACAGAGGTTTTATGTCACCAGTCTTTCATGAGACTCTCAGAAACAAACGTGTCTAGGCATGTTTCCTCTTTGTGTATTATATATTGGAGGGGATCAGGAAACCCAGTCCAGCTCTATTACTGTTTCACGTTCTGGGTGTTACAAAGCGCTGAGGTCTAGGTACAATTATTTCTTGGAGTCTGTCTATGAGATACCATATGGACTGTTTAGAAGGGAGGTAATTGAGGCATTTTTCATTTCTGTCAGGATTTTGAAACCTCTTGTATTGCAGTTTAGTGCCCTAGTGAAGGACAATGATTCTCAGAAAGCCCTTCTTTCCCACAGTTAATTGAGTTTATGAAAATATTTATCTCTGTAAATGTCTTAGCTCTAATGTACTACCTGCTTTGTTCTGCACAGAATCACGGAATGGATAAGGTTGGAAAGGACTACAGTGGGTCGTTTGGTACAACCTCTCTGGTCAAGCAGGAGTCATCCTAGAACACATTGCACAGAATTGTGTCCAGACAGTTCTTGAAAAACTCCAGTGAGGGAGAATCCACAACACCTCTGGGCAACCTCTTCCAGTGCTCAGTAGCTCACACAGTAAAAATGGTCTTACTCATATTCAGGTGGAAATTCCTGTGCATCAGTTTCTAGCTTTTGCCTCTTGTCTTATAGTTTAGCACCACTAAGAAGAGCCTGTCTTCATCTTCTTGATGCTCTCTCTTCAGATACATTCAAATACATCGATGAAGTTCCCCCTTGGTTGTCTTTTCTTGAGGCTGAACAGGCCCAGGTCTCAGCCTATTCTCATGAGAGAGGCATTCTGCCATGGGCTGAAGTCACTGCTTGACTCTTGAATAACACAGAGCAGAATATTACCCTCCTAGGGAGAATATACGTAAGTAGGTAGCAAGATAAAGGATGAAGGAAGGATAAAGTGACCCCTTATTGAAAAAAGTTGGAGGTGAAACACAGATATTAATCCTTGTACCAGTTGCCAAATACAGTCAGAGGATATGAGTAATACTCAGTTAGAAGTAATGGATAACGTCTTCTGGTTGTTAACCCAGAGATACAGCCTTTGCCTCAGAAATTTTAGTAATATGCTAATAAGTAATGACAGGACTCAAGCAAGCTTTTCTTTGTTAGAGCTGCCTGGTGAATTCAAACTGTATTGGTCATGTAGAAAATAATTATTTAGTGATTTTTTTTTTTATTTTTTTTTTTTTTAAATCTAGGTGGGGTGGGAGTGTTTGGACTTGTGAACATGGATCTCTGAATGCTGGTACGGAATGAACCTACTTTGGCTCGGTGAAGATCTGTAGTGTAGAACTATACAGTTCCCTCCAGCCTGGTTTACAGAAACAGTTTCCTCTAAGAGAACATTAATAGAGCAATGGGTCTGAGCATTTTTATAGTAAGGGACTCAGCTTGGTCCAGCATTTAAACTATTACTTTTCAATTTTTTGTTTTTATCATTATGAGGATACTCAGATATGTCCTTTATATACACGGGGTTTATATAGGCAGCCTTGTCCTTCACAGGTGGAGACTTTCTACAAGTCTTTTACTTTCTTCCCTGACTTCTAAACACCGTACAGTCTATAAAGTACTCAGAAATAATTCTGATAAAAAGTGAAGGCATACCACGTTACAGTCTCTCTGCATTAACAATGCTTTTGCACATGAAGAAGTTAATGCTGAATTTGAATGAGATAATTATGGACCAACACATCAACAGACAGGGAGATGTTTTAAAGCTTCAGACACTAATTGCCTGTTTTGTTTTGTTCTTCGTGGGTATCTTTTATTTTTGCCCTTGAAAACGTGTATGCTTGAAGAAAGATTTCTCAGATGCGTAAAATAATACATGTATCTAGATCCATTTGAGGCAGACTAGATAAGCAGAGACATCTGCAAAAAGCTGGAAGACATGATGCAGGTGTTATAAAAGTATTATTCATTTTTGGTTCTGGGACATCTCAAAATTTAAATTACCTGGTGAAATCCACCTTTTGTACTGGGATCTGAATTTTTGGTAGAGTCAATGGCGAGAGAGAAAGCTGTTTGAAGGTCTCAGACTGAAGTCTTTTGTACTTGAATGAATAGGTCCGGGAAGACTTACGAGTCACATAGGTGTTTCTGGATAATTTGGCAGGTGGACAGTATGGAGGCACTGAATCATTTTCATTAGAAAAAGATTTCATTAGACATTCAGAGTGAAGACACACTTCCTAGGGAAAATGTTCTGCAATCTGTAATTGTTTTAGTAGTAAAATAAATAATACAATAATACCAGGAATTCATACTTCATTGATGCCTCATATAACAAGAGATTTACGGGTAAAATAATGCAAGTGTATGAGAATGCAACACTGAGTTAAATTCCTAACCTTCTCATTGATGATTTGTGAAGACAGGCTTTAACAGGCAATAAAACATTACATTAACAGCAAACATTAAGGACATGACTGAGTTCATTAGAGTAGCATATGTCAGAAGTGGTAATGATCCAAGAGCAGCAGGACTGGGGTGCATGTGGAATTATAGAACAGATCCTAAGAAAAGAAATCAAAAGTCATTGCAGGTAAGTAAGAAAACAAATTCTGTTAAGTAAAACACATCAAGGCTTGAAATGAAGTCTGTTCACCTTAGAACAGCAACTCATCTGAAAATGGCTACCAGTTTCAATAGTTTCACTGTTCAAAGCCATTAAACTGCTAACAGAGACTCTCCGGGTCTATCTGTCGCATTTCAGACAAACATCACTAGCCATTGGTTGCTTTCAACAGGAAAAACTCTGTTTAATATCCTTGCCTTGCTACTTTGGAAATGAATTACGTTATTATCATAGTCTTATGCAAATTTTTCCAGTGGATCTTTTTATGCCAAAGCTTATAGACTACTTTTAACTCAGATATTATCAATTTTTATCTTTGCACCTCAGAACCACTGCTTTCTGTAACTGTAATCCATGTTTTGTATTAAAGCATGAATCAGAGCCAGCTTTTCAAAGAGCCTGTTAATTAGTGAGTATTGACAATATTTTGTTGATAGAATAACAACAGAATAAAACATGGAGCTTCTTCTTTTTAACCTCTCTGTAATCAATTCACAAAACTGTTTTTCTTTGAACTCCAAGAACTGTTCTATCTATATTATTTTCTGTGAAACACTGAGGGTTTGAGGGTTTTTCCCCCATTTCTTTCAAATAACTTGCTTTTCCTCTGTATATTTCCTAAGTTGATTCAGCCACCATAATAATTATCTCATACTAGACTTTAATTACAGTTTATGAACCGAGAATCGTTGTTTGTGAGTGAGCTAATAGATTTCACAGTGATATTGAAGAGCTTTTTGTGCTATACAAGGAGAACGTACATTAGAATACAATAATATCAAATAATGGAAATCAAACAGAATAACATAAACAGAGACATGGAAGTAACATTCTTCAAAATTATACTAAATTCCTCTCTGTATCAGTATCCTGGACTACTCTGACCAGAAGTGAATCTGATTACATGGATTCAATGAAAAGAATTAATAGAAAATATTATGGGCTTCTTTTGGGAGAGTTATTCTACAGGGAAGGGAAAAAAAGAAAGAGAAAGACATTTTTATGCTTGGAAAATACCAAGTGTTGTCTGAAAAGACTACATTTAAATAGAATGAGATTCTAGATTTTGGGCAAATAAAATAAATCAGGAGAAGGCATATCATCTATCAGTTGAAATGTATTTACAGTATACTAATATGGAATGTTTCAAAAAAATCACATTATATCAGAAATTCAGAGTAAAAAAGGACCAAAAGGATCAGGATCATGAAATTGATTAAGCAAAAATATATTACCTGCCTTAAGTACCAAGGAAGGACATCTGTTATATTAGACCTTTCTCTCTGTGTTTCTTATTACACAATCTATATACTTCTTGAACTAATTTTCAGTTTCAAATGTCTAAATATTATGGACCATTATACATCCAGCTTGTCTCATGAGCAGATGATTTCTACTCTTAGCAACAATTTTGTATACAGCTGACATGGAGGGTACATTATCTAAATTTAGCTAATCATGATATATAAACTGAAAATCAGAGAAAAAGTCACCTCAGCTGTTACTCTTAGCTATTTCAGGTAGACTTTTTGATAATATTTACATAAATTCAGCCATTCTTCCTACTCTTCCTACTGTTTATTACACCTTTGTTTGAGTACCACTCATATCAAAGAGATGTTTCCAGGAATATAGAAGCAGTGGGGAGTTCATGAAGTAAAAATTTGTTGTTTTTTTTTTTTTTTTTTTTTTCTACCTGTTTGCCCTGAATTTATATGCCAGAACAATGGATGAATAAAAGCTGTTGGTTGTCACCAGGGACCATCTGCCTGTCCATGAAAAGAGAATTTTGGAATCAGACCACCTTTGTTTTGCTTAGGAAGAGAAGAAGAAAATATCTGTTCATAGTTCAAAATCTAGAGAAAGACAATCCAGCTGGAATTGACAAATGTCCTAAGGGAAAGTTTTAATTTTAAGTCAGGGTTAGGCAATATGGAAGCCCATCATCAGGGAAAATTAGTAGAACTTTTTTAATACAGCTTTGGCTTTTGTATTTTGCTTTCTTATGCACATAACATGAAGATGAGATGCTTATTTTCAGGGCTCCAGTTCTGGTTCTTTTTACCCCTGTATAACATAAAGCAAAAATGCCAGAATGTTGAATGTATGACTTCTATTAGCCCTTGATACCGTGGTTAAAATTCTGACTTTGAGTTTTAAATTAAAAAACCACCTTTGACTCACAGCAAATATGAGTCAAAATGTAGGCTGTATGGGTGAACCCTAGTTACAATTCAAGTCCAAGACCTGAATTAATACCCTCGTGTGAACATAGATCAAGACATTCTCTGTTAATGGAGATCCCAGGAAAAAAATGAAACATTGAGAAAGAATAACGCTTTTTCTTTCCTGAATTGTTAGGCATTTTAGGTGGTGGACTCAGTGTCTGAATGGTCTTTGTCAGCCTCTTTAGGAGTGAAGTACTGGAAATGGTGGGGAAATGCACAGTCTTTTCTGCATTTATGAGGAGGAAGTAGTTGAAGTTGATAACACTTTCAGTCTTTGTGACGAAGCCTCTCTGATCCGAATTTTACCCAGCAGTTCTCAAGCCACAGCTTGAAATACTTTTGGAAATACTCAGGAAGAGAAAATCCCAGGGAAAACCTGTTTTCCTCATGTAACTTTTTTGCCAGACATTTTCAGTTTGCAATTTTGATTTTGTCACCATCCCTTAGGAAAGTGTTCTCTGGAGGAGCAGGAGAGAGTCAAACTCCACAGGGATATGTAGGATTAAGCCATAAATGCTGGCTGACTGGTGTCCTTGAGTCTACTCCTGAGATCACTTTTATTCTTCATAGTATTATTTTGGTATAGTTTTTAACAATGCTTCACAACAAGATAGAACCTTTTCTTCTGGCTTACTTCAACAAATTTTGTTGTGTGCCTTTCCCTGATTGCAACATCAACAGCTTCTTACAAGCAGATACTCACAATTTCTAGATTAATTTCAGCTAGGTGCAAAGTCTTAGTGACCTACATGCTTATGTAAGTGACAATTGCTACATGCTAATGTAGCAAATCAAAGTTTAAACTGAATAATAAGAAATGAAGAATGTAGTTTCATACTGAAAACATCTTGACTGTAAATTAAAACAAAAAATTATTTTTTCTATAGTTTCTATTATTCTAAGCTAATTTTTTACTGCTTAAGTAAAATTATTGAAGTTTTTCTATGAAAACTAAAATAAAATTCTCTATCATTGAATAAACAGATCTTTGATATTGTAAGAAATTTTAAAAATAGAATATTTTATCAATTCAATACTCAGTTACAATGCTTTGCTATTAATTTTTTGAGCAAAAAATTTCAGCTAAGAAATTTTATACACTCTAAAGACAATATGTGCTAATGTTAATGAAACTATCAAATTCTTGGACACTTCTGTTCTTTCCCAGGGCTAAGTATGCTGTTTTTGTGACTAATGTCACATTTGGTGCTCTAGTGACAGGAAGAAAGTACGGAAAACTAATGTCATAAACTTTAAAGATATATTCTGTGTCTTAAGGGAATTGTCATTGGCTGTCAGAAATGATAATTTAGTGTTGACAAGTTATTCATAATTTACCCTGTTTGACAAATTGACAATGAAAGATATATTTTATTTCCTAATAGTGTTGGGTTTGGATTCCTTTGGTTGGGCTTTTTTTGTTGTTGTTGTTGCTGCTTTCTTTGTTTGCCTGTTTGTTTGATTTTTTTTTTTGTGGTGGGGGGAAGGGTTTGTTTGTTTTACAAAAACTATTATTTTTATAGCCAGATTTCAAAATATTCAAAAGGAGACATTATCTCTGCTGCTATCTTCCTTTTTTTTTTTTTTTTTTTTTTTTAATTACTGGATAATTTAGGCTGGAATGTATTGTTTGGAAGTCATATATGCTAACCTGTTTCTCAAAGCAGAGCTATCACTAGAGCTAATGGATCAGGTTGCTAGTAGAACTTTGTAAGTCTTCAAGGACAGAGATTCCACAGCTCCTCTGGACAACCATTTCTAGTGCTTCAGCACATTTAGTGTGACTTGACTTATAATCTCTCTTCTTCAGCCAGAAATAGATCAGTTTCTTTTTTTTCTAACATTACAGTCAGCTTTCTAATTTTTTTTTCCTATATATTTTTCAGGTCACCTAACTTACCTCATGGGGTCTCAGCCAGTCAAGACCATCTTGTGAGACACAGGCACAGTGCAGAGTAGAACTAATATTACCAAAGCTATTTGCAGTTTAAATTTGGAGATAGTAAGGTCTGCAGCATGCTAAGACAAAGAATAATATTTCAGATGAAGTCTTTAATATTTGTGTTATAGACTTTGAAAAATATTCCATTTTTGAAACTTTTCTTTGAAAATTTCTTGATAATCTGAATGAAGAGCTGAGGACATCTAAGGCTCCTTCACTTGCCAGTTTACACAGGATAATAAAAAAAACCACAACAGGAATAATACACAGTGAAGCACCATCTATATATGTCACTAGAGGAATGAAATGGCAATATCAGAGGACACAGGGAACTTAAAGGAATTTGTACCCTTGTTTGTTATTTTGGCAGCAGTTGGTTTTCTCTTTATTTCCTGGTTTTTTTTTTAAATCATAGAAGATGCTGAGTTGGAAGGGTCCCACCAAGATCAAGTGCAACTCCTGGCCCTGCACAGGACACGCCAAGATTTACACCATGTGCCTGTGAGTGTTGTCCACACGCTTCTTGAACTTAGACAGGCTTTGTGTTGTGATTGCTTTCCTGGAGAGCCTGTTCCAGTGCTCAGCCACCTTCTAGGTGAAGAACTTTTTCCTGATATCTGACCTAAACCTTCCCCAACTCAACTTCATGCCATTTCTTCAAGTCCTGTCACTGGTTATGAGAGTGAAGAGATCAGTACCTGCTCCCCCGCTTCTCCTCATGAGGAAGTTGTAGACTGCAACGAGCTCTCCCCTCAGTCTAATCTTCTCCAGGCAGAACAAAAAAGCTGCTCCTCATAAGGCTTCCCCCTAAGACCCTTCACCATCTTCGTGGTCCTGCTTTGGATGCTGTCTAATGTCTTAGTATCTTTCTTATATTGCAGTGACCAAAACTGCACACAGCATTAAAGGTGAGGCTGCACAAATGCAGAGTAGAGTAGGACAATCACCTCCCTCGACCGGCTGGTGATGCTTTGCCTGATGCCCCCCAGGACACAATTGGCCCTCCTGGCTGCCAGGGCACACCTATTGACTTATATTCAACTTGCCAATGACCAGGACCCCCAGGTCCCTTTCCACAGTGCTGCTCTCCAGCCTTTCATTCTCCAGTCTATGCACACAACGAGGTTTGACCCATCCTAGACACAGAATCCTTCTCTTCCCCTTGTTGAACTTCATACGATTGGTGATTTCCCATGTCTCTAATTTGTCAAGGTCTCTCTGCAGGACCTCTCTGCCCTCGAGGGAGTCAACAGCTCCTCCCAATTTAGTGTCATTAGCAAACTTAGCATTCCTTCAAGCCCTGTGTCCAAGTCATTAATAAAGATGTTGAAGAAAACTGGGCCTAAGATGAAGCCCTGTGGAACCCCAATAATGACTGTATGCCAGCCTGATGTTACCCCATTCATTATAACTATTTGTGCCCAACCTGTGAGCCAGCTGCTCACTCACTGCGTAACATGATTATTCAGCTATTTCAGTTTGTTTCAGGCATTAGTCTCTGAGTTGATTCTGAGTGGATTCAAGTTCACTTTTGAGCTACTTAAAATTAGGATTTGCAAAGCAGTTGTGAATGCCTGAGTGTGAGTATTTGTATGTATGTGAGAGAGAAAATATATGCACAGTTCTGTGCAATAACAGACAGAGTTACAAGGAACATCATAATCCTAGTAGATGGAACAATTGGTTGTCACAGATTTCTTGCTCTGAAAGAGTTGCTTTGGATATCTTTTCAGCATTCAGCTATGCTGACATCTCAGATAGAACTTGAAAAAAACATTCCAAACATTTCTAGTACTCTGGTGGAAATATATGAGAGACTTCATGAAGCCTAGAGGCCTTGCTACCACTTCTGATTTCATGTGAAAGGCACAGAGGTTTTTTCTTCTTTCTCCTATCTTTACTAGTAGCTGTAGTGATATTTACTGTAATTAAGCTTTTGCAGTATGTGATTTGAATATTCATAGTTATGAGGATTCTCCCTCTTAAAAAAATATCCTTTCTCCTAGAAAACATCTTAAAACATCACACATTTAAGTTCCAAAATCTTACACACTAACAACTTCCCTCTGGGCAGAAATAATTTTTGGTTTACTATGGGGATGCAATTACTATGGGAATAACATTCAAGATGGAAAATCACCATAATTATAAGCTATTTTTTAAGAAAAAAAAAAAGATGTGATTCTTATTCAGTCATGTATTTTTGTAATGATTGTATCAATCAATTAAATATTTAATACAGAAAAGAATGCCAGATAACATTTTGGTCTGATGTATGACTAGCCCAGACATACTGCAAATCATATAATCAAAACATTCTCCCATGATTATTGTCTCCTACAAGACACAGAGGAAGAACCAGGAGAAGGCAGAGACATCCCTCATAAGATGGTAGCCTACTTTCCCCTACATACCTGTAAATATCTAAAGAAAAAAGGGCAAGGCTGTGGTAAACGATATCTTCAGGCCCAGAGCAGGAGATGAGTTCAAGAGAGGGGGGAGACTGATCCAATGTATTTTTTCAGCAGTTTAGTAGTTCATGCACTGACTCAAATACAGAGCAGTGCCTTAAGGCAATGTCTAACCAATTGCCACTAGGTCTAGTTTAATTTTCTACTATCAAAGATGTTTGAGGTTACAAAAATGTTACTGTTTTACTGTTCCTGGAACATGCTGCTTGTTGGGGAAAAGTATGTTTTATCAATACAGTTTAAAAGTTGATTTATGTGGCTAATATTACACAGGTATTATGACCTAGTCTGAAGTTAGGCTTTTTTAAGGAAAAGGAGCAGAGTAATTGTAAATATTCTGGCTAAACCTGCACAGCTGATTCTCAGTACCCAGGATTATGTTCCACCGCTGTTCAGCTTACTAATATTTATGTAGGCACAAGCATTCTTTTAGATGGTGTAGCTGCTTTTATCCCACAGCAACTTAGGGGATACTGTGTTCCCCAGTGTCTGTGTTGCTTGCAGTCACCCATTTACATTGAATGTACTGAGTTTGAAGACATTCAGTAATGTAATACTTTTTGGACAGAGTTCTGAATTCTCCATTCATTTGTTTCTATCTATTCTCTCTTTCTTTTCACTCTGCTCTGAAAACTGGCAATGTCTCCAAAGACACATGGGGTTGTTTTGAATGCTTTTCCGTCAGTCCGTAGTCTCCAGGGTGATGCTGCTGTTACGCAAAGAAGCAACCAGTCAAACACAAGATACACTCCACTTAATTTTGTTTAAAGTACCCAACTGAAGCACATGGAAAAGATGTGCCCAGCTCAGGGGAAAACACTCAAAGAGACGCAAAATGAGACAGATACAGGTATTGGATGCTCAGCTTGCCACACCACAAGGTCCTCGTAGGGTGGTGGTGTCTGGGCAGCTGCGACACAGTTTGTACAGCCCGACTTACCTTGCAGGAAGCCTTTGGTTATGCCCTACCAAGGCTTATGGGGCTTAAGCCACATCCCTGCTGTAAGCCTCTGCGGCTGCCAGGCCATGTCACCCTTGGAAATTGGCACCCTGGCACACCAACCTGGCCCAGAGAGGCCTTATGGGCTAGGCCCGCATTTTTCTTGACTAGGGCATTCCAAACACTTTTCTGCTGCTCTTTGCTGACTTATTGCAGCCTTGTCCTGTTTTCACTCATATACCCTGTAAACTACCAGAATTTACCTGAGGCTGAACAGCAGCACTAGGAGTTACTATTGCTAATGTCTACCAAAAGCATTTGACTTCCTCTATAGTTCAGAGAGAACTGGGTATTTTTTCTGCCTTTCTTAAATGTACATTAAAATGAGATTGGTACTATCCTAAGAGTGTGTTACTCTTACTGTAAAAAAAAGCTTGTAAAAATAGCTCAGCCACAGGCATTTATGTTCCAGGTGTCTACCTGGGATGAGGAAAGCCCACAAGAACCTCTTCAGAAGTCATCTGTGGTTCACGAAATTTGGTGAGTGATGTGTTAGATTACATAATATATTATGTCCTCCTGAAATCTATATTTAGAAAGTCCATATAACTGATTTTTCCTACTACCTTTTTCAACCTTTTCTCCTTTAGCTGTCGCAAAATTAAGCTGAAAGATTCATGCTTGTGCAAAGATCGTGGTCATTAGGAAACTGGACCCTATTCACCTGGGTACTTAAACCCGTGCATTTGTAGTTTTAATATCTCTCATATCAGGGTTCATTCCACAAGAGCAAAGAAAAATAGAGGAGAAAGGATTCACACTATTACTTTCTCACATTCTGCTTTATAGTTATGAAGAAAAGAAAGAAAAGGGAAGGGTCAATATATTTGTTTTAAAACATTTTCTTATTATTTTTGTTCCTGTAGCTGCCATACAAGATAAAAGCCACAGAAGACTCTGGCTGTAATACTCATAGTCATATGGAGAGAAATAACTTCTCTCTGTGGATTAATTTGTTTCAATTATAGTATATAGAAGCTTCACTTTCACGAAGTTGTTTTTTATATTTCCTGTGTATTTTACTGTGCAGCTCTTTTTCTGTATTACTAAAATAAATAAAAAATAAAGGCGAAAAGTCAATTTGAAGTATGTTTCACATTTTAAAGCAAATGACTAAGTTTGTCCTTGCATTAGAATTAATTAGACATGTCTCTACTTTTGCAAAGCATTTTCAGGGGAATTGTAGTTGATAGACATTTTGAACGAAAACAGTTCATAACAAGATCAATAACATGACTTTCTAATTAAGAAGTTCTTGCTATTAGTCAAGTACTCACTATAATCATTTTAACTCATTTACCAGCAGGGGGCTCACGATTAAAATTTGGAGGGTTTGAAATGCAAAAGCCAACTGCTGTCTCCTTGTTACAAAAAAAATATTGCTAGGATGCTTGACATTTTAATACAGTAGACTGTCAAAAGACATCCAGCAATACTGCTGTTACACCAAAGGCTGTTAAAATGAATTGCTAAATGTCCCTCTAGGAGCCTCTCTGATTACAGATATTAGATGATTTTCAGCTTAAATATAAACCTAACAGATTTAACATGTAACAGATAAAACAGCATGAGAGATACTACTGGCACCAGGCTGTTTATAGTCCGTCACTGTAGGTACACTATTCATATAGTGCTGATTCTCTAGCACCCACTGCCTAAGGTTTCCCAGGGCATGGGCCATTTTCCAGTTAACTATAAAACCAGAAAATGTTCAGCTACTGCAGAAAAAAATGTTCTGGAGTGATGGTAAAAATTTATATGTCATTATTATGGAAAAGAACTGTTTCTCGATTTTTTTTAGTACAGATGGGTCTTTTTCATGGACTGTGGATGGAAAGCTTCCAATCTCTTTGGATCTGCCTTGGTAAAACACAATTTAGTGCTGCTATGCTGGCAACGTAGTAATTAGCATCACACACAGAGTGAGCCTATTTGTCTCTCTGTGATAAATATAGTGTACACAAACAGAGGATACTCACATGAACATAAATATATGTTGACAGCCCTATAATAAAGATGAATTACTTTTATAAGTCCAGTAGCATGCAAAGTTTTTCTGACCAACTTAGAAGCATTGGTATGTAAAGTAAACTGTAAAGCATTTGTGATTAAAATGAAAATGTAAGAAAATATATAGAAGAAAGTTTAGTAACAAAAATAAAAGGGAAATACCAGTCCATTTCAGTGTGTTCTAATTTTGTGATAGATTATCCTGTTCAAATCAAACCAATATTTGATTGTTTGAGTTGTGGACTGGACAAAGGATAAACTCAGGCTCAGTCAGAACTACTTTTTTTGTCTTTTAGTGGTTAAGTGTGTGTGTGTGTGTGTGTGTGTCTGTGCGAAGAATGGAAAACGCTTGCAGATATTAAAATACAATTATTTAAATACGATTTTGAATTTCTGAAAATTTTCAATAGTTATATAATAAAAGTAAAGGTAATGAAAGAGTGAATTTAGAACCTGCAACGGGTAGTGGAAATATTTCCTAAACTATTTAGTATGGCAGTAGTCAGAAAGCTCAAGCAAGATGTACAATCCATCTTTATGGAATTAATCTGATTTTTTTTTTCTTTGAGAGTAAAGAAGAGAGAGAAGATTTCAGTTTTTATGCCATAGCCATAATACATTCCCAATAACATACATTTTAAGACAAACCTTAGTCTCTGCTGTTGATATTGTTCTTCTCTACAGTAAATATTTAAGTGTTCTTTAAAACATCAAGGAAAAGCTTAGATCTGTAGTTCAGTTGTTTAGATCTACACTTATCTTCCAGATCTTACTAGAATGTCTATTAAATATTTAGTAAAGGTAGAGCAGAGTCACTAGGAGAGGCTGACAGCATCTTTTCTCCAAGAACACTATAGGATAGTTGAGTATTCTCACTGTATATCATGGCTGAGATCCTTGCATGAAAGCAAAGCACTTTTGTCATGGGCTTTGGGTGAGTGCCCTAGTCACTAGGTTACAGGATAAAAAAAAACAGTCAGAGCCTGTGCTATAGGATTGCAACTCCTCTCTTGTTGGTTTTGCCTTAGAGCTGGGGTGGCTTTTGTTACAAATCCTTCCAAAACAGAACATTCCACAATAGGAAAGTGATTCATTCAGTTCCCTTTACATCTCACTGCTTCAAGAAGAATTTTCATTAGAAGGGCATTTTTTTCCCAAGTAATTATAGATTAAACATACAGAAAATAGTATCTGATCATTAAACAAGCCTCCTGCGTGACTCAGATTTAAGTATTTCATTTGTTTGTCTTTGTAGTGGTTTGGTATGAAAAGCAATAATTTGTGCTTGTCAAAAAATTCTTCCCAGCCCAAGGAGCAGTATTGGATTTTTTTAACATTATTTACAATGCAAAATAAATTAAAAAAAAAATTCTGTTTCTTCTGGCAATTACTTCAATAGGTAACACTTAAGGTGAGCTAGAAAGAAAAATAAGTATGCAATTTTTAAAAAAAATCTAGGAACTTTGACATTTGTTTTAATGTCATTATAGAATGAAATTAATGTCTTTCAAAATCTCTAAAAATACAGGTATAATGAAGGTATGAAAGGCTCCAGTTCCTGCTTGGACAACAGTCCATCTGTAAGGGCTCTTATGATTCTTTTTTTTCTTCCTCACAGCCAGACTAGAAAGTGTAGTTCTTATATCACCCAAGGATGATCTGTGTGTGCAGGAATCCATGTTGCCTATGGTGGAAATGGCATTCAGGAACTGAAGAACACTTCATGTCACAAAGAAAGTTCAGAGTTCAGGGTTTCCACAAAGAAACATGTATTTGAAAAGAAAAAAAGGAAGTAAGAATACTCTATACTAGTCACTGTCAGTGTCGATGTTTTCCTTTCTTTTAGATTTTAGTTTCTTTGATACTTTTATCTAGTGTCATTAAGCTATGTCTCAGCACTTTCCTTGCTAAACTATAGAAATAAATGTCTCGAAGCTTCCCCACTGCATTTAGTCTTCTAAGTATTTAGTCCTGTTTTTCTTCATTTATATATTTGCACTTCCATTTGACAATAGCCATAATTAAGTGTATACACACAGCTGACACTCTAAATTAAAACAAAAAACCAACCAAACAAAAAACCAGTTTCCACATGCTAAAAGCAAAAATAAAATTATTTTCTATTCTCACTCACAGTAAGAATTTTTTTTTTAATAAAAGAACATCTATCTTCTGACACAGCTGTAATGGATACTATCATTTAGTGTTGTTTTTAGCAGTTCCTAGATGCAGCAATTTATATTACAGGGAGAGTGCTGCAAGGTATCATGGGACTTGTAGTCCTTCAGTACTCTGTTGCACATGCTCAATGGAGTGCTTGAATGTTATTGGTTGTTAAGGTCACATGTTATGACGTTGACAATTTGAATTGTCTATATAAGCTCCTGTTTGTTCTTAATAGATGGGATTCAGTTGATTGAACCAAGGGTGACTGGGTCCATGGCCACAAGTGCTACACCTAGATATTTTCAGAATCATTAGGTTCAATTGTTTGCTTCCTCAGATGTGCAGTTGGCTGAATTAAAACACATTTTGTGCAAATATTTTTACTTCATTAAGTAGTCTATATTTCTATAAATAACTGCCTTATTGACTATTTTCTTCTCTTTCTGACAACCTTTTTCTCTATAAATTTTATCAACACTGCATTTAGGTTTTTACTGTGCATCACTGCTAAGGTGCTGAAAAAGATGCGGCTAATCCTGATGCACGTCAACTAGAAACACTGCTACTAGATTGCACTTCCTGATGGTGGCTGTTATATTTGATTCTGCAAATTAGCAGAATCATAGTATCACTGTAAGGTTGAAGTTGGAATGCGCCTCTGGAGTTCATCTTGCCCAACTTCCCTGATCAAGCAGGGGCACCCTGAGAGAGTTGTCCAGGACCTTGTCCAAATGGCTTTTGAATATGGCCAAGGATGGAGACAGTGCAACCACTCTCATCAACCTGTGACAGTGTGTTGTCATCTTCACAATAAAAACTGTTTTCTGCTCTTCAGGCAGAACCTTTTGTGTTTCAGTTTGTGTCCATTGCCTCTTGTCCTGTCACTGGGCACTACTAAAAGATCTTGGCTCCGTTTTCTTTATATCTTCCCTTCAGATACTCACATGCATTGATCAGAGCTTCTTAATCCTTCACTTCTCCAGGCTGAACAGTCCCAACTACCTTAGCCTTTTCTCATGGAAGAGTTGCTCTATTATTCTTTTTTTTTTTGAGATGTCTTTAGCAGCAGCAAAGATCTATGGTTTGAATCTGCAATTTCTTGCTCAGGAGCCTTCAGAGTCATGGTAGTCCTTTGCTACACTCTCTGCCATATCTCCATGTCCCTCTTATACCTATGAGCTCCAACCTGGACACAGTACTCTAGGTAAGGCCTCTGCTGAATGGAGGAGAAGGATTATCTTCCTTGTCCTGCTGGCAACATTTCTTCTAAAGTAGGCCAGGACACCATTAGCCTTTTCTGCCACAAGGGCAGATTTGTGGCTCATGTTCCACCTCGTGTCTTCCAGAACACTCAGGTCCTCTTCTGAAAAACTGCCTTTCAGATGGCCAGTGTCTAGTATCTAATGGTACCTGGGGTTATTCCTCCCCAGGTACAGGACCCTGCACTTGCATTTCTTGAATTTAAAAAGGTTCCTCTCTGTCCAGCCCTCTAGCCTGCCAAGCTGGAGACAGGCTGGAGGATCAGCCACTCCTCCCTGTTTTATGTTATCAGTGAACTTGTCGAGGAGGCATTCTACCCCTTCATCCAAGGCACTGATGAGTAAGCAAAACAATACTGGGCCCAGGATAAACTGCTGGGGGGCACAATGAGTTACAATCCTTCAACTAGACTCAGGGCCACTTATCACAACCTTCCAAGACCCTCCATTTAGACAGTTCTCAATCCACTTCATCATCCACTCATCCAGCCCGCACTTCCTGAGCTTTCCTAGGAGGGTATCATGGGAGACAGTGTCAAAAACCTTGCTGAACTCCAGGTAGACAACACCCTCTGCTATCCCCTCATCTATCTAGCTAGTTACCCTTTCATAGAAAATAATCAAGTTGGTTAAACATGATTTCCTTTTGGTGAATCAATACTAACTACTCCTGATCAACCTCTGCCTTCCACATGCTTAGAGATGCCTCCAGGATAAGCTGTTCCATCACCTTTCTGCAGATTGAGGTGCAGCTGAGTGTACTGTAGTTCTCCAAGTCCTCCTTCTTGACCTTTTTGAAGACTGGGGTGACTTTTACTTTCTTCCAGTCCTTAGGCACCTCTCAAATCTGCCAAAAGATGATCAAAGATGATCGCCATTTTACTGTGACATCACATACATGTTATACTCTACTTGTTTTATCATATATATTACATTTACATAGCTCTCTTTATCTGCCACATCTGTTCTTTCAGTCCCTGAAATACGTTTGCTTGATAGGCCATTCTCCATAAAACCTTCTCCCATACTGTAAGTAAATAGAGCACTACATTTTTCAGTATTTTCTGTTTAAGTTAAGAATTTCAGTCTTCAAGGAAGGAAAATATGATATTCCACATTCTGTATATAACGTACAGATCAATAAACCAACATAGATTTAGGATTCTAAGTAGTGAATACTCAGAATAAACTATTTGTGAATAGTCTACAGCCTAGCAATTATTCATACAAATTGAATAATAGGAAAGATTTGTTATGAATTATTCAGCTAACTCTCTTGGATGAGTTTGTGTGTAATCATTTATTAAAATCTTTATAGTATATTCAGGAAGTGAAATGGTATATTTACTTGGTCTAAAACATGATAGTATGCTGGGAGTGGAAAATGTTCAAATAAATGAAATGAGAAAATATATAATTTAAAATAATCAGAAAATGCTTTGAGACACAAATAGAATGATGAAATGATAAGAATATGTGGATATGCAAATTCAATTCTTATAAATAATATTTTATGATGTGGTTCAAGATTAATGAGTTAAGTGTGGTGAAATGATATCAGAAAAAAGTCATGACATTTTGTAGTTGAGGATTCAAATGAACAAAATATGTACGCTGGATAGTTGAACTGAAGCTTGAGAAACAAGATATTTATAATTATTTTCCTAAACTGTGTTGAAATATTAAAGACATAGTGTTTCTGGAACTTATGAAGTTTAGTGTATTGCACATAAAATAATCTAATAAATTCAATCTCTATTAAAAAAAATATAAACGAAGATTTTCTTGCTTGTTCCGCCATATATTTCCAAAATATCAAATGTGGGCTATTTGAAGAAGAAATTAAGTATATCTTTAAAAGGTAGAATTTTTTATTTCTGTGAAGAAGGAAAAAAAACAAACTAAAACCAAGTCACCACCAGCAACTCCCTCCCTCAATCCATAAATCAAATAATTGAAGCCATAAAGCTTGTCAACCAGTTTTTCAGGTAAAGAAATTCCCCTCAGCTTGACTCCCACCCCCTTTACTTTGACTTGACTGGTTCAGAAGGAGTTGTTTTGTGCCCTAGAAGGTAGAAAACATGTGAGATGTGTGGTACTAAGGGAGTTAGATTATTCTAAGTTGTTATTAAACAAGTATTCAATTAATTTGACAGAAGAGAGAGGCTGGAACTCTGTGCCAGGTGGGCTGTGTAGGACTTCAGATTCTTTACCACAACTTATCTGTATTTAACAGACCACCTAAATATTAAAAGTCTACAACAGATGTAAGTTTCCTCTGGAGAAGATTAGTGCAAAATAAAAAAAAAAAAAAAGAAACATTCTGGAATTGAGATTAAAAATCACTTAAATTTGCTAGGTCTCTATACAGTCTTGAAAAATGATAAAATTCCTGGGCATTGCTCTGTTTAGCTGAAACCTTTCCAGATGTGCCTGCCTAATCCACTCTAGCCAAATTCCCTCTGGTTTACAGAAATTAAGGAGACAAGCCAAAATTCTGAGATAAAGCCAGCCCTCTCAGCAGTATAGCTGTGGACAATTTCTTTTGACAGAAAAGTCTAACTTTTTAATCATGTTCAGGTACTATGTGTAAGTTTATAAAAAATATCTGCCCCAAACCCTATATATTTTGTATATTTATTTATTATATTTTATGTACATCTGTATGAATATGTCTGTTAGTATACTCTGGTGAAGCAAAAGTGTCAAGAATCCTTGTTCTTGCATCCTGGTGGTCCTATGTGTATTTGTCTGGTTCTCATATTTCTCACTAACTGTTTGCTTCAGCTACTATAGGAGGTAAGATATGGGTCTAGATTGATTTTTGGACTAAACCAGTGTGACTATTCTTATGTTCTGATATTCAGTGTCTACTCCCAGCTCCATGATAAACCATGCTTGTCCTTGAAGTTACTCTACTACTTGTGATCCACACCCCTCAGTTTCAGACTGGTTTCCCAAGTGACTATTTTGCAGGCAACTCTGATCTAGATGCACTGAGTTATCTCTTGAGGTGATTCAAACCCAAAAATATGCTCTAATCTAAAGTATAAGTAAGAAAAAAAAAAAAAAAAGGTGAAAGTTGTTCCTGAAAGTAACATATTAAAAAAAAAGCAAAGGTGAACATAAAAATATGTAAAAAATTCTGTAATCAGCATTTATTTATTTTTTCCAGATATTTTCTAGAGTGCCTGTACTCCACAATTCACACAGATTATGAGAAGATAAAGAAAGTATAAGAAAGCAACTATTTTGAATTGTAAATTTATTTTTGGTTTCTCTCTTAGGGGCAAAACTCTTAAAAATATGTTTCTTCCTTTTTTTGTAAAATACCTCAGTAATATGCTTAGGTGTAACTTTGGTGTTAAAGAATGCAGTATTTTGATGGAAATAAGCTATAAAAGACAAACCTTAATTAGATCTGTGTTTTCTCTGCCTTAGGTTATAGCTTGATTACTTTAATAATTGAGTTTCATCATCATAATTACTATAATAACGTAACGTGTAGATTCCCCTAACTCACAGTTATGCCTTCAGGAGGATATGGTCATAGAGTTTTCTCCATGTCATGAAGAGTGAAGCGAGGTACATAAAAGATAAATGATTTGATTAATGGCACAGAAAACATTTGTGTGAGAACAGGGCAATAAGGACATAATTTTGTTTTTCCTGAATCCTAGTGCTCCTTCTATTAACCTTTATGTCAATCAAAATATTTAAATATATGAATCTCCATTGTTGCAAATGTATTTTTATAGTTGCAAGATTTTTTTTTCCAGTGGAGAAGCAGACATAAACATTGCCAGAAGCTGTGAGAAAGACATCAGCGTACCAGAAGACAAGTCTTAACTCCAGGCGAAGTTATACATGTTATGACCAGTATTTAAGTGCACATTTAATCCAGACCCAGTCAACAATTAGTGATGCTGCTTAACTTGAGTCCTGTAGGCCAGAACAGTTAAAGCAGCTGTAGACATTTAAGTTACTTACACGCACAGAGTGTGTGTAAGAAATTAAAACTCAAAGAAAGAGAGCGAACCCAGAGGAACAGGTATTGATTCTTCATAGAAATGTTTTATTGTATGAGATGGTTCCAACCAAATTGATTTATAATCCCATAATAGGGTGGCAGTAGTAGCTTAAAATGTTATAGCATATACACAGAAGAGTAGCTATTTCACATATAACAGCGCTGGGGGAAAGGAGAACGAGCCAAATAATGCCTCTCTCTTTATAAAAAACACTTTCACTCCCAGCTGAAAGGCTGAAAAGAGATTTAAAGGCAGCCAGGAGCATTTTGGTGTTTCTCACCACACCTCACCTGACAAAACTGCAGCTCTAGTGTGTATTTGCCTCTGTGTGTAGATGTGGCAGCAGTCTGATGCAGTAGCAAGCACAGTTGATTTGTCATGAGCAGACTATCTCCCCTTCCTCACATTCTTACTTCTCCTTGTGGACCAGATGATGTAAATCTTCCTCTATAACTATAAAAAGATCTTGAACTTAGCTGAGACCCAGTTTCTTATCAGGACCAAAGCTCTGCTTAGCCCAGCTGAGAGAAAGGAGAGAAAATAAAGTGGTTTTTAAATCTAGTTAGTGACAATATTTATCATTATTCTTCTTACAAAATAAGAACTGACAGTGAAATGTTTGAAACCCCCTAGGGTAATAACTTTCTCAGGCTTCAGAAATGCCATGCTGTTGCTATAAATCAAAATGCTGTGTGTTTTCATTTCCTTTCCTGTAATTAAAAGTTTACTTTGATGTTTAAAAGCAAAAGTATACCCAAGAGTAGAGTAGCTAAAAAGTGTTCATATTTAACGCTTCTGTAAAACAATGCAATTTATCTCTTTTAAATAATAGAAATAGAAACAAACAAACAAACAAATCCAGAAGCTAACTAGTGTTTAAATCTTTCCTGTAAAATGTTTGCTATAACTAGTCCTTCCTTACAGACAGAAGCAAACCCCAAGAAGTTAAAACTGGAGCAGACCACCATCTTGTTTAGAAGAAATTAAAACTGTTGGACAGTGCATAGGTTGTTAGAGCATGAAAGCTAAGGAAAGGGCACAGTGTTTGAATTAAACCTGTAGGACTAGGAAAGAATATGGGAGGAGTTACATAAAACTACAGTGAAACACTGCTAGACAATTATGCTATTCTATATTGCATGTGATATATTAGGTTGATTTGGTAAAGTCCTAATAAACTGCAGGATCTGAGAGTGCCTCTTGGTTCTGGACTCTAGTTGTGCCCTAGCTCCATGTCCATGAGGCATCTTCCCCGTCCTTGCTATCCTACAGGGTGAAACGCTGACACACAGGTCAGAAGGCAGCAATGATGAGCTCTGGCTGGTTCACCTATCTGTGGGACTGGGGTCTTAGTAATTCAGTGTAAGCAGATGGTGATGCAAACAACAGAAAAGAGATTGTCTTGGTTTTAATGAGGACAGTTTCACATATTGCATAACTTGGAATTAAAGGCTTTGTAATATTGAGAGGGGCTGAGAGATATAGGACTGTTTAGCCTTGAGAAGGCTCTGTGGCGATCTGATCAATGTGTATAAATATCTAATGGGAGGGAGCAAAGAAGATAGAACCAGACTTTTCTCAAAGACATCTAACGAAATGACAAACTGCAATGGGCACAAGCTGAAATAATCAAGATTCCTCCTAAGCATAATGAAAAACTTTTTTTTTTTAATAAGAATGTTGGGACACTAGCACAGGTTACCCAGGGAGGTGGTGGAGTTTCTGTCCTTGGAGATATTAAAAATCTGACTGAATGAATCCCTAAGAAATCTGTTTTATTTAATGTTGCTTTGAGCAACAGCACTGGGCTAGATGGTCTTTCCAACCTCAACCATTCTCTGATTCTGCAGTTCTGTGATATTAATACATATATGTGCATATATATTCACACATACACACACACTAACGTATGTATCACACACGTCTAAATATATACATACATATACTTATGAACTTGGATATAGTTTAGTCATCTTTAATTTACACATGACGTTAATTACTATATATGGGAAAATTCACCCAGAGGAGGCTTGTATTTGTTAGCATATTTTCTACTTCTACCCTACTATATAATTTTCAGTGAAAGTTCTCTATTAAAAGTGACTGGCTCAAGAGATAGCAAGTAACATCAGCAACAAACAGCTTCTGTGTGTGATTGTGTGTGTGGGTGGCCCTCACAGCTGTAATTCACAGAATGACTGAAAGGAGTTAAAGAGTCAGATGGAAAATTTATTGACTAAAATAAATAAATGAATGTTGGGAAAAATCTTATGGAATATTGCACTTGTTTTTGCTGGAATATAGCTAACCTTCTTCAAAGCAGCCCTTACGGTGCTATATTTTATATTTGAGACCAAAACAGTGTTAATAACACACTGTAGTTTTAACTGCTGCTGAACAGCGCTCACAACAGCACTGTCTCCCCCAGTCTGGGGGTAGGCAAGAGGTTGGGAGGGATCACAGACAGAACAGCTGACTCCAACTCACCCAGGAATTATTCCATGTCATGCTCAGCAATAAAACTGGAGAAGGAGCCTTTCTGTAGTAGCTGGTGCTTGAGAACAGTCTGGACATGGGTCTGCTTATGAAATATGATGAGTCATTTTCTGTACATCACCTTTTTTTTTTTTATTCTTTTCCTTCCATTATTTGACTGCCTTTATTTTTCCCAGGAGGTGTTTTTGGGAGGTTGAAGTAAGGGAGCATCTGGTGGGTGCTTAGAGGGTGAAATTAGATAAGATATTGGGAAGAAATTCTTTGGAATGAGTCGCCCAGAAAAATTGTGGATGCCCCATCCCTGGAAGTGTTCAAGGCCAGACTGCATGGAGCTCTGAGTAACCTGGTTAGTGGACGGTTTCCTGACCATGGCAGAGGGGTTGAAACTAGGTGATCTTTAAGGTCCTTTCCAACTCAAACCATTATATGGTTCTATGATTAGACAAGCTCAACCCTTCACAAATGTGTATGAATAACATATACTCATCACCAGCTATTTTTCTCCCCATATGTTCCCTTACTGATCTTTAGTACCTGCTGATGTGGATGCGCATTTTTATTATCAGGCTGTGATTTTATATTTGAACGAAGTCTGGATGTATTATTTCTGACAGAACTTCAAAGAAAAAATAAAAATACAGTGAAAACAAAATTCAAAATTATTTTATTTGAAAAAATAAAGCATAAGAACTTTATCTATCTCTAATGTGATTTTGTACAATTTAAGCAAGAGTCCAGCAGATCAGATGATGTCAAAGTTTAACCAGACTAATAATAGTTGCTTATTTTGACTTCTAGTTGCCTATTTTGACTTCTCTCCCAGTTAATTGTTTTGTAGCATGAAAAGAATTTGTTAACAAAATATATTGGTTTCCTCAGGTTCTTGTTGAACTCAAATGACACTGGAACTAATTGGCAGTTTCAGCAGGGATGGAGAGGGTTGAAAAGAAATAGAAAATGACAAATTATTATCTCACCTCTAAAAAAAAGGTTCCTGAGCTTTCGAGACCAGTAGCAGGATGCCGAAAACACAATTATGTGGCTTTTACTGCAACTGGTCTGTGGATCTTTAAAAAGAGGATATTTTCTTCTGTCAAGTCTATCAGTATTGGATAAATACAACTTAAGAAAGGAAACTAAAAAGAAAAGCAGCTGTAGAGTTTTGATGAGATATTAAAACACAGTCTTTTGGTTTCTGAAATTTTTAGTATTCTAGCATGCATTTTATTCTTAGATCTGCTTCATTTTGCCGCTAACACATTCCAGTTCAGAAATAAATTGGACATAGCTATAGTTTCGTAGATATATCCTGTATTAAATACTTCTGAAATATTCCAGTTTCTTTCCTGGAACAAAATATTCTCCAAAGTGCCATGAACAGATAGATTTCTTAACAAACCTAACTCTAAGGTAAGATTAAATCTTTCCTAATTATTAGCCACAAATGAAAGTGTATTGTTTGGATGAGGTATTTGAAATCAGATCAAGCATCTGAACTGCAAGAATTCTATGCTAAACTAATTGTCTAGACGTTATCTGTGGCTACAGAATGAATTAAATGGGTAAGTCATTGTCTGTGAGCCCTTTTATTTTTTCATGAATGACAGAGCACCTTGTGTTAAAATAGAAGTTAAGAAAAAAAATTCAATTCTGTGGGGGAGTTTTATGTGTTTATATATATGATAAGTTACATATACAAGGCATGAGTGTCAGTAAGCACTTCAGCATTTTTCCAAAAAGATGGCAAAATGGGAACTTTTATTATTTAAAATCACAGCTGTTGCCCTATTGAGGTCAGTGTAAGATTACTAAGACTTTTGTCCGCGAACATGAGAGTTTATTTCTGTACTTTTAAAAAAACTTCTTTAGAAGCTTCTGGATTTAGTTTAACTATAAGGGAGTCTGGAATCCTGTTTGGTGGACATACCTTTCCATATATTTCCATGTACTGAGATGCTTTCGCCATGCAATATAAGGTTATATATTAAACACACATATACCTATCTAGTCAACGGTTGTATAGATATAGATAATATTTAAATATATTTTAAAAATACAATTTAACATTACCATAATATAATTAATATAATATAATATAATATATAAAATACACATATACAACTTGACATTTGGGAACATGTGAAATCCTGGAATGGAATCTAAAGAATAAAGATTCAAAGAAGACAATTCTAAATAAAGGTGGTGTTGGTTTTTCAGACCCCCACAGGCTCCTCTGACCATATTTATATTGCATTCTAGTTCAGATATATGTTACACTTTGCTATAAATAGCTGGTGTAACACAGGATTAACAGGAAAGATGAATCGGTGATAGAGTAGGGTAAAAAAATAAATCCATGTGCTTTTTTGGTGGGAGGCAGAAATTAGCCATTTTTCACCAATATTTGTTATTTACATTGGGGCTCTGTTTATCATATTTTAATTTCATTATAATTTGATTTTCCAATAACCTTTTCCTCAATAGTTGTTAACCATGATTTAGGAATGCAACACAGAAAATCTGGACTAAAAGTATTTCATCTAGGTTGGTAAAAACAATTTTTTTTGCCACTTAAGTGATAAAGTTCAATATCAGAGATTTCCATTTTGAGTTTGGTTAGTGTTATCTGAAAAAGCTGCTGCTGAATACTATTAACTGCTAGAGATCTCAAATGAATTAGAGTACCAGCTAAATTCAAAGTCACTGGGCTTGTTAAACCAAAGCTTTTATCAAAAATTCATTATCTTTTAACTCAGATTTTAGAAACTAATTTTCTCTTCTTACTGGTAGAGGCCCATTCAAGTTCTGTGGGATCCACTTCGGAATCTCATCCTAACCCAACTTATTTAAGAAATCCAATGTCATTCAGAAACAGGTGCTTACAGCAGCACTTGTGATCCCTGATAAACATCAGTATGTTCCACAGTTGTGGGCTGAATATACCAATGACAATGATAGACAGCTCTTTATGTTGATTACATTTTTGCTGCTTTAAATGCACACACACAAAAAATCACTATATAATTGATATTTGGAACATATATAATAGTTTGTTGTGTTTGCCATCACCAAAAATTATATTTATCAAAACTGATATTCTTCTAACAAAAATTAAATAAAATAATCCTGCCCCAAACAGGGGAAAAAATCAGAACACTAAATTAAGACAAATAGCTTCTTGCTAAAGCATCTAAATGTTAGCTTCAGTAATTTCTTTGCTTAAAAAACAACTTGAGTTCTGCACTACATGAACAATAAATTTTAGCACAAATGTGGGGTTTGTAAGATGAAATTTACACTTGCCTTTAACTCGTAAATATTTCCTTGATTAAATATTACATAGTCGATGACATTAAAGATATGACTCATAAAATTTCTTCAATGAATCATACCAAAACATTAAAGCTTAAAATTATGAATTGCATAAATCCAGCATTTTTCATTTGTATCTTAGTTTGCTGAAGATTTAACTTAAACTATGCAACATATAGGACTCTGTAGAAGCAAACTGAACACAATAATTATAGGGCTATTATTTTTTAGTAATTACTAACTTTGTGCTGATTTGTGGGGAAGAGGCTGGAAAGAAATGTTTATGTAATTCCAATTTCTGAGATGTATCTGTTACATGCATTACAGTAAAAATGCTGTACATATACCAAGGTTGGAGAAAATTCTTCCTGAGTAGCTGTGTGAGCATGTACTGTGGCCACCTAGATCCAAACTCATCCATACAGGCTTGTAAGGTTGAACCAATTATTTTCTGGAATTCAACCATACTTGTGAGTCGGTATCTCAGCCAAAGACTCTTGTTACTCTGGAAGCACCTAGTTCTTTTTGTAGGTCTTCCAAGTCTCTTGTCTGTGACCAGATGGGTATGTTTTCCTCACCTATTCTGCTGGGGTTTTTTTGTTGGGTTTGTTTGTGGGGGTTTGGATTTTGTCGGGTTTTTTGTTCTTTTGTTTGTTTGTTTGTTTTCATTCAGAGCTGTCATTATTAATTGTATAAAGAGACGGAAAAAGGTTTACATTTTTATGTGGATTAATAGGTTCTCCTATCTTGGTATAGTCTCAGGGAATTTGAAGGTAGTGCTGGGTGAACATTGCCTATACAGTATTTCAGGTTTATCTCCTGTCTCCCTGTGACATGTCCATGATCACTCTGGATTAAACTACAGATGTGAATGTACTGCCTACATTCAATTTCTTTTCTATTTGTGTTTATGTAATTCAGACCTAAAGAGCAGTCAAGTCTCATTACTCGTCATCAGGGCTATGCAGTACTCCAACTTCAATGATCTCTTATACTGCTTGAAAATGAATAATGGATTTTCCTTCACGTGGTATAAAAACTGTATTTCTGATAAAAAGTATCTTTCAGACTGAAGGGCTTTATCATACCATATTCAAGTTTCATCTACATTAAAGAGGAAGTTTACCTTTAAACGCTAAATATGTGCACTTAAAATGTACTTCACTCCTTGTGTGGCTGAGACCTTACAGAATTTGGAGCTAAGGCAACAATGTCTTGGAAATGGATATAGTAAGCCCCCACTGACACCAAGTTTGCAACACCATAACCTTTGATGGCTTTGGTCCAATGAAAACTTTGCATTCACTACCCATGCTGTTCATAGACTGTGTAAGGAATAGCAGGCATTTCAGAAAGGAAATAAAAACCCATTAGAGAATAGGGACATATTCAAGTTTATTCATTAGGACATATTAAATCCAGAAACACAGTTTTATAAGGCAGAATAGCAAGTAAATATCTCTACCCATGCTACTCCAGAACTTCACAATAAATAATTGGTCTTTTAAATTCATTTGATTTCTGTGCTAAATTGGAAGAAGATCATTTAGTAGCAAGAGAAGAGAAGGCGGCAATGGTGATGATTTTGTGGTGTCCTTCAGAAACAAGGAGGTTTCGAATGCTTGAATTAAGAATCCCAGGCAGTGATTACAAAGGATTGAGTCTAGGACTAGGACTAGGTGGAAAATACATGACTACTACTCTGAATGTGCTGGGTTCAGTCCCATATAAAGAAGGAGGTTTCTGATGCTAAGAAGGCTGAAATTCTTATTGTTTTTCATTAGGCATGCAACTACAACTTATTCTTGACCTGGCTGTTGGTCTCTATTAGTTCAAGGAAACATTACAAGGTGACTCCAGCAGGATTTATGTTTTGCTGCTGTTCCCAGCTATACTTTTACTGCTTATTGCATGAAGGAATAAGCATAGATTATTGCTCACAAGCTATATATCAAATAACTCAGGAAAGAGGTGTCAAGTATTTTGCCTCACAGATGCCCTTCAGGCCCAGAGACACATTTGTGCATGTATGGGGAAATAAACTGCTGAAGCAACTTTTTCCTCCATTTATTTGCATTTTTCTCTCTACTCCCTAAAGGTAGGGCATAGAAATATATTAATTAGTCTTTATTTCTGGCAACTCTGAGGCATTATAAGGCACAGGGAATTTTTAGCATGACATGGCAGTGCAAGTACAGAACTGTAATTTAGTGCATTAAGTATCACTATATCTCAATAGAAAATAAAACTGAGATGCTGGAAAGCAGTGCCATGGAAAGGGACCTGGGGATCCTGGTCAACAGCAAGTTGAGTATGAGTCAGTATGAGTTAGCAGTGCCCTGGCAGCCAGGATGTCCTAGGGGCCATCAGGCACAGCATCACCAGCTGGTCGAGGGAGGGGATTTTCCTACTCTGCTCTGCACTGGTGTGGCCTCACCTTGAACAGTGTGTGCAGTTTTGGGCACGGCAATATAAGAAAGATATTAAGCTTGATTAGAAAGTGTCCAAAGGAGGGCAACGAAGATGGTGAAGGTCCTTAAGGGGAAAGCCCTATGAGGAGTAGCTAAGATCACTTAGTCTCTTCAGCCTAGAGAAGAGGAGACTGAAGAGAAACCTCATTGCAATCTACAACTTCCTCGTGAGGGGAAGAGGAGGGGCAGGCACTGATCTCTACTTTATAGTGACCAGTGACAGGACCCAAGAGAATGGCCTGAAGTTGTGTCAGGGAGGTTTAGGTTGGGTATTAGAAAAAGCTTCTTCACCCAGAGGGTAGTTGGGCCCTGGCACAGGCTCCCAAGGGAAGTGGTCACAGCACCAAGCCTGACAGAGTTCAAGATGCGTTTGGACAATACTCTCAGGCACATGGTGTGACTCTTGGGGATGGTCCTGAGCGGGTCTGAGGGTTGGAATCAATGATCCTTGTGGGTCCCTTCCAACTCAGCATATTCTGTGATTCTGTGATATAAAATCATAAATATGCATCTCTGAAGAACAACGGAGAAAAGGACTTTGCAAGAGGAACACTTTTCCTCTCAGACTTAATATACAACACATTTGAATAAAAGCTCCCAAGTTCCTTAAAATGATCATCTCACTCCATGAGGATCAGCACAGCCAAGTCAGATATGGCAACACACTTTCTGAGCCCTTTTTAATTAAGAATGGTGTCAAACAAGGCTGCGTTCTAGCTCCTACCCTATTCACCGTCTTCTTTAGCATGATGCTCCAAAGGGCCACAGCAGACCTCGATGATCAGGACGGTATCTACATTCTATATCGTACCGATGGAAGCCTGTTCAATCTAAGGCGACTGAAGGCCCACACGAAGACCTGAAACCATCTTGTCCGAGAGCTGCTCTATGCTGATGACGCCGCCCTTGTTGCTCACACAGAAGCAGTTCTGCAGCGTTTAACATCCTGCTTTGCAGATGCTGCTGAGCTCTTTGGGCTGGAAGTCAGCTTAAAGAAGACAGAGGTCCTCCATCAACCTGCACCTCAGGAAGTCCCCCGTCATCCCCACATCATCATTGGCCAATCAGAACTCAAATCAGTCCAACAGTTTAATTGCCTAGGTAGCCTCATCTCAGATGGCAAGATCGACGGAGAGATAGACAACAGGTTAGCAAAGGCATATAGTGCTTTTGGGAAACTCCACAAAAGAGTATGGCATAATAAACACTTGAAGAAAAGTACCAAGATCAGTGTTTACAGAGTCATAATGTTGTCTACTCTCTTGTATGGTTCCGAATCATGGGTCATCTACCGCCACCACCTGCGTCTCCTAGAACGCTTCCATCAACGCTGCCTCCGTACGATCCTAAACATCCACTGGTCAGATCATGTGACCAATACATCTGTTCTAGAGCAAGCAGCAGTCACAAGTATTGAGGCCATGATACTGAGAACAAAGCTGCGATGGGCAGGGCACGTCTCCAGGATGAAGGACCACCGCCTCCCTAAGATCTTGTTTTATGGTGAACTTGCCACTGGCTACCGCATGAGAGGAGCCCTGAAGAAAAGATACAAGGACTTCCTGAAACAACATCTCAGCCTTGGCCATATTGACCACCATAACTGGTCTACTCTGGCCTCCAATCGGGAGGCCTGGAGACACACCATCTATAACGCAGCTGTCTCCTTTGAGAACGCCCGCAGGATCACTCTTGAGGAGAAAAGGCAATGCAGAAAGAACTGTGTCTTGCAGAATACACCATCTAAGGAATCTTTCTGCTGTGCCTTTTGCAATCGGATATTTCTGTCATGTGTTGGCCTCATAAGCCACCAGTGCTCCTGCAACAAATGTGGATAGAGCCTTCCCAAATCTTCGTTCGCGAAGCCTAGCCATGATGATGAATAAAAGCTAAGGACTTCCTGTTTTAACAGGAATCTGTAGCTTTACACAAGTTAACATTTACTTTCCATTTTAATTGTGAATGGAAAAAAATAGTACTAAAGTTGTTGGCTATTTATCAGTGTTTATCAGTGTTTATAGTTATGTGAAGCTTTCTGGAGAGTTCACACTATAAAGGTTAAAGTAGCTACTTATAAATACTTTCAGTGATGACTGGATTCTGCATGGATTTCTGGAATTGCATAGAAATTTTTGTCTAGGTTTCTGTCTGTCATGGCTACAGAGACTGTAATATGACTCAACTATTTTCCTACTTTATGTTTGCTATACTAAGTCTTTGATAAAATTTCTAATTTGCAGTAAAATCAAAGGAATATGAATTTTTAAATATTTACACACTCTAAGTTTTACCCCACATTACACATTATTGAGATTAAGATTTAATTTACAATATATAAAATAGCTCTGATGGTGGGAGTTGATTGCTATTTGTTATTTTTTTTCATCAGTTGTTCCCCGTTATCCCCAAGAACTGAAAATATACAAACAGAATTCTATTATGTCTAGTACTACTTGTCTTTTAGACTCTTAGTCCTTTCTTTTCTGACTCTTTCCTGCCTTGCCTCAATCATCTAAAGCCGTACCTGCTGCTTCTGTCTTTTTTCCCTGAGGACATTCATTTATTCCGTGTTCTTTCACTGCTTTTCTATTTTCTGTCTTTAGAAAGTTTCATTGACAAAGAACTCGTCTACTTTCATAACTAGTTTTCTTTTGATATTGTCACCTTAGAAGGATGTGATGCTGAGGTCAATAACAGACAAGAGAAATACTAATCATCTAGCAAGACTGAAAATTTTAAATAATATGCCAATAATGGATCTTAAAAGAAATTGGATAGTCAGTGCTTTCATTTTCACTGAAAAGCTAGTGGTAAAAAATGTCATCACAGTTAGGTAGAACTGCTCCATAAGATAGTTCTTAAATTTCTGCTGTAACAGTGAACCTACAGGGAAATAAATTGTCTTCATAGTACCAGAACCTCTTCACAACACTACAGAGAAAATTTTGGGGTAAGGTAAGTATTAGCTATTAGGAAATTAGTGATTTGACTGTAACTCTAATACCATTTGCAGATAGCAAACTTTAAAAGCTAAAAAATTTCCATCATGCAATTGAACAAAAATACCATAATTTATAGCATTAGAGTTTCAATTCCTTCCTCTACATTTCAGTGGAAAAAACCTCACACCAAAATCAGAAATACAGCAATGCCCTTGCAGATACACATAATTTGTTATTGTCTGACAATATCAGTGAATTTAAACTGGATAAAGAATCCCTTTCCTCTAGAAAACAACGCTTTTAAGCCGTTTGTAAAAAATGGGTGAATTTTCTGTTGGGATGTGTCAGCTCACTGAATCTGAATTTTTCCACAAGGTGGAATGTAAAAAGTAAACCTTACAGAGGGGAAAAAACACATATAGAACAAAGAAGACAAATTAAAAGAAAAATAGAAATTTCTTAGCACAAAGGTGCCAATACTTTAAGCTTCAGGACATTCATTTTGAGTAGGGATAACTCCAGACTGATAACCCAGGTTCCTTGACATGCTGAGATCACAGCAAATGATTTTCTACATGTCAAGCAAGTGTTGCTATTAATTCTTAATTCTGGCATGAATCTCTTCTCTCTTGCACTGTTTAAAACAGTTTTGAGAATACGGCATCATGTTCTAGGGAAGTTCCCCAGATATTGAACTAGTCTCTCATTTGACTTTTTGACATAAATTTTTGAAAGGCCTTATGTAAAGGTATGTGGAAGGACAGTGTCTTCTCCTTTAAGTGTATCTGTTCATGGACCTTTTTCAGTGCAATGAGGGGTAATAAAATGCACTGGGTTTTGGCTGGGATAGAATTTAATTTTTTCATAGCAGCTTGTATGGTGCTCTGTTTTGAATTTTTGTTGAAAACAGCTAGAGCTGAGCAGTGTTTACACAGCAACAAGGCCTTCTCTGCTTCTCACTCCACCCCACCAGTGAGTAGACTGAGGGTGAACAAGGAGTTGGGAGGGAAAGCAGCCAGGACAGGTGACCCAACTGACTTTCAACCTCTTCAGGATCTGCTTGGTAAAGTACATGGGATAAAGTCCTGAAGGGAAGAGAGGCCCAGGAAACTGGTGAATATTCAAGGATCACCTTCTTCAAGCTCAGGAGGGATGCATCCCAATAAAGTGGAAGTCAGGCAAAAATGCCTGTGTGGATGTACAGGAAACTCTTGAACAAACTCAAACACAAAAAGAAAGTCCACAGACAGTGGCTGGTAGGACAGGTATTCTGGGAGGAATACAGAGACATAGCCTGAGGAGTCAAGGATCAGTTTAGGAAAGCTAAGGCCCTGGTAGGCTTACATCTGGCCAGGTATATCAAGAGGAACAAGAAAAGCTTCTTTAAGTGTTTTGGTGATAAAAGGAAGACTAAAGGGAAATTGTGGGCCCTCTCCAGAAGGAAATGGGAGACCTGGTTCCCCAGGATATGGAGAAGGTTGAGGTACTCAGTGACTTTTTGCCTCAGTCTTCACTGACAAGTGCTCCAATCAGACTGCCAAAGTCACAGAAGCCAAAGGCGGGAATGGGGACAATGAAGAACTTCCCAGTGTAGAGAAGATCAGGTTGAACTAGGTGAACCTTTAAAGTAATTTTTAACCCAAATCATTCTATGATTCTACAAGATGTTGAAGGGGATATTGTTGGGGACACAGGTGCTCTTTGTCAGAGTAGGGACACTCCTGAGGGACAGTGGTTATGGGTGATACATACTGGGGCAGGGGAAAATAAGGAAGAAGTCAGGAGAAGTGGAGAAAAGTTAATAAGAAACATGAAGTGTCAGAGATAAGCCATTATACACCAGCCTCAGCATCTTTACCTCACTTACCTTACCACTAAAGGAACTGGGTTGGCTGAGCATAATCTGCAGCAAAACCAAGGAAGTCATGACTGAGAAGTATGAAGGAAACATGTTTTGCCAATGCTGAGCCTGGGGAAGACAGAGGATATGTAATTCCTTAAATACTTATGTTTCTTTTTTTTTTCCTCAATACTCAATATTCAAAAGTTTATAATAACTGGAAAAAAACTAAATTGAAAAAAAAGAATCTCTTAGTCAAGACTGCTTTTCCTGTGACGGGCTTCTGTTTTAACTTGGCTGAGGTGACAAGGTATCCTGTGGCAGAGCATGATGCTTGGTAAACAAAAATTCCCTCCTGCATGCAGGCTGGGGACCTCTCACCTTGTAACTCCCCATACTTTCTCATACTGCACACTGCAGTGAACGTTTAGATGCCAGATTGCTGCTGTTCCATACAAGGCAGGCATTTGAAGTCTGCAGCTGCAGTGCCCTCCTGTCAAAGGAGTAGCCCAGCACCCCACAGCAGGACTTCTTTCCAAAGTCTGTGCCAAGGGCAGACACCTACCTTTTCTGTCCTGCCGCTGCTGCCATCACTGTCAAGTCCAGGGGAAGAGGGAAGGACTGAGGAGAGATTTAATGAGCGTAAATTGTATTTATGTTCTTGGTAGGCAAAGGAAGAAGGGGAATCTCAAGCTTAGTGACACCGAGAATGGCATAGAGAGAGAGGGAAGACGCCTGAGGGAGGGTGAACCTGCCATCGCTGCAGCTTGTCAGTCTCCCAGGGCAACTCAGGGAAAAAGAAAGAAAAAACTCATCAGCCGGTGGATTATGTCTGCTTAGCAACCAGCTGTAGCATAGAACAGGGTTCTACCTCAAAGAATGTCTGGTGTGGTAATAAACAGTCACACATTCACACTTCCTCCCGAACAAGACAGGTCCTGTCAGGACTCCACACTTGGCCACATATGGTATTGTCTTTTGATTGTTTGTCTATGGCATGGGGAAAAAGAAGCTATGTTACTCATAAAAATGTCACTGCACACACTGCTTGCCCCCAAAAAAACATACCTCCCACACTCTCAAAAGCAGTAAGTGCACCTTTAATACCAAATGTCATTTCATTTATGAAGAACTTGCCACCCTTGCTCTTTTCTTGAATTTCCCATGAATCCAACTCAACCTAGGCACAGTCAAAAGAAATGCTAAACCATTAACTTTCTATGCCCTCCTCCTCACCCTTCCTGATACAGGTCTATTTTATCTGCTGAGTTTCTCTTTGGCTTTGCAGAAATCTGGAGCATGTCCTATTTCCAATCCAGCTCTATCAGAATTTGACAGAAACCATATTTAATCTTTCAATCTGTGGACAGAGAATCTGTGCTTTTATTTAACATTTAGGGTAAAAAAGAGCATTGCTTAATCCCTCTCATAGGACAGGATCTGGGTTCAGGGAATGTGGTTCTGACCGGGGTACTTTTACAAAATCTCATCACAGCTCCTCTGGGGCACTAGGTAGCTTTTCTGTGCAATGGTTGACATTGCAGGTATAATTGTGCCAGCTGTGTAGCCTGCTGAGATCACAGAAACTCTGCCTGACAAAGAGACAGCAAGGAAGCTTCATGCTTCATGTATAGAGAATCCACCTCACACCAAACATGACCCAAAACCATACCACGTTTCCTTGCCTTCAGCTTACTACTGCCGCTATTCAGATGTTCTAGTTGTTACACTTGAGTCCAGGACATTAGCATACCACAGCTTTGAACACAGTAATTAGGCTATTAGAGCAATTTTGTCGAAAAGTCTTCCTTGTTTTTTTCCCAACTCCTACAATGGTCCAACTCAGACCTTTTCAAACACGGCTGTAGACCTGGTTTTCTGATGAATGTGGTTAATTGGAAAGATGCTAATTGGAAAGATGCTACAGTACACTATGTCATATGTTTCCAGATGCTAGGAAGGACTTCACTGAGACATCTAGTGATAAGGTCTGGAAAGCATCTGGGGAAGAGCAGAGGCTGCCTTGCATAAGGACATCTATCAGTAAAGGTTTGAAGTCCTTTTATTTAGAACCATAAGCTGACCCAACGCAGCCCTCAGCTGGCCTTCTTGCAGAGGGTTATGGTCTTCACCTACGTGCAAGAGTGGCTCAAGTAATAGAGGAACTAGGAGGACCTTCAGGTTTTCTTGACTGTTTAATCTACTTAAAGTAAACCCTCTCTTATGCTGGGGTTGTCTCCTGGAGCTCCACATGTTCCGTTGCCTCCACAGAGCCTGCAGTGGCAAGGACTTGTGAAGCAACACACAACCTCTTTTGTTTATTTATTCAGTTAATTATTCTGCCTTGATAGTTTCCCTCTGCTTTTGTATCTGTTTTCCTTTCCTTTTAAATACATCTTCTGAACACTAAAGTTTCATACAGTAAATTTTGTAATAGGTTTATATTTTCTGCAAATGTTGTTGCCTGGTGACTAAAGGATGTTTAAGTGCCCATGTAGACAGCGTGAGTACAGAGGACAATGCAATATTGGGAAAGAGTAACCAATAAGACTAGAGGTAGTGAAACCCTAAGTGTGATCTCGCTATGACAAGGAAAAAACATCTTGTGAGAATTTCTGCCTGTGTAGAGCATGGAGAAGTAAAAAACAAAGACATAACTCAAAAAGAGCAAAGAAATAACAAAGAGAGAAAGCTGTGTCTCCCAGGAAGAGATAAGGGCTGTGGCTGTCACCAGACTGTGCATCAAGACAGAGCGAACAGACACAGGGATGGAGAGGAGGGTAGGGCTGAGTATGGTTGATCAGCAAAGAAGGAGAGAGGAAAAACAGATCTATATTTAGCTGCTGTTACTGTACAGGAAAGTGAACTACAGTGTTTGTTGCTCTAATGGAACTAACCTCCAGGCAGACAGGCACAGATGGTCTCACACACTTCTCTGTCAGGAGGTCCTCTGGGGTCAGGAAGGCCAGGTTGGGCAGTGACGCACTGGAGGACCTGATCTGAGTCTGACTTCTCCTGCTGGAGCAGATCACTGCTCTTTGTTCAAGCTGTATGAGGCGCATAGGGCAGGCGTGGTACTGATGGTACTGAGGCTCCGGTGTCAAGCCTGCCTGTGCATGTTCACTGCTGAGCAGCCAGCTGGCTGAATATCTCCTGTGAGATCCTGCAGGAGGGTGGTGAGGCTCAGCTGAGGGGAACATATGGCCCGTAGTTGTTACCAAATGTCCACACCATCCAAGATCACATCAAGTGAAGCGTTATCTGCCAAGATGTGGCACTTCAATCTCCTCCAGGAGGCCTTTATTTGTAGAGGGTAACTTTGAACTACATAAATGCCACAATCCCTACCAAGGGTTTCAAACAATGAATCGCTCAGTTCTTCTTTGGAGATTTGTGCTAGAAAATGCTTTAACACTCTGGATTTGTTTAGATCCAGTTTGGTTACTCTTTTTCCAAAATAGTGACTACAGCAATTAATTCTTTCAAATCTGACTGGCACTTTAAAGAGATCTGATTTCAAGTTGCACTCTAAATTTCTCTATCCCTCTTATATAACTTTCTGTTATGTTCCTCTCTGGTGCAACTATATATTGAAAAAAAGCACACCGACACTGAAAGGACTTCGGCTCCAATCAGGTATTTCAGTGTATAGTACATCTTTTTCCTAAAACAATTCTTAGTAAAAGGATTTACTAGAGTGATTTGTCCTCTAGAAAGAATCATAAAACTTGATTCTTTCATACTACATTTAAAGCTAATTTCTGGGTTTCCCTTTCCCCATCCTCGATGTGGGGGAGCCCAGCTCTAGTTCCTTCTCCGTCTGAAGAACCATTTCCGACGTCTTGGTGGACGGGGAAGGGGGACTCCAGCGACAGGGTTTTTCAGGCCCCGAGCCTGGAGGGGAGAGGTGCCCT
This sequence comes from Pipra filicauda, assembly GCF_003945595.2. Classification (NCBI taxonomy): domain Eukaryota; kingdom Metazoa; phylum Chordata; class Aves; order Passeriformes; family Pipridae; genus Pipra; species Pipra filicauda. The sequence continues at coordinate 508,963 of NW_024104418.1, read as the reverse complement.
CCCCTCCCCCCAGCACCCACGTGGCTCCATGGCAGGCACAGAGACAGCACACCAGCGTGGAGAGGAGGCAAGAGAGAGTTTATTGTTGGGAAGGGGTTTATAAGGCTTTTAGGAGGGTCAAAGGGGAACCAATCACAAGTTCAGGGTCACACAAAAGAAACCATCAGGTAAAGGGTCAACAGCCAATAGGAAGGGGTTAAACAAAGGACCAATGGGACGCCTCAGGACACCTTTCCCAGGACATTCCTGCATGGGAGATAACAGTTGCTGTGGGGGGGTGCTGGGAAGAAGAAACACGTGTTTGCAAAGGGACCACAAAGAGCCATTTTAAGACATGTTTAAACAAGTTTCTCATCAGGTATAGTGCTACACTAATTGTTTTTATATATCTAATCTGTAGTCATGGAGAGAATCTAATAAATTGAATAAATTTACTAAGGAAGTATATAGGTGATGCATCTTCTTTGAAAAGAATGAAGTGTTTTTCCATCACTACTGTATTTGATGCTTTTTATTTAGTCATTTCCATATCCAAATCCATTGCGTTCTTCTGTAATTACCTTTTTCCTATAACTAATTTAGTTTGAAGATTCTTCCATCTTTTCAATCAGTTATTTATGCCCAATGCTGGAATTTTATCTTCATTTCTGTACTTACTGTCTATAGCACTTCTGTAGAAAACTTGTTTCACATCAATACCTTGCAAACAGTCTCTAATAGGATTCATCTTACTGAGTGTTACAATTCAGAAATTGACTAAGATGAAGATAGTTAGAATAACTACCAAAATTATAGTTTATATTTTCCGATATTAGACACCCACTTTAGGTTGAAGTGAATCATCTATATCTCTTCATTGACTCTAAAAAGACTTCAACTGAGATTCATATAAGTGATGTTCAGACACACAGGTAAATTGAATATCACTATTTTTTGCACTGAGCTTTCCAAACATGAAAATCTTTTAAAAGGCTTTTGCTGAATATGCTAACTTCAAGTTTTGCAGTCCTGGAATTTTCATTTCTAGAGTATGCTACTGTATAGACCAATCTTATACCTATTATTGCCCGTAGAAACAATTTTTATATGGTGGCCTAAATTTTTTCCTATATTTGTCCTTAAACATGCCTTTTACTTATATTCCAGTGTCAATTCTGAAAGTTTTGGGGTTCCAGTGTCAATTCTGAATGTTTTGGGATATCTGCTCAGGAGTTAATGAGATAATTAGATATGCCCCATTGCTTTCCTTTGCTTTATTCTGCATTGTACGAAAACCCCAACAAAACCACAAACAGAATCACCTGAGTAAAATAAGCATAACTCTCCAGCTTTCTCTGTGGAGGTTTTTAAAGAAAAAAGTTGACAGATATTGCCTCCTATGAATCCAGAAGCCCACTTGAAATAGGACAGAAGTGCTCAAAACCATGTCCTTATACTGTGGAACTATCCTTCCTTTTCTTTCATTTGCCTCATATGGATTATTCTTAATAACTCTTTTGCTTTTTGATGCTTTACTTTTTTCAGAATAGATATCCATTTAAAAATATTCAATATTCAATATTCTCCTTATCTAGAATGTTGCTTTGTTTTGTACTATATCTTATTTTGTGTATACTGCAGTCTGTTGTACTTGTTTTGCTATCCATTTCTCTTTTGCAGACTGCTTAAATGGCAGAAATCCATGGCCAAGCTAATACAAATAAATCATCATAAATATCAAAAGCACATATAACTCAGTAGCATATCAGTCTGTTCCAGGTTTGCCTGACTTCATTTCACTGAGAAAACAGGCACCCTCTTAATGCTTTTTGTAGCTAATGCCACAATTTTGTGCTAGTATGAAACTGCCTTCAGAAAACCATTATTTTCAAATGACTTAAACAGCCCTTTGGTATCTTCTCACCTGCTTTGCCCCTCTTATCTTTAGAGAATGTGTTTTAATTAATCCTATCTTTTTATCAGTATATATTAGCCAGAGCAGCCATATCGGCCAGATCCTCCACAGATTTGACCCTTTTTTTTTTTTCTTTCTAAACTGTGCAGATCTTAGAAATATTTCTGATTTCAAATTTTGGTGGCTGGGTATTTATGGCATTATTCTGTAAGAAAGTCCTTCCTGAAAACTGTTTTTATTCTTATACCATGATTCAACACTTGCAAATATATTCAGTTCTGCACATCAGAGTTATACTGACCAAGACATTGCAGTAGAAAATTATTTAACTGTGCCTGACAACAAAACATATTTTTCCATTATTTATTACAGATTATGATAATAAACTGTAAGGGTGGACTACAGAATCTAATTACTTAGAGACTTCAGTAATAATCTCTGATAAAAGACATAAACCTGCTAATGTCTTATAGAAGTCTTCTTTGGGCTTTCTTAAGTTCAGTATCAGGTAAAATCTTCTGAGACCAATTTAGAGAAAAGGGCTGGTGTCAAACTGTAAAGAATTCTTTCACCATGGATACCATATAGTCACTGGAGCACCATGAGCCCTGAATAGCAGCACTAACAGAATGTATAAGAACTGTCTCCACAGAGCCTCTGGGCACCTCCAGGGTCTATAGTAGGAACGGCTGAGGATACCAAACTGGGTGCTCTGGAAGGGGATTTGTCAAGCTACTTTCACTACCTCTGTTGAGGGTTTACATATTCCTAGTGGAAGGTGATTTTGAACTGTCAAAGCATGAGCCCTTTAACCAGACTGTCCAATAGTTGCATATTCTTATATATTAGAATTAAGAAACCTGAAATTTTAATTTATATCTTATGCTTACTATAATTGGTGCAGTATGAATTCTACTTTTAGAATTGCTGTGACTCTGTAGAAAACACAGCTCCCTCAAACGATGATTTCCTCCTTGGTAATTTTATTTTGTTTGCAGTTCTCAGTTATAATTTTATGTAAAGTCTCTAGTCTCTTTTTATTATATTTCAATCCTCAGCCTGGGGATTGTATACACTTTATTAGGTAATATGATTTTGAAGACAATCTTTACCTTTCTCTAATAAAGTTACTGTAACGTTAATGCTCCCTGTTGTATATTTTTAAAAAAAAAGCTGGGGGGGCACAGGGGGGAGCAGAAAAGAGACTTCCCCAGCATGGGTCTCTCATGGGATCACAAGTCCTGCCAGCAAACCTGTTCCGGTGTGAGCTCCTCTTCCTATGGGTCCATGGGTCCTGCCAGGAGCCTGCTCCAGCATGGGCTTCTCACATGCTCCCGCACATGATCCTCCATGGGCTGCAGGTGGCTATCTGCTCCACCATGGACCACATTGGGCTGCAGGGAGACAGCCTGCCTCACTGTGGCCTTTATCATGGGCTGCAGAGGAACACTGCTCCGGCACCTGGAGCACCTCCTCCCCCTCCTTCTTCACTAACCTCAGTGTCTGCAGGGCTGCTTCTCTCACATATTCTCACTCCTCTCTCTGGCTGTGATTGTGCAGGCTTTTTCCTCCTTTTTAAATATATTACCCCAGAGTGTCTGCCACTGTCACTGATGGGCTTGGCCTTGAGCAGTGGTAGGTCTATCTTGGAGCTGGCTAGCATTAGCTCTATCAGACACAGGGGAAGTTTCTAGCTGCTTCTCAGAGATACCATGCTTGGAGCCCCCTTCTGCTACCAAAGCTTTGTCATGCAAAATGAATAAAATTATAGAGCCCCTGTTTTAATAAACATGTTATCCCTCCACATTATATAAGGTCTCTAAAAGGTCAGGGCTGTTGTTGAGAAATAACATAGTGAATTCTTTCAGATTATTTGTGCAGGAATGTGAGAACATCTAATCAAGAATATTTTAAGAGTGTTCTTCCCCTAACTCAGCTTTTTCATGAGAAAACTAGAAGCAAAACTTGAGAAAACCCTGGATGTTGACGTGATGATTTAGTGATGGACTTTGAAGCGTTAGGTTAATGGTTGGACTCAATGATCTAAAAAACTCTTTTTCAACTTAAATGATCCTATGATTCTATGATTAGGAATATGCTAGTTTTGCTTCGGATAGAGTTAATTTTCTTCAGAGTAGCTACTGTAGGGCTATGGTTTGGATTCGTGATGAAAACAGCATTTATTATAAAGAGTTTTCAATGTTGCTGAGCAGTGCTGACAGTGTCAAGGCCTTTCCTGCTTCTCAACCCACTCCATCAGCGAGAAGGCTGGAGTTCAAAAGGAGCTGGGAGAGGACACAGCTGTGACAGCTGATCCCAAATGACTCAAGGAATATTCCATACCATATGGCATCATGCTCAGCATATAAAGCTAGGGGAAGAAGAAGGAAGGTGGGATGTTCAGAGTGATGGCATTTGTCAGTGATGGCATTCTGAAGTCCCCTCTCAGAGTGATGGAGCCCTTCTCTCCTGGGAATGGCTGAAAACCTCCCTGCCTGTGGGAAGTTTTGAATTAATTCCTTGTTTTGCTTTGTTTGTGCATTGCTTTTGTTAACTTATTAAACTGTCTTTATCTCAACCCATGTATTTTCAGTTTTACTCCTGTGGTTCTCTCCTACATTCCACTGAGGTGGAACGTTTTGTAATTTGAGCAGTACCAAGCCTGTCACTCTCTTTCCTTGAACAGTGCAGATTTCCACATTTCACTTTTGCCTTGTTTTCCTGTCAAGCATCCTCACAAGACAATATCAGCTGAGTGGCTAGATTCCTCCTGATTAACTATGTATCACCAAGGAGAAAGACTGTGGAAACAGCTAAGGTGTAGGTGTGTTGACTCATAGCAGAGACAGAACCTGCTCTGTGACTGGGTTACAGCAGTAGGAAGGACAAGAAGATTAGTAACAAATTGCTGTACCCTTGGGGTAAGAATATCTCCTAAGAATAACCTAACTGACCCCAGTGCTTTTTGTCTTGTGTGGACATAGGTTAGGCTGGCCAGTATCATCAGTGAAATAGCTACTATGTAAACAAAGAATGAGGGGCTCTCTGGGAAAGATGAATTCTTCAAACGGGTAGCAGTGCTGTGGTTCCCATCTCACTTATTTTTTGGTCCCCATGGAGCTAAGGTATTTTTGTTTCCAGTGCTAGCAACTTACCTGGTATTTTTTCATGAAAAATATGACAGGGCATTCATTCTGTCTTGTACAAGGAAAATGTGCCTTTTGTCAGGCACAGTATTGTTGAAATAACGATGCAGTTGACTTAATAAATGGAGGGATAGGTGTTTGTATTGTCTGTATCGGTAAATGAAATAGTGAGTGAAAACGGTCCTGAGTAATGTAACTTCATAATCTGAACTGTTAAATATGGAATCCTACTACCGTCTCATAAATTTCTTTGTGTGGCTCAGGCTAGGAACCATTCCCAATAAGCAGGAACCATCTCTGTGTTGGAGAGAGTAAGGGCATGAAAACAGTTTGATAGTCAGCCTTGCAGAACTCAGCCTTGTTGGTAGCTACAGACCTTTGAACTGCTGCTGCTGGCTTCTGATTTTCTAGGCTGCTTTGGAGAACATACTAGAAGCTAGTCTGTAATTTTTGTGTTTCATGACTTCCTCAACTATCTGCCAAATATTAGTAAAGGTGCAATTGCTAGTAATTGGGCAGTGTAACACAGCCAAACAAATTTACTACAAGCACATTTTTATACTTAAATTTTCCAAATCCCAACCAGTTTCTAGATCACAGCTTTAACTACAATATAGCTTAAATAACAATATTCTAAAAATGCTAATTAGAAGATTGGGAAAAAAAGAAAAGATGCTAATGCATATAAAAGAACAAATGAAGTTTCCAAGTTCACTGATTTTCATTACTGTGTCTCAGTGTACATCTGCTAAGCCACCCCACTAAATACAAGCAATGAGAAATTCTCAGAGCTGTTGAACACCAGAAATTTTCCTAGTGGCTCAGAAAAAAAAGCCATTTTTGTACAGTTCCTTTCTTTACTTGGAGTACTTTGGAAGCATTCTCATCATTTGGTGTCTGTCAATTTCTACTTTTCTTCACTAGTACAGTGTTTCAGGCTACAGATAGTTTGATGCACTGAGATATCACACACAAAAAAACCCACTCCCGGGTTTCACACAGAATCTTTGTAATTTTCCTCTACTTTAAAAGTTGTTCATGATAATTTTATTATCAGGTAACTATAAAAAGAAGGAAGGATAATTTCCAAACAAATAAATATCACCCTACTGCAACAAAAGATCTCTCAAACAACATCATGTGAGAATAAAGAAGATTTCTATATCCAAATTCTACTTAAGAACCTTTTTCTGATGTAACAACATGTAAAACTAATTTTCCTTGGATATATGCTCTGTTACTTTATGTCCAGAGAAACTGAAATACAGACTATTAAGTACATCTACAGTGTAATTCTTTTTTTTGCTACATTTATATGAAATTATGTCATTATTAACAATTTGTCAAGGACACAGTTTTTAAAGATTAGAGGGACTGAAATTAAAATTGTTCTATTTGCTCATACATTCAGCATGCTAGTTCAAAAAGTAAATTTTAGCCCTTCCTAAAATGCATGTAGCCCTGAACACACTTATTTCAAATCTATTAAACAAACACTACAAAGATGTAAGAGTTGAAAAAGCAAATCCTTCTAAGACAAGTTGAGTTCTGAAGGAGATGTGTTGCCTCCTTTCATGTCCCTGAATGTTTTCTTCACCTGCTAGTTGTCATATTAAAGTGAGACTACTATTTCTGGTGAATAGGGATCTGAGAATAGCCCCAACAGGGCATTTTCTATGCAAGCTTTTTTTCAAAGGATAAGATTAAAAAGTAATTTAAAAAAATCACTGCTCCTTCTTTCTTATCAGAAAGCCAACCGCATCCTCAGCTGCATCAAAAGAAGAGTGATCAACAGATCAAGGGAGGTGCTTCTGCCCCTCTACTCCACTCTTGTGAGGCACCACCTGGAGTACTGTGCTCTATTCTGGGGCTCTAAACATAACATTTGACAGTTGGAATTGGTCTTAAAGATCTTAATGATTTCATAAGAAAGATGTGGATCTGTTGAAGCAAGTCCACAGGAGGGTGATAAAGATTATCAGAGGTCTGGAGCATCTCTCCTATGAAGACAGGCTGAGAGAGCTGGGGCTGTTCAACCTGGAGAAGAGAAGGCTCTGACTTTATATCACCTACCAGTACCTAAAGGGGGCTACAAGAGAGCTGGAGACAGACTTATTGAAAGGACATGCAGTGGTAGAACAAGAAGTAATAGTTTCAGACTGAAAGAGAGTAGGTTTAGATTAAATGTTAGGCAGAAATTCTTCACTATGAGAATGACAAGGCACTGGAACAGATTGCCCAGAAAGACTGTGCATGCCCTATCCCTGGAAGTGTTTAAGGCCAGGTCGGACAGGGATTTGAGCAATCTTGTTTAGTGGAAAGTATCCCTGTCCAAAGCAGGGATCTGGAATTAGATGATCTTCAAAGTTCCTTTCCAATCCAAACCATTGCAGGGTTCTAGGGTTCTATGATAATTAGGAGATGAGCAAATAACATGCAAACTCGTAGTATAAATTTTCCAGCACAGATATTTTAACTTTAGTGTCTATCCACTCCATCTCACTCTACTCATTTCACAAACAGATTATTTGGAGATAAAAATGTCTATTTTCAATTGAAATATAGTCAGTGTTAATGAAACCAAGGAAAATTTTCTACTAGCATCCATGAAACAGCCATATCAGTGTGTTGAAAATCATGATTTTTCATTTGACCTTGTCTTTTGATACAATTCAGGGTTCTAATACGGTAATGAGTTTGTTTGGAAACTTCTAAATCTCTAGTATTAGCACTCAAAAGTAAACTAAAAGTTCTTTAGTATTATTAGATCTCAAAACATTAATTAGCTGCTGATCACCAAATAATTATGAAATTAAAGATTTAGCTAAGAGCTAAAATTAATGAAATAACTGTACTGCAGTATTAAAAAATGTAAATAACCATGTGCTATGCTATTCATAAGAGAAATATTTCAGCTTCTTCTGAACCCAGTGCTCTCTTCTGATACCAACACTGTCTTGTGAATATGAATAAGCAAACCTAAGAGTCTTGAAATCTCCACAGCAAAACAACCTATGGCACTAAGTTTAGGTCTTCTTGAAGTATCACCTGCTTTAAATATCTCAGTTACAAAGAACCTTTCACACATATCTAGCAATAAGTGATCTTTTTCAAGACTAAAAATTGTACTTAATCACTGTGAAGAAAAGTTTAGGAAGACTGTGTATAACATCTGGTGGTTTGCCATAGAAGTACAATACTGACAGTTCCTAGAGTACTCTCTTTCACCCTGTCTTGTGGGTGGGAATCTGCAGTGCATGCATACTTGAACCCATGTTGAATTTCACCCAATTTGAATTTTGCCAGCATTTCAGCATTCATTCCCAGAGTATTGAAAATTCAGCACTGCAAGCTAAAGGATAAATGTCAAGAGGTACAATCAGTAGGAAGAGAGTTCATTTTAGTGTTGTAGCTGGAGCTGCTCAATAAGCTTTTTCTTCACTCAATTAATTTATTTTAGAAACCTATTTGAATTTGAATAAATATGCTAGTACTTAAAACACTTAGTGTTTTGAAGACACTGTTGGAATGACAATGCATTCTCCCAGGAACTGTTGTGGTAGCCTCCAAGCTAAAATATTTCCTGACACAGGCAAACAAGCAAGTATATTGAAATGGTATTTTCAAGTATGCCAAGTTGATCTAGCAAAAGAGGGCCTGCCAAACATCAGTAGCATCTATGTTTCTTAGTCAATTAGCCCAGCTCTGAGATTACTTAATGAATCCCTGCAGATCTGGTATAAAGTGATACTACTTAGATGTTGATTTCCTTTCACAAGGTCTGAGTTTTGCCTGCTGGAAGGGTAAATGTCATGTTGTATTTGTTTGCAGGGTTGAAGTAAAAGCTTTGAAATTTTTGGTGCGCTCACCCCATGTCTTACAGTCATCTGTCTATAGAATGTCAAGGTTACCTCTAGAAGGTGTAAGGTTAAGGTCAGAAAAGCACCCTGGATGTATATCTGGCTAGTAGTCAGCATTTTGTTTAGCCTGCAGGTCTCTAGTCATAAGTATAAAAGACATCCAAAGCTCCCAATAGCTTTGGCTTGTTACAGAAACACTATAGATGCCTTGTTTTCAGTTATTTTATAACGCTTTATTTCATATTTTTTTTTTCTTTCAGATTTTGTCTTCTATTGGGAGATTTCACCTTCAATTGTGTTTTGACTTGAAAGCCCTCAGTGGAAATATGTTATTGCCCATAAAATTCTTATCCAGAAAAAACCCTCAATTGTTCACAACCCTGTAAAACTTGCACTGGTTAAGCGGGTTATTATGTCTCATTCTTGTTAATTTACTATCTCAGAATTTGTACAAAACTTCTTCTGGTCCCTGAAGAGCTAGATAAAAAGATTCATACTCCTTAGACAAAAGTTTTAATGCTTTAGATTTAACCGAAAATGGATGGGTCTGTGCTTTATTTCAAGCATTCTAGTGGGAACTAAACTAGCTTGCTTCTTCGCTTTTGGTATTGGCATATTTGATCACTGCTTAATCTGTGTACTTTAGCCTTTGGAGAGGTTATGCTACCTGTATCTCATACAGAAGTAGATGCTTGCAGGCCCAGAAAGAGTAATTTACAGGTTTCACCTCCCAGAGACAGATTGGTATGGAGAGGTAGATCATGAAATACAGTATGCACTAAAAACAAAAGAAAATTCCTGCAAGTTGACAGAAATGCAGAAATATAATTAATCTTTTTGAAGCATAATTTACCAAATTAGTATGATTAATGTCCCTTTAACTTTAATTTTTTATCTTTCCCCCAAAATGACAATTCAGAATAAAAACAGTGTTTTCAATCCTTTTCTTTTTCCTAGAGATCTGGTAAGTCAAGTTCCAACTCATTGTAAATTAGATTCTTAAGACAGGACATATCTTAGCAATACTATTGAAATTATACCAAGTTCTTTCAGACAACTGCATGCCCATTAATAGGCAAGATGTACTGTGATATATTCTTTCAGTAAGCAGAAATATATATTTACAAAGATATTCTAACTGTAAGTAAAAAACACATGTACACTAAAGGGAATAGAGAAATAATGCATTTGTTTAAACTTCCTTTAGTGATCTTCTTAGAGATATCTAGCAAGAGAAAAAGTAGAATACTCTTGCTGTAAGTCTGTCTGAAATTTCTGAAAATTGCTACATATGTATGCATAAATATATGTAATTTTTAAAAATAAGGATATTCACGCTTGAAAACCTCCTAACCTTATGCAAATTATGCAAAAATAAGAAAAGAATGTGTAGTACAAGTGCTAGAGAGCCAGAGAAATTAAGAATATAATTCATACTATGCTTGAAAACTCTGAAGATTAACTATTAGCACAAATGGTTTCCTGCACCATAGTGAGCATCAGAGAATAATGAGACTTCTAAAGTTCTTGTGATACATTTGAACTTAGGGGCTATTCTTCCTGACATATCTTGTTAATGCTTTTGTAAAATGTAAAGTGAAAGGTTTAAGTTTTTAGTTCAGAATCTACAATTTAGCTGCTTGATGAGCTCAAAGAAATCAATCTACGTCTCTTACACTTAAAAGTTCTCATCTGTAAAAGAAGTCTAAAGAGATCTGTTTCTCTCATTTATAGCTTTCAGGACAAATTTTTCTTCATAAGTTTTGAAAAGTAGTCTAAAATAGGTGGTACTCCTTTTGCTCTCACTAATTCCTTTCAAATTAATGATGACAAAAGGAGGAAGGGGAGTAGACCTAAGAGAAAGTGACCCAACTTAAATTTGTTAAGGATACTTTTGCCTCATTTTCAGGTTGCCAGTTAGGGCTACGTTCCCAGTATGGCTGCCCATAATGATGAGAAAAATTAGGAAAGATGTCAAACACAGCCAATTTCTCTATTAAATCTTTTGATCTTACATTTATGTATTTTGATTTGTACGTAATATGCATAAAGGTTACACTAAAAATATAATCTCGTTATTTATTCACCTTATTTTATCACTTCTCTGATTAGGTAACTGGAACTTAACTTCAGTAACTTTATATGCCCTTTCAGAATTTTCCAAATTGAGGATGAATTACCTTAACTTAAACCTGTTTTTATCAAGGTCATATCATCATGCTTATTCTAGATTAAGAATGTTCATTACCTGTTCCAATATTCCTACAGATCACAGGAATTTTAGGATTTTTAAAAGCAATAATACTTCATGTTTAATTGCTTAGCAAAGCTTATGTTAATGATGTTAATAATCGAGACAAAAATATTTCATTTTGCAGCCAGCTGTCTCCTCTAATTTCCTTTTTTTGGAAGTAATTATCACTGAGTTTTGAGATGAATTACAAAATTAGGACAAAAATACAGAAATAGCACATTAAAAATACTTCAGAATTTTTCATTCCATTACCTTTATTTTGATTTGTCATGTTTTGGTACCATACACAGTTTTGTAAACCTGCTGTTAAAACTCCACTGGCTTTCTCAGGTGGTACATTCCTATTGCACTTTTACTCTGCAGAGTTGCAAATAACATAGTACAAAACAAAAGAAAATAGAAATATTTTCATCCCAAGTTATTAACTTCACTTGGAACCATTCTGTAGCTCCTATTTCGTTTCCTGTCCAATCATTAGTACTGTCTCTAGCTTGGCGTATTATTCCAAGCATTGCTAAGTAGAGTTCATTAGCTTGGTTACCCATTTTAAGCCATTTTATTCATTGAAAAGTTGTTCCTTGAATTGAAACAGAGTTGAATTAATCAGAAATCATATGAAAATTAGGCAATTTGATTTTTGAAAGGTTAAGCCTGACAGTAAGTCATTAGAAGCTGCATTAGAAGCAGCTACCAGAGCAATTACTTTCAATCTTAAAACTGATAACCTGCCAATAAGCTAATTTTGATAGTGCATAATTAATTAATTACTGCATTTTAAAAAAAACCCCAAACTTTTCTAGCTCTACTTCTTTTGCTGCCATTTGGAAAATTTGTTAAAGGAAATTTTTCCTCTTTTAACAGGACAGAAGTAAAGGAAATCAGTAAAGTAATATCGTAACTGAACTTGATCGTCTGTTTCCATGAAGTTTCAGGGAAAGAAAAGACTTTTATTTATTTTTATATAAATCTTAAACCTTTTTTTTTCTTCTCCAAAATGCAACAATTTAATATCCCAAACCAAAATTACCTTTTTAGTTTTGAGTTTATATCTCAGCATACTAAGTAACCTGTAGTGAAATGAAATTAAAGCCTAAATTGTTTTCTGCAATATTTATCCATTGACATTTACTGTCTTTTCACATCTCTTCCTCTTCCTAAAAGACTTAAATGCTTCTAAATAGAAAGATGCTCAAGATATGTTATTTTCATAATATGTAATACTATAAATGTCAAGAAAAGAAGGGTTCTGAATCAGTTTCATGTTCAATACTCATTAAAAAGAACTGAGTTTGCATTTGACCCATTTAGGAGCACTAAAGCATAAAAATGTAGCTAGAAGGAGGCAAGGAACATATCCTAGTAATCACAAACATGCTTATGAAATGCACCTGATTAATAAATTAACGGTAAAGAGCCTTAAAACAGTTTACAGTTTTCTGTAGGCCTTTCAAAAAACTCCATTTCTTAATATGTTAGTGAAAGACTTTCTGTAACACAGTATGGAAGATGATAATCTTATTGTTATTGAATACACCATCTGATATAAATATTTACTTAAAATGCCAGTACACTGAAACAGGCAATTTCTTCCTTATCCTCCAGAAACATTACATGACATTTTAATTAGGTAGATATACAGATGGATGTGAAGAAAAAATGATATTTGATTTTGTTAAAATTAATTTAACATCATATAATTACCCTCCACATCAAACAAGAATGGGCTATTAATTTTGATAAGAAGACATTTACATAATAGAATTCCTTCCCAAGAAAATAAAACATCATGAAAATTCTCAAGTGAGCTATATAAACTACATAGATATTAATGTAAAATTGTAATTAAATTGAAATGATCATAAATCTGTTAAATAATACAAACACCATTGTCGGTATAAATAATTAAAATAATTAATGAAACTGGTTGGACAACCAAGTATATGTGAACTTACATACCTTAAAACAAAAGCAGAAGACATCTAATGGAGAGAGAGGTAGATGCCTAAATTAGATGGACTAAATCATCTCCATTGTTATAGATTTTACTTCACTTCATTGACTTGATAGGAATTATAAATGCTTGATTTATGGAGGCAAAACCAGCAACCCATGTTAATTGAATGAAATTTAGATGAAACAAATACCTAAATTATGTACCCTAGCCCTCAACAGGAGGTCTGAGTACCTTGCTAGGTTCTACAAGATAAAATCAGAAAACAGTTCCATTTAAACACATACAGTTCTATAAGCTTCCCATAAAACAAATCAAAGATAAAACCCAAACCCCAAGCTCAAAATCAATCACACAACCACAAAAAATCCCCCAAACAAAACAAAAAAGAACAACAAAAATCCCCCCAACCCTAAACAAAGAAACCAACCCAAAAAAACCCAAAAATAAATAGTATAGAAAAAGTTTTCACCTACAGGTGATGCAGAAAAAGGTCAGTTACAACCCATTTATCTAAACTCATGTAATTTAACCTAATATTGTTGGACACAACGAGATTGTGAACATAACCTAGGACAGTTACGAAAACACTACTAAGACAAAGTTACTTCACTAGTCCTCCAAAAGATACACCATTTACCCTATGAACACATATAGTTTAATATGTGCCTTAATGACTCACTACATCATAAAAGGAATGCCTGTAAGAGTAAAAAAATGTACCCCCAGGGGATTTTAATATTTTCCTCCCTGTATTTTATTACATGAAATTTAATTTTTATTCCTTGACACTTCAAGAGAGGTAAAGCTCTGAGTTTGTAAACTGAAGTGTAAAGTCTGAATTGATTTTTCCGTCTTCTTCTGAAGCTGAATTTCACAATGGTACTGTGTAAACACTGTCTCAGTGGAGTGAGTTCTTAATAGGGGAGAATCTTTCATTTCACAGGCTCCTGTAGGAAAGGGTGTAATAACCAACAACATTGCCAGCTTGTAAAATTGTGCAATATAACTCACATTTCTGTTGCATTACGCAATTTTTGGTGCTTTAGATCAGACACAGAAGAAATTGAAAATAAAATTTTGAAAATTAGGTGATACTTATTAATGCATGAAAGTTCAGTCAAAATAGAGGAAATTTATCACATATTAATATCTAATTTTTAAGGAAATCAATTACTAAAAGGATAATGATTGGAAATATTATCAAATTACTTCTACCGTGAGGTAATTTTGCAAGCTAGAGTCAGAAAACCATTTTCACTCTCTTGTTCTCAAAATGCTCAGCTACAAGCATATTGGGGATTGCCTATGAAGTATCTTTGCTTGGCTTGTTTTGAATTGATTGTGACATTGCACAGTGAAAGATTCCTGAGTGCCCTCACTAGGTCCTCCTGTGTGGAATTGTCTTATCCTGACTTAGTCATCATTCCACCAAATTAATTTCAGGTTACACCAGAGAAGTTCTAGGTGACAGAACTTCCAGTGATTCAGATCTAGATTCTTTCCAGATATCCTGACATGAATTAAAGCCTAGCTGAGAAAAGAGGAAAACAATATTTATGAATTCCCTAGTTAGATTTCCTCTCAATGTCATGAAGAACCCCAAAATATCCTCTAGTTCCAAAAGAATCAAGGGCATTTATACAGTGCAAGCGTCTGGAAGGCACTTTCATTTTTCAAGAAAATCTCCCAAACAATATTTACTGACATAAGAGGCAGCAATGCACTCCTTAGCTTCCTGAGTATTATTAACTTGTTTGTATTATTGCAACAAAGGAGATGCCTGCAGAATCACTTCTGATAGTTCCTATCACATATGAAGAATCCCAAAGTTGAATACTGATGAATGCAAACACAATTAATTCCTATTCTAGATGCTCGTGCAAAGCTGCACTGGGGAGGAAGTACTTCTCTTCAGACCATTTGTAAGGTCCTTCTCTTTAGGATTATTATTTCACAGGACAGCTAAAAATTTACTTCAAATACAGTGATAGGGAAGTAGAATAATGCCTTCTAGTCATATGGATTTGGTCAACATGCACCAGTGAATTCCATGCAGAATTTATCATCCAGTTGACATGTCAGTGCAAGGAGGGAAAGAGTTAATAGATATAAAGTATTCCCCATTTTTATCCATACATATTGTTTTCAATATCAAACCTGTTCAGGAGCATGTCTCAGAATACATACTATATCAGGTATTAAGGTACCAGTCCCACTTTCCATCTCAAGTATCTGAGGAGGTATTTGAGTTTTGGTCAGTTTTATTGATGGATTTATCTTAGTAAATTGAGGTGGTTAGTAATTATAAAAATTAAATTCCCTGCTCATTTTCTCTCAGATGAGTGACTGCAACTGGAACAGCAGATATCACAGATTTTTCCTGTATTCAGTCACCAAAATAACATTGAGAAATCTTGAGAAATAATCTTGTGGAATTCATCAAACTTGCTTGAATCAAAATAGGAAATAATAGGCCAGGAGTTTGACACTTTCAAAGTGCAACTCAATTTTTTGTAAAAACTCCAATTCTTTGAAAATGAATTCAATACAGTCAAGATATGGATCAGATCATATATGAAAAATTACAGTACAGACATATCTCTGATCACTTCTTTGTAACAGTTAGTATTAAATATTTGGTTATTACATCGTTAGTCATAATCCGCTGAGCTCATGACCAGTCCATTGCAGAACACTCTTGGAGAATTTTGATTGTCAATAAATGTAAAATTGCAGCGAGAATTGAAAGCAATTAATATAATTTTTCCATATAGAGTGTGTGTCTACCTGTGGCTAATAATATATATTTCTTTGATTATATAGTGGTTAATTATGCATTTGAGAGAATAGACAATAATTATTAATAAAACCAACCAAACCAAACCAAAGCACCAATGTTGATTTATCACCACATTTTTATGCTAATACAAAAGTGAGGATGAAGTTTATATCTACAGTTTTAATCTTTTTTATAGTATACATGTAAAGTCTGAATCTCATATCCCTATATTCTAAAAAATGAACAGGTATATCTAAGGCCCACAACCTTATCATGTTCAAACAAATTCCTATTCCAGTTGGATGAGAAATACTTGGGTGGGCTTTTAAACTCCTGACTAACTGCAGAATTTAAAGAGATATAGGAGTGAAAAGTTGTGATATGTGGTGAAAATAGTGTAGCATGCTTCTCTTCACCCAAAATGAGCAATTTTCCACGTTTCAGTTCTCCCATTTCTGCTTCAGCTATGGCTCAGATAATTGTGAGAAACTTTCAAAGTAATTCAAAATCTATTTGAAATTAAAAAAAAAAAAAAAGAAAAAATCTTACAGAAGATTTCCTAATTGAGGAAGGACTAAGTTTCCTTGATTTGATGTGAAAAATTGCAAGAGTCCCTGTTTAGTCATCTAATTAATGGTAATCCAAATTGACTTTGAATTAGAAGAATGAAATTAATTAGGAGTCTGAACTTTATTTGTTGGGATAAAAATTCAAATTTGCCTTTTTTTTTCTTTTGTTTTCCATTTTCTGGCCTCTTGTTCATAACTTTCTTTTATTTTTTCCAAAAGGACTATGTTTCTTGCATTGAATCTTCTACGTGACAAAATGAATTGCAATTGCAGAATCATCTCTCATTAGCTAATGTGTAATACTATGGAACATAAGCATACAATATAAGTGACGTTTTGATTTGTAATAGAAGAATCATGGTGAAGATTAGACTTTTGATAATGAGATATAAAAATGCAACTGTACATCACTGGTAGCAAAGTTTTAAAATACTTATTGTAGTAATTCAGAATTTTCTACTTTATTTCATATCACATAAATCACTGTGTTAAACTCAAGTAGATCAATATATAGATACTAATTTCATATCTAGTCAAGTCTTCTTCAAGGGCACTGCGAAGAAAATATTTTTTGAGAAATAATTTTTTTATAATTTCACTTTTTGTCTACTTTGGCTGTGGCAAGAGAAAGTGAGAAGGGGAAGGAATTGAATGTTAAATTTTTCTACCAAGTTTGATCCAAACAGGTGAGAAATTAGAAGTTAAAAAACATGGTTTATAATGGAAGTTCTAAAGACACCTTAGCTTGATCATCACTGTTCTAGAGAGTGCTGCTGCAACACAAGATATATTTCTGTAAGTTGAATTGCTATGTGTGGCAGGCTCCTGTAACCATGACAGAAGGTACAGTAATGAGCTAATTTCAACAGCTTGTTATGTAATGAATTAGTAATCCATTATTTATAAAACTTATAATTAAGTCACTTCTAAAAAAAGGATAGAAAATCATTAATTTTCATCAAGTAATTTGCTATTGCCTAGCTTAGGATGAAAATGTAGTTGAGATAAAAGACAAAATTTTTCTCACCTTCCATCATTAAAACAACCTTTCATATGAGAGCAAATGACAAAAACACAACAGTCCAGATTCTGACAGTGGGTAACTTACGGCACAAGAAAGTCTAGGAATTTCATTCATTGGTGACATTTGTGGAAAACTGTTCACCTAGCACTGAAAAAACAGAGCTTGTACCCATGCAGAAATTCTACGCATGAAAGCTTATAAACTTCCATATACAGATCCATGCTTATAGATATGCTTATTTTTCTAGGAATACAATTAAATAAGAATAAAAGTTCCTTAATACTTTTAAACTGTATGGAAAACATAGATAGGAAATTATAAAAATAGCTCATTTAGAATGTTCAGATCTATTGCTCTGTAGGTGTAATTGTTATCTTTCTTGGTAGATAGGTATATGCTTATATATTTTTATATAAATTGATTTATACAGACCTGGTCCCCTGTCTCTCACTGTACATACATACCAGTGAGCCAGGTTGTGATTCTTTTCCACACTGCTCAGAATATATGACATTGATAGATGAACACAAAAATTGCCATTTTGAGTTGACCTCATTCTTCTGAAATATCTACTTTAAGAACAGCTAGATGACTGTCCAAATTAGTCACTGTCAGAATACAATAAGGTCTGAGAAGTTTGACTTTAAACTCCAAGATGCACATAAGTTATGTCTTTTAAAGCTTTTAAAGGAATTCCAAAATTAATATTTTTACTAGTTTAAAACTCCCAGAAAACAGTATTGCACGTCTGTAAGATGAGGATACTCATATCCCAAAATTTTATTACTCTTTTAGAGGCAATACATTTGCTTTAAAGAAAATAGTAAAACAATTTTCAAATAGATAGAAACCTAAATAAATAGACCCTTGTGAGCAAACATGAAAGAGTTCTTTATAGCAACGGAAAATCTGTAACTTTCCTTGAATCCCAAAATCCAAACTTTTAATATGACAGGAAACCAAATTCTACATTGATTAGAAATCACTATTTTCCATAGAGAGAACTATTTACTAATGAATTTGAGCTTTTTTAATTTAGACATAGAGAAGACAAACACTGAATCATCCACACTCCACATGAATTACTTCAAAATGAAAATACGAAAACGTTTCCATGTTCAACTTAATGAGTAGTAAAATATTTTTAGCAAACTAAAAATGACTAAATGAAGGAACTCATAGACTATTACAACTCTTTAGATTCTCAAAAGTGAGAAATCTAGGTTAATATCTATCCAGAGACATGAAAAATTAGTCTGAATCCAGCTATTTAAAATGGCCTGGCCACTGTACATAAGATGAACAGTGCTGTATGCATTAATCGCACCTTTTCAAATTTCATGTACACTGAGGCCAAGCTATGATCTGTGTTAACTAGGCTGTCATTCTTCAGACACCACAAACATCTTCATGATAGAGGTCACAGTCCCTAACCTGGTTCTCCATAGGTCAGTTTTGGAACCTCACTTAAGCAATATCCTCTATTTCTTGCTCAGACATTGGCTTGTGGATCTTTCCCAGTCTTTCTTTTCATGTGAAGACAAACACTTCCACAGTTTTACTCATCCCTCAAGTCAGAAGGATTGACAGATAAGGACTAGGTAGTCCAGGTTTTCAATGAATTTTGACATTTAAATCTTGGATGCGGTACCTGGAAGTTTTCTTCTGACACCTGTTTCCTAGAATGGCATTAGACACCTGTGTTTCAGCTGTTGAGTCTCACTCTGTTCTTTGGTGAAAATTTAGTCCTCGAGTGGATATATATTTTAAGACAGTAATTTTTTATTCTTGTGCAAAAGGAACATGTTAAGGTAGTTTTTATAAGTAATGCACTTTAAAACACATTCTGAATTTTGATTTTTTATTTAATCCATAAATAGAATATCTTCTAATGTTTAAGACAAAAAGGCCTCAAAATAGAAATAAATTATTAAAATATTTTATACAGATGTATCTAGCCCTTTCTTTTTTTTTAGAAAGAAAGGAATTTGCATTTCTGATAGGGTATATTTCATATGTATTGTTTAAAGGAAAGGTTTTTGGCGTAGCACAGAGATGTACAGCAGAAATACTCAGACTGGTACATATGAAAAATAAATTGAAATGTTTCTGCTAAAACATAAGGAAATAAGAACCACAAGGATAAAAAGAATGGCTTATACTGATAATGATGGACACCATCCCAGTGTCTTGTCAAGTGTATTTTCTTGTCAATCCCAGCCGTAAAATTGAGGAACAGATTCTTTATGTGAAGTCCAGGAAGACCTGCATTTTCATGACCTCAACATAAACATACCGTCAGCAGAAGATTCTGTGCTGACAATAAGAGGATGAAAACAACATTATAGTGTATCATCTACACCTTTTCCAGTTTTCAGGAACACTTCAAATGCAAGGATATTTCAAACAAGGTAAACCAGGCAACTTGACTAAGACCCATGGAAGAAGAAGTGAATTAGATTCTGCAACAAAGGACCACTCCATGCCAAATAATGGCACCTATATCATCACCTGGGAAGAAGA
The DNA here is from genome assembly GCF_003945595.2 of Pipra filicauda. Classification (NCBI taxonomy): domain Eukaryota; kingdom Metazoa; phylum Chordata; class Aves; order Passeriformes; family Pipridae; genus Pipra; species Pipra filicauda. The sequence goes on along the minus strand of NW_024104418.1, from coordinate 488,960 downwards.
ATCCCAGAGACATGCTGAGGACTCAGCACTGGTGTCGCTTGACATCTGTGTCACAAAGAGTTGATCCCAGTCAGACCACACAAACTTGAGTGTTTGATTATATGGTTTATTATGGAAAGTCTATGCTGACTAGCTCAGATATAAGTGTACCTAAAAATAGGCAACGGAAGTCCCACTGTGTCTTATTCAAGGTAAAACACGGTGACTGCAGGCGAGCATGAAATATTTTGGTCTCTCTTCATCTTTACTTCTTCCCTGACATCCTTCCCAGCGAGGCCTGTCCCAGCATTTCCTTGTCTCAGATAAACAACGCACCTCTAATTAATGTTCTCAGCCAGTCGAGAATTTGCTACCTCTACACTTAAATTAGGTACTTCTGATATTACTAATTGAACATCCATTTGGGTCAAAGCATCTAGTCCAGCAGGGACAGTTCTTCCACCACCTGCTGGTTATTTATTACGTCCATCAGGTTTTCCTGTGGCACTCAGTAGTTTCTCATGGTTTGTTCAGTTAGCTAAACCTCATTCCAGGGCCTGATCATCTGCCTTTTTACCTTAGTAGTATTAAGCAGAAAGTATGTCAGATTCATACACTTTTCACTAAAATATTAATTAATGGCCTCAGCAATTTAAATTCATCTGCTATTTCTTCCTGTAAAACTGTTCATATGGCAATAATGTGAATATATCCTCATGGGCCCCATTATGGGCTTTTCTTTCATTGAAGTTTATTTTAACTCAGCTTTTAATTTGCGTTCAATGTCTTTCACATTACTTAAATCATCAGCCTGTATTACATAAAATAAAAAAAATAAAATTTAAAACCTGAAATGATCTGAGAAGACAGTTTCTGAAGAATTGTATTCAGGGGAACTGGAGTCCATGATAAAAAATAATAACTTTGTAGTTTAGAAATTGTTGTAGTTAATTTAGTGAACTATTGCTTAATCAGAGAGATTGGAACAGATAACTGGAATATGTAAAGTTAATTTTATTTAAAGAGGAATTACTTTTCTTGGTCTTTAAATTGCAGTTGCTATTGCTTTCAGCCAATACAGATGATAAATACCTATATTATACTCTGAGACAATGACATCACATGTATGTAATTATACATGTGTATATTATATTTATAAAACAATGAGAATACTCCATGCTGACTGGTCCTGTTAACTGAAAACTAGAGGCTGACATTTGATGAAGGAAAAGCATAAGAACAAAGGAATTTTATTCATGATCAAAAAGCTGTCATGACACAGTAAAAAATTAATGCCTTTCTGAAGAGACAATAATATTACAGCATGGAGTCAACTAACTGTCTAGCCTTAAATCTAGTATTGTTACCAAATTCATCTTGGATATAGTAAATCAATACAATATTCTGCTTCTATTATATTACATTTTACTGTTGGATAGTATATATTTTTTACAAAATCTTCATGCAAAAATCATCGTTAGCTTTAATTTAGGTTGCTAAACCAAATGACTCAGTGATACAGAAAAACACAATTAGTGTAAAAATAGTGAAAAAATAACATGAAATCTATTATTTATTCATTTTTTCATTTTCGCAGTCACATCTATCTGTCCTTTGTCCTAAACCACTTACATATTTTCACTTCTGTTCTAGAAGAAAACGTATTCATCTGGAGTTTTTGGCTTTTGCTACACAACATAGTATTAGATTTTTATAATCATCAGGCCTCATTATTCTAAATAAATTATAGAAACTTGATTGGTGAATACATCAGAGTTATATTAGCATAGGTGGCTCCAGGTGTGCCTTGGATTAAGAATAGCAGAGAAGATGACAGTAGTAGTAGCATGACTGTGGTATTTATCCAAACTCAATAAATCTTTCATGCAAACTTGAACTGGTTATCAAGTTTACCTGGATAATTTCCTCTGTATTAATGCTTTGGTGCAAAGGGAATACCACATCTGCACATTTCCCTGAACTGAGAATTACTGTTCCATAAAATATAAAGCTTTAAAAAGTATATTTCTGTCATTTCCAGTGTCCTCAAACATGGAGGTGTCATGGAAGACATGGGTATGGGTTTGGAGAAGAGACACAGGTTTTGAAATACGAGGTCCTGAAAAGCACTGATGACATGAAAAGGTTTGGCTGTTTACCATGTAATTAGTGTCTCCGGAATAGGCCTCTTGGATCAAAATATTACTCCCACCTTCCTACAGTACATTTCTACATAGTCTACAAATTGAATCAATTTGTATCTATTGGTGTGGTGGGTTGACCATAGCTGGCCAGGTGCCCATCCAGGCTGCTCTATCAATCCCCTCCTCAGCTGGATAGAGGAGAAAAAAATATAACAAAACGCTAAAGGGTTGAGATAAGGATGGGGAGAAATCACTCAGCAATTACTATCACAGGCAAAACAGACTCTAATTGGGGAAACTAGTTTATTACTGATAAAAATCAGAGTAGAATAATAAGAAAATAAAACTCAAATCTTAAAACACCCTTCTCCCCTTCTTACTGGGCTCAACTTCACTCCTGAATTCTCTTCCTCCTCTACACCAGGCGATGGAAAATGTGGTCTGTAGTCAGTTCATTGCATGTTGTCTCTGCTGCTCCTTCCTCTTCAGAGGAAGGACTCCTCATACCCTTACCCTGCTCTACATTTGCTCATGCTTTTGACAGTGAATCTTTAAGTGATCTAAATCACCCATTCATGACAATATTCTACCCAGACTATCCTGAGGACAAGGATATGTGACTAGAGAACTGGATGCTTTATACTTTCTTTTCCTTATGCATTTAATGGAAGCTATTACACTTGTATTCCATTTCTAAATATGTGACTGAGAACTTTGAACTTTTTATACCATAAATAATTTTTATGGACACTAAAATCAGTAAATAAATACATATGACGTGGAAGTTCATTGTCCTGTAAATAAAGTAAGAACAAGTGTAGCTTATATCTGTAAAGTATTCCCAGTAGGATGATGTTATGCCCAGGGCATCATATACATTGAGAAATGATTGATTTTCTCCTGCATCTTTTTGCCCAATGAAAAAATAGTCAATTTCATAAAAATGAAAGATAAATGGATAAAATAAATAAACCAGGAATGATAAAAGCTGGAAATATTAAATGTCAGATCAATGTTTAAACTGAGAGAGCTTATGAAATGTTTCTCAACAGCATTTATAATTATAAAGGAGATTAAAAGTTGAGTGCTTTTTCTACATCTGTAAAATGTCTTTATCATTTATACAGTAATTCTACAGACAAGTCAACATCAGTCATTCCCGGAATGTATGAGTCCCAAACATCAAATAAAGCTGTATACAATTTATGAAGATGGGTAATCTGTCATATCAATAACATTTTATTTAGCAACATATACCAGTAAGGAAAACTGTATTGTATCTGATCTGTTCTGCCCATTTAAATGCTCTTGGACGTTCAAGACAATATTAGAACAAAATCCTGCCATATTTAGTGTCATGAGCTTACAAAATATCATCACTCCCATAGGATGGATGTACAAGCTTACACTTTTTTTCAGGACCTGTAATGGATTGCCGTGGACTGAAAGAAATAGACTTGCCATAGTCCAGAGCAACAGGATAATCAATCAACAAGACCCTCTAGCTGTAAGAAGAAACTAAAAATAATCTAGAATGCAGAAGGTTTATCTCACAATTGCCCAAATAATGAACTAATAATTTTTTAATATTACTTTTTTCCCATCATGCAGAATCATGGAAATTGCTGAATGGAAGTACAAGAGAGGAAGCTTGAGTGGCCATTGCTAAAATAGATCTGTTGTGTATAATAAAATTTCAGCTTATATTATTTTAGTTTGCAATCGAACTGATCTGCAAGTGGGAGGTACTGCTCTTCTAGTCTTTACAGTCCCTGTAATTTCTGCCTTGGAGAGACATTAGTTATCCTAAAGTGAAATACTATACTTTTAAATAACTGTTCTGGGGTTCTTTTTTCTATACTTCTGTGTTATGTACAGCATTTAGAGAATTCCTTAATGTCTAGAGATGCAGAAAGGTTAATATAAAGCCCGACATGTGTGTCGAACTTCATCACCTCATATTTTGAAAAATTCCTGTTGATTCTGTTTATAGTATCTTGAAATGAACTTTTGCCACTACACTCAATCTCTCCCCTCAGAACCATGAGACCTTTGTATGTAAGGATTCATCCGTCCATCTTCATCAGTACTTTAATAGGTGTCTGCTGGGGAAAAATGACCTGGATAGATTTCAGTGATTTTTCATGTTTATATATATATCTCGACATTTTCCTCTAAAATACGGGAAAGAAACTCTTCAGCAAAATTCCCAGCAACAAAACGAAGTGCAGTAAATCAATAATAATAAAGCTATAATAAAATTATGGCCTCATTTTTTCAAAGAAAAATGTGAAGCTAACTGCATAAATAATATCTTTAAATTCAATACAGAAATGGTATGTCATGAAGAGGTGCTTCAAACACTAATGGACAGGTGTAATCAAAAGTAGTAATTACACCAATTTTAACAGATTTGCCAACAGAAGCTGTGACTATTTTATAAATCATCATCATCATCATTATCATGGCTAGGCTTTGCGAACAAAGATTTGGGGAAGGCTCTACCTATGTTTGTTACAAGCGCGCTGGTGGCTAAAGAGGCCAATAGGCACGTCTGGTTGCAAAAGGCACAACAGAAAGACTCCTTAGGTGATATATTCTGCAAGGTACAATTTTTTCTGCATTACCTTTTCTCCTCAAGAGTGATCCTACGTGCTTTCTCAAAAGCATCAGCAGCGTTATAGATGGTGTGTCTCCAGACCTCCTGATCGGAGGCCAGAGTAGACCAGTTATGGTGGTCAATATGGCCAAGGCTGAGATGTTGTTTCAGGGAGTCCTTGTATCTTCTCTTCAGGGCTCTTCTCATGCGGCAGCCGATGGCAAGTTCACCATAAAGCAAGATCTTAGGGAGGCGGTGGTCCTTCATCCTTGAGACATGCCCTGCCCAACGTGGCTGTGTTCTCAGCAGCACGGCCTCAATACTTATAACTGCTGTTTGTTCTAGAACAGATGTATTGGTCACATAATCTGACCAGTGGATGTTTAGGATTGTGCAGAGACAGCGTTGATGGAAGCGTTCTAGGAGACGCAGGTGGTGGCGGTAGATGACCTGTGATTCAGACCCATATAAAAGAGTAGACAGCACAATGGCTCTGTAAACACTGATCTTGGTACTTTTCTTCAAGTGTTTATTATGCCAAACTCTTTTATGAAGCTTTCCAAAAGCACTATATGCCTTTGCTAACCTGTTGTCTATCTCTCCGTCAATCTTATCATCTGAGGCTACCTAGGTAATTAGACTGCTGGACTGATTTGAGCTCTGATTCGCCAATGGTGATATGGGGATGATGGAAGACTTCCTGAGGTGTGGGTTGATAGAGAACTTCAGTCTTCTTCAAACTGACTTCCAGCCCAAAGAGCTCAGCAGCGTCTGCAAAGCAGGATGTTAAACGCTGCAGAGCTGCTTCTGTGTGGGCCACAAGGGCGACGTCATCAGCATAGAGCAGCTCCCGGACAAGATGATTTAAGGTCTTAGTGTGGGCCTTCAGTTGCCTTAGGTTGAAAAGGCTTCCATCAGTACGATATCGAATGTAGATACCATCTTCTTCATCGAGATCTGCTGTGGCCCTTTGGAGCATCATGCTGAAAAAGATTGTGAATAGGGTTGGTGCAAGAACGCAGCCTTGTTTTACACTGTTGGTAATTAGAAAGGGCTCAGAAAGTGCGTCGCCATATCTGACTTGGCCGTGCTGATCCTCATGGAGTGAGATGATCATTTTAAGGAACTTGGAGGGACAACCTAAGCATTCCAAAATCTGCCATAGGCCTTTTCTGCTCACAGTATCGAACGCCTTGGTGAGATCAACAAAGGTTACATAGAGACCTTTGTTCTGTTCCCTGCACTTCTCTAGCAGTTGTCTGACAACAATCATAATAATTATAAAATCTACTGAAAATATTCCCCATTTAAGTCACAACCTGTTGGACAAATGCTGGTGAAAAAAAAACCTGTCACCTATTCTATCGCATTAGACTAAAATGAGTTAATTCACTAAGTTGTAAAGAATGTTCAATAATGCATTGAAATGTAAAATTCAATGAAAGGTCATCTGATTAAGGTTATGAGAAATATCTTTTTCCTCCCTTCTCTCTCTTTCACCCCTTTATGTCTCCATGAGTAGAGGACTACCAAATTTTCACTTTCAAATGTGAAATCCAGTAACTAAATTTAAAGCAGTTGGAAAACCCTCAGACAGTCATGTGTTTCTAACCTCCGAAATGAGAGACAATAGTCAAAAGCTGGAACAAGATATATAGCATATCAGAACATAAACAGAACATCACATAAGCAGAAGAAAATCTGCATCCAAAAGTGGAAATAATTAGCAGATTTATATTACTGTAATTTTGTTAATCTTATTTTTAAAGTATTTTTTTCAATACAAATCGTCACTGAAATTGATAAACAACACAAGTTACTGAAGTTACTGAAAAGTTATAAAAAGTTCTTTGAGTTCCTTAAGACTAGGAAATAATTTTAAAGAGACAATGTGTCACGACGATAGCAACTCTGCCATTCACAGCTGATGATACTTTGCATACAGAAAGTAAAGGTCCTTTCTTTATGGAAGGAAGGAAATTGTTCTTTAGAGTTACTTTATTTTAGATAATATTGGATTATACATGAAAACCCACAAACTTCTATCATGTAATGTGTAATGATTAATTTTGTAGCTGTTGAGAATATGGGGAGGAAGAGTTAGGTATTCAAACAGTAGGAAGACTATTTGTCATCCTAATGCGAATTCAGTTGTGGGAGACAGGGAATACAGAAAATGTATGTCATTGACTCTTAGAAGAAGGTTGGTGCAACTTGCAGTTGCCTTAAAGGAGAATTTTGCCTATAAGGAACAATGAGGAAATTTGGATAACACAGTCATTTTAGACAAGTATTGAATAATGTTAAATTTAAGTGATAACTACGGACCAAAAATAGAATAGGCATAGAATGATTGAGGATTCTGTTGATTTTAAATTTGTAAACTTGACAATAAGATCCCTCAGGAAAATAGCCATGAGTTGCTGAAATTGCTTTAAATGTTATCTTTTCATGGCTACTGAATTTGACAGGACATCTGCAGACAGGGAAATAACCCTTCTGGGCTAAGCAGATATGCATTATCAGTAAATATATATGATTTTTAGTACAAAATCATAAGGCAGAAAAGAAAGGAAGAAAAGCATGTGTCTTTCACAGTAGCAAGAGTGGTCAACTTCTGAATTTTCCAGGAAGAAGTTAAACAGGGGAAAAAAGGTATGGAATATACCATTTGGAAACCTTCCACAGAAAAATGTGTACAAGTACCTTCTCTTGGACTGATCAGTTTTTCACAAGGTGCAGGTTGAATCTTTCTGGACCCAATGAGACTATTCTGCCTCCACTACTATAGCCTGAAAACATTTAATTTACTCAGTGGATGTTATTTTTTTTAGATAATGTTCATTTATACTGTGCTCCTGTATATTGTATTGACCTTTGAATTTGTGTTTTCTGATCAAAAGTATGATCTGAAACCAGTTGAAATAGTCATATTCTTTTAATTATTCCGTTTCTTGAAAGCTTGGATCTTAACATGAATTTTAATCTGTCTGACTGGTGGGAAGTGGGCACAAGCTGTCTCAGTTTGGTCTTGCTTTGGTTTATAGTGTCTACAGACTGTTAACTCCTCTCATGAATACTTTGACAGCCTTACACCTATGAGCAACTCTAGCTCCATTGGAGGGTGCAGTGTGGGCTTCTGCAAGAGATAAATGAGCTACCAGAGATCTTAATTTTTGGGGAAAATGGTGTATTATTGTTCTATTAGAACATGAACACAGCATCATCACAAATCTGTGATGATGTAACCTTTTTATTGTTTGTTAATTTCAGAATATTTTGAAAATGTAAAGGAAGCATTACAGAAACTAAGACAAAACTCACTGGTTTTGTACTTTCAATGTTATTATACTTAATATATCTTCAAATACTGAAGTTTGGGGGATATCCAAGTTCATGAGAAAATATTGACATTAATTTACAATGACTAGACAGATTATAACAGCTTATGATGTACTGAGGAAAAAAAAATGGTAAATACAATGGAATGGTCCTGAAAATTCAGGAAGGGTCTAAATCAAATCAAATCAAAACCAAAAAACAAAACAGGTCACAATTTTTCAAATGTGTTTCTATTTATTTTTATGTTTTGAATGCTTAGGGTTTCCAACATTCGCCTTAATCATTTGCTTAGTAACATGTTTTTGCCATTCAAGATCGTTCTTTGCAAAATGAAATGTTTTTAAGGAAACTTGTGAAACAAATTATCTAATCAACTGAAAAAAGTTTCTAATAGTCCTATAATGAACATCCTTTCTTCCAAGAATCCTCAAAGTTTATACATAATTTTGTTTGTTTTCCATTTTCTTTTTTGGCCAACTTCTTGTCTCTCTTGCAAACACATTTAACCCACATTCTTATAGCTACTTCTGATAAAAACAAACTGACAACAGTATAACACTGCACTAGTCAATTTAGTTAGATTCCAGGTTGCATTTCTTCAGATGTGCTGGGACCTGTCTCTCCAACCTCTCCAGAAAGAGAGGGAAAAAAGTATTCTTATATTGAAGGGGAAAAAAAAAAAGAGAGAGAGAGATAAAAAGAAGAAATTGAAAGAAAGCGAGCTTAGCTGCTATTGTAAAAAAATGTAGACAGTTTGTTTCTATAAATATTATATACCTTACAGTAAAATTTCAGATTTGTTTTTTCAAAGAAATCTAGTGTCAAAATCTGAAACAACACAGCAAAGAAATACTTCACTGAAAGAGAAACAAGCAAAATATGGCAAATCTTTTAGATTATTTTCTTCTATCTCGCAGTCTCTTATAATTAATCTCTTTTCCATTTCCATGTCTTACAACTCCATTTGGGAAGGTCGGCTTATGTGTTTAATTGGTCTAAGTTATCCATAAACATCTACTGTGTCAGTTACTCCTCTGATTTTCATTTAGGTGTCGGACCTTTTTTCCCTCATTGTGTGATAATGATATTGTGTAGTGTTTAATCCAACAGTCCAGTTTCACTTAGTACTTCAATAAGTGCCATGACATAATTTTGAATTATTTTTACTCTAAATTTCAATGTATCAAACTGATATGATCATAAAAATTAATGCATAAAAAGCAGGATAAATAGTAATCTTTCTAAGATAACTGTTGCTGTGGATGTGATCTTTAGGAAGATGGTTATACCTCTTCACAGACGTCTGGCTTGCAAGAAGCCAGCTATGAATTTATACATGTATACGTATTAAAGAGGCAATAGAAATTATTTTGCCCAAATAATGGTAAATGTCTGAGAGATGTCTGAGTGGTAATGTCTGAGAGATGAAAGCTGTAGCTCATGCTCTAATTTTGAGCATGAGCAATTAAAGCCTTTTTTGAGAGGTTTACCTGTAATAAATTATCACTGAGTAAAGGCATATTATTCACCATGTACAAGAACTGCATTAATGATCATTTGATTATATATCCTTTTAGAATTTCCTGTAGTGCTCCAGTTCTCTCTCTTTAGCCTTCAGGTTTACAGATATTCTTTCTTGCTAAATCTTCCCTGTTGGTCCAGTCAACTCCCATGCATGACAGAAATGCTATGTCTTATCCAATCATTGTCTTGCTGATGTTTCCCCTCTATCCCTAATTTTGAGAGGCAGCTGATTATGTCCTTATTCGGTAAATTATATTTCATTGTGTTTTGCACTCACTTTTCTCATTTAAATCAACATCTATGTTCTTATTTTCATTTTAGAATGCATATACACTGCTCCTAACCTTGAAATGAAACTTGTAATTTTTTAAAACTATTCTGAATGCTCAAATTCTAGGAAAAAAAATGATCAATTTAAACTATTCATCTTAAAAAAGTTATACATCCTCATTGTGTGGATAAATTTTATTTAACAACCATTTAAATTTTTTTTATTTCTTGTCTTCCATCCAGGGATGGCAACTTGGTCTCAATTTTCATTTTCTTATTTACTGGGACAAATAAACTATAGCATCAGTCTTATGATTGCTTTTTTTAAATATGCCTCAGTAGGGCTCACAGATAAAACAAGAGAAAAAGGAGCTGACAAAAAAAATTTTACTTCTGACTCCTTTGACTTTTTAAATTAGTTAATTTATTTAAGCCTTAGATAATCGTGTTGTATAAACTGCTTTAAAGACAGTATTAAAAAATTAAACAAAACAAGAAAAAATCTCCCTTCTCTTTCCTCTGTTAAACCTACAAAAAATGGTAGATGTTCACAAAACTCATACTATGGAAATTCAAATTTAAACCAGTTGAACATCAGGTACTATTATATGCTATTTCTAATGTGACCAATCAGCAAATGGAAAGACTAGAGAGAGAAAGCAAAAAAAACCAAAAAACCCCAAACCAAAATCCAAACAAACCAGAACTGTAGATATAATGATAATCTGGGAAGCAAGTATCGTGTGTTTGCAACCTAGCTGAAAAACTGTCTTTTCCATGGGGAGTTGTTTCTAATTTTGAACAACAATATACAATGATTTTTAACAATTATATATTCCTCTATTCCTCAATCAGTTTTCAGAAGCTTTTGAGAAGTCTTATTTATTCATTACATTTTCAAATAAATTGTTGAGCAAGCAAGTTATGGATCTGATAGAGATAACTATACATAAAGTATGAATTCTGACAAATATAGTTTCTAATGAGACCGTGTTATCAAGTTTGTGAATATTAATTTATCTAGAACACTTGGAGACTGCCACTTTCAGATCTTTTCAGTCATTTAGAGAACGGATTAGAAAAGAGAAAGTATGGTCTGTTAATAAATTAGGAGAACTTCCAACTGTTACACTATATGCTTAATTATAAGTTTTAAAGAAATTGTAGTGAAGAGTAAGTGAGATTAAAGTTGTTGCTTAAATAAAGTGATATAGAATCATAGAATCATAGAATCAGCTGGGTTGGAAAGGACCTTCGAGATCATCAAGTCCAACCCTTGATCCACTATCGCAGCGGTTGCTAGACCATGGCACTAAGTGCCACATCCAGTCTCTTCTTAAAAACCTCCGAGGACAGAGAATCCATCACTTCCCTGGGCAGCCCATTCCAATGCCTGATTACCCTCTCTGGAAAGAAATTCTTTCTAATATCTAACATAAACCTCCCCTGGTACAACTTGAGACCATGCCCTCTTGTCTTGCTGATGGTTGCCTGGGAAAAGAGACCAAGCCCCACCTGGCTACAACCTCCTTTCAGGGAGTTGTAGAGAGTTGTCATGGGTTAAGATTGGCCCCCCCCGGGAGTCGGGGGCTCAGAGGTGATTGGGTACCAGGGCAGTGTTCCCTGGAGAGCCAATCACCAGTCGTCTTGTTTGCTTCTGCTCAAAATCATATACACACAGCCATCGGAAGCTGTTGGCAGTTTTTCTGTTGGTGTCTGCTGTGTGTAGGTGTAGAAGGCCAGGGGGTGGCTGGGCTCCTTCTTCCCCCCCTCTGGCGAGGAGAAGTGGGAGAGAGAGAGAGAGGCAGGCCTTGTGGCCAGGCCCTCTTCTTCCCCCCACTTTGCATCCAGGTTGCAGAAGGGGGCTGTTTTTCCCTCTTGCTGTTTAGTGGGAGTGGATGTAAGGCTTAGCATTGAGGCAGAGACAAGTGGACAGGCTTATAACAAAACAGCTCGGAGCCAGGGAAAGGAATCCCAGGCAAAATTGGAGACGGGCCACGAGAGAGAGGTTCGGGAGTTGCCCTGCCGAGGTTTGACCAGGGGCAGCCGAAAATTGACTTGGAGGATGCGTACGTTCGTTCATAAGGTAACTGAACTACAGCAGTCTACAAACTGAGGTATGAGACTGAGAGAGAGAGATCACACAGCAGAAATGACACAGGACCAAGGAGGACAGTCTCGGAGCTATCTTGGACTTCATGAGGAGAAAAGACTACAGCAAACAGCTGGATGTTGGTAGGGAGTATTCAGAGGCCCCGAACACTCCCATGAGAGAGAGACCGGTTACCTATCAGCCTTGAAAGGCTTTTCTTGGACTAAAGTTAAAAGGAGAAGCTTTGAAGGGACTGATAGAAATATAATATATATATATAGTTGCTTTTAGCTTGTATAGTATTTATTTGTGTAAAATAAATGTAAATACTTCCCCCTTCCCCTATAGAAGCCTCTGGCCTGAAACTTTTCTCTTTGGAGTTGAGATAAATTGTGGAAAGGGGTGCGGTAAGCCTGGAAATTGGATTTTAGATTTCTCATTGGCTCAAACTGCCACAATAGTGATGAGGTCTCCCCTGAGCCTCCTCTTCTCCAGGCTGAACAGCCCCAGCTCCCTCAACCTCTCCTCATAGGACTTGTGCTTGAGTCCCTTCACCAGCCTAGTTGCCCTCCTCTGGACCTGCTCCAGGACCTCAATATCCTTCCTGAACTGAGGGGCCCAGAACTGGACACAGGACTCCAGGTGTGGCCTCACCAGTGCCGAGTACAGGGGAAGAATCACTTCCTTGGACCTCTTGGCCACAGTGTTCCTGATCCAGGCCAGGATGCCATTGGCCTTCTTGGCCACCTGGGTACACTGCTGGCTCATGTTCAGCTTCATGTTCATATGATGAAGGCAAAAGATCTACTGTAATTTTAGTTTGTTGAGCCAAAATGATTTAATAGGCTATGAAAAGTGAACAAACAAGCTTCAACAAATGTTTGCTATTTACTCACTGATGGCTGTTTTAATTGAGGAAATAACATCAAACTCTATGAAACTGTGACCACTGGTTAAGACAGACTGATAATCTTTGATATTTATGTGGAACTTGTTTCTCAATTATTCTTCTTTTTACTTCTTATGCTAAACCAGAGTTCATGTACATTCTGTGAAATTAATTTCTTTCAGATTTTGTAGAAAATAATCAAAATTAGCACATCTTTGTCAGGACAGTGATAAGGGCATTTTTATTATTGAGCATATATCTTTAGACAACCAGTTAATCATTAAGAAGAATAAGTTTGTAAAATTTAATGGTTTCTGTGTCTTGTTGTCCTGGTTTTGTCTGGAAATTTATTTTATTTTTAGTACCTGTGTTTTGGATCGTAGTGTTAAAATAGTGTTGTTAACACACTGATGTTTTAGTTGTTGCTAAATAGTACTTAGTCTAAATCAAGGACTTTTCAGTTTCCCGTGCTCTGTCAGAAAACAGGTGCACAGGAAGCCAGGAAGGACCATAGCCAAACAGATGACCCGAACTGGCTAAAGATATATTTCATACCATAGAGCGTCATGCTCAGTATATAAGGTGTGGAGAGTTGTCCTGGAGGTGTCAATCACTGCTTGGGGAGAGGGTGGGCATCAGTCAGCAGATAGTGAGCAACTGTATTCTGGGTCACTTGTTTGTCTTGGGATTTATTCCTCTCTCTCTCTCTCTATTATCTCCCTTTTTGTTACTACTGTTATTGTTATTATTATCATAATTATCATCATCACCATTATTATATATTACTTTATTTCAATTTCTACTGTTCTTATCTCAACCGATGGATTTTACCTTTTTCTGATTCTCCTCCTCATCCCACAGGAAGGACAGTGTGGGTAGCGGAATGAGTGAATACATGGTCCTTAGTTGCCATCTGGGGTTAAAACATGACATTGGTGTCAATCAATAGTTTACATAAGCACTGAGGTATGTTTTCAGGTGCCCACACATATGACTTAGTACTATTATTGATGTCCTAAAACATTCATATAGGTCTCCAGCTGTCACTTTAAAAAGACACGGGTTTTCTGTATATCCTTTGTAATGTGATACTTCAGGGCATTAAAACTTGTACCTGAGCTCTAGCTGTCTACCTTAGCCTCCCTTGTGGCTTCAAATTCAGCTGTCTAAAATGCATGTGAAGCTTCTGAGACCTTCCCATGAGACTAGTAGATCCGAGACAAGACCTACAGGGCACCTGCAATATTCTAGAGTGGCAGCTAGAGTCTGGATGAAATAATATAGGGCACCTAAAATGATCCCAGAAAACACTGATTATTAAATTGACTCAAGTCTCACATCCTTATTGTATGGGCATCTACAGGACCTGAAGATATCATCTTTATTTAAATGTCATAATTCGAAATGTTATCTTACTACGATTATGGAAGCTTGAAGCTGAATTAGGTACATATCACATTATATGGCAGACTGCAAGATACAAACTAACAATTTTTTGTTCTAAAAACAAAGTTCTAGTCTTGCCAGCATAGACGAAAGGGCTCATCTTATCGCATTGCTTTGTATTGATGACTGCCCTCATGCCATGTGAAGAGCCCTCCCACAACAAATAAGTTTTATTTCTTAATAAGACAAACTGATTCTATAATATTTTAGCCCCTAGCTGGAAAAATTGTCCTTTCCATAGGTACTTTGAATAATCTTTGCACACATTGGGAAAAACAAGTAAATCTCTGTTCAGTCCCTTAGAATGGCTAAAATTCATGCACTTGTTTTCTGAATTTGTGTGCCAAGATTTCCTTATTAGCAGATAACCTTAGCTCTATTCATTTCCATCAATGCTATGATGGGCTGTTGTCGAAGGTGTCATTAAAACCATTTTTTCTGGCACAGACTTCTAAATATGTTCTGCAAAATTGATGAAGAAATTGAATTTTTATGTGTTTGCTTGTTTTCTAGAAAAATATTTTTACTCAGAATGAAAAGGCAAACTTAAGAATTCAATACTGAAAATGTCATGGAAATGTGCTTTTCAAGCCAGACCTCCTGTGGCTTTCAGAGCAGTCCAATTTCAGCTAAACTTCCAGCCTTATGTGCTTTCCAGCCTCCCTCCTTCCTTAGCAAACTCTGTAAGAACAGAAAGGGCAGCTGCAGACTGCAAAAACTGCAGTTCTGAGCTCTGCACTCACAAAAGCTGAGAAGTGGCAGAAAGTTCCAATTATTCCATAATTGCTTGTTTGTTTTTTCTTTGGTTTTTGGGTTTGTTTTTTTGGGAAATTTCAAGGAGTCTTAATTGACCAGGGAGAAAAGTTGTTTTATGCTATTTTATAGCAGCTAATTTTACAGGGGACTAAAAAATTCAAAGAGGGACAAAGTTCAAAGAGAGAACTTGTCTTTGAATATGTGCAAGTAAAACTTGATAAGGTGTCTTTTTCAGGAATGTCTCCCAATAAGGCTTTGGGGAAAAAGAGCTAAAAGAATGAGATTCAAAAATCCACAAATTCTCTCTGGCTTAATACATAATACCTTAAAAAAAAGCACTCCTCATCATGGTTAGGCTTCGCGACGAAGATTTGGGAAGGCTCTATCCACGTTTGCTACAGGCACGCTTATGAGGCCAATACGTGACAGACAAATCCGATTGCAAAAGGCACAGCAGAAAGACTCCTTAGATGGTGTATTCTGCAAGACACGGTTCTTTCTGCGTTGCCTTTTCTCCTCAAGAGTGATCCTGCGTGTGTTCTCAAAGGAGACAGCTGCGTTATAGATGGTGTGTCTCCAGGCCTCCCGATTGGAGGCCAGAGTAGACCAGTTATGGTGATCAATATGGCCAAGGCTGAGATGTTGTTTCAGGGAGTCCTTGTATCTTTTCTTCGGGGCTCCTCTCATGCGGCAGCCAGTGGCAAGTTCACCATAAAGCAAGATCTTAGGGAGGCGGTGGTCCTTCATCCTGGAGACGTGCCCTGCCCATCGCAGCTGCGTTCTCATCAACATGGCCTCAATACTTGTGACAGCTGCCTGTTCCAGAACAGACGTGTTGGTCACATAGTCTGACCAGTGGATGTTTAGGATTGTACGGAGGCAGCGTTGATGGAAGCGTTCTAGGAGACGCAGGTGGTGGCGCACTAAACCTTAGCGAAATTATTGAATGCCAAAAAATTCTGGTGATCAGAAGTTTAAGGCTTTTCTTGGAGGAAAGTATAGTTTGTCCTAGAAGGAAGAGACATAATCCATGCTGTTAAGCATACCATGCTTAACACTGCTTAAAACTGCACATAAAAACAATAGAAAGGTATAGCATAATGAATTGCTATTCATTTGGACATAGTCCATCTTCAGGATTGGGATGAAATTTGACCATATAATGTAGACCTCTGCTTCCTCTACAGTGTACAAATTTTAAACAGTACAAAGGACATTTTGTGTGCAATTCTCAATGCAAATCCTCATGTGTCTGCTGGTATTCTACCCTTTCACTGACATATTATTCTAATTTCGTCATTAAAATCCCTGAAATGAGGTTTGTACTTACTTGATAAAATGTCAAACATACTGTGTGCACTCACATGTTGAGGTAAAGATTTCTATCCAACTTCCTTCTTCAGCAATCATTACTTTCTCTTCATTTCTAGCACAGCATCCAACCAAAAGGCAGACATCTGTTTTTCAGCTGCTCTTCGTCTAGTTTATGACTACCCTGAAATAATTTGCAGTCTATGGCATATCATCTTAAGATGTGAGGTAACTAATTAGCAATTCTAAATGAAAGGGGAACTGAAAGCAGAAAACTACACTCCTACAATAAATATGTCTGACAATTTGTGAAATTTAGGGCGTATAGCACTTACAGATAAATGTAGTGAAAAGGCAGAATATATACATTTGACATTTGGAACAAAACCCCATCTCATTATCAAGGTAGTCAACAACCCATAATTCTGATACTTGGACCATTATATACTGAGTGAAATTACTTAACTGAATTCATTAAGACATTGTGAATCCTGTAGATAGAAAACTTCTCTTAGAAATACATCTTAACTCATTAAGGTGATGGTAATATCCTTTAACCTTGCTGTGAAAACCAGAGCAAATTAGTGACAGGCCAGAGCATAGGAGGATCTATGCTCGTGTCAGACTTTAGATGATCTCCATTTTTTTTAATAAAGTTAAAAATCTTAGTTGCTTTCAGTTTCTACTGAGCAGATGTTTTCAGTGAATAACTACAATGATGTGCATGATTTATTTTCCCAAAACTAATTCAAGATGCAAGTAATTTTCATCATTTCCTCTAATTTGTATTATATTGTGTCTGTCTGTTCCAACATATTCCAATCACCAGTGGTCTAAGTGACTGATTTCAGCAGCCCAATGATGAAGGTAGTTGGCCAAGAACTCCTGAAGGATTTTATGTAAATATTAATGGCAACAGCTGTCAGAGAGAGAGTTCTTATTTCCAGGTCTAAAAGGCAGCAGAGCATCATCAAAAGAAAGAATGTTTTGAAGGGAATCCTAGAGACCATTTAGGACAACTTGCTGTTCAAAGCAGTGCTGGCTTCTGAGACCAAGTTTCTCTGAGTCTTGTCCAGTCAAGCTTTGAATATTTCTGAGGGTGCTTATTCTACAACCATTCTGCACAATTTGCTTCAGTGCTTAAACACTCTCTGTGCAAAGAGTTTTTTCTTTTGTCCAATCATAATTTACCCTCCTGAAACTTATGACTGTTGTATCTTGCCATTCATTGTGCACAGCTCGGGAAAGTCTGGCTCCATCTCCTCTGCAATCTCCCTTCAATGGAAGTCTGCAGTAATTTCTCCTTCAGATTTCTTTTCTCCAGGGTAAAGAAACAAATTTAATTTGGTCTCAAAACTATGTACTGTTTATTCTACTCT
This sequence comes from Pipra filicauda, assembly GCF_003945595.2. Taxonomy (NCBI): domain Eukaryota; kingdom Metazoa; phylum Chordata; class Aves; order Passeriformes; family Pipridae; genus Pipra; species Pipra filicauda. Next base: position 471,229 of record NW_024104418.1, on the reverse strand, counting down.
CTAATCATCACAATGAATAGCTCCAGTTTGCCTTGTATTGTGAGATGCAAACATTTAGGGAAAAATTACTTCCCTCAGCTTTTTACTGACTCTTGTCATTAACCCAGTATGGGTTTCACAATAAAGTTTATTGTGAAATTTACCAGATCTTCAGCAGCTGACTCATGTTTACCTTGTTGCCTGCCAGAACTCCCGACTCCTTTTTTTTGTATTCATTCAGGCTTTCTGCAACACCTTCCCTCCCTCCCTCCATTTTCCTCAAGTTCCATTTTAGAATGTATTTGTAGCACTATATCTGATGAGAAACTTGTTTAAACATGTCTTAAAATGGCTCTTTGTGGTCCCTTTGCAAACACGTGTTTCTTCTTCCCAACACCCCCCACGGCAACTGTTATCTCCCATGCAGGAATGTCCTGGGAAAGGTGTCCCGAGGTGTCCCATTGGTCCTTTGTTTAACCCCTTCCTATTGGCTGTTGACCCTTTACCTGATGGTTTCTTTTGTGTGACCCTGAACTTGTGATTGGTTCCCCTTTGACCCTCCTAAAAGCCTTATAAACCCCTTCCCAACAATAAACTCCCTCTTGCCTCCTCTCCACGCCGGTGTGCTGTCTCTGTGCCTGCCATGGAGCCACGTAGGTGCTGGGGGGAGGGGAGGGCACCTCTCCCCTCCAGGCTCGGGGCCTGAAAAACCCTGTCGCTGGAGTCCCCTTTCCCCATCCACCAAGACGTCGGAAATGGTTCTTCAGACGGAGAAGGAACTAGAGCTGGGCTCCCCCACGTCGTGGATGGGGAAAGGGATCCCAGATGTATTCTTGTTGCCAGCATCACATATCATTGGTATTATCAAAATTGAGAGCTCCATAACATAGTTGAGAAGCGTAGAGCACACCAAGAGGTACTGAGTGAAATTATATGGTCAAGGCACTATTACTTCTCTTCTATCCCAGCAATCCGTCATACTTTGCAAGACCTGGAGCTTTTACAGAATTCAGCTCATACAGTAAGGTAAACTCATGCTTTTGCTCCTTCTGACTCATTGTTATATGCTCCTTGTTACGGCTGAACAATTTTAGAATGAATGAATTGTCACAATAGCAATCATATAACTACTGCTTTTTTGTTTCCCCTGACCAAAAGCTTGCATGGTTGTCTATAGGTAGATGTGGTAGGTTGACCTTAACTGGATGCCAGATGACCACCAAGCCACTCTATGTCCTCCACAGGACATATAAGAATGAAAAAACTTGTAGGTTGAGATAAGGCAGTTTACTAAAGCAAAAGTGAAAGGTGCCGCGGAAAAAAAACCCAAAATATTTTATTCTCTACTTCTCATGAGCAACCCATATCCATCCACTTCCCAGGAAACAGGGCTTCGACATGTGTAGTGATTGCTCTGGAAGACAAATATTGTAAACAACAGATGTCCTCCCCCAACCTTCTTCCTCCTCTTTCTTAGCTTTTATATTTGAGCAGATGTCATATGGTATGAAATATCCCTTTGGTCACTTTGGGTCAGCTGTTCAAGTTGTGTCCCATTTCAAGATTTTGCCCACCCCCAGCCTCCTGATGGGGAGGTGGGATGTTGTAGAGACAGCACTGATATTGTGGCAGCACTGCTCAGCAATAGCCAAAATCCTGGGGTGTAACAGTACTTTTCCAGTTACCAATGCAAAGCACAGCACTGTCAGGGCTGCTATGGGGAAAATTACCTCTGTTTCAACCAAACCCAGTACACTGGACAATGTGGGTACTAACACTATGTTTGGCACTTGGCATCAGTGTGAGGCAAGGGAAAATAATGCTCTGATATTCTCTGGATTCTCTCCCAAAGCCACATGACGTGGTTTTTTTTTGTCGTTTTGTTGTGTTATTTTTTAACATGATCATTCAATCGTTACTCAGCCTTGAGATTACTTTCTTGCAAAGACGTAGTGGGCTGACAGTACTGTCTAATTTCAATTTTTATTACCTTCCTGTAGCTTTTAATGAGAACTTAAACTCTTAAATGTCAGATTTTTGGGTATATTTAGATAAGGCTAATGATATGGTCTGGATTTTTTTTTCTGATGGATATGAAAACTGTGAAAAGCAGCCAGTTTTCCTTTTTCCCAGAAGAATCACCTTTGCAATTGGATCTTTAATTACTTCAAAAGCAAGGAAGGCCCTTTGTAGGCAAATTATTATTTTGTACCCACTGACAAGACAGCAGAACAGTTATGCTGATGTACTGTTTAAGAAGACTCCAGGCATAAAATAAAGCCATTTGTCTTCATTGGTAAATGAGCTGGTAAATGGGCCTACCAGAGTTGGAGCCCCGCTAGACCTTCTGTTCACAGAGACGGGCTGGTGGTTGGAGGCCATCTGGGACACAGTGACCATGAAATAATAGAGTTTTCAATACTCAGGGGTGCAAGGAGGGCCATCAATAAAATCTCTACGCTGGACTTCCAGAGGGCAGATTTCGGCCTATTCAGAAGATTGGTTCAGAGTGTACCCTGGGAAACAGCTCTTTAAAACAAAGGGGTCCAGGAGGGATGGACACGCTTCAAGAAGGAAGTCTTGAATACACAGGAGCAGATTGTCCCAGTCTGCCAAAAGGCAAGCTGGCAGGGAAGATGACCAGTCTGGCTGAACAGGGAGATGTTGAAGGAAATGAGGGTAAAAAAGAGAGCCTACTCATTATGGAAAAAAGGGCTGACTACTCCAAAAGAGTTTAGGAATGTTTAGGTCTTGTAAAAAGAAAATTAGAGAGACAAAGGCACAATCTGAACTCAATCTTGCCACTTCTGTTAAGGATAACAAATAGTCCTTCTACAGATACATCAATAGCAAATGGAGGGACAAGGAAAACCTCCATTCTTTATTGGACACAGGTGGAAAAGGCTGAGGTATTTAACACCTTCTTTACCCCCGTTTTCAACAGTAAGACAGGTTGTCCTGAGGACAGCTGGCTTCTGGAGCTTGTAGACAGAGATAAGAAGCTGAATAGCCCCCTTGTAATCCAGGAGGAAACAGTTAACGACGTGTTGAGCTGCTTGGATCCCCACAAGTCTATGGGACCAGATGAGATCCACCCAAGGGTGATGAGGGAGCTGGAAGAAGAGCTCACCAAGCTTCTCTGCATCATCTACCAACAGTCCTGGTTCACTGGGGAGGTCCCAGATGATTGGAAGTTGGCGAATGTCATGCCTATCCACAAAAAGGGCTGGAAGGAAGACCCGTGAAACTACAGGCCTGTCAGCCTAACCTCAGTGCCTGGCAAGATTATGGAGCAGATCATCCTCAGTGCAATCACACAGCACCTACAGGATGGACAAGGGATCAGACCCAGCCAGCACGGGTTTAGGAAAGGCAGGTCCTGACTGACCAACCTGATCTCCTTTTATGATCAGGTGACCCGCCTGGTGGATGAGGGGAAGGCTGTGGATGTGTCTACCTGGACTTCGGCAAAGCATTTGACACTGTCTCCCATAGCATTCTCCTGAAAAAGCTGGCAGCCCATTGGTTCAGACAGGGGCACTCTGTGCTGGGTCTGGAACTGGCTGGAGGGCCGGGCCCAGAGAGTGGTGGTGAACGGGGCTGCGTCCAGTTGGTGACCAGTCACTAGTGGTATTCCCCTGGAATCAATGTTGGATCCAATTCTGTTTAATATCTTTATTGGTGATTTAGATGAGGGGATTGAGTCCACCATCAGCAAATTTACAGATGACACTAAGCTGGGGGGGAACGTTAATCAGCTGGAAGGCAGGAGGGCTCTGCAGAGGGACCTGGACAGACTGGAGAGTTGGGCTGATTCCAACAGGATGAGGTGCAACAAAGCCAGGTATTGGGTCCTGCACTTTGGTCACAACAACCCCATGAAGAGCTAAAGGTTGGGCACAGAGTGGCTGGAGAGCAGCCAGGCAGAAAGGGATCTGGGAGTTTGAATTGACAGGAAGCTGAACATGAGCCAGCAGTGTGCCCAGGTGGCCAAGAAGGCCAATGGCATCCTGGCCTGCATCAGGAACAGTGTGGTCAGCCGGACCAGGGAAGTGTTTCTTCCCCTGTACTCAGCGTTGGTGAGGCCACACCTGGAGTCCTGTGTCCAGTTCTGGGCCCCTCAGTTCAGGAAGGACATTGAGGTGATTGAGCAGGTCCAGAGGAGGGCAACTAGGCTGGTGAAGGGACTCAAGCACAAGTCCTGTGAGGAGAGGCTGAGGGAGCTGGGGTTGTTTAACCCGGAGAAGAGGAGGCTCAGGGGAGACCTTATCACTCTCTACAACTCCCTGAAAGGAGATTGTAGCCAGGTGGGGGTTGGTCTCTTCTCCCAGGCAACTATCATTAAGATAAGAGGGTATGGTCTTAAGCTGTGCCAGGGGAGGTTTAGGTTGGATATTAGGAAGAAATTCTTTCCAGAGAGTGTAATCAGGCATTGGAATGGGCTTCCCAGGGAAGTGGTGGATTCTCCGTCCCCGGAGGTTTTTAAGATGAGAGTGGATGTGGCACTTAGTACCATGGTCTAGTAACCATGATGGTAGTGGATCAAGGGTTGGACTTGATGATCTCGGAGGTCTTTTCCAACCCAGCTGATTCTATGATTGTTTAAACAGATATGAAATCATTTTAACATAGACCTGAGCAAATATAAAAATAATTTATAGCTACGCAATCAAAGCTAAAGGGACGAAGGCAAATTATACATTCATATGTACATCTTGAAACTAGGCCTTTCTGACTTAAAGAACCTTTTTTCAGCATTGCTGGAAGGTGTTCCCTTCCCCTTGGTAATCCTAACCTGAAAAGTTACCCTGAATGTAAGGGCTTTTTTTCTCAGACTGTGGAAGCATAGCAGTAATTTTGCTGGCACTGAACAGGACACATGCACAGGATGGGTGGATTTGTCTAAGGATGAGACTCTTTTGGTGGAGCTTCATTAAGAAGTCCAGTCTTCACTGTGATGGTTGTGGAGTCAGATCTAGTGGGCATAGAGTAGCACAGGTGATATATGTTGGGGAATTTTTGTTGTACCCCTTGAGATGAATTAAAAACATTGATGTTTAAATATAAATATAAAATAATGATCAATGTATAGGACAGAGTCCCACTGTTTTAAGTGATCCCATAAGGAGCCTACAAAGATATGTCACTAGCTGATACTTTATATATATTTGCACTTCCACCAGTCATTTGAGCAACTGCATGAGGCACCTCAGTCCAGCCTGAAGTCTATACCCCAACCCAGCTTTGCCACCCAATGATGACCCCTGGGCCCATATATTCCAGGACAGCTACAAGACAATGCTGCAGCCATTTCTTATCACCAAGGGAAAATTCACTTCTTTATAGGGAATCTTTCTATCTCTCACATTCCTGCTTCCAGCCACTGTAACTCAGTTGACAGTTGGACCATCCTACCTTTCATGCTAGATTCCATGCTAGATTATTTCTCAGTCAAAAATTACCACTGCTGAACAGTTACAATTTGAATTTCCCCTTCATACAAGTAGCTTAACACATGATTTATAAATTATGATGAGGTACAGGGAAACACTGTCCAGACACAGCTATCAGGCATAGCATCATTTTTCAAAAGCAGTCATCAGGAAGAAGAGACAAAATTAGTTGTTTGACATATATTATTTCAATGTTCAATGCTCTTTCGGCGTTCAATATTGTTTCCTGTGCTGTTTCAGGGGCAGTATTAGCTATGTAGATGCTGTTGTCCCTCTCAATTTAATTCCATGTGGTTTTATTGAAGAAAAATTAGAACAGGGTTATTTATGCTTTAGAGGAGATGATAAGGAGAACACTAAAACTGAGCACACAAACCTCCTCCCATCAGTCCCTTCAAATTATTAGAGAGTTATAGTACATTACACCTGTTATCAAATATGTGTGTAATGCTTTTCTAGAAATACATTCTAACCCCACTGAAGTATTGGTTGAATTACAGGGATAGAAGTGGTATTTTACAGCCTCTACTTACATAGAAATCAGACTATATGATCTGAAGATAGTCCATTTGAGATGAAGTGATTTTATATTACCCTTGTAAAGTACATTATTTTTCAAAACAAAAGAAGCATTTTATTTCTAGATGCAGAAGAGGACACGTGAAGCTTCTGGAGAAAACTCTTCTGTAACTTCTCTGCAGCCTGCACTGCAAAGAATGTGACATGGCCATCAGCACAGAGAGATCACAAATTGCTTTCTTACAAGCATAGTAAGCATAACTACATGAAGAATATGGTTGCAAACTGTGCATCCATGAGCAACTCCTTGAAATAAATGGAGTTGCAAGAGAAAATAACCAACATAGGTAAGAGCAGAAAAAGGTCATTAAATGAAAGTTGTATGCATGTTCTTTGGGTGATCTTGGTTTCAGTATTTTAATGTGGTGAGTTATCTTGCCTGGCTATAGGTGCCCACCAAGGTACTCTATCACTCCCTCCCCTCAACAGGACAGGGAGAGAAAACATGTATAAAAGCTCATGAGTCAAGATAAGGATAGGGAGATTACTTGTCAATTACCATCATGGGCAAAACTAATTCAACTAAGGGAAATTAATTTAATTAATTCAAATTAATATCAGATTAGGATAATGAGAAATAAGAAAACTAAAATCACCTTTCCCCCACCCCTCCCTTCTTCCTAGGCAGTGACAGTCTGAAAAAGTTTGTGATTCAAATTTGGGCTCCTACACTAGGCTCACCTTCACTTCCAGTTCTTTTACATTCTCTTCCAAAATGGTACAGGGAATGGGATTTGCAGTCAGTTCACATCATTTTGTCTCTCCTGCTTCTTCCTCCTCACACTCTTCCTCTGCTCTAGCATGGGGTCTTTCCCACAGGATAAAGTCCTCCATGAACTTTTCCAATGTGGATGCTTCCCATGGGCTGCAGTTCTTCACAAACTGTTCCAGCATGGGTCCTTTCCATGGGGTACAGTTCTTCAGCAACATATTTTTCTCTAATGGGTCCCCTGCAATGTCACAGGTACTGCCAGAAGACCTGCTTCTGCAGTTATTTCTCTCCACAAGCTGTAGTTTCTACTAGGAGCCCGCTCCAGCATGGAATTCTCCACAGGCTGTGGGTGTATATCTGCTCCAACTTTGGACCTTCATGGGCTGCAGGAGGACAGCCTGCCTCACCATGGTCTTCACCACAGGCTTCAGGGAAATCTGTGCACCTGGAGCACCTCTTCCCCCTCCTTCTTCCTCGACCCTGGTGTCTGCAGGGCTGTTTCTTTCACGTATTCTCCCTCCTCTACCCCTGCTCCCACTGCACAGAAGTTTTACCCTTTCTTAGACAGGTTATCGCAGTGGCACTACCAACATCACTGGCTGGCTCAGCTTTGCCCAGTGGCGGGTCTGTCTTGGAGTCAATTAAAACTGGTTCTATCAAACATGGAGGCAGCTTCTTGTGTCTTTTCACAGAAGCCACCACTTCAAGCCTTTGCTGCTACCAAAATCTTGCCATGTAAACCCAATACACTAAAATACTAAATTATCGAGAGCTGGAACTGTTTAGCCTAGAGAAGGGAAAATTCAGAGGTGATATGTATGATGTGTAAAATACATGCAGTGTGTACAATGGATATAAATACCTGAAGGGAGGGTGCAAAGAGGACAGAACAACCATTTTCAGTGGTGTCCATGGACAGGGCCAGAGACAATTGGCACAAACTGAAACACAGGATATTTGCTCTGAACACTGGGTAACATTTTTTTACTGTGAGGGTGACAGAGCAACCTAAGGAGGCTGTGGAGTCTCCTGCCTTGTGCGTATTCAAAAGTCATCTGGACACAGTCTTGTGCAACTGGTTCTAGTTGACCCTGCTTGGCAAGGGAGAGGTTGGATAAGAAGGCTCTATGCTGTATCCGCATTCCTCCTAGAAAGGTTTATTTTTCACGACAAAACCCCTTGAAGCTCACTCTTCCCCCTACCCCCTGGTGGAGTGGGAAGAAGAATCAGAAGACTATGTTAAAATATTTGGGTTGAGATAAGATCACTTTAAAAATTCAAATGAAGAAAAAACCAACGAAACAAAAAACAGTAACAGCAATAATAATAGTAACAAAAAAGAAGAAAGAGTGAGGAATAAAACCCAAGAGAAAAAAGTGATGCACAATACAATTCCTCACCACAATTCCTCACCAGCAGGGCCTAGATTCTCTTTATGCATAAACTCCGAAGAAGCTTATTATGAAGTTGCCACAGTGATAACTGTAGTACAAAGCCTCCTGTTTAATTAAGTCATGTTACCACAGGAAAGGAAGACAGTAAATGCAGTGTCATTTTAACAAACTTTTTAAAAACACCTCTGTAGGAATAGACACTGGTCTGAATGCATTTTACTTTTGTACCAAACAAAGCACTCAGAACTATAATAAAGAATGGAACTAAGTGAATGTATGGTGCTATGGTGAAAAGCCAATACAGCTTTTGTAGAATAAAGCCATGATCTACAAATTTTGAAGAGATATTTCGTGATGCGAATGAACTTGTCAATAAGGCTCATAACAGTATACATGGGCTCCCAAAAAGCTTTTAACAGGCTTTTTTTTTTTTTTTTTTTTCAAAGTGTGTCCAGGGAAGAAGAATATTCACTTTCAGCAGGAATGGATGCATGTACTCTTTACTGGTTAACAGTAAAGTTTTTTCCTGTTAATACTATTTTGGGTTTTTTGTAAAGACAATAGTGGACCAGTACCTTTACCAGACAGGAAATTCTGAAGACTGTGATATGCTGAATATAATCATGCAGTCTCCCACTGTTTTGTATTGTATGAAAATTCAATAGGGAATTATTTTGGTTTTTGTATCAAGGTGACCTTGTCTGTCAAACTGCAGGACTAAATGTAAGAGATGATATAGTGGAACAGTGATTGGCTAAAATTATGAACCACAACTGGATGCATTAAGAGAATAGAAGTCCTTACAAAGGGAACTGTGTTCCTCACTGAGCCACTGTGACATAGAGAATCCTTTCTCTTAAGCAAAGCTTGTCTCCACTGTTATTGCACTCACACCAAACTCTAAGGTTTCACTTTGTAAACCAGAATTGTAAAAGGAGAGGAACAGGTTTTTAGACCATTCATGTCAAGTAGTCAGCATCTTGTGTGTATATTAACTACACTTATGATGTGAGCCTGATTTATCATGGCCTGTTACTTCAATTGTGTGTAACTTCATGTAATATAGGGAATGCCATGTCCATATATAAAGTAAGAAATATGTTAGACTCATATAGAGAGTTGTAGCTTAAATTAAAAATACATTCCAATACTTAGCTGTGTATTCTAAACTTCCTATGATACATTGTAACATATGAAAAGACAAATAAGAAAGAGAAATTGTATAGAACGATTTCTATAAATGTTTCAGCAGAAAAGAATACAATTCTACCATTAAAATAACTCGTCTAATGAAAGGTAATGCTGCACAACATAAAAGGAAGTTGGGGAGCAAATATGAGCATTGCTAAAATATTTAAGTTATATTAAAGTTCGCATGCTAGGAACTACATGTGTCATACTAATGAGAGACATCATTGAAACAAAATCCTAATGGCAAGATGGTATTGGGAAAAAAATGGCAGCAAAGTAAACAAAAGTGACAAAATTAAATTCAAAAATGCAAACCAAAAATTATAAAGAATAATATAAACTTGCATACAGAATGCCAAGTCTACAGTTGTTTCTGTGCTTGTCCCTAGTCTGTCAAAACTTAATTCTTATTTTGCATTGATAGTGATTGTAGAAGGAAGGAAGTTAAAACCTGAAAGCATGAGAAATTTTCTTCTGCACATCTTTATTTCTTGCCTTCAGTAAACACTTGACATACTGGCAGGTCTGATCTTTACATAAACCAAATGTCTGCCAGGGCCTGAAAGACACAGTGTGACCAACGTTTTGAAGACCTTTCAAAGCCAGAGTTAGGATCATTCAAGTTAAAGGATGTGATTAATATTATCAGTTTAAATAATCTGTATAAACTCTATATTATTTTGTACTTGGTGATCTCAAGAACAGTTTTGAAGTTGTCTAAAAAATGTTCCTTGCAGCATTCAGTAGAAAAAGAACACCAACTTCTAAAGTTCTGCAACTCTTCATCACCTGGAGACAAAACTCACTTCCTCAGGTTCTGCCTCCCAGTGAAATACTAAAGTGCTGGATTACACCAAGGAAAAGGAAATTGTTTTAGCACCGTGTTTCACAGAGGATGGATGGGACTTGACATTAATGTTGTGTGCTATCGACACAATGAAACTGTCTCCTTGTGAGAAACACAACAGGGAATATATGGTGTAGTAAAGAAAAATTGTCTTGCAGAGAATTTACACCTGTACTCCAAAGATGACTTTCATCCACACTTCATCTTCTTTCCTCTTAACAGATTACACCAGCCATGAGATCACCTGATTTGAAAGACCACATTATTCATAGATAAAACCCACTGGAACCCCTATTCTAAGGAGTCTCATGACTTCAGTTAATTTTTTTTCTCTGAGAAGACTGTAATGTATTTGGGTGAGATAGCACTTTTCAGCTTTTGAGGTTATATTACAGAATCATAGCATCATATAGAAGGCTCAGAGTGGGGATGAGCACATTGAAAGACGTAAGGGAGAAGGGTGAAGAGGAACACAAGTCTGACTGTACCTTAGTACCTTAGGACAGTTTATGGTTTTCACACACTGCTCCTACAAAAAAAAAAAAAAGCTTTATAATTTAAGTTAAATATCAAGCATGTAAAATACAGAAACAGTCTTGAAAGGCTGAATTGGAATCCAGGACTCATTCAGAGTCTGCAGGTCTTCAGAGCTTTGCTTGATAAACGTTTGAGAGTTTTTCTTCCACGTAGTGGTACAGTTTTATTGGGAGGAATAATGTCTTGCTGTTTAAATGCTTACATTCTTTATTGGTTCTGGTTTTGTAGCAATGACATGTTTCTTGTTATTTTATCTTCTCACTGAGTTTGAATCACTCCTGTATCTCTCTAATCTAAGACTGTAGCTTTTAGTAATGCAGTAGTTCCATTACCAACAACTATAACTGGAATTATGTCTCTATCTTTTTAATGGTGTTGTTTTTCTTCCCTGATACTCTTGCAAATCAATATTAATGTGAATATTTAAATCTACAAAATCTGCACCTAGTCTATTTGAAGTATTAGATGAAGCTTGCAAAGCTGTTCTTTTATTCAGTTCCACCTTCCAATCTAGCCAAGTTAAAATCATAGAAAAGTGTCAGATTTGCAATTTGTTCTCAAAGCTTTTAGCTTTAATAGCCCAGTGCTGTATGTTAAAATATAGGGTTTTTTGTGAAGCACTGAACATATGCTCCTGACATACATAGGAAATAAATGCACTATTTGGGTGAATGGCAGATTCTTATACAGATTAAGAGAATGGATGAAAGTTGGAAAATAGATTTAAGGGGAACTTTTACAGGGGGCTTTCCCTGATGCCTTTAATGTTTCTGTTCTTTCTGTGAAGAAAAAACAAAAGCCTAAGTTCTGAAGCCTTTTTCATCTTTCTTTTTCCTTTTTCAGGAAACACATTTATCCTTTGAACATACAGGCGAGAAAATACTGAAATATGTTTCAAAAGTAAAGAGTTTATTATTTGAAATGAATCTTGTCCAGCAAGTTTCTCTGGACAAGTTATTTTGTACACATGTAGTGCTGTCTTTATTGCACTTACTGATGCAGGGGTTGTCACAACAAATGGTATAATCAGAATAACACATCTATAATCTGAGGAAGATCTTTGTTTTTTGGAGGACATTTTTATTGTGCTTATTTAAGAAGCACTACCCATTAATGTGCTTGAGTCTGTTTTCATGGATTCATTGCTTATTTACAGCTAAACTTTGTTTGCTTTTTAATTGTGAAATATATAAAGTCTTCACTAAAAATCAGGATTTAGTATAAAATTAATCCAAAATAAATTGAAATCCCTCCTCAGAATTCTACAAAACATCACATGTGCTATGTTTAACCAGGCATCTACTTCCCTTAGACTGAGGGGAATGGTTTATGAGCAATGCTGACCAGAGCAAAAATCTCTGAAGGACGCAGACACCATTTAAGAGTGAGAATTAGAAAGGAAGTGCTGTGCAGTGGCCTGTAGTGTGAGGCTGAAATTTTTGGTTATACCTAGACTAGCCATCATTACTCTGCCCATTCCAAGTGTCTTGTTTCCTTTGCGCTTGGTATAGTGATTATTACAGCACATTGAGGAGACCTAAGGAGCAAAAATAAGGAGATAACTTTTTCTTTTCAAATGTTTCATCCCTTCATTAAATGTCCAGACAATCATCAGAACTTGCACAAGGAGAGCATCAGGAGTTTATATGCAAGAGTGAGAGATAGCCAGCCAATTTCAGCAGCAGGTGTAGCTGTCAGATCAGCTCAGTCATGACATGAATTTGTACCTGAAGTATGAGGGCATTTGAAGTGCTGAAAATCTCAACATACAGTCTGACCAGTCAGCTCACAAGAGAAGGATTCAATGATACATCCTCAACTGACTTTGGCCAATAACTAAGGAACATCTGGAACATGTTTTAGGCTACTGCTTACAAAGGCTAATGTTAACTCAGAAATTTATTTCTCAAGGATTCTCCTGTACATAATGGAAAGATAAAAAAGGGGCGGATACTGTTCTCCATTTGAAATGTCTAAAGTAAGCTTCTGATTCAACTTTCTCTCCTTCAGTTTCTATTTGTATGTATGATTAGCCTTATTTAGCTACCTGGGAGTAAAGCAAGGACAACAAAGAATGTGAATACTAACAGTGTACCCACAGAAAGTTTTGAGTCATAGCAAGAGAAAAGAAAATACTTAGAGGCAAGTAACTCAGTTAAAATAACAAGAGAACAAGGGCTGAAAAAAGTACTTTAACAGGGGCAAATATTATGTTCAGAAAGGATATTTAAGGATAGCCTTAAATCTGAGGAGAATAAGGAAGATTCTGGACATCTAGAAACTGATGATCAAAACTTGTTTCCAAGATATGAAGAATCTAAGGCATTAAAATGCCTGTAAGTTTTATTGGATTTGCTGACATCTCTACAAAATTATTTAAATAGCTACTTTTTGGGAATACCAATTGATACAAATGCTACTTTTCTTTTGATTTCAAAGATCATATTATATTTCTGAAATGTAATTGAAAGTTGGCAGTTTACATTTAGAGTATTTTCTATTCCTCCCCATCCTATTCACAGTCTGTTTTCTATTAGAATCTGAAGTGCATCACTGCATTTAACTGCTGCTGTTTGTTGCAGATAGTGGGGCCTGGAAAGAATAGCAGTATACAGGTAGTAGCTGATAAAGTATATAATTAGCTTACTTCCTGAGATTCAAAGGTTAGTAACCTTGCTTTCTGCTTTCTGGGAGGATGTAAAATATGTTTTGTCTTATTTCAGTGGTTCAATAACAGTGCCTATCACTTCTTTTTTGTTAAATTTTACTTTATCAGTACCACACAAAGTGGCAAGTTTTTTGCTTAAGTTACAGGTGATGCAGAACATATTAAAAATTGCAGTGGCAGCAAATAAAGCTCTACTGCCCTAGAACACCATGGAAGTTGTGCATTAAATTGTTCAGGTAAGATTTAAAAAAAATGGACAGCAATCCTTGGGTCTGTAAAATCCTAAATATTTAACTATTCTGTAGAGGGCAGCAGAATCTAAACAAAATTAGTGTTAAAGTTGGGAGACAGGTGGAACAGGAATTGTCTGCTTTTCACTTTATGCTGGTAGGTAGCAATTTACTTAAATTGCTACAAAATTAGCAACATTGCCTTATTATTATTCTTTAACTTAAAAAACACAGGCTGTGTGAACTTTTTATCTAATCTCTTATTTTATATACAAAACTATTGAAGCTGAACAAAACCATTGAGATAAAATTAACACACAAATTGGTTTTTTCCTCCCTTTGGGGTGAAAAAATGCAATTTACAAGGAAAATGCAATTATATATAAATATTTATGAAACAAAAAAGTCAAATAGCATCAGTGGGGTTTTGTATATGTGTGAGGCAGCAAAAAATTATACCAAGTTAGACTATTTGATTAATTATTAACATTTTCATTGCATCCCAGTGGGGAACTTATTCTCAAAAAAGAACACTTTGCTATTTGTTATTGTCCATAACTACTTTTTAAGTGGCAAGCTAGAGGACAAGTCAAAGAAATTTATTTTTTAACTAACCAATAATACAGATCGGTTCTACCTTTTTGTTATGAAAATAGTGGAATTAAAGGTACAATATAAGGATATATCATACTTTCCCCCACACTGCAGAATAAGTTTTTAGTAGAAAGAAATTAAGAAAGGAGTGGGAATAAATTGTATGCTTTCTTATTCAGTGGGAAGAATCCACTCTGGTCACAGTTTTAAATTATATGACTCTAAGTAAATGGTAGCATTTTTCATTTAATGAGCTATCTGTTCATATAATCATGTGACCTGAAAACTGTAGAATACAATATCTTTCAGTCTTACAGCATTGGGTCTTTGACAAAATATTTTGACTCTATAGCTGAGAATAATTAGGTGTAAGCAGCACCTGCAGTTCAAGTCGTTCTGGTTTAGTCTTCATACACCACTTTACAGTGGTTTTTTTTCCAAAATAATGTGTTAGACTTTGAGTTTTCTGGGTTTATTTCTGCATTACTTAAGTTGATAGAGACTTCTGAAAATCCTAATAAGAAGCTGATAAAATTATAAAAACTACCTTAATTTTAAACCAACAAGCAGCAGCAGCAGCAAGTGCTGTCAAAGGGATACAGTGTAGCTCCATCATAGTATACTGACACTGTTTAAAGCATATGAATTGGTGAATTATAAGGGAGATTTCAGCACTGCAATGTAGCACAAGCATCATGCTTAATTGTAAACTAAACCGAAAACGTTAAGCAGTAATCTACCTCTAAAATGGCAAACAATGCTGAGCATGCAGCGGGAGGCAGCTACAAATGCTTACATCTCAAAGTATCTGACGCTGAGATGACTGCTAAACTGCCTTCCACCACTTATTGTAATATGGAATCATCTAGCAGAAGCCCAAAATCTTTATTTTTCTCACACTGCGGAGAAATACAACATTAAGCTGCCTTGCATTGCAGACATTTTATAGTCCAAGGCAGTGACAGCAAACTTCAGAGCATTTGTAGAGTCTGTTAGCATAACTTTCACAGCAGATTTTAGCTTCCCACACAGAACAGGTATTTATCTACCCAGAAATGAGCTTTGAAAGGAATGAAGAGAATGAAATTATTTCAATAATGTAAAGATAACATTTTTCTCCCTCTATATCTCACATAAGATAAGGCAGACGTTGTATCTGTTCTCAATACTGAATAGTAGGCTCCAGCGACTCAGTAGTCCACTCTGTCCACACCAAACACCCACTGAAGAGACACCTGGGCCTGCACTGACTAATTCTTGTTCTCATTCCCAAAATGTGGCATTCCCTGAACTATCAAATTTGTATAAGAATGTTATACAAGGACAAACATATATCTTAGGGAAAATTATGATTTTAAAATGTTACCAAGCATTGCAGTACAGAAAAATTGGAATTTTATTTAAATTACTACATTAGGTACCAAGACATGCTTGTAAAAAAAAAAAGTTTTTTTCATTTATGTGGAGCATAAGTGTTGATCAGAGTTTAAATTCAAGGTAAATATGCATATAAGAAAAATAGGACTTTTCTAATTTCTAAAATTATTTATTTTGTATATTTTTACCTGCAGTAGATCTTGGAAATTGCTGAAGGGATGGACATCTGTATTGGGTCTGGCTGAGCTGGGGTTCATTTCCCCATTGCAGCCTCACAGTGCTGTGCTTTGCATTGGCAACTAGAAGGGTGTTGATGACACACCAGTGTTTTGGCTGCTGCTGAGCACAGCATCAGCACTGTAACATTCTTTCCTTAGTTGAGGGCAAGATCCTGGGAGGGGACCCAAGTAGGCCAGCTGACCCAAACTGACCAAAGGGATATTCCAGACCATATGACGTCAGCTCAGATACAAAAAGCTGAGGCAAGGAGCAGGAGGGCAGGCATTCATTGTCTCCAATGGCTGCCTGCTGAGGAACCATCATATGTACTGAAGCCCTGCTTCTCGGGAGTGGCCGACCATCGCTGTTCATGGGAAGTAGAGAATAAACCCTGCTATCTTTCACTTCTGCACGTGCAAGCTTCGTTTTGCTTTTTGCTTTAAATAAACTGCCTTATCCCAACCCATGAGTTGTTTTTTTTCCACCTTTTCCTTCCCTGTCCCGCTGGGAAGGGGAGTGATAGAGCAGCTGGGTGGGCACCTGGCATTCAGCCAAGATCAACCTGCCACAACATCCTATTTCAGAAAATTTTCAGACTAGGTTGAAAAATCATGATGATGTTGCTGTTCTTGCTTCTATTGGCTTTTCCGTTTCAGACTTGAAAAGTTTCTTTCTTTTGACTGGTGTGTAAATCCTGTAAAAACCTGATATAAGAAAAACACGTGTTGCAGTTCAGGGATTTTAAAGACTGAAAGGGTCAATTTCCTTCTGCTGTGCACACATCTATGTATACCTTAATCTTTCTTCTCCAGAGAGAATTCACTCATACTCTGATGTGAAAGAAACACAATAAATGTTCTTCTCTTCACCAAACTTCCTCATCTTCTAATAATCACATATTAGAATTTATGTAAGGCTGATAGCAGCAAGGCTCACTCTACCTATCTCCAAAAGCCATGGGCAAGAAGGAACTCTACAAATTTGTCACATACAGAAGACACTTTGGCTCTGTTGAGGGCTTCTTTGCTCCACTGTAGGATAGCACTGAGCTAACCATCAAAATTTCCAAGTCAAATCTCACTGTCCCTTTTACCTCACTTCCCTTCACAGAAATGACAGACAACTTCATTACCCCTTGTACAACCTGATATGATTATGGGACCCACGTGGGCATCAGGAGCTCTGCAGTAGCTTTGTGTGATTTTGGTAACTCTAAAGCCTAACTGAAGTCTAACAGCTTTTTGGGTAATGACCTCTCATAAAAGGCAAGGATCCTTGTAGCCCTTACATATGGAAACCATAAATTGTACATAATAAAAAAAACTGTAATAAAAAAATTGTACATAATAAAAAATCTGATATTGTTTCATCATGTATGTTTCACATCTGATATTGTACATCACTCACATGTAACAACAAGACCACTAGGAATCTGGATACTTTATATGCCCAGAAGATATCGAGTAAGATTTCTCCAAAAACCTAGCATCTTTACATCTTGTATTTAGATACTTTAACAGACTTCATTCACAAATACTCTGGATTATACTTTGGAACAGTTTATGTTCATATATTTTATGAACAGAAACAATCTTCAAACACAAGGTCAGTTATTCCAAATAAAACTTAGCTCTCAATACATGGTTTCCAGTGCTAGCAAATAGTAGAACAGTGGTAAAAAAAGAGCTAGCCTCTTAAAGGGTATACGTTAGCCAAAGCATTTGAAGATTTTCAAGTGACTTTGGTTTATAAATTGCCTTCAAAGAGTTCATGGAGTGTAACCCGTCTGGCATGATCACTCAATATTACCGATATATGAAAATACAATATTGCACTTTTCTAATGTTCTTTCTTTTATCTATTTGTTTATTTGCTTGTTTAGAAGATTCATATTTCTTTTGTTTAGCAATAAAGGATAAAAATGTTACCTCTGTGATTTTTATTTTTCTGAAGCCAGTATATTTGCAGCATAAGGTCTACTGACCTTAAGATCATTAAATATCTCTTTCTTTTCTTGTGCTGTGCTCCAGGAAATGAGCCAAATGTTCAGACCTCACCATGTGTCCCTGGTTAGCTGCTCTTGTACGTTAAGTTAAGCACATGCATATCTGTCTGACTGCATCAGGGGCAAAGTGCTTAGCTCTAAGCAACTGCTGACAGCCTTTGTATGTAACATAGCACTGAAGCACACTGTATTCTGCTGGACTGGACCTCCCTTCAAACTGTCAAAACAAATAAACAAGAACAATTTGTTAAAAGTAGTTTTCATTGTCCACAGGTATGATACTGCGTTTGATATATGGTTCTACAGTATTTTGTATGCAATATTGTCTCTGATATAACACTGAGGGACAAAACCTCTGTTTCAACAGATATAATGGACAGCCAAAAAAATGTGCCTAGATATTTGGGAAAAGCAAACACAAAGGATGAAAATGTATGGAAATTCAACAAAGTAGTGTTTTTTTAAAATTCTTATTCATCTGTCTTGAGAACACATAGGAACTATTAGAGATTTTTTCCAGTTTTAAATGCAAATGTGTTTTAAAACTAAATCATTAGAAAGTTTGTGTGCATAAGAATCTGAAAATGTCAACAATGACACAGTGGAGAAAGAGTGTAGCAGTGACTTCAGAATGAATCTATGTGAACCTCACTGAAGTATCTTTCTGCCTCTGGAATAAACTCTGGTTTGATAAATTATTCAAAGATTCTTTCTATGTAATCTGTACTGAAGGTTCATAGAGTCATAGAAATACAAGTCTGTAAGACAGGTCTAAATATGAGCCAAATACATTCATGGGGGAGGACATTTTTGTCATTCTATTTTTTGTCAGCCTTTGAAGTCATATTTGGGAGGAATGTAAATAAATGAAGATAATGTTAAGATAGAAATGGAAGCTCAGGTTTGCTTTCAATTGTGCAAACAGAAAGTAACTTGCAAGTAGAACCTGAGTTTTGAAACCAGAAAAAGTTGATGCTTTAAACTGTCTGCTGGTCTGATTCAGCTGGCCTTTCTGTTTCAAGAATTTGGATATTCTAGTCTGGAGGAAAGGAGATCTTTAAGACCTGAAAAGGATTTTATTTTCCTTGTACTCATATGAATTTCTATTCAGAGAAATAACTACCTCATGGTTCTTTTTTTCCCACTACATCTTTCATTTAATTAAAAAGGTTGCAAGGTGGTTGTCTACTGTTCAAGTATTGCCTTGAAGGTGTGTTTTTGCACAGGGTTTGTTGCTACTATTATTGTACTTCTCTCTCCAGGACTAAAATACAGCAGAAGGAACACAAATGAGACACACTGGTTTCATGAGAGCCATATGCAGATCCCTTAAGAGCTATAATTTGAGCACTACTGCCTTAGAACATCTTTATCTGAGGCCATAAGTTTTTTGCATGTTGTTAGAAGACCAGAGTATGCATTAAACAGTGTTCTGCTTTGTTTTTTCACTAGAGCATCCAATTCTTGAAATAGAAATTCTTGACCTAGAAATAGGAACAAACAGAAACAAAAATAGTCACAGATATTTAGTATTTTTTGAATATTAAGTTAACTAACTTGTTTTTCATCAAGGATGGACTTCATTGTGAGTTTCTATAATTGGCTGGGGGGACTTGTTTCCAAAGTGGTATAAAATGCATCAAAGGGAAGAAATTTCTTTCGGTTAACCTGCACATAAAAAGTGTTAGCAATAGAACATGTTCATGGTGACATTTTCTTACAGAAGAATTTACTTTAAAACAATGTATTGGTGATTTTTGAAAGCAAGATGCTATATACCAACTTAAGCTAATGTCCTTTTTAAACACTACCTTACTTCCCTGAGGAGTGATAGATATTGTGACTTTCACAGATGTCTTTGAAAGAAAGTAGAAAATTATTAAACTATACTTAACTAAGTACATTTTGCCTAACTTTACTTTGTATACCTCTTAGGCGTATACATGACAGATTAAAAAAAATATATATAAGCAAAATTCACCTGCTTTCAAAAAAAGAAAATCTAATTTAATATTTGGACATAAAATCAGCATCCATATAGCCTACTATACTGTCTCCAGCACTGGTCAAAAGTGAACGTATGTGAAAGAATAAGAATAAGATAAGGCTATATTATATTTCCTCTAAGCAGTTCTCACAGTCTTTTTTTCCAGTTCAGAGAATTTCCTGAGCCTCTGAGGTTCTGCTAAACATCAGTCAATTTGTCTTTAAGTATTTCTCCTAAAAACCCATCTAAATCCACAGAATTCTTTGGCAAGAATCTAACAGTATTGTTAGCTGTTGAGTCAAGAACCACAGCCTTTGTTTTGAACCTGAAGTTAAAATTAAATTCATTAAGTTCACGTTTTGGACACTAGCTCTGTTGAGAAAAACAGTGAACATTCAGTCCCAGTCTGTCTTCTCCAGGTCACTGACAGGCTGATTTTATACATTTTTGTCATATCTGCCCTTTTCATTTCTTTTCCAGGCTGAAGCCCACCATTCTTCAAAAAGATGCCAACACATAGTTTTGATGATTCTTGTAGCCTATCTCTGAACTTACTTTCAAGTTCTCATATATTTTTTTTTTCAGATGAGAGAACCAGCGTTATATACAGGGTTCAGGGAAAGCATGAGACATGAATTTGCCATTATGTTTTCTATTTGATTCTCTACTTCCTACCTAGTACTTCCTAGTATTTTCTTTTTTTTTTTTTATTTGCTACTGGGTACTACCAAGCCTATCTTATTTCCGCAGAGCTAGCTATAGTAACACCGGTACCTGTAGAGTATTTACAGGTCAATGGACACTTTGTGAACAATCCATATGACCAGCTCTGAGGAGCAGTAGGCCTCACTGGACATAACTTTGGAGGTTATTAAAAGAATAGTTTATAGCTGCAAGCTGTGTGAAAATCTGTGTGTTTATACTTGCAAGTTGTGTGAAAACTGTATGTTTACAGTTCTAAGTTGTGGGAAACTGGAGATAAAGAGAAAACAGAAAGTCCCTGGAAAGTCCCTAAAGGCAGATCAATAGGAGGGACTTTGGGCAGCTCAAATGATGTCAAGACGCGTGGACAGAGCATTGGGACCAATGAACTAAAGGCATGCAGTGCGTGCACAGACTGAGCTATCCAATCGCTTTGTTGTAATCATGTACCTGGAAGGAGCTGACTGTTTAAAAGCTAACTCATTTAAATAATAAATTGAACACTGTTTGATCATATTGATCATCTGCGCGTTGTTCCAGAACTCCTGCCGTCCACAAGTACCTTATTTCTGAATGTAAATAATTGTTCGGAGCTCATCACATGGGTAAATGACTGAATTTACTAATGATGTGAAAGATTTTTTCTCTGCTTAGATCACTACAGTCACCCAATTTAATTTCATTTGGCATTTCATCTGAAAAATTTCTTTTTAAGTCTTGCTAGGTTTCTTCTGAAAATCTTGTTTGATCTTGCCCTTATTACTTTGAGTAACTTTGTTAGCATCAGCAAACTTTGTCCTCATGTTGCTTGCCTTTTTTTTCCCAGATTGCTTCAAGAGTGTGTTAACACCAAGCTTGTAACCCAGATTTTCCCACTGCTAAACTTCCCCTATTGCAAGACCAGCCATTATGCCTCCTATATTCCTAAAATATTGCATGTATTTTAGATAAATATTCCAAACACTTTCCCTTTAACTCATCACTACCTACTTTCCTAGAAACTCTTTGGTGAGGGATTTTGACAAAAGATTGGACATCTAAGTAAACACTGTAGTTTACTTAGATTAGTTGAGTAATCTTGAAAAACTCTGAAACTATTAAAATATTAATCTTTTAAAGGACTTCTGTATTTCCTTGAATGTTATGGGAATGAGACATAGATGTACATCAAAACATAGTTTTTATTGTTTCTCTATTTTTCCTTTCTTCATTGGAGTTCTTTGGTATTTTGTAATGACATCTATGATATGAAAAAGAGAGTTTAATGAATGAAATGCATCCAACAGCACCTTTTGTAGCAAGCAAGTTTGGACACTACTTGTGTTAACTTTATCATTGTAGTCAACATATGGAGAACTTAAAAACTTAATTTAGGTGAGCTGGTTTTGAGTGTGCTTGTTTCTTTTTTGATGTATCTGGGAGTGATCTTCAAGTAGGTTCATATGACCTTGTCAAGATGTTGCTTTTTTCCTAAGTTGTATTTCTAGTGCAGTTTTTCCACTGCCCTTTTATACTAATTGTCTGGTGTTTGTGTATTATTAAATAATAATTTTTTTTTAATATCTCTTCTGATGAATAAATAGCTAATTTAAATTGCTACCAAAATATTTACATTCACTTAAATTCATTAGGGCATAGTTAAACTGTTAATTAAAGAAAGAAGAAAAACAGTTGGTTACTTGCTTTGTAAGTAATTTACTATGTATATGGATCCTCGTGAGTAGGATTCTATCTGGTGTGATATTTTATTTGAGACTTATATTCCACACAGAAGAAAAAACCCTCTAAAGACGTGCTACAAAATTTGAAAAAGGTACACTAGATGGTAGAAGATCACAAGCTTTATCATAGCAGACTTTAGTAACAATAATACAAATGTTTATGTATTTATCCAACTTTAAAATATTCAAATAGTTTCTGAAATCAAATGCAGTTGCACCTGACTTTTAAATTACCAGTATTATTTTCAGTACCTATGGAAAAATTATGAGAGATTAATTCTTCTCTGAACTGCTACATTAAAGTCCTTTTAACAAACTCAGTCTTGTCACAAGTTAAATCTGCTTTCATTGTTGGACATTCTCCAAAATGGAACGTTTTCTTTTTCTGAATATTTAAACATGAATCATTCTTTCCAGTACTATACAAAATCAAATCATACAGTGCAGTTATACACCTATCAATCGTCTCTCTAGGCTTTTGGTTTCTTTGACTGAATTAAAATTTTCTGTCAAAACATTTATTTTAAGCCAAAGTACTTAGCAGGTGCAGGATTTTTTTCTTACACTTCCAAGTCTCAGGCAGATCATCTGCTATAAAAAGTGATTTTTTTGTTCTGTTGTTCATATTGATGCAAAATATATTTTTAATTTGATATTTATATAGCTGCATGTGTGTACTTGAGTACATACATATGTATTTTTTTCCACCTGAAGCAAAGCTGTAGCTGCAAACAATTTCCAAGAAGTGATGGAGATATTCAGTAAACGGGAGTGTATCATAACCCTGTTGTTTCCCCATAATGGAAATGTGAAGTTTTTGCTTTCACATTGCTAGGCATTTTCATTAATGTATTATCAAGTAGTGCCTCCATAGTAAGAAGAGTGACAGGGAAGGATCTCTTAGAGCCAAAGGAATCTCTAATAATTACATCTGTTAGGCATTGTTTAGTAGAAAAATATTTCTGTGTAGTTGTCACAGATGAAGCCTGCCTGAAAGTATCACTCAGATAAGTGAGACCTTGTCTACATCTGCCAAGCATAAACTCATAAGGTGATTATGGTGTACACTGAGGAACAAAAACCAAGCACAGGAATTTTCTGGGAGAGGTTTCCTCAAAGCTCTGGACCACATCTGCTTCTCTCTAATTGTTTGGATATATGCAGAAAGGAAATAACGAACCACAGAGGAATTCTTAATATTTTTTTATCCAAGTAATGCACTTGGTACAGTAAACCAGAAGAGGATAATGACCAGGTAACAGTAGCTAATTGACTTTTGATAAGGAGAAAATCAAAGAGATCAGCCTGAGGCTATGTGATAAATGTAGACATCAGTGGCTTATGCCAACCAGCTAAGTTAGGAAGTAATAATTAGAGAAAGTGGTGGCCCTTTTGGGGGAACACCTCCCCAGATGCCTGACTCCCTGCAAATAGCTAAGCTTAAGGTGGACCTGGCACACAGAAAGCTAGCTGCTCTCCGGGCTGTCGTCCCCTTGCCCAGCTAGAGCAAGCACCCTCCTTGTGGGTGAGAAGACCATCCTGGTTTCTCTGTCCATAAATATCTTGGTCAATATCTCCCCACTGACACAGCATGTGTGCTGGAGTGGGGAGGGTGCATGCCAATGTCTAAGCACCTTTCTGGGTCCTTGGGAGATTTCCCATACAAGGACCCACTCAGCGTGGCAGGTTGGGTGACAGGAAGGGATGAGGATGCTGGAAGGGATCTTTGAAGCTTTGGAGATGAAGGAGACATTGCAGAAACATGTGTCATGCCTGGCATGGATTTATGTGGTGGGTAGGAGGAACGAATGGCTGGGAAAGGCCATTGCTGGTTATCAGTGGGCAGAGTACCTCCCAAAACAACTTGGGGCTTGGCTTTCAGAGTCAGTCCCTCTCTGCCCACACAAGAAGTCCTGTTTCACTTTCAGCCTCCTCCCTAGCATCAGGGCTTTGCATTTCACGTCAGACAGAAGAGGGGCAGGTAGGGAGCCTCCCCTAACTCCCTGATCCAGCAGCACCATGTTGAGGGATGGACAAGTCCACCACAGGTCCATGGTGAGATGCTGGCACACAGAGCCTGTGTGGCTTGCAACCATATTTATTGTTGTCTACATTTCAAAACTCTATGAAAATATTTTTCTTTTTTTTCTTAACTGATATTTCAATAGTTACATGAACTGGGTCTCTCCACACCTCCAGGCCTGTGAGAAAAAAATGAAATATGATACCTAAATTGTGCTATTAGACTATTTCTTTTAATCCTGCCATAATATTTATCTTCTTTGGGTTTTTTGTTTGGGGGAAGGCATTTGCTTTTTTTTCTGGTGCTGAACAAATTCTTTAGTTACATAGGTATGCATAAAGGATGATAGATGGGCATAAAAGTAATTCGGAATGACATAGGCTCCAAATATCTAAATGATGAAAAAGAAAGAATGGGAAATCTTTACTAAACTTAAAAGGTTATGTCCACACCCAGTTTACATGAAACATTGATATACCAACAGAACCTCTATTATTGACTTTTTTGATAGTATGTGAAATTAGCAAGCAAAACTTTAAAGCAAGTAGAATACACAAGTCAGACATTTTCAGCTTTCTTCTGCTGAATCTTTCCCATTGTCTTGAGGATATTCAATCTATCCAGTCACTCTTGCTCTATTCAATTATCATCACACATAACCTGAGCTGCAAAAATGCTGACAGATATTTTCTTCAAATATTTGTTTCAAGTTTTAATTTTTTATCTTTTTCACTATGAACTCGAATTATATGAATATTTGATAAAATTGTAGAAGAATATTCTCTGAGATAGTTACAATTTGAAAGAATTTTAGTAAATATTTCTTGAAAACAATTTTTAATTGATTAACATGAATATTTACATCACATGTCTGCTTTTCTATTATGCAATTCCTGCAGTTATACAACAAAAGAAATGGGACCTTGAAATGCTTCTCAACACTCTTCACAGTCTCACTGTCACCTTCTTTCCATTAACTGTACAAGTCAAAAGATAAACAAATTTAATTTAATTAAATTAATGACTTACCACATTTGCTCCCATAACTGTCATCCACCCAGTGTTTAATATTGTTGAGTCTTACTTTACTGTAAGGATGATTCTTGGATTGACTACTTTTTATCGGGAAGAAGAAACTCTGGAAACATCCCCACTGCAGAATTCTGTTTGCCAAGGGAAAAGTCAAGGGGGAAATCTGAGGCTGCACGGCTGAGCCCATCCTATCACTCATCTCAAAAAGAGCATTTCATCGTCCTGGTTATGTTGGCAGTTGCTTAATGGGTGATAATCTCGACAAATCCTTTATCTTGAAAAATCTTAATTTGGGGAACAGGGCACTGAGTGGAACCAAAGCAATTTCTTATTTCTAGCTCTAAGCTTGGATTTACTAGTGTTTCAAAGAAACAGTGCTACTTCTTGCATACCTCTTGTGGGATACCTCAGATACGCCATGTTTCATCCTAATGTGACTGCCAAAACAGCCTAAAATGCAAGAACTTCTAGAGATTGATTTGGAATACAATAGTCAGTCTGTCATGAGAAAACATACATTTGATAATCAAGTACCATTAAGCTAAAACAAATCATAGAATCATAGAATCATAGAATCATAGAATCAGTTGGGTTGGAAAGAACCTCTGAGATCATCAAGTCCAACCCTTGATCCACTACTGCCGTGGTTACTATTATCTTCAAAAATCAAAGTCATAGGCAATTTGCCTTTCACTAAAAGTATGTTATTGACCGGATAGCTGATGCCATGCAAATAGAAAGGCTGCATTCTTTCATAAGGGAATAGAAGTTCAAAATATATTTTTACTTATGTCCTTTAAAAGATTGCTTAGCACATCACATTGCTACGTCCCACAATAAATAAATAATCAGACCCTCTATCTATTCTTTAAATGTATTGTTTTCATTATTTTATTTTTCTCAGTGTGAAATAATATCTGCAGATTTCAATTCACTCCCTCCAAATAAAATGTCTTTGAGGATGGTATCCAGCATAAACACATCTGACTTGTATATTTATGTTGCACTTGGCTGCATTCCTCTATCTTTCAACAAAAAAAATGGAGTTGCAGCTGTTACAGCTGGTAAATAAATTCTATGGTGTGAACCACCTAGTATACCTTCTCTTGCCAAAGAAACGGCTCATTGTACTACCACAAATAGACCAAGCCTCTCTGGAGAGGACATGGGTTTTCCTAAATGCTTGGAAGACTTTTTTCCTTATTCTGTGCCTTACTTCTTCCCACTGTCAGCAATTGATTTTGCAAAAAAAAAAAAAAAAAGAAAAAGAAAAAAACAACCAACAAAAAAAACTCAAAAGAAAAAACAAAGAACCAAACAAAAAAAAAAAACAAACAAAAAACAAAATCTCAAAAACAACTTGACAACCAAAGCCAAAAAAAACAACTGGATAATTAAACTCTACAGTGACTCCAGGCTTTTGTAGATTCAATTCTACTTGTTTTGAGCACTGTATCTATTCAGGAATGCAAGAGAGATGTATTTCTGTGTGATTTATGCTTAATGCTCTGATATTCATTTGAGGTGCACTTCCAAGTTGTTCTTTAGGGTTTTATTCTTAATGACTTCAAGAGCCACAAGTTCTAGTAAACAAGCCTTTCTTACCTAATCATGCACTATAAAGTATGCAGGGCATACTTTATACAAAAAAAAAAAAAAACAAAACAGTGAGAGTAGGCATTTTACATTTAATTTGCTTCTGGGAGTGCATATTTATTTTAAAAGCATTAAAAATAACAACTGGCAAGTAAAAACAACATCAGAAAAGTGAACATAGTACCTTAGGACACAGATATATATTCTACTAAAATTCAAAATTGTATATCTAAAACTCTGCCCTAGCTAAGTCAGATCAGTTTTCATTTAAGTCAATAGACACTGTGACTGAAGATCTAAGGCAAAATTTGCTTCTAAATTTATCTCTGTCTTACCAAGACCCATTATAACACAAGAGCTGTTCATATCAAGATGAACAAAACAAGTACTTCAGGACGTAGAATTTAGTTAACTCTACTCCCCATCACAAACTACTTTTCCTTGGGGTTAGCCTAATACATTATACATAACACATAGCTCACAGCACTGACAATGACCTACATAATCAATCATTACCATTTCCTTTTTTGTTATCTCACACAAGAAAAAAGGAAGGTTTTGCTTTCTCCTGGCTTTATATGAAGATCACTGAAATCCATCCAAGACTCCTGCTGACTTCAGGTGGAGCTGAATTGGCTCTGAGCGAGCAATATTTGACATCAGAACAGTTTAATGCTGCACTAAAAGACACAAGTGAGGCTCACTGATCCTGGAGTTGCTTCTATGCCAAAATCATTCCCAGTTTAAACCTGCTGCTAACCATCCCCAATACAGCAGCTATGAAAAGGCAGAGGTAGGATGTGGGAATGCTCCCAAAGGAGTCCCTTTGGTGAAAGAACTGCAGAAGCACCATTGGGCTGGAAATGTCCCCTTGAATCAGAGTAGTTTCAGAGACTTCAGCAGAACTGGACGAATGAAGGAGTGGGTGAGTGGGCTGAAGAAGGAACAGAAAAAAATTGCAAGGAGGGCTAACTTCTGTTGCTTGTATGGGCATGAGACGCATTGGATAGTGTGCTTTTTGTGGTGTGTGTAACTCCCAGTACAACCAAAACAAGATACAGCTTTTTAAATTGCCCTTTAGGTTTTCAGTTAAAATTGTGGCATTTATAATGAACCTCGATTTATGTGAAGAGATAATTTGTCTTTTATTAATTGGACTGTAGATTTACGGTATAGAATCCCCCATTCCAAGGTATCTTTGAAAGTGTCTAACTTTTATGATATTCATCTCACTGTATCTCTGTTCAAATATTCAGTCTTGGAGAACTGAATTCTTTTCAAACTATTCATAAATGCTGCCTCCATGCAAACTTTCAGAAAAATAAGGTTTATACTTGTGAACCAGATTAGAGTAAAAAAATAACCTGTGTTCAAAAAGGGGGAATATTCCACATACTTCAGAAAACATACTTGAAAACTTCTTAGTAATCCTCTTTTCTCTTAATCTGAATAATCTACCTGACTGATAAAACTACATTCTGTTCAAGAAAACTACACCTTGCATTTCCTCAATAGAGACTTATTTT
This sequence comes from Pipra filicauda, assembly GCF_003945595.2. Taxonomy (NCBI): domain Eukaryota; kingdom Metazoa; phylum Chordata; class Aves; order Passeriformes; family Pipridae; genus Pipra; species Pipra filicauda. Next base: position 442,857 of record NW_024104418.1, on the reverse strand, counting down.
CATAGGAAAATCAAAATATTTTTTTATGTTACATAATCCATATGACAGATGAAGTAGTTGGATGGGAGTTTTCTCAAAACTGTTATTTTTGTTAGTTTCATCTATAGGGTATGATGAAAGAGGAGAAAAATGGTTAGCATAGCCTGTTCTCCATGACATAAAATACAGCTCTGGGCTAGTGAGGTTCAGTGTTCCTCTACCATCAGTGTGTTGACTGATATGTGTGTTTTCTAACTTGTCTATTCAGAGGAAGAAAACCCACTAGTGATATCAATCAGTACATTAGCTCAAATGCCACAGGTATGTATTATGGGGCTACAAACTTCAGTCTTTTATATGGTCCATGCTATCATTAGCATTGACACACTGTGTGCCATGCTTCTAAACTGCTGGCCTTTACAGTTTGTTCTTTAAAAGGTTAGAAAATCACACACAAGTAACCTATGCTAGTAGTGTTCACATATAAATACCTGTAATATTTTATGTCAACATTATTGGATCCTTATTCAGTTCCCTTGTACAAGTTTCAAGATACAGAATACAACAACAGTGATGTTTTTTTCTTCTTTTATGCAACAGTACCCATTGTTATTTGATACAGAGCATGCTCCTTCAACAGCAATGAAGCAAACAAAGCAATTCTTGTCTCTAAGACCCTTCTACTGTACAGGTTGGATGATTTGGACAAGGGAATCACATGTACTCTCAGCAAGTTTGCAGAGAACACCAAGTTGGGCAAGAGTGTTGGGAGGGTTGGAAGGCTGCAGAGGGATCTGAACAAGCTGGATCAGTGGGATGAGTCCAATTGTATAAGGTTCAACAAGATCAAGTGCCAGGCCCTGCACTTCAGTCATGATAATCCCATAAAAAGCTACAGGTGTGAGGAAGAATGTCTGGAAGGTTACTCAGCAGAAAAGGACCTGAGGATGTTGGTCAACAGCTGGCTGAACATAAACCAGCGTGTGCCCAGGTGGCCAAGAGGGTCAAAGACATCCCAGTTTGTATCAAAAATACTGTGGCCAGCAGGACTAGGGGAATGATCAACCTCCTATATTTGGCACTGGTGAGGCTTCACCTCTAATCCTGTGCTCAGTTCTGGGTCCACACTACAAGAAAGTCATTGAGGTGCTGGAGCGTGTCCAAATAAGGGCAATGAAGCTGATGAAGGGTGTAGAGCACAAGTCCTACGAGGAGCAGCTGAGGGTACTGGGGTACTGAAGAAAAGGAGTCTCAGGGCTCTACAGTCATCTGAAAGGATGTTAGAGACAGGTGGGGCTCAGTCTCCTCTCCCAAGTAATAGATGATAGAACAAGAGGAAATTGTCTCAAGCTGTGTCAGGGGAAGTTTAGATTTGATATTAGGAAAAATTTTTTCATGGAAATGGTTTTCAAGCATCAGAACAGGCTTATCAGGGAAGTGGTGGAGACACCATTCCTGGAGGTGTTTAAAAGATGTGTAGATGTGGCATTCAGGGACATGGTTTAGTGGTGGACTTGACAGTGCTTGGTCAGTGGTTGAACTCAGTGATATTAAAGGTCTTTCCCAACATAAATGATTCCTTGATTCTTTGATTCCATTCTAGTATCCTTGAGAAGAGGACTCTAACTGCCATGAATTTCCTATGAAATGCTGGGTAGGACTCTCAAATCAGACTTTTTCTTTCCCTCCTTCCTCTCAATACACACACATGCACACACTCCTACATTCACACACAGGCACTTCTTCCCTGTTCTCTCACACTTATATGAGACAGGCAGGTAGAGGCAAGCAGAATTGCTCAGGGACTGAAACCAGAGCAGGGAAAAGAAGGAGGCAGTGCCTTAAAATGCACCTAAAGTGTCTGCCTATATCTAAACATAAATATTCAGCACTAAAATATAAAACTGAAATAAATGAAAACTGTGATCTGAATACAGATGATGATATAGAGCAGATTCATTCTCTAAACAGAAGACAAAAATAATAAAAAACCGCCTCACATGCTTGTTATTATTGAGAAATTCTCAAACACAGTAGTGAACAATATCACAGAATCAGAGAATTGGTAATATAAGAGAGTCTGTGCCTTCAGAAGAGGGTATTTTTTTCTGCATTGAATGTGAACCTAATAAAAGGACAATGTGAAATCTGAACAACTGCCACTTAATTGCATACTATTTATATAGGCTGCTGAAAGAGGGGAAAAATATGCAAATAATTATACAGGGAGTATTTTTTGGTCTAGTACTTATCACAAAGTATGGAACCAGGTTCCATTAGTAGAAAAATTGATCTATTTCTTGCTTTTTTGTTGTGACTCTATCTTTTGTCTCTTGATAGGAGAGACAAATGTAGCGGCAAAGCCCTACAGGAATTCAAGCATTCTGTCCCTCTCCCCTCCCTCCCCCTCCCCTTCCCTTCTCTCTCCTCCCCTACCCTCCTCACCTTTCACTGTAGTGATTGCATAAAAGGAATTTCTTAAATAGGAATAGATTTTAAAAGTGTTTATGACCTTCAGTTGCTTATAAATTTCTTTGTTATGTTCGAAATGAGGAAAGAGTAGTAACAGGACTGTTGATGAGTCTAACTTTAAGAGAAATAAAATTGTCCTCATCATGCTGTTGAAGCTAGGCTGTCTCAGAAATCTGTGTACATACTTCTAAAGATATTGTGGGTTAACATATTAATTAACACATGCATGATTTTCAAAGAAATCTATATTTCAGTGAGGGACCCTGGAGGGAAAGACATTTCAAGGTTGCTGTGTGATTATAAAACCTTGAAAGTTTAATACTCCTTAAAAACATTCTTCGTATTTAAAGTGGAGAGAGTATGGCTTTCATTATGTGTCCATGAGAATTTCAAGAAGGTAGACTGGATTAGGTCTTGAGCTCTGCTATAGAGTTACTGAAGATCAGATTTGAAAGGAAATAAACAGTAGATACTTATGTTTTCTGTTTATATTTATATTTACTGTCCTAAAACATTCTACCATAATGATATTTCAGAACTTGATTAAAAAAACCTTTACAGAGCACCCGAAAGTACTGCTGACATTACATAAACTTTAACCTAGGGCAAATAAAGATCCTCATTGATTCACTTGGGAAATTCTTTTGAGTTTTTTATGGTGCATCCACTGTATCCCCTTTTTTGAACTCTATCCATAATTTTTAAAAAGGAAAATACACTGAAAAATTATTGCTTCACATATTTTAACTAGCTAGACTGAATTAGAGATAATTTTGCTATAGTAAAACAGGTTTTCACTTGTTATATGGCTAGTTCTACTGATTCCAGTGTCTCACATATGACATGTATTATGTAGTTGCTTAATCAGCACTGAGCTGAAATGTGCTTGAATTTCTCAAGACACATTTTAGATTTGGGATTTGACATTATGACAGTGATTCAGATTAACTTGCACTTTTTAAAAAGAAGATAGGGAGAGAATGTTTTTGATAAACAGCACTGTAATTTGTATCAGAAAAAGACTGTTCTAAAACCTTGTTTGTCACAAATCCGCAAAAAATCAATATAAGGATTAGAAAAGCAGTATGGAAATTTGATATACAGTCTTAGAATAACTTTAAATCTCGGTAGTTCAGATATCATAATTTTATTTCACATTTAGCTAATGTCAAGTTCTCCCAGAAAAAGCTCTAGTGCAAAGGCTAAATAAGTTAAAGTCAATTCTAATCCACTATCTTTTCTGTGTGGAGATGTGGGCTCCTCAGGAAAAATGATTTTGCAAACACAATGTGTGACAGGGTGTCTCATCTAAGACTCACATTTTGTTACAAAATGGGTCAAAGAAGCATTACATTTGCAGTATCTTCTTCTCACGCTATCCCCTGAAAATACTTTGAGATAGCAGAAAATGTCAGCCAGTAAGATTCACTATGTATAAAATTTGCTATGTAAATCTGTATTTATCAACAAACAAATCCATAAGGACTCTTTCGAAGAGAACGAAGGTACAGTAATTGATGTATGTAAGAAGAGTTTCTTTTGCTGTGCTGTTTTAGGGGAATCATGCTACTGGTAGATGGGGAAGGTAGTGGTGGTCAGGGCCACATATTTTCTCACTTTTCTGCCTTAGTAGTTATTCAATACCATGATCTCGTAGTTGTGAAAATAAGTCATAACCGTTTCTATTTAACAGAAGGACTTACATTCTGGACACTTGAAATTCTTATCTGTAATATACTTGATTTTGTGACAGACATGTGTATAGCTTTAGGACTTCATTAAGTAAAGTTTTCATTTTAATAAAGATGGTGCCTTCAGATCTTGACTTCTTGAATAGCATAGCGATTCAGGGCAAAAGGCATCTCAGGAAGTCTCTGTTACAAATTCCTCATCAAAGTAGGGTCGGCAGAGGTCAACTCTCAGGCATTCAGGATTTATCCAGTAAGTCTGGAATATCTCCATGCACAGAGACTGCACAGCTGCACTGGACAGTCTACTTCACTGCTTGATTGCCGTCACAGTGAAAAAGTTTTTTCTTATATCCATTTTGAGCATAACAATTTGTGTCTCTTATTCCATGAGATCTGTGTGCCATTGAAGAGCCTTTGATCATCTTGGTAGCCTCTGTAGATATTGGTGGGTCTTTAGGTCCCCCCAGAGCTGAACTTGACAAGCTCCCTCAGCTTGTCTTCACAAGGTAAGTGCTCCAGCTCCTGACTCTCAATAGACCTATCTCTTGGAGATAGTGATGTCTTTCTTCTACACAAGACCCCCAAAGAGGTTGTAGTATCAAAATGTGTTCTAATGAGATAAAGAGAGTAATCACTTCCCTTGAATGACAGACTGTGCATGTGCTAATATAACTCTGGTTTTTGTTGTCCCCCTTTGCTGCTGTGTCCTGCTGCTGGTTCACACACAGTTTGCTGCACACCGGGAATCCCAAAGCCTTTTCTGAAGAGCCAGATTGCTCAAGCCAGGAGGTCCCTAGCCTGATTCTTTCCAAGGAATTTTTCCTCTTTGAGTGTAGGACTTAGAATATCCTTATTGGATACCACCATTCCTCCTGACTATCTGTATCCTATTTGACCTGTGTTTAAGGTACCACTGAGTCTCCCTATCCTGATATCATCTACAAACTTCATTAACAAGCACTCCGTCACCTGATCACTGATAGAGACATTAAACAAGACATGCCCAGGAAAAGACCCATGCAGTACTCAATTTGTTAATGGCTTCCAGATTTAGTATGACCCATTGACTGCTATCCTCTGAGTCCAGCTATTCAACCTGATTTTTACCTGTCTTCTTATCTGCCCATCCAGACCTCAGTGACTTACCTTGGGTACAACACATTGGGAGGGAAATAGTGTCAAAAGCCTTTTTAAAAGCTTTGAACCACAACTGTGAGTCACAACCTGTTTGACCAAGTATCCACAACACGTTTCAGGAATCTTCTTGACTTTTCACATCCATCATGTTGTCCTTCTTGCAGATGTCAAAGATATTGAAGTCCTCCATAAGAACTGGGATCTGTGATGCAGATATTTTTTCATTTGTCTAAAGAAGGCTTCATCCACTTCCTTACCCTAAATCAGGTGGTCTGTAACAAGCTGTCGCCATGATGACAACCTTTATTAATCTTTCTTCTGATCCTGTCCCACAAGCTGTCAGCCAATGTGTTGTCCATCCCACAAGAGATCTTCATACACCCAAGGTGCTCCTTCACATAAAGAGAACACTCATTCTTCATCTTCCTTGCCCGTCATTCTTTGTTCTGTTCCCTCTTTGCACCCCACTCGTGAGCTATGCCACCAACAATTTCACAGTTCTGTGACCTCACGAGGAATTCTAGTTCCATCTGCATCTTTTCTATTTCCATGGTTTCCTCATTACCGATGGATTGTGGTCTCTAATCCAAATGTTTTAATGTAACAGGGAGTATGGATGCAGGTGCCACTTCTGGATGCACTAAAATGTACAGGGAACATTTTGTATTTATAAAAATAAATTTTTTAGTAGTAATTGAGTGTCCTTGACATCTTGCAGCATCTATGCTAATACAATCAAAAGCTGGACAGTAATATTTTAAGCAATTTAACTGACGAATTCCACTGTGCCATAAAAGATATTAGCCGCTATTATACTGCCTGTGGACTTGCCTTTCATGCGTTATTAATGTTACTGGGGAATTCTTACATTTTAACATTTTCTTATTGTAATATATTACTATGAAGGGTGAAAAAGTATGAACAATGAAAATAAAATTATAGCAGGAAATAAATAATTTATATCTGAAAGTTAAATGTAGCAAAATGGGAGAGAACAAGGAATGCTTCATGTAAAGAGAAAAAACAGTGAAATCTTATTTTTTAGTACATGATATTTTCTCTGTTCCTCATAGGATAGAGAATCAGTACATGAGAAAAATTAAAAATGGCTGCCAATTTTTAATACACAAGTCTCCAATGACATTTAGTCTCTTACAAGAACAGTGACTTTTCTTTTACATTGTATTTTCTCTTGAGGTAATATGGTCAGTCTTTTCCTTATTCTATTCCCTGTTACAAACATGAGGATATTTTATTCTCTCTTCTAAGTTATGATTATGTATTATAGAATAATAGAATGCCAGGTTGGAAGGGACCACAAGGATCATCTGGTTCAACTTTTCATGTCATCTTAAGCCCTGAATATCACTTTTAACTGTAACATTTTTACTCCTTGTAAATCATCACATCAGTCACGTCATCATTCCTATGCAAGGGAAAACATTTATATTTATAGTCATAGTATTGCTACATTTATTCTAATTATATATATTCATAATTGAGGATTTTCTCCTTCCTCACAAGTAACATCTTAGATCTTATGTATTTCAGTGTGTGATTGACATCAAATCATCATTGAGTAAGTTCAAGCCAAATCCCTTTGCTTATGCAAAGAAAGAATCTCAGCAAAGGTCACAGCTGATGTGGAGTTTCATCTGCTTTAAAATTCATTGAGTGTTGATCAATTAATTATGTGTAAAAGCAGCTGGATTCATTATTTCATCCTTATTTGAGGAACCATTTCTAATATCTTCAGTGTTGTTTGAAAAATCTTACTTTATTTAAAAATGATGATGCAGTGCTAGTAATGCATAACTTTATCCCTTTCCTATCAAGCTATCGGCAATAAGTAGATGGAAGTCAATAAACAACAGAACAGTATATCATAGAAAAAACAGTGGTTTTTTCCCCTGTTACAGGTTTTTATATTCTTTGTCAACTCTGAAATCAGGGACTTATGTTTAAAGGAGCATATAAAGCTTCAAGATAAGATTCATGAACACTAATTCCACTCTTTATGGTGAAGTACTCTTTGGAAGGACAAAATACACTATGAAAGCTGTAAAAACTTCAAGCATAAGTTTAATGCATTTCACTTCAAATAAATGTAAAAGCTGATGTTTCTTCACTCTTAACTTTTTTTAATAGTATAGAGCGTTTATAGAATTTATTCTGATTTATGGTCCCTAAAAAAGGCAGAAACAAAAAATTTTATCTTTTATCTGCAGAAAGGATATCTAGCACTTGAGTTAATATTTTATTTAAGATAATTGGTAGAATTCTCACCCTTATGCTTATTTTTACAGAAATCATCTACCGGTGCTTCATAGTTTGCCCATTCAGAATAAATCTTTTTGTTCTTCCCCATCATCCACGCCTGAAATTACATATTAGGATTTTGAAATATCTCAGAAATTGATCGTCAGGCATGCTGGCGAGACCGGTAAGCTTGGTCTCAAATTGGTGCAGGTGCTCATTTACACTTTATTTTCTACATTGGCAACATCCTTTCAGGTAAGTTTCAACATTCTAGCTTTTATGACTCAGCTCTTGCATCTGTCATATTCTTGAATCATCAAAAATCATGATTAAATCAATCCCACTCACTTCGCAACTGTTTCAACATCAAATGCAATACACATTTCATGAAGCTGCTTAATTTATGTGCTGAAAATTTCTAACTTTAGTAATAAATTCTATTACTTTTTTTTGTATTTTTTTTCTATCTTGATTCTTCTAGAATTAAGACTACCATGTTATCTCTGAATATTCCTGTATACTTCACTTTCCACTTTTAGTAGCAAATCTTTTAATTTTTTTTCCCCCACTGTTTACCTTTGTATGCCAATTTCTCTCTCTCATCAGCTTTGCAAGTGAGGGACTTTATTTTAAAGTCCTTCTGGTTTTCTGTTTTCTGCCTTGTATATTTGTGTTCCTATGGTTCTGTTCTACACTTTGTGTAGAGTATATAAGGAAGCTATTATACAAGATAAAGCTGTATTGCAAAAGTTTAGTAGTGAAAGAATTATATCAAACAGACAGAGAACAGCAAAGAACTGAGCATTCAGTGTATGAAAACATTTTTGCAAAGAATGAAATATATAATGCCTACCTCTTCAGAACCTCAAGACTGTGGTTAAACTGTGCTTTGCAGCCTTGATACACGAAGTTATTGTAAAGCACTTCAAAAACTCAGAAAGAAGAATTGCAAGGCTGCTTAAATAACATTTCTAGTATGAATTATTAAGGCAGCATAGAAAAGCAGACACAAAGAGTAAATCTCTGTAAGCAAATGCTTTGATAAGCTGACTGAAAACGTTCCAAACAATTCCATGCAAGAAAGGGGAAGATAAAGGACTAAATGTCAGAAAGATTATTGAAAACTAAAAATTAAGCATATGCAAACAGACAACAGCACATTCCAAAATAGTAACTAGGCAATGGCAAGAAATAATTAGCTAATCAAGAAGATAAAGTATTTTTGACATTGAACATAATTAAAGAAAAAAACATTTCATAAAGGGAATGAATTAAATCTCTGAACAATCCCTGGGATAACCAGGTCATATAGTCTAAATCTGCAGCTGTGAATTAGGCAATTCTTAAATAGCACATTTAAATAGAAACATTACTTGAGATGTACTATTTTGTTTCTGTGTATGAACAACAATATGTGTTGGAGACTTGTTGCAAGAACCTTTGTACGGGCAATACTTCTAGTTGACTCAGTGAAAATCTGACTTATGAAAAGCTTGCTTGATTGTTTGTGCTGAATATAAGAATAATTCACCATCATTCTGTGATTTGTTCTCTCTTCTCCAATGATAGCTGGTTCTCACAGACAAACAAGTTATATGGCACCAACCACTATTTTGTTCTGTTAACTATAAAATGCTCATACATTTAGATGCTTGTGCACTGCTGCTAAACTATAAGAATGCATACTGTGTTTGCAAACTGGATGAATGACTCTGAGAATAAGGTTCCTGTGTACAGACTCCCCCAACAAATATTTGTTATTTTTGGAAACATTTTTTACAGTCAACAACTCCTCCATAATATTTCTCTGTCAGTGTTTAAAGTAATGAAAATAAAGTCAAATTCTGACAAGTATTGCTTGACCAATTGCTTGACCAAATTCTGACAAGTAAGGTTGACCAATTACATTTATTTGATGTAGTGGCTGATATATCTAACACAACTCTTACTGTGGGCAGAGTTAGGTGTCTAATGTAGATATATGTCACTCTCAAGAACAGAGTTCATATTTCAGTCCTTAAAATGTGAATGTGGAGAGTGAAAAAGATGTGACTTTAATGCCATCATTTCACATAGCTATCTTGGATTTTAAAAGCTTAGTTGCTTATGTGGCCTTTCATCACCACTAATTTTTCATTCCTTCTTTTTGCAACTTTCAATTAAATTCAATTGGACTTCTTGGGAATGTTCTTCTTCTGAATGCTAATATTTCTGTGATTTTATTTATTAATTGATTAATTATTAATATCTGATCAGTTTCACATAGAAGCTCTTGCTACTTTGCAGCTCATACCAATTGTGCTGTAAGAACCACCAAGTAGCATCACATTGTTTCTCCTCAGTTCTTTGATGGTATAAAGAACAACATGGCAACTAGGGGTTCTTCAGCAAGAGGCAACAGGTGATAGGGAAGATTCAACTAATCTTTAAAAATGATACGACATTTCCTGAATTATTTCATTTATAAAAAGAAAGAGAAAGCCCAAATTTTTAGAATGCATGGATGTAAAAACTTTTCCATCAAATTAATGTTATTAATTAAAAAAAAACCAAACTGATTTTTCTACTTTCACACCTCTTCTGCCCACGTCTTCTCTCTGGTACCCCCTGAAATTTTTCCTACTGTCCTGAGAAAGCTGTCTAATTTTATATGGAGGATATTGGTGATAGGGATCATTTTACAGAAAATCTGGTTTTGTTTCAAAAGAGTTTAAAAGGAAAGTTTCACCCAGACCTATTTTACTTGCTAAATTCCTACCAGAAGGTTGCCTGCTTCTCTGTTCTCTCTCTCTTTTTTTTTTTTTCCACAGGAGCACATATGCACTCTGATTATCAGTTGGCTGCATTAATCATTTCAGGATTCCAAGAAAACAGGGAAAAGCAGCTTTATGATGGATACTGTGCTCATCCAGTTCTCATAGAACTGGTGAAACCTCAGGCTTTTCTAACTTGTTTTGAAAAAAAGCCTTCTTCAGACCTTATAATAACTCCCAAGTGACATTTGCATGCTTCAGAACAGTTGGAGCACTGATATCCTGTTGTGCTGACAAATGTATCTTAAATACTTGTGCAGAGCTAGCTGAGCAACTTAAATTCCTTTCAAGCTTATTTCTCATAAATCAAAGGAATTCTGAATTAGGTAGAGTCTATGGTCTGTTGCTAAAGCTGATGTAACAGAGGTGAAACAGCACAGATCAGAATCTGCCTCTTAGTCTCCTCTGGCAGTGGGCTTTCTTATACCAAGACACATGTGTGAATAGGGGAATCCTATTCAGCTCTCTGCTTGTGAGATTGCTTTAAGTTGAATTTGAAGGAGTTACTTAAAAATTAATGCTCTCACAAAGTTAAAAACAGTAAATATATATATTAGAAATACATAGAGCTTGATTTTTTTTTTTATACTATATAACATGTCCGATCTAGTGGATGACCAAGTGTTTTGTTTACTTGTCTGCCTTTACCGAAGGCTTTTGGGGTGTTATTTTTTTCCATAACCTCTGTGGGATTAGTACTGGTCTGAATATTTTATATATACTCCTTCCTATCTGTTGTCTTGCTTGAAAGAAAGAGTGACACTTGTTCTAAGTGGGTAAGCTCTAAATGTCAAGACCCTGCTTTACTAATGTCCACGTTTTTTAGTCTTTTGTCAAAATATGACTGCTAGGAAGCAAAGGTGATGGTGCTCTCCTGTTTGAAAAGTCATATTATTTCAGCACAGTTTCAGTAGAAATTTTAAAAGTCTTCTCTGACTCACTTTCATTGGGTAGGTTTTGTGGCACATAAAGGGACTTAGGGCAATATTTGTGCAGTTCTGCAATGTACAGTGCAATTATTCATTTTCTATTTTATATAATAGATATCGAGTCATTAACACAAAACTAGCCTACACATTACAATGCCTAACATGCTCCCCAGACCAAATGAGATACACAGTGAGTTTCTGCTGGTTGGATAGTCATTATCAGTGGGGTATAGTTAAATATTTCTTGAAGAAGACTGATGTTTAGTTCTTTCAAGTTACCATCTTCCAACTATTTATTTGTTTCTTGAAGATTTTATTGCTTCCAGCTAGTATTATTCTTCCTGTGTCTTTGAACTCCTAATAATTGCTATCTTATTAAACTTCTCCTGTGTATTTATATTTGTGATCTCTAATTCTTTTAGCTCATATAATTTCTCATACCTTCCCAATGATTTCTCAAGGAAACTAAGAGAATAATTTCACAGCTGCGTTACACCAAGTTGACCTTGGATCATGGATGGCCAAAATCCTATACCAACGGTTTTCTTGAAATTGCCATTAGTTAGCTAAAAATTCTCACTGTTTCTATTTCAAAGTGATAAAAAGCAACAAACACAGACTAAACATATCCACATTTGTAAGCTCTTTTTTTGGGAAAGATGTTTTTCAGGAAATCTCCAAAGGTAGAGCATTAAATGGGCAAATTAAAACTAATGCATGCTTCATAAGTAAATTGTCTTGAAATAAATTAAATTGTCTGGTTAAAAATGATGATGCTATCTTAAGAAGTTGTTTTTCGAAGACAAAAATAAATTAAAAAAATCAGACAAGTAAAGAGAAAAGCTAGAAATGTTAGCTGGAAAGTTATAGATTCATGCTCATCTGATAGGAACAAGCTGTAATATTCTTAGATAAGGCCGTTTCATTTGTGTCTTTGTGCACTGTCGAGCAGTTCATGACCATTTCAAAAGCTCTAGATGCAGCATATAAAAAAAGGCAAAATTAATTCTGATTAATTTTCATTCCCTTTTTCTTGCACATTCACTGCTTATGAAATTGGGATGTTTTTAGGCTGTACTAAAAGTTGCTAGAGGAAATCTAATTCAATTTCATAAGCAACTTGCTCCATGACACATTCTGCTGTCAAAGATAATCACTATAAGCTAATTAATAATGGATATCCTTGCGAGGTGAAAAAAATTTTGTAGGATATTTACTGAATAAAATACCACAATAAAAAAGGCTTCTCTATGTATATGTGGTTCTACACTCCAACATACCTGGTTTCTTTAGCTGCTGTGCTTCTTTAGATTGTAAAAAATATGGAATATTTGCTGCAGACATAATATATATTTGGATTTTGAAGAGATTCTAAAAGAGAAATCCACCCAAAACCTACTGAAATTTTCCAAATCCTTAAAATAAAAGTGCTCTGGAAAAGGATATTGAAACACCTAAAGGCATTTAGTACAAATTGCCAAAAATGGTGCAAATTCAGAACTCTTTATTCCAATGTTGTTTCTGCTGCTGAGTAAAAGTTTCCTGCCACTTGTTTCAGTCATGTTCATTTATTGTAATATAGCTGCTTACAAGGTGATTATCTACAAAACAAAAATAAACAGGTCACAGGTTTTATTACACTTTCACATAAAAAGATCCCTTTTAAGCTCTCTCTGTTCAGTATCATGCAGTCACAGATGCATCCACAGATAAAAAAGTTTATCTACATGGTCTTGGTTTTTTTTTTAATTCTTTAGTAAACCTATGCAACTGTTTTGCTGTCATTTGATTCTTATGCATTGGTTCTTTCTTACTCTTAGTTCCACAATTTTTATGCCTTGATGTAAGTAATATGAGTAAAATAGCTCATATTTATTCCCCATGGTTGAATATCATTCAAATGTTAAAATATGTACAGATTATGTGGTAGAAAACTTTATTTTAAAAAATCCCATTGTTTTTGTATAATAATAGCACTGCCTCCCTAAGATCATCCTTTATGGTGAACTTACCACCAGTTGCTGCAAGAGAGGAGCCCCGAAGAGAAGATACAAGGACTCCCTGAAACAACATCTCAGCCTTGGCCATATTGATCAACATAACTGGTCTACTCTGGCCTCCAGTCGGGAGGTCTGGAGACACACCATCTATAACGCTGCTGATGCTTTTGAGAACACACGCAGGATCACTCTTGAGGAAAAAAGAACGCAGAAAGAATCGTGCCTTGCAGAATATACCATCTAAGGAGTCTTTCTGCTGTACCTTTTGCAATCGGACATGTCTATCTCGTATTGGCCTTTTTAGCCACCAGCGTGCTTGTAACAAATGTAGGTAGAGCCCTTCCCAAATCTTCGTTTGTGAAGCCCAGCCATGATGATGAGAATAATACAGAAGAATATTAATTTTTGTATAGTAATAGTATATATCAAATTATACATTAATTTGATATAATATGCATTTAATGTTAGTGACAACAGCTCTAGTTTTTATATAAATACTTGAAACAGCAATCTGTCAGAGACACCTAAGTACTAGACTGTCTGACAATTTCCCAATATACTACTGAACTCTTTACCTGATATTTTTGGATTGTGAGATGAAAAGGAGGAAGAGAATAATTTCAGCTGATACCTTAAGACCCTTTTAGGTTTTTTTTGATTTTGCTAATTTTTATAAGCTTTATATGTAATTATAGTAGAAGTAGATTTTAGAAGTAGCTGTATTATATCCCTCACCATTTAGCACAGTAGTTTATACATTCCCCTACCCCATCACCCCATTCTATGTTCCCCATATCAATCCTACCCCTGAATTCCAGTAACAAATGTTTAATCTTTCGTCAAGGCAGGCCTCTTCTGTTTGAGGACATCTAATCCTGGCCTGAACTATAGAGTACAGTCAAGAACTGGGTGACTGTGTACTCTCTGTGCTCTGAAGAAGATGAAGGTGATGAAGAAGTGGTCCCAAAAAGCACCCCAGACCCAATTCCCAGGGGGTGGGCCGGGGGTGGACCAGGGCAAAAGCTACAGGGTGGAAACGCTTGGGATTGGACAGACACTATTACAAATTGTAACACCTGAACACGGCTGGGGCGTGTCTGGTTATTTCATTAAATCCTTTTCTTATTTCCTCTCCAATTAAATTGCTTTGGAGTTGTTTTTTTTTCCTCAGCTCCTGACAGGCAACACAGCCAAAGTGATACATTCTTGAATGGACAATAGAGATCACTAATAACTACTAATTAGTAATTTTTTTTTACTAGAAATAAAAAAGCAAAAAATCACTTTTTGATCACAAAAGCCTAATTCTGGCTTTCATTTGCTATCCCAGCAAGATTTTGAAAAAGTAAATAATTTTTAAGTGTCTCTGGTTGATGAGTGTGTAGAAAGAAGTTCTTCAGAATCACGTCTGTGCACTATACCTTCCTTCAGCTTTTGTTAAGAAAGGCATAAACCACATTTCTCCTTCTCTATTTTTGAATAGAAACAGCTGTAGCTTCTCCGTTCTGTGTAGGACTTGTTTTTATTAGTATGTGCTGGACATGCTAAGACAGAGCTTGTAAGGATCATTGGACCTTAACCAGAATATAATTTACTTTAGGGGTTCTGGCCAGACAGAGTTGCAAAAGAGGATAGAGATCTCAGCATTGCAAAAATGAAAATATTTTCAAGCCTTAAGAAAAGCAGGTATTTTTGTGAGTTAAGGAACCTCGTAACAAACATTGTAGCTTCTACCAAGCAGTCACACTGAGATTTTTTAAAAAATGCTCTAGAGAACTACTCTAAAATTGGACTAGATAAGAATTTGTGCATTTTGGTTGTTTTGTGATTCTGGACCTAAGCATCAGACTAGAACTATGTAGGAATACACAGCAAACTAGTATGCTAATTAACAGTAATTAAATGTAATGAAATTTAATTAAATGTAATTAAATCAAATGCACCCATTACTATTTAGACTATGTAATGAGAACAATACTTGTAAACAAACTCTTGTTTCCACAGAGGAAAGTAAGTAAACATTAAGAAAGCTCTTTTGTCTGTTCTTTTTCCAAATCTATTAACATCAAATTGTTGTTTCCTAAATAAGGTTATTTTCTACATCAATAGGCCTAAGGCTTTAATCACCTCAGAGTTTGCATTTGTGGTTTCATAGCTTAGAGACTTCATTATCTAGAATCTAAATGAAAATTTCAGTTCTAATCAGAGGGATGTGAAGATGAATTTTTTTTCCCCCTCACTTAAAAATTGAGCTTTTTTTAATAAAGCAAGAAGAGTTTATATCACATTTATTTGTTTATCTATCCACCTAGTCTCCGAAATCAAAGCCACTGACAGCACTCTTTGTAAGTAGAAATTGCCTTCAGCTGCTTCTGAGATCAAACTCTGCATGTGAAAAAGGAGCCATTGGTATGAAACCTACCCATATCAGATATTCTCTTTTGAAGCATTCTGGTTGTAATTTTTTTTTTATAAGCATTTAAAGTTCTGTACTTTTTTGTACAGAACTCTATTTTGTAGGTAAATAAAAGAAGTGGCGTAAGATGCAAGCAAAAATGTAACCCACATACTGCACATCTGCAAAACTTTCAAGGAACATTTTTCCTTTTAACATCCATCTTTGTTAAATATAGTTAGTCTCTCTTACACCTCATGTTTGCGAGAACAGTACATTCACTGCAACATGCTATAAACACCAGATCATGCTACATCTTAGTTAGCTTAAAAATAGAAAATCTCTCAGGTACTCAGTCATGTTCTGTGCTGCATTTACCAAACCCTAACTTGAACGGTAGTTTTTCAGGTCCTGCTCACAGCAGCTCTGTGCAGACCAGCCACCTATGCAAGCTTAGTGGACACAGGAAGTTCCATGTTTCCATAGCTACCATGCTTGCAAGACCAATGCTACTCAGTATAATGCTAACCCAATAGATCTACATCAGTGGTATCCTCTGAGGTGGTCATGACATTCACAAAATGTCAACCTTTACCCAATAGACCCTATTGAATCAAACCCAAACAAATCAACCTTCAAAAATACAATTTTAATAAATGGCAAAAGCTCCTGCCCCACAATAAAAATCCTGTCCTGAAAAATGGAGAAATGCCAGAGATTTGGAGAAGTTTATTAAAGAAATTCACTGCAGCTGATTTCTCATGGATAGAGTTTAGATTTAGAAAGTAGCGAGAACCGTGTTAGATTTAATTTCATACGTTGCATTTGGCAATGAAAAGTTTTCTGGCAGTGAGGGTCTGTTGCTATGGTGAAGTTGTGGGAAATCCAACATCCCCCAACAAGTGAGAGCCTTACAACAGCTCTGTGTGAACAGGGCATTGCGGGAAACAGGCTCTCAGCGTCCTCGACGGCCCGATAGGAATGAGGGATCGGACACTTCAATGTTAGGTGCAAAACAGAACACTTTATAAACATGGCTCCTGCCTTTTATAGGGCAGGAGCAGAACTTGCTGGAACAAGGGGAGTAACTGGGGAGGAGCAAGGGTGGAGTATGCAAACTAGGACCATATAGGGAGAACAAGGGGAGGAGCATTTCAATATAAGGAAGAAATGGCCATATAAGGTCGGTACTGCAATGCAGCAGCAACTGGCAGGGTTCGAAGGCACAGGGAAAATAAGGGAAAATGAAAGGGAATAATACAATAACATAGTATAATAGCATAACAAAAATCCTAAAACACATTTTCTCAAAAATTGGATCCCAGTAGGGCATGTCCCAAACAGCTGCTCTTTCTACTTGCTTAGGCCTCTCAATAAAAGTTTTGGCTGGTAAGTTAGACTTTCTCATCCTAAAGCATGTGTGCATAGCTGGAGTAAAAATGTAGTGTGGCTATGTTGATTCTGCTCCACAAATCTGATGTCCTGTATGAGAGAATAACTGTTTTATAAGGCTATGTCATTTGATATATAGTTAATAGTAATTAAGCATAAAAGCCAAACCCCACAAATTCTATGGAGCAGTAGGTATCAGTTAGCTAACAAAAAGCAGAGTGCTCAGGTCTCTGATTGATGGGACAGTGAAGGAGTTACCTTGAAGACTTTCAGCTGGAACTGTGTTACTGATAAGAAAGAGGGGGACTGGGATTATTGTGGGACCCATGGGAAATAGCAAACTTAGTGTGGGACATTGGGAGGGCTTTGTGGGACTTTTAAAAACTTTCTGTGGTATGTTTTAAGGGAATTGTGTGAATCAATGAAACTCATTACAGAACAATTACGGAAACTATGGGATCATAGAAAAAGCATAAGGATTAAGGGAGCCAAGTGTGTGGAAAGGAGAAGGAAAACAAAAGGGTCTGATTGTGTAAAAGCAGCTTGCTTGTCAGCATGATTATATGGCCAAGATCTCCATAAGAGATATGTTCCTAACTTTTTTTCTCACATCTGGATGTATTCACTCAGCTCTCTATATGTTTATTTATGTGTAAGTTCTGCTAGCCAGCCTGGAACTGAACTTTCTAGGGACTGAGAGGACATCACCCATGAGAAAAAAATCGAGATCAGAACCAGTAGCTGGGGAAGAGGCCCAACAGATTTATACCACATGGACTAAATAGCTGTCAGACACTGAGTGACCTAGTGGTATGAATGTTTTTGTGATAGTGAGGGTAGTGTGTGCTCTGCTAGTAAACTTCTGTCATAAATGCTAGAGAGGAGGACTATGACTGGTCACCTGGGTTGTTCTAGTTTATTTGAATGATTAAGTTGAAATAAACATTGTTTAAGGGCATTGTTCTCCTATCTGTTCTGCCTCATATGGCTTGTCATATGTGCTCTATGTGTGTGTGATATGCGCTGTACTATTCATACAGTACAGCAGTAGCAGCCTCCATCTATCACAATGGGAAGCAGAAATCCACTAGTTTTTAAAGTCTGCCAAGTCTTGTGTTCCTGAACACTATGATCTCACATTTTCTTCCAGTTTTCCAAAATTATTCTTATTTCACCTGGTTGTTTGGACTACATGTGTGTCTTCACTTGTTTTATTCTTCAAAAAAATAAAACTGGATGGCCATGTTAGTAAACTCTATTTTAATCCAAAAGTGAAAGCATCCCATCTACTGTTTTCTACCCTTTGAACAAAAGAGTGTGATTACAAACCCAGGATTGATTTGGCACTTAAGTTTTAGATGATTAAGTGAAGTCAATCCTGGACTCACAATTGCTTGCTTAGAATTCTCAACTTAAAAATACCTGGAAGAGAAACATTTTAACAGAATAAGCACAAATAGTTTACATGAAGGCTTTCCTGTGGCTTTGAAGTTAATTTCTGGCCTTTCTTTCTTTCTTTGTTTCCTCTTTCTCTTTTTCTCTCTTTCTTCTTTCATTCTTTCTCTTCTTTTATTTTTTCTTTATGGAAATATAGTTTTAAGGGACGTTTCCCTAAATTTTTAAATTGTTTCATTGATAGTGACATGAGCTGAACAGTGCAACATGTTTTATGGACAAGATCTATGCATCTACATTGTAATTGCTGTGCATACTAAACAGATGTAATATGCAATTTTACATACTATGTACACAAACCTCAATGTTTTGCGCATCTTGCAGTAAGTAAAAGGTAAAGAAAAAAGATTTTAGTTTGGTGTTGGTGTTTTTGGCTTTTGTTTGTTTGTTTTGTTTGTTTTTTGTGGGTTTGTTTTGTTTTGTTTTTTTTTTTTTGTTTCTTACTTAATGATTGGGATTTTCAGTGGAAATAAAGGGTGATCGAGATTGCAATGAACAGTTATTTATCTTTTCAAGATTAAAGAACAAGATTCTTAGCATGCAACTCTGGGCTGCCTCAGTTACCCAGCTTACATTTGTCTCCCTTTCCCTTTATATTTTATGTAGCTCAGAACCCTTAGTTTTGACGTGCACCTTTGGCTCAGATATTACAATACTTAGTGAAGTGATGTTTCCGTTTTTTAGGTTCCCTGTTGCCTTCCCATTTTATACTTTAGCTGGGGTGAAAATGTACTCGTCACAAATTTACTGTGCAGAAATTTCTTCTGACAAAGTAGATTGTAGATTTAATTGAGCTGCAATGTATTGTAGAATTATTCTAAAGACTTTAAACCTGGACATGTCAAATATTGCACATGAAAGCAAGCAATAAGTGAGGCACTATGATAATATGACTTCACCTTTCTCATCTAACTTGACCTTAGATTTTTGTGCAAAATGAGGACACAAAATGTTAGTCCTTATTTTTGGTGGGGGTTTTTTTGTTTGTTTTGTTTTGGGTTTGTTTTTTCCCCCCCTCCTTCGCGTGAGGGACTGTTACACCTACCTTCCTTTAAGAATGTACAAGTGAAAAAGTGGTCTACTGAATTTTATGATTTGGTTGTGCTATAGCAGTGGCACTGTAAAGAATTGTGTATTGTACCCGTAAAGAAAAACTACTCATAGATAATATTTCAGTGTTCATCTCTCTCCATTCTATGACAGATCTGGAATTGCCCATAAGAGGAGCAGGGTGCAGTATCCTGTCCTAGAAAATGTAACTTTTTTATATCTTGACTTTTGCATTTGTAGTGATGGCTATAAAGCCAGCATGTAACAATGGCATCATTTTCTAGAAATAGTATTTTTATTGTTTAGATTGAACAAAGCACATGTAGTAGGATCCACTACCCTTAACTTCAGGCATTTAACCCACTCAAAGATAGGTTCTTATCTTTATTGAACACAGACAAAAAATCTACCCTTAAACATTTGCCTAGAGCAGTCAAAATATCTTGTCTTTGTAAGTGTCTTTGTCCTCTGATCATAGTAAAAGATAATAAAAGGAGACATATGGATGTCTGATTTTTATTATGTTCAAAATAAATATTATCTGGAGTATGACATGAAAATTTATAGATCCACAACAAAAGAACCCTGAAAAAAACCCAAAATAAAAGAAAACAAAATTCTGCCATATTAAAAGCAGCTATAAAAAGATGGGAAATTAAGGTAAATATTAGCCAGAGCTGGAAACAGTAGTAAGGATGAATGTAATATAAGAGGAAAAAAAGAAGTCATTTACCAAGTGTGAAGACCTTTCTTCAGAGTGGGATCGTGTTAGAAATACATTGAGGTGTACCAGACCCCCAAATTTGAGTCATTAATAGTTCCATAGGAAGTATGCTAGCAGAAGCTTTCCTTAGACTATTCAAGCAATTCCCCAGGTACACAAATATTTATGCTGTTTCTAAAATGTATCAGTTTCACATAAGTTTGATGTTTATTAAGAAAGGTATATAGTGTTTTCAAAGGACCATTGTTATATCATCTACCACCAGAAGTTCTAATAGTGTTCAGTGTCTGTGGGGTTTTTCCCTCCTTTTTGAATTTAATCTTTCAATAGTTTTCCTACATTTTGTCATAAATGAAACAAGTTCATATTTTTGGTCTCTTAACAGGAAAGAAATGTATTGTCTCCTTTCAGTTTTGCTCCTCTTGGCTAACTGAGTCCTTAATCCAAAGATAGAACTGAAATTTGTGTTACTGCTTGAAGTAAGCGATCTGTGGTGTAAAGGGTAACTTCTCTACTGCAGTTACAAGAAACTGGAAATGGAATAATATTTGAAAGGAAAAATTAAGATCAACTTTATTCATTAATAGTAAAATTTCTTGTGTAGTGCATGAAACATATGTCTTATGTGGGATCCTCTTTCATTTTAACTGGTGCACAAAAAAAGAATTGACTGAAGGTAGAAAACCCAGTTATATATCAAAATATGACTTCTTGATGAATAGATAATTTTTGAGAGAGAGAATGAATATGACACTACAAAATCATGCGTGATGTAGGGTGAGTAGCAGTAACTGTTCATTGTCTCCCAGCGTAAGCCCTAGGCAACATCAACTATATTTGCCAGCTGTCAGGTTAAAAAGGAACAAAAGAAAATGACATCACACATGAGACTGGTAGAATTGTGGAGCTAAAAGAATTTTCTTTTTCCTTTTAAGTGTAAATAGTGCAAGCAAAGCTTGGAAGAGAAAGAACTGAGGATTAGCGTTTCAGCAAACTGGGACACCTTAGGAGATCCAAAGAACAAGAAATAGCCAGGAAATGGGAGAGTGGTCACTGAACTCGTTATTCAGTGCCATGTTCTTGCTCTTCTTTCCAAATAAACCTTGGGCCAATATTTGAGACTATTTGATTTAGACCAAAATCTGAGCCCTTAGTCTGAACTATTAAATCTAATGGTTTTGTAATGTGTGAAAAAATGCATTGTTACAATGGTAAAGCTACGGCACCTCTGAGTCATCCTTTACAGCTAAACCCCAATATATTACATTAAACTTTTAGATGTGTGTAAAGACATGTAATCTGAACCTCTTTCTAAATAATTTTTACACATCTATATATGTGATGCTGAGATGCTGTTCTATTAATTTAGTAATAAATTAACATTCTTATTTCTTGGAAATACTACAAAAACCTTTTTTTATTCGTGCAAGTTACTCTATCATACTTGATAGAACTGAAATCACTCGAGCTCACAACAGAAGTCAGTGGATATGCCATGGTAGAATTAGAGCAAATAGGTGGCTTTGTTTAACAAAGGAAGCAGAGAAGAAGACAAAGTTAGCTCAACGTCAGAGTTATTTTCTGAACAGCTCATGAGACCCAAAATCTTAACTGTGGAACTTGTACCACATATTTACTGTCATCAGCTGAGCTATTCTAATACTGATAGAAGCAAACAATCTGGCCTCATATCTCTACTACCACCTCTTTCTGGCATGAAGCTGAATCAGCTTCATGAAGTTAATTTGGGTTTTTTTGCATTATTTTCATAATCTTGTGAGAAATTGTAAATATTTAAAAATCCTGGAAAATTTAAGTAATACATGGAAAACATAGAAATAGCCCAGACTGGTTTTATTTGTAACAACAGATAACATATTTTATACAGGAAATTTTTTTTTTCAAAATATTTAAAAGTTCATAACATATTTCCAATTTCATTATTTCATTCAATTTTGCTATTTAAAAACAAGAGTTAGAATGTATGTCAGAATTTCTGTATGTTTTAAAGGACCTACCAACAGGAAAAAAGTAATGTGTAATGATCTAGATATTACTGCAACTATTCCTCTGTGGAGAGAAGCCCTTGAATTACATCACAATTCATAAAACAAGCTTGTAGATAACCTACTTTATAACTGTCTCACAAAAGTGAAAATTCAGTTTTCTACTTTTTAAATAGGAACAGAGAAAAAAGATCTATGGACTTTAATTTGTAGTTAAAAATGTCTGGTTTCAATCCCATTCTTCTGACATTTAAATTGGCTGTGGAGAGTTCATTTAATCAAAGCACCATTGCAAAAATAATTGAATATGTGTTCCATTAAGCAGTAATGCAATTAATCTGGCTATGTCTGTTCATAAATAAGCTCTGAGAAAAGTTTTTTGACCAATTTCTCTTTCTCTTCACAGGCACATGCCTTAGAATGGCTTTGGGATAATTGTTTTACATGAAAGGGTCCAATGAAGAACTACAAATAAAAAAGATAATAAAAAAAAGATTTAGGAATTTCTAAATGAATCAGGGGAGATGAAGAGATAGAAGTAGATTGTACTATCAGTATCTAGAGACAAATCTAGCTCTTCCCTCACAGGTGCTGTAAGTTTGTCTTCTATTACTTATATTGCCGTTATCAAGTGCTAGATAAATGGGTGCTTTGCTTTCCAGTCAAGGGAAGTTTTTCTTGACAGTAGGCAGACTTGCTATATTTTTATGCTGGAAACTCCATCTTTATAGCAAAGTTCTTACTCTAAACACAGGCTGTTCTCTCTCCCTCTCAGCTACAAAGGAGCTTAGGATAACTAAGATAAGCTCAGTTGTCAAATTTTAAAATGTTGAAATACGAGATGAATACCTCAGAAAGACCTGTGCTAATATTATGACTGCCTCCTGACACTTGGGCAGCAGTATAGGAATCTCTAGTTTTGATTGTACTTCTTAAAATGTTGCCAGCTTAATTCCTATATACTTATGCATAAGTTAGTGTCCCCAAGGGTATAGCATTGTGTTAGATGTATCTTAAGCAAAATATTTTCCTCTGAGAATTGTGTTATTGGGTTCAGAAAAATTTTAGGAAGACTGCATGATAATAATAATTTAGACATAAATAAAAAATAATTATACCAAAAAAATTCCTGTTTCAGTTATGTGACTAATTTATCCCGAATTCTAATTTTTAGAAGCATTTTGTGTGTGAAATTTGAAACAGAAATCAAAATGTTTTCTTTTCTTTTACTGTCTTCTCGGTATTTACAAGCATAGAGGAATAGCTCCTAAGTTTCATCTCTCAATTTTGAGGACTAAATCCCTGTTTTTTCTCTGTTTCAGACTATTCATAAAAAAAGACTTTTGAGGGCCATGTGAATAATATACCATACAAAGACATCTTCTGTAAATGTAGGAGGATATAGAACATTTTAAAGGACTCCTTTGTGCTAGATAGGGGACTGTGATTTCTGACCTTTTTTTCTGGTATTGAATTCAACTACAAAAGCCATAAATGGTCAAAATTGTGATATACAGTGATTGTTTGTATAGGATCCCTAGGACACTGTTTATTTTTATAAGTTAAAAGACAACATCAAGTTAGTCACTTTTAAAGAGAAAAATAAAATTTAACTAAGAGGTGTAGGATTCATTCTTTTTAATTTTTTCTGCTTGTCATCAGTAAAGTTTGTATTAATCAAACTAATGATGTGTGATTTTTTCACACAGTTGTGTGTGAAGTGGTTTTTCAGTCCTGCAATTATTAAGATTCACTTGAGGATTTCTTGATTGTGGGTTTTTTTTCCTTTTCAACTGCTTAATGAATACTATTTGCATACAAATATTTTTTAAATTTAAATTTATTTATTTTTATTGTCTAATTTTACTATATTTACAATTGCAAAGGACAAACATTTAAAAATTTACAAAGTACATATACCATTCAAACAGTAGGGTAAAAGGGCAATGAAGCAATATTTTAATGATATCAAATTTCTTTTTAAGCAAAAATCCTTTTCAGAATCAATTCTGGTTTAGACAGATCCACCCTTGGTGAGGAAAACGAAAGCATTTAGTGTTTTTCTGCTTACTTTATTTTCCAGAAAATTTCCCATTTGATTTATTTATTAATTTGTATTTCCACATGTCCTACCAATGAACTTTCAGAACAAATCCCAAATTTACATCCTAGCTGTCCTATTTCTTGTTTTGTCTTTAAATTAATAAACATTGAGCTGTTTTAGCTTGTACCTTGAAAAAATGAACCCTTTTTCTTTTCAGCTTCATTATCTTTTATCTTACGTGTACTGTACAATGAAAAGATTTAGTGAACTTGATGTTGGCCTGCAAGAAGTATTTAATTTGCACTATTTGAAAGTGTAAACTAAATTATTTTGGAGGAGATTTAAAATGAGTATCATCTACATATAAATTGGCTTTAGAACCAAAGGGGGCCTGCAGTCAGTATATATTACAAGATTCTATCACATCATCTAATGGATTAGATTTTATTAAGTACTATAAAACAGCATGAGATGTTCTCAATAGAAAGCACATTCAACTGAAACAGATAATTAATTACTGCAACTTCCATTTTTTCAACACCATGTAGACACAAATGCATGTTTTATGTATATATATATAGCATATTGCTTCATAAACCTGTCAGCATAAACTTTTTCATACCTGAAAAATCAATATGCTTTTCATTCAAGGTTTTAACATTTAAAACACAGATTCGCTTTGCCCTGTTGAAACTAATGGACTCCTTCAAAATTTCCATATTAAAATGCTTTTCTATAGTTAATGGAACCATCATATCTATATATCCTATAGAGTCCTTAAACACCACCTACCTGGATCCTAGTGAGGAATGTCCAGTGTACAGAAAAATAGTGTTAGTAAAACCAGCCAAAAGTGAACGCTCAGAACTCTTGGGGAAGGATCCCTGAGAATCAACTAAGGGATATTGATATCCAAAACTGTTGTAAAGTCCCTATCTAGCAAAGGTTTATTTAAAAGACTTTGGATAAAAGATTCCTATATTCTACATAGTACTAATTCACATCATCTCTGAAAAATGAGTCTGAGAACTGGAATACAGCTAGCTTGTAACCAAAATTGTTTATTACCTTTCATTGCTTGAGTAGCTTCAGGGGAAAAAAAATTGTGAGAGAATTCTCTAATGAAATCCCAAGTTACTGAAAAGTTCAGCACTTGAGATATGAGACTCTTGCAACTTAGTGTATTCAAACCATATATAAGGTCATCGTTTTCTACATGCCCTATTTAAACCAATTCCTTTCTCTGCCCAATGGGGCAGTATCTCCCCATCACTTGTAGCCATCTATCTATGGGACTTTCTACAAGACTCATTTAATAAACACCAATATCTTGTTGACTTTTGCCTTATTTAGAAAACTGTATTCACATGCCTCTGCAGTCTCAGCTGAAGGTACTTTGCTTCCTAACTTAGCCCATCATGTTTGTATTTTTTAAAAATTGTGTTTCTGGTGCTGAAGCTACAATCCACTGCTGCTCAGTCCAAATTTTTTGTAGTGTCTTTGCTCTAGAAGTTCCCCGTGGAATTAAAAATAAGTGATTAAGACAAATTTTGCTTATGGAAGATTGTTTTTGTTCCTTCTAAAAAGAGAGGGCAGAACAGATATGGGTTTTTCAAATGGAAAAAAATAAATAAACAACAAAAATAGCCAGTGACTTTAGATAAGGTTGTTCTAAAAACAGTATTTCAGATGCATTTCAATGTTTTGTTTCACATCTTCTTGACTGGATTTATTATTGCAACAATCTGAGAGAACAGATTTATTGTATCAGTGAGAAGGGAGTACAAAAGTAGGTAACAGAAATTTTAAACTAAATTTTTCTTGCAAACTTTTTAATAGGAAAAGGTAAATTCTAAAACATGTATTTAATATGACCATGTATTCAATCATATGACCAAGTAGAAAAGTTAAAAACTGAAAAGGACAAGTTAAATGCCTGTTTCTTATAAAGTATTGTGAAGGATGTAAATAATTATTATTATAATAGTAATAATAATAACTGGAGCAACATAAAAATTACCTTCAGAATCCCTCCAGTCTTGCAAGCGTGGAATTTGTAACTGTTTTCTCTGCATATGTTAGTTTAAAAGTATGACATTTATTCAAACAAACTCTGCTTCTGTGACTAAGGTGGAAGTCTTGTTCTATGTCTGTAATTTCACCCATGCAATACCTTTCCTGATATGAGAAATGGGAGGTACTGCTGTACTCCAGTTCTGGGTCCCTAACTGCAAGAAAGACACTGATGTGCTGGAGCGAGTCCAGAGACGGGTAACCAAGGTGGTGAAGGGTCTAGAGAGTAAGTCATGAGGAGCGGGTGAGGAGGCTGGGGGTGTTTAGCCTGGAGAAAAGGAGCCTCAGGGGAGACCTTATCACTCTCTAGAACTGAGTGTAAGGAGGTTATAGCAAGGGGGGTTGGCCTCTTCTCCCAGGCAACTAGTGACAGGATGAGAGAACATAATTTCAAGCTGCACCAACGTTGGTTCTAGCTGGACTCAGGAAGAATTTTTTCACTGAAAGGATGGTTAAGCATTGAATCAGACTGCTCAGAGAGGTGGTGGATTCAACATCCCTGGAGTGTTCAAGAAATGACTGGATGTGGCACTTAGTGATTCCATGATCCTATGATTCTAATGGGAGCTATAGTCTTTTAAAAACACCCTTGCTGACTACATCTGCAAAGATTAATACTTATATTGTAAATAAAAGACAGACAAAGAAAAAACAAATCATTTGTTTTCTTATCATCCTACCTAGGCAGTGGGACTCTTGGGTCCATTCATGCCACTGAGTTGTCAGAATTAGCTTTTCTTTGCAAAAGATGGCAGGGAGACATGGTTATTAACTTGACAATTCAACTTAGTCATGCTCATAAACTGTTTCAGAAACATCTAGGTCTAGGAAGGGAATATTTCTTAGTGTTTAGATAAAAAGTGCAAATTTACGAACTCTATATACGGATTGCTTAACATTTAGGATTGTGTTGTCTGGGCATTTGCCTTAAATCCAGTAGTTAAGCTCAGCATATTTACAAGATTTCTTGTGGGTTCTTTCTCTTCGTTATATAGAGGGTTTTAAACTGGTTTCAGTTACAAATCAACTGGTATGATCTACTACAGTTATGATAAACTACAGCAGTTATGATCCCTTACCATTTTGTTCCTCTTTCCTTTTGCATGATTTGTTCCTTAAAATTTCTATACTCTACTAGCAAAAGTAAAATAGAAACACATTCTGCTAAACCCAGCTGTTATAACTGAAATACCGCAAATAAAAAATCTTAAACAGCGGTAAATGATTTTCCATTTGCTGTTAAAAAAAATTGTCCTCTAACAGGCTTAGAATTTTCCTTCCTCAGACAAAGTTTCCTCTCATTGGAATAACGTGTGTTACTGACAGTCAGATATAAACTGACAAATGTTGGTTTTTCATACATCAACTTTGAATGGCACCTCTCTTCCACAGTGAGAATTGAAGTTCCTTATTTGGATAGAAAATTCTGAGTGGATCAGGCTTTTTATATTGTAACAAAATTAACTGAAGTGCAAATAAACCCAATTATTTTCCAAAATCAAAAGATTTTTGTTTTCTTTAGAAACTGTTACATGTCTTTAAATAATACGTTATCTCAGCAAAGTTTTATTATCCTTTTTCTCTAAATTTCAGCAAAGTCAGAGGTGGTTAACATTCTTTGAGATAAATCTGTTCATGACACACATTCTTTATACATCTTGCTATAAAATAGTGGTGGCATTTATGAGTATCTTATAAGGTTTTATGTCAACACCTTAAATATAGCATTAGAGTGAAAAAATGTTTCATACTTTTCTGCAGTAGACTTTTTCTTTATTTGTGGTAGTATATATATGAATATACACACAAGAAAATATGTAGGGACAATAATAAAACAGGAAATACAATGAGGAAAATTACATGAAACCTTAACAATACATTTGAAAACTAAAAAAAAGGTGGTACAAGTGTAAGTTAAAATGTGGAGAAATAAACTAATTTTCACTGAATGTCCATGATATCATGATCTTTTTTATAGCTTTAAGAGGCTATCCTCCTATTTTAACACTGAGTTGTGAAAGATGCTCTAAATTCATAGAATCTCACAGAGGCTCACCTGTAAGAGTTGCTCTACAACAATTGGAGGCAGCTTATAATGTTTTCTAATGTAAACTAGGAGACAATTAAGAATAATTTTTTGTCATAAGTAAAACAGTTCAAAAGAAGGTGTTGTATCTCACTTGTTATAAAACTCTTTAAAATGTTGGTAGGTTAGAACTCAGCCTTCTATGGTAAGTTGTACCTGGGTACCTAGCTAACTAAGTCTTTTTATCACAACCTGTGGTTTATCAAATTACAAAAGCTTGAAATTGTTTGCAGTTTTAAATTATTCATAGATGCAATTAGTGAATATTTCTCAATATGCATATTATATAAAATAATGGATTGCTAATATGGAAATGCTGAAAATCTCCACTTTGTGTTGTTGAGGCTTCAGCTCTTTTTGATTTTCAGTGAAAGAAAAGATGGTAGTTCCACATCAGTTTAATTTTTCACTGCTAAATTTTCTTCTATATGAATAATCAAGTGATATAGATTAATAAAGGATATGTTTTGGTAAAAGATAGCATGTATTTTTCCCCCAATATACATATATATATCCCCTCCATATATATCCTTAATGAACATAAAAACCCTGTGACACAATGAAAATTTGAAAGTGTAAACAATTACAATTTTATTTCAATATTCAAGTGAATGAATGCAATTTTCTAATTTGCTCGCAACATAGCATTTAATTTAGTAATAAGATTATATTAAATCCATATTGGTGGAGAATTTGTGGCAGTTTTGAACAACCCTAAGTATTCTATAATTTGTTTTGAAGAGGGAGGTAAGGGATGGCTGGCATTTTACATGTGTTTGTTACATCATGTTATAGTCTTTAGGTCAGAAGAACCAATACCATGTGCAACATTCACAGTCATGCTTACAGTTAAGCATATCTTATTTGAGGTTTATTAGTTGTCAAATCCAGCTGGAAAGAATGATAATAACCATTAAAGTGTTGTCTCACTGATAATCGTGCTGTTTTGAAGAACTCTAATTGGCAACATATATCAAGATGTTTGGAGGCAGTGATTGTTTCCTAAAGATTGAACTCTTCACTTGAATGGAATGTACATTTATTAAATGTACAATTTAATAAAACATAGTACAGCTTAAATATTGGAATTGAGTACTGCTCTGATGGAGTTTATAAGTTCCATGACTCAGAGTGTTTTAGCTGAGTAGACATACTTCAGCAGAACAATGGGACTTATAAATTCCTTGATATTAGCAAGGTTTATAAACATATATTCCATTTTGGATTCTTTTCAAGCTGATTGTCAATAAATGCAAAAGACATTCCAAGTTATTTAGGTTAGTAAGAGCAATAGGTGTTTTTTAGGAAATGTGTATCTATTGTAGTCTGTCTGGGTCAGTGTCATCAAAATATTGATCAACCCTGAAGGTTTTCTGATATTTCAAACATTTCTGACAGGAACTGTAGGTTTGGTTTGGAGTTAAATACATCATATGTTTTGAAGAACATATGCACAGGTGTTTGAGTTTACTCCTTAATATGTATTTTTTTTTCTCCTGTGAAACTTATTTTCATTCTATACTGCTGTTGTAATTCTCATGTTGAGCTACCCTGGCAAATAGTTTAGGCTGGTTTGGTCCAGACAAACATTAACACAACCAATTGCCAGACTAACTGTTAAAAGCATTTCCAGCAAACACACTCCTTACCCTTGCTGATTTTTCTCCTGGGTGCTGAGGAAATTCGGCTCAATGGATAGTTCTTTACACAGACATGAAAAACTGAACTGGTCTTGTTCAATTCTCATAGTCAGAAATGGCTCATACTTGTGCATAGCAGAATCAAGCCACGACAAAAGTTTATAAACCTCATTATAATAAATCTTCATTTGTTGTTCTATATAGTGCAGAAGTAAAAGAACATACAACATCTAATAACATTTTTTATTTTTTGTAACTAATATTCAAATGCAGAATTCATTTACATTTATGCACCTGTGTATTAGTTATTCTTGGGGATTTTTCTGGCTTTTTTCAAGCTTGTAGAAATGGTTATGTAGCAACACAGGAACGAGCACACATGAGATTTTTACAAGGCTTCCTGCAAATTAATGCACTTTTAAAAAATTTCGTGACACATGACAACTAAATATCCTTATCTTACCAGTGTTATTTTCATAATGGACAACCTATATTTTTCCTTTTGCATGATATTCTTACTTCAAAGTCTCTTGTGTTATTAAAGTGCACATGCACGCACCTAAATACTCAGGTAGGTACTCCAGGTATTTGCTAGACTACTTTCTGTTGTGACTCCCAACAGCTAAAAAAAACTAAGCAGCAGCCACTGATCATGATATCTTCTTGGGTTTAGTTTAGTAATATATTCTGATTCAATTTTGTAAAACCTGTTTGCTGCTTCATATACCTGAAGTATTCTAGTCTACCCCACAACTTATGAAAACCTTTTGAAGAAATAAAGTCTTGCCATAGTCATGTGTCTGTGGTTTTCACATTGGCCTCATTGAAAGTTTCTCAAGATCTTCACCTTACCCTTTTCTATGCAAAAATAGGCTTTGAGGCATCTCTTGCTTCAGTTACTTTTCAGTGAAAGGAAAATAAATGTTCTTCAAGACTTAATGCAGGCACTAACATAGGACTTCCCTGCCCTGCCTCCCCAAAGGAGTATCTCTTATGAGGAAAACTAATTTCCATCGCTACCCCTCTAGAGTTTTTGTTCAAAAGAACTTGCACTATGTTGCTATCCTTTAGGATTCTCACAGTCCCTGGAGCTTTCTTATTCAATCAATCCATGTTTTAAACAATCCTGCTGATGCTCTGTGACTACTAATCATAATATTTGTAAATACCTCCTACCTGTCTTGTGCTTCAAGATATTTGAAACATCTGCCTGTTAATAGTTGTGTGCTATAAGCAATTTGGGGAAGGGACAACATTCCTTTTTTTTGTGTGCAATGTCTCCTGGGGTGAGTTGGAATTTCTGCCTTACACAATTTAAATAAAAGTTCAGACATGAATAAAGAATGCTGCACTGAGCATTATTTCCATAATTTAAATTATATAAATGTATACATAAATACACATATATATTGTACTTGCTTAGTGATATATTTTAAGATAATTCCTTTGGATAGAAATGACCACTATTTCATTCAATGTTTAATGTTGTCTGTTACCATACTAGAATAAGAAAAAAAAAAAAAAGTAGAAATTAGTATTAAATGGAACTTAATTGTATATATAAAAATGCCCTTTTTTGGGTAGGAGGTGGTTCTTTTTCTCTTTTATCTGTGGGGGTTTTGTTGGTTGGTTGGTTGTTTTTATGTTGTTGTTGGTGGTTTTCCTGTGTGTTTATTTTTTTTAATATGAAAGTCACATTTTTTCTTTTTAGTAAATGTATTTTGTCTTTCAGAAAATTGACAAGAAATACATCCCTGGTAGTTAATGGTTGTTATCATTTCAGTTTTACAGATGACAGATTTTCTTCTAAATACCCTCAAGGGTGATCTTTGCTGTCAGTGTGCACATCTCCTAAATTTGGACATAGTTGATAGAAAGTTCCAGTGTCTTGACTAGAATGAGTTTTTCACCCACTTAGATAAAATTTAATTTTGGTTCTGAAAACGCAGGGAAAAAGTACTCTGTGTGACCGAACTGTGAAAAAAATTAAATTATTATTTAGGTTTATTTGTAATTTTTGGGAAAGAAGGGGAGATAGAAAAAGAGGAAAAAATCTCTTCCGTCAGACAGAGTGAATATGTGTGCATAAGCACTTATTTTAATCCTCAGATAAAGAGATATTCTTTACCATTTACACTTTGTCACTAGTGACTACTTTTACAATACAATTATGAATTGTGAAACCATGGAGAAAACTGTCATGTAATTTTAGCTGAAACTCAACTTTCAAGAAAATGCAATGTTTTTTCTATTAGTATTTCCATTTTAAAAACTGAAAGTCTGTTGATAATATAATTTTTTCTTGTGAGATAATTTCAAATGCAAAAACCCCAGCTCTTGAATCTTACAAAAATGTTTCTATTTTTAGTAGTTCAAATGTCACTTTGAAGAAAGTGTTTATATTTTGCTAGAAAAACTTTCTTTTAAAATGAAATAGAAAATTTGATCTTTATAGAATATGGAAAAAACCCTAGAGAAACTGGTAAACTTGAAACAACAAATTAAATTCCTTGCTTTAATAGAGGTGCATAGACTATGCTTCTATGACTAAAACCTAGATACAGATGCCAAAAGGATAATTTTAGACTGGTGTTCTAGCTATAGTAAGAGACATTGGATCCTGGCCCTGCAACGACTTTTCACCGAGGATAGTTTATTTAAGGTCAATATGTGGACCCAATCTCAGAAATGTTTCCTTTCTGGCATTATTCTATTTATTCTCTTGGTGAGAATGTGAAAGCAGAACACAGCTGTGGTGGTTTGGACTTGTCTCCCCACAAAGTGCCCAAGACCACAGCGTAAAAAAGCCTCTCCCCCTTTTTGTGAATACAGGGAAAGAAGGGGAAGGAAAAAAAAACAACCCAAAGACCAAAATAACAGAACTAAAGAAGTATATGTATTTTTTAAAATTATATACAGTTACAAAAACTATTTACATATAAAAAAAGAGAACCCCAACACCTTAAAGAAAAAAAAACAGGAAGAAAAAAACAGATATACACAGCCAATAAAGAACTATCAAACCAAAATCTTAATATTTTCCTTAAGAAAAGCAGGAGTCACACCACCGAATCTCTCCTTTTGAATCAGGAAAAACAACAGCCTCTAGGAAAATCCACAGGCCTACACTTCCACGAGGAACTCAGCGAGGTTGCTTCTTTCTCCAACCCCCCCAGAAGAGATCTGACCCTACAACTTCCTTCCCCCTTCTATTTATACCTCTGTTTACATAAAGAATAGAATGGAATATTGGGGTATGGATACTTCCTTAGTTTTGACCTAGTTGCCAGGAAGAGGCCTAAACCAAACCACTAAAACAACTGAGATGACGAGGATCACATAGAGTCAGAAAGGGGGAAGAGGAAATAAAAAAAGACTTTGCAAGAGCAAAATTCACAAAGTAAGAGAACCAGTGAAGAAGTTTCTATGGAAAATACATGGAAAAATATTTTAGAGCAGTTGAGGGTTCTTTAGCAACAAGGGCGTAAGCACAAACTATTTCATAAAGCTAGGATGGTCATGAGAGATCAGGTGGGCTGTACTGCAAAATCCTGCATAATGGAGAAGTACTGAAAATCTGAACTGTAGAGATGACTATTATAAAAGAATTAAATAAACTTTGTTAAGTCATATGATGAATGATGAGAGAAATGTATTTCAAAAAATCCCATGATGTGGTAATATAGAAATGGCTTCTTTACAAATATTTCCAGAAAAGGCAGACAAGTCATTTTGCTATTCAGCAGAAAAGAAAAGCTTGTGCTGAGGAGACAGTATGTTTAACGTCTTTTTAATTCAGTCTTCACAAAATTAGTCATCTGTGATTAGCTGACTAGCAGTATCAAGAACATAGTGGTAAAATTGAAAAATAGCAGTTAGAGAATGCTTACATAAATTAGATATTTTTAAATCAGTTCTGTCTGGTGAAATTCACAATCGAGTATCTCGAAAATATGTGAATATTCTTTTAGAAACTATGGAAACAGTACTAGAAGACCAGAATAATAGAAGGATTGTACCTATAATTAGAAGGAAGTACATAAGGAATGCTTCACAGTTGTGAACATTCAATGAAATAATTTTCAAGAAGCTAGATGTCAAGAAAGTAGTAATACCCAATATAGATTTTTTCAGCAATAAATATGATCAAAATATTTGTTGCTATAATTTTCCATCTAAAATACAGGGTATTAAACCTTATGAAACTTTGTTGTTACCTGTGAAGTAGTAAATGTCTCAGTAAGAGGCATAGCAAAATCACACTATATGGGAGAAGAAAACTGGAATATTTGTTCTTAGGTTGTAGTTATCAATTGTCAAATCAAGAAAACCTACTGAGTAGCATCCCGACGTTGTTTCCAGGTCTGGTACCCTTTGATATTTTAATTAGCAACTTGGATGAAGGCACAAGAAGTATTCTTGTTTTCCAATAATCTCAACTGGGATGGATTTCCTACATGTTGGATATCAGAACTAAAATATTAAAAGATCTAGACAAATTGGAGATGTGGTCAAAAAAGTAGACCGCAGTCTAAGATGGTAAAATAAAAAAATCTCTAAACGCAATACCTCAGCTACATAAATCCAAGACGAGAAATGACTTGTCAGGTGCAATCCTGAAGAAAAAGGTTGCGACTAAAATCAACAAAAAGGATAACACTGAGCAACACTGTAATAAAATTATAAAAAAGACACATACCAAGCTGGTAAGTAAAAGTGGATTTGGAATATCGGAAATCCTCTTGTTTTGTTAGGCACTGGTACACCTTGCACAGAAATTCTTCACCAAGTTTTGGGTATGACAATCTGAGAATTCGATCCAATGGCAGAATTCAGAACAGAGGACTTAAAATTATCAGATTATTAGAAAACATTATCCATACAGAAATACTGACTAGCAAACATTACCCATGCAGAAATACTGAAGGAACTAAAGATGTTTGCTCTCCTCTGGATCAGACATGGTCAAGGACTTAACATTTGGAAGAGAATTTAAAAAGAAAATGCATTAATTCTTCCCAATATCTAGAGAAAAGAAGAGGTACTTTGTTTAGATTTTGGAAAAAAATACATTTTTTACTATTAATATCAGCTGTAAAAGAAAAAGAAAAGAGTATTCATATGTATATAAAATGTAAATAAAACATTTCCACTTTTGTATCATTGCTTTTTGTTATCAGTTAACATAAAAATGCTTTTTACATAATTCTAATGTCAAATAATCTTTTACTTTATTAACTTGAGGGCATAAATCCTATTGTCAAGAGAACACTTAAAAAACCAGTCAGATACCACAAATGCTCATCTGAGGTTCTGCATGAGTAAGAATTTCTGAAAAACTTTATGAAATGCTAATGAATTGCAGAATGGAACACTTGCCATTTTATGTTGGTCATTATTGTTCAATACTAAGACCTTTTAATAAATGAATATTTTCTATGTCCAAAACCACAGGTAAAAGTTAAAAAATACCATTAAATTGAAAACATCTAACAAAAAAAGCTAATTTGACTAAACCACTCCATTTTTCACTAATTTTTATACTTATTTCACTAATTATCCTTATTATGGGCTAAATGGTACAGCAGTAAAGAGGTAATTGTTATTTTTTTCTACTTCAGAACATAGCCCCAAATTAAGTGTACTACTCCATTTTCCATTAAGCTTCTATATTTGGGACAATCCAAAGTCATAGCATTTACTGGTGACTAACGACACCTTGTTACGGCGTCATACTCTGCATCCAACTTATTCTGTGATGATCATGTAATCACTGAAATGTTCATCCATTCTGGCAAAACAGAGCAGTAAATGTTTCTCACTCCCAGAAAACAAACCAGTGAAATTGCCTACTCAGTCTAGTTACATTTGTACACCATATTAACTGAGAGAGAGTTTTTGAGACTTTGGAAAACTGAGTCCTGCTTGCAGGTCAGGGTAAGCCCTTAGCTGTAGGTGTAAGTGTACATTCAATATCATGCAGAGAACTAGTTTCACTAATGAAAGCATTCAGTGTAAGCAATGTCTACCTCCCTCACTTATGATAAGGTAATGTGGTCACCTTTAGCCTAAATAGTTCACGTTTTCCTAAGTCATATTCAAGCAGTGTAGCCAATGTAATAAGACTGTGTCAAAACACACACACACACATGAAAGAGCACTAGTAAATAATTATGAAATATGTTCAATATTGCTCTAACTCTGGGCAAAGCGTCTGGTTACTTTTCCTCATTCTAACTCATGGGACACAAACATGAATCCCTGGGTACACACAGAGAATGATGCAAAACTCAAGATGTCAGTATGAGTTCTGAGGACAGTGCCCAGGGACATCATAGCCAAGATCAAAAGAACCCAATTTGCACCTGCTCTGGGTGTAGGTGGCAAAATTTTGGTAGCAGGTGCTCCAGGCACTTGAACAGAGATTTCCCTTATAGCCTGTGGAAATTTTGGCAGAGATCATGGTGTAGCTGGTGTTTCCCTGAAGCTCATGGAACTCATCCTAGAGCAGGGGAAAAGTGTGAGGAGGAAGGAACTGCGAAGCTGAATTATTATGGACTGACTGCAACTCCTAATGCCCCACCTCCTCTGTGCCACTAGGGATTGAGAGGGGCGGAAGAGGAGTTGGGAAGAAAGGAGTGTAATTGAGCCTTGGAAGAGGATTGTTGGTGGGATAGGTGTTTTAGTTTTTGTCTGTGTTTCTTACCACCCTACTCTATTTTATTTGGCAATAAATTAAATGAATTTTCCCCAAGACAGATCTTTTGTGTTTGTTTTGTGTTTTGCTTGTGACAGTAACTTAATTAATCTCTGTGTCTTTACCGACAAGCTTTTGCATCCTGTTTCATTCCCCTGTCCTGTTGAGGATGAGGGGTGAGAGAGGTTGAGTGAGCATCTGTTTGCTGGCAAAGGCACCACCACACCACCAGTTTACCCCTGCTAAATTTCCTTCATGCCAAAGGATCAAAACAACTAAGTATTTCATGGTCTTAAAACAACTAAGTATTTTATGGTCTTAAAACAACCAATTTTTCCTGGCTTTCTATATGTGTTTAAATATTTTTTGTTGGCAATTGTAATACATAATTTCTTTCCACACTGTTTCTTTTCATTTCTTTAAAAAATGGTCC
This sequence comes from Pipra filicauda, assembly GCF_003945595.2. Classification (NCBI taxonomy): domain Eukaryota; kingdom Metazoa; phylum Chordata; class Aves; order Passeriformes; family Pipridae; genus Pipra; species Pipra filicauda. The sequence continues at coordinate 405,582 of NW_024104418.1, read as the reverse complement.
CTCTTTAAAATGAAAAGAAAAATGGCAAAGAGTTTATGTGATCTCATGACAATTGAAAGGCTATGTTATAATAAGAGCAGAACTGGGGACAAAATATATGCAGGCCCAAGACAAGAACAGGAATGAAAATAGGATATGGAAATGGATGTGAAATTAGTCCTTTCTCCTGTTTCTCATGGTGCTATCTTATCGTTAATTTCTGATGCCATACATCATAAATCAAAGCAGAGCACAAGTAACTTCATTACTTGTGGTGGTTGTTTTCCATTTACTAGAATAATATATTCTAATATTTTTAAATATTTTTTTCCGTATACAATACCTTTTTATTACTGAGGGTGGGGATGGTGATCTCCAATAATAAAAAAAAAAGAAATCTAATTAACAAAATTTGAAATATCTACAAGAAAAATGCCAAATTCTCTGTCATGTTATCACCAGAGCCTCACTACATTTAGCTGGCAAAGTGTAAAATTTTATAATGTTCATTTTAAAAGCTACCTTTTGACAGCTTGTTGCTGAGAGATTGTTTTCAAGGGAACTGATTCCTATGGAGGGTAAATAATTGAATTTTTTGATGGACTGAAATACAAGGTGGGAGTTAACCACCTCTAACTGCCAAGGACCTCTTATAGTGGAGCTGGAATATCAAAAAGCATTGATCTCAAATAAACCCTAGTTATGTAAAAATTAAAGGAAAACATTTGAGAATTTGTTTTGTGTTACTCAAGTCTAGTGAATCTGAAGTGATATTTCTTCTTCTTTTCCTATCAAAAAATGCCTTCTCAAGTTAAAACTGCATGTATTTGGTCTAGCTGAGGTGGAATTAATTTTCTGTAGCAGTCCTCATAGCACTATGCTTTATACAAGGATCTAGAAAAATGTTGCTAACATACCTGTGTTTTGGCTACTGCTGAGCAGGGCTAGCACAGCTCTGTCTCTCTGGCATTTGCCCCTTATCCAGCTAGGGGTGGGCAAAATCTCAGGAAGGGACACAACCAGGTCAGCTGACCCCAACTGGCCAAAGGGAATTTGCATATCACGTTGTGTCTGCTCAACAATAAAGAGAAGAGAAAGGAGGAGGAATGGGGGCATGCACTGTCATGATGCTTGTCTACTGGAGTAACTGCTATGATACTGAAGCCCTACTTCCTACGAAGTGACTTGACAATACCTGCTGATGGGAAGTAGAGAATAAATCTTGTTTTCCTTTGCTTCTGCACATGGCCTTTGCTTTTGCTGTGTTAAACTACCTGCAAGTTTATTTTCATCTTATTGTGTCTCCCTCCCCCCATCCTCCTGGGGAGGAGAGTGATAGAGGAATTTGGTGCGCACCTGGCACCCAGCCAAGGTCAACCCACACACTGCATTTTAATTTTTTTGATATATTTGTTAATCCCTTTTTCCCTTGTCAGACATAACAGTGAGTTGAAACACAGCTGATAGTTTTACAACGAAGCACATATTGTTTGGAGAAAAAAAAAAAAAGGGAAAAGAAAGTCATTATTTCCTAGGAATGCTACAGTGAATATACTGATACAGGCAGTAAAGTCACCTCATCCACACGCTTCCAATCTGCTCAGACTGTAGATAAAGCATAGATCTATGTGTTCATGTAATTAATTCAATACAGATAACTTTGAGTGCCCTAAAAAGAGACTTTATACTGATAAATTTGAAAATTTAGTTTGACAACCTTATTTCTGCTATGGGCAAGGGCAGTTTAAGTCATGACAGAGATAAGGGATGAAAAACTACTTGAATTGACTTGACATAAGTCATAAGTGCATCCACTGGAATGTTCTTTTTGACATCATCATCATCATTAAGTAGGTTTTGATCACTATAAAAGTGTGCTCACTGAATGAGAATACTTATTAATAAAGATATCACAAGAAGACACAACAGTATGCAATAACAGCAAAAAAGTCTCCTCAAAAAATGTTAGGTACATAAAGAAGAACAGAAAAAAATATCTCTTGACAATACCAGTAGCAGATTCTTATTATTCTAGTCTTTGTTTATTTTTAAATAAAATCAAACTGGACATGTTTTACAAAAGCTGTAGCTTCTTCCATTCTGGAAACGCTAAGAGGAAAATACTATTGGCATGACTAAAAAACCCAGCAGTCTCTTTCTGTTTCTCTAGCAGTTAGTCATCGTAATAATGTAACAACTGTGGCTGTATTAGATTTTGTTTTAATGCAGTGGTCTATATCTCTCACTGATTATTCCAGAATTTCATGAAAGGTTATACCAAATTCTGACAGTAGGTTCTGCAGGACTAGCACATGTTATCCAGAAAAAGCATATTCAATCAAAATAAATTTATGCTTCAATTTGGGACTTGAAGGGAGAGAGAACAGGGTCATTATTTTGATATAAAATCTTGAAGGTCTGGAATACAAATTAATGGCTGAGCAAGTCAAGAAGTCTCATTACATGAAACAGGCAACAAGTCTTGACCAGACATTTGTTGGAAATGTAAATACCTTATTCATAAAGTATAATTCACATTCTTTCAGTTTAACACTGTGCCTGTGATCTTGTACAGCATTTTTGTAATAACTTTTCCAAATTTTTTGTGCAAGTTTGAATTTAGCAGGTATCAAAAAAGGGTTAAAGGCAGTAAATATTAACACCACAATCCAGTAATATCTTTTTATGCATTTCTCATTTGCATTTCTTAACACCGATGTCCAACTTTTACATTTTGAATATTTTCTTACAAAAATATCTTGTGGGTTTTCTTAGACACTGTGAACACATATTTATTTACAAGTGTACCTGTGAGCACAGTACATGAATTTGTTTAAAAGCTACAGAATGAAAGATTTATTTGAGATTTTCTGAGTTACCATCTAGTTAGATGCACAATAACCTGAAATATTTCTCTGCTTTTAAAGGAGATATCTAAGATTTCTTTTAATCCAAGTGGTTTGGGATTGAAGGCTGGGGATGAGGTTTGTGGCTATGACTGTGAGGAGGTGGAGTTCAAGATCCTGAAGGGAGGAAAGAGAGAAAACAGCAGGATCATAGCCCTGGACTTCAGAAGAGAAAACCTTGGCCTGTTAGGGATTGTCTAATAAGAATCCCATGGAACAACTGAGGACCAGAAGTAAGCAAATGTCAGTCCTATCTTCAAGAAGAACAAGAAGGAGGTTTTGGGGAACTACAGACTGGACAGCCTCAACTCAGTTCCTGGGAAGGTGATGAAATAAATAATTCTGGAGGGTTTTTTCTGAACATAAGAAAAGGATAAGAAGGTGATTTGAAATAGTCAATATAGGTTTGTGAAGAGGAAATTATGCTTGACCAATTACCAGACATCTACAATTAAACGACTAGCTTAGTAAATAAGGGGAAAGCAATGAATGTGATCTTCGCTTCAACAAGACTTTTGACACTGTACTGTCACCAGCTTGTCTGGTAGTCTGGTAGGATGGTCTAGATCTCTAAGATATCTGTGCTCAAGAAGACTACAGCCAGGTAAACATTGCCAAGGTCTCCTGCTCTCCTTGCTGTTACTCCTCATGATCTGGATAATTGAAATTTGAATTAATGACATCCAATAATCATTGTATACATCTTTGGCCAATGCTGACTGTCTGTCTGGAGTTTTGACTAACTGTTGGTCAGTTCTCTAATTTTTATTTTTTTTTTTTTTTACTGTACCTGGCTGGTATTTTCAACTACAAATTCCATATGACTTACTATCTCTAAGTTACCAATATATAGTCTCAAAATGTATCTATCTTGTTCATCAACAAGGATTTATAACATTTTATTCTCTGAAAGATATGGAGAAGGTAAACCAGTTTAATTTTTTACCTTGAAGTTCATTCAGTTTTCTCCTGAAACAGTGTGCAGTTCTACTTGTTCCTGATTAGAATAAAAGTATTCTTCCTCCATAAACCTGTAAATTTCATTTTTTATGCTTGATTCATTTGCAGAGAACCCTTGATCTCTAAGAGTTGCAAAACTGTGTCCTTGGTTTCAGTATCTTGTTGGAACTTTTTAGTTAGGATAGTACCTTTTACCAAAAATTCCACTTCAGTGATTAAATACATTCATGATATAAATATCTAACACTGTGATTGCATTTTATTCATTATTTGCACTTGAATGAGACAAGTTACAAGGGTAAAAAAGCAGCTTGATATAAAATTCACTGATGCACAGATTATTCATCTAATGAATATTGTTATAAACACTAATCAATAACACAAAACTTAAAATTTAGGTTTATATTAGAGGACTCAATAGACAATATAATATCCTTTAAATGAATATATTAATATTATGATAAATTGATGTACAGCGTCTTTCTCTATAATTCTCCTTTGTACTTGGCACTGGTGAGGCTGGACCTTGAATCCTGTGTTCAGATTTGGGCCCTTCACTAGAAGGAAGGGACACTGAAGCATGTCTAAAGAAAGGCACTGAAGCTGGTGAAGGGTCTGGAGCAAGTCATGAGAAGGCTGCCCAAGGAAGTGAGGCACGTTCTCCTTGGCGTGGCATACCTCTATCTAGCAATTATTCACGTGCTGTATGAAGTCTTTGCGCCTTGTTTCAACTACCATGTTGAGATATGTAAGTGTTTCTTGGGAGCTTTTCCTTCCCATATAGTGGCAAAACACAATATGTATTACTGGAGCACTCATTTAACTTTTTTGACCTTTTTCTTCTCATTTTAAATGGTATTGATATTTTTCAGTTTTGAACTACTTGGAAATTTCTTGCATTTAAAGAATCTCCTAATAGACTGGTGCCTTTTTTTCTCCTCAGTGTTCCCTGATTATCCATTTTTCCAAATTTTAATTAAAAAAAGTCTATGATTCTTTTTCATCATCTGAAAAATGTTTTTTAATGATGGAAGTATCTCTGCCAAAATAGTTTGAAAGATGAATTATTCTGATTTTGACTTCAGCTGAAGTTCATAGGGAAAAAATTGTCCTCTTAATATTTCTAGATTTTTTTTTACAAATTTATACCTTAAGATAGATTATGTCAAAGTGGAACAGTTCCATCCAAACCTTCCATCAATTAGAATAATCTATTATTGTATTCCTTCTCTTCAGGTTGATTGTTGGCAAATATGTCATAAATTAAAGCAGTGTAAAAAATCTTGGCAGTCTAATTGCAATATATTTGATTGGTTAGCCACTGAAAATATTAATTCATACATAGATTTTGCTCAACACTGTCACTCTTTTTTTCTATGATTATATTCATTGAATTTGAGTCATTTCCCCATGAGTTTCTAATGCTATTTCTGTAGTTGTAAAGTATCTCCATTTCTTCCCAATGCCACTCCAAAAAAGTATAATCCTCCCACAGACTCAGTGACATCTGCCACACAGATGCCTTCATCTTTGAGACATCTCTGTTTTACCTTCTTCCCCCCCAGTGCCTTCATCTTCTCTTTACATATTCCTTCATGATAATACAAAGAAAAAACAAATCTCTGTTGCTGTAATCATCAAGTGAAACACAAACTAATTTATGTAATCTACCATTTTCTTTATGATACCTCTAGCTGGCTACAGAGGAAATAATTTTACATTCCCACAATCAAGATCAACTTCCTTCTCCAAGATAGGGCAATTCACAACCTTTCCTGAACACCATTCTTCTGTGTCTTTAGCTCCATCATGATATTATTCTTCTCTCCTCATTTGGGTGAAAAGGATTTTGTCGATAAGGAAGAAGACTGCATCCCCAGAAAATCCATCATAGAACCATAGAATCATAGAATCATAGAATCAGCCGAGTTGGAAGGGACCTCCGGGATCATCAAGTCCAACCCTTGATCCACCACCACTGTGGTTGCTAGGCCACACATCCAGTCTCTTCTTAAAAAACCTCCAGGGTCGGAGAATCCACTTCTTCTCTGGGTAGCCCATTCCAATGCCTGATTACCCTCTCTGTAAAGAAATTCTTTCTAATATCTAACCTAAACCTCCTCTGGCACAGCTTGAGACCATGCCCTCTTGTCTTGCTGATAGTTGCCTGGGAAAAGAGACCAACCCCCACCTGGCTATAACCTCCTTTCAGGGAGTTGTAGAGAGTGAGGAGGTCTCCCCTGAGCCTCCTCTTCTCCAGGCTGAACAGCCCCAGCTCCCTCAGCCTCTCCTCACAGCACTTGTGCTTGAGTCCCTTCACCAAGCACCAAGCTCTCCTCTGGACCTGCTCCAGGATCTCAATGTCCTTCCTGAACTGAGGAGCCCAGAACTGGACACAGCACTCCAGGTGTGGCCTCACCAGCGCTGAGTACAGGGGAAGAATCACTTCCCTGGTCCTGCTGGCCACACTGTTCCTGATGCAGGTCAGGATGCCATTGGCCTTCTTGGCCACCTGGGCACACTGCTGGCTCATGTTCAGCTTCCTGTCAATCCAAACTCCCAGGTCCCTCTCTGCATGGCTGCTCTCCAGCCACCTTGTCCCCAGTCTGTAGCGCTGCAGGGGGTTGTTGTGGCCGAAGTGCAGGACCCGGCACTTGGCCTTGTTGAACCTCATCCTGTTGGAATCAGCCCAACTCTCCAGCTTGTCCAGGTCCCTCTGCAGAGCCCTCCTGCCTTCCAGCTGATTGACACTCCCCTCCAGCTTAGTGTTAGCTGCAAATTTGCTGATGATGGACTCCATCCCCTCATCTAAATCATCAATAAAGATATTAAACAGAACTGGGCCCAACACTGACCCCTGGGGGACACCACTAGTGACTGGCTGCCAACTGGATGCAGCACCGTTCACCACCACTCTCTGGACCCAGGCCTCCAGCCAGTTCTTGACCCAGCACAGGGTGCCCCTGTCGAAGCCATGGGCTGCCAGCTTTTTCAGGAGTATGCTGTGGGAGACGGTGTCAAAGGCTTTACTGAAGAATAGAATATCCTTAGAATATTCTTTCTAAGCTGAAGTAGACCAAAGGGCAAAGCAAACTTGTAAATTGGTCTTGTAAACTCTTCCTATCGAACACTAATGTAACCCATCTGTCACTTCTCTCTGTGTCTGTGTAACTGAATTATACTTGTTCTGTTATATTCTAGGTGTGCTACTACCAAAGCAGGCTCATGCAGCCACAGTCTGTACAACTCTTGGAAAAAGTAATGATTATATGACATTTAGAATGGTAAAACTAACTGTACATGAAACTTTGCTTTTGCTTCTTCTGCCCTGAGCCTAGAATACGTCAGAATCTGTTTGACCCATGAGATGAGGACTTCTGGCAGAGGAAGGAGGCAGAAAGTGCTCCAGGCTGCTTTACATGAGTTATATATTTTGGTTTTAAAACAGCATATGGACTACCATTTTTGAAATACAGTTTCACAGACTGTTTTTAAAGTTTTTGAATTCTAGCAAAAAGTTGAAGTTAATAGTTCCATTGATGGGCAACTTTGAATGTCCTTAATCACCAGCAAGTAAATATGTGTTAGTACTTTTCCTTTCCTAAATAGTGTAATTAATATAGCTAGTTGTTATGAGCCTCATTCATTTAGTACAGTCATTCTTAAAGTTTGTTGTGACATATCTGGAAACTACTATTCATAAAATTTAACAATTAAAGTATACTGCATGCTTCTTCCAAAGCACTTTGCAAAGAGCATCATGAAAAGAGTTCTTCACAGAAAAAGTGTCAGACTAGTATGTGGCAGACCAGAAGAAGCTGAAACTCATTGTGTGAAATGCTGTTCGATAAATTTTGAGAAGAGTATTTGATTTTTAGAGCTAATCAACAGTGAGCTAAGAACAGAACACTGGATTTCAACAGCTTCTATATCCAACCCATATATCAAGTCCAACACTTCTCAGATACATGGAAAAATAACTCTTTGTTGGCTTGGATTAATTCTAGGGAGCTGAATGTACTGCTAGTTACCATGCATATGCAAGTACCATAATTTGCTTAAAAGAGAATGAAAAAAATAGGAATTGTAAATAATAAAGAGGTATAAAAAAGTCCAACTGAAGGCAAGTTTCAAAATCAGTGAACTGTTTGCCATTGCACTTTTAAGCCATGCAATTTGAGAGCAAAAATGATGGTGTGAGTTCTGCAAATTGTATGTGACATTGAGCTGATATTCTGTCACAGAACAGATATAAATGACACCAACCTTTTCCCCTCGCCTTTCCTCCTTTGAAATTCAGAATATATCATTTAGTAATTCACAGGTACTTACAGTTATGCAGATTAATTTTTTTTTAAAGAAGAAGTATTTTTTCCTCCATTCGAGTATCAATAGTGGTGTATAAAATGCTAATTCCATGCCTGCAGGAACATGTATTTACAGAAGCAAACGCTATTACTCTATATGAAATCAGCATGTAACTCTGGGAGAAAACACAATACTCTAATGTTTAATGAACCGACCTTATTATTGAACAAACTCTTTCTACTCTGGCCTCTGGGCATAATATGATACAATTTATTATAAACCAAATCCAGATTGTTTTACTTTTCTGCTTCAGTGGGTAATTCCAGAGTGTGGATAACAAAGGTATGGAGTACAAAATAAAAACTATATACTAATAGTTTTCTCAAATTAAGGCTCATCATATTTCTCAGATGTAGAATAAGAATGCAGTAATAAAGTTATAACTCCCCAAGTGATTGAAATAAATAGCACATAAATGATGCATAAGTAGAGAAGAAGCAGGTGGATTGCAGCTATGAATGCAGTGTAGTGAGATGTTAGGATTGGTAATGACTTATTCATGTCCTATATTCATCCTCTGTGGAATATGGATCAAATAATTCTATAGAATAATATTCATTTATACACAGCATCTATGAGTCCCTTGAAGTTAATTTTTAATGACTGGCAGCATGATGCTCTCTGCTAGAAGCTGCTTTGAAGTAATTTTCTTCAAGTCCCTAGAAGTGAAGTTCATTTATTTGCAGTCATTCAGTCCATTCCTATCTGCTATATAGCACAATTAAGTACATAACATAGATTCTTTGCAGGGAGAAAAAGACATACAGAGCATTACAGTTATTAATTTTCAGCAGTGAACATACTAAGCATTTGCAGGCTGAAAAAGTTCTTATGTAACGTATTGGATGGCAATGGGAAAACACATACCCATGTTTTAAAAATATACACTTTTTAAGATAAGTCATTTTAGGAGCATTCTTTGGATGTTTGTTTTACTCCATTGTTGTAAATACCTATCTTTCTATCTGCATAAAACATAAACCAACAAATTTATCCCAAAGTAGCGGTGGGGAATATCGTGACTTTAATGTAGTAATGCATAGTAGAGAGTACTTACATTATAATATTCAATATATTAACTGTATATACACTTTATTAGGTAATAAACCTCTTTTCTTGTGTCTTCTGCTAGCTGATTTCTCTTCTGAATTACCGGTTGCATAGAATGGTGAAATGTGACTTTGCACGAGTCAGATGTATGAAAATGGATTTGCAAAGCCTAATTTTGGGGAACTGACATTTTCATCTGGGATCATGGATGAAGGTTAGATATAGAAGCAGGTAGTCACACATATCTATAGTTTTTTATTTCAAAAATTTCTTGGAGAACATTCATAATTTAGGTTAGTCATTTACATCTGAACCAGCAGTCCTTGCCGGTCTTTACAGACAATAAACAGATAAAGATTTTTAGGATATAATTCATCTGAACTTTTTTAAACATCTACATTAGGTGATTCATGTGTTAAGAATGCTTATTTGCTTCCATTAACTATAAAAATAAGCTATGATGTATGTGAAAGATGTATATGAAAGCAGCGTAGATACATTTTTAGTCAGAGGCCTCCCACTCAATATGTCTGTGAAAGAAATGCGACAGAAACTAGGCCCAAACAATTCAAGATTTCCACATATTGAGCTAAATTTCATCTAGAAAAATAAATAGCTATCTTTCTGTCTGTGTAAAACAGACTTAATTTTAGACTTAATTAAATGGTTACCAGATTTGATTCTAATTTTGAATATTCTACTGATGAATTTAAAAAAAAAAATGTACCCTTACAAGGTAGGAAAGAGCATAACAATACACAGAAGGAAGTTTCAGGATGTCTAAACCAGTATTGAATGTAACTGATATTATCATATTTTCTTTTTAAATGCCAGATCAGATGGAATTCTGGATTTCAAAGACGAGTCTCATGGTCTCAATTTTTGCTTCTGCTAATGATGAAATGGAAGACCACAATACAAAAGACAAAGAAAAAGATTTCTAGATCCATAAAATTAGAATAAATATTTTATTTCAGGAAAATATAATTTCTCTCTTTTTTTTTTTTTTTAAATTTCTGATCTAGTTGCCAGGAAACAGAATTTGTTCATTGTAAACTACAGTCTGAATTTGACAAAAATCTTGATCAAACTCCAAGATCAAAGTTTCAAGAGTTATAATCGCGGCTGGTCAAATAGTTAAAATGTTCTTGAATTTCCAAGACTGTTCCTCTGCATAGTTCACTTACAGAGAGGAATGGGGAACAGACAGACTGAGGATCATATGGCATTATCAGATTTTAGAAGCATTAAACTATCCATCTGTCTTTTCTTCCCCAGTGATACATTGATTTAAAACAAACAAACAAACAAACCATAATTATAATATAGACAGTAAAATCAAAATAATATGAAATTAAAAACAAAGGTCAAGAAAGCTTTCTAACATAAGATTTGAAAGCAGTAAAAATGAACCAAAATGCACAGGACACAGTATTACATTTGGTCAAATCACAGTTTAGAAGCAGAATATTCAATTTGTTTAATGACAGCATGTCACTTGTTTCTGTTTATAAGTTCTGTTGATTTGCTTTTTTTCCTTGCATTTGAAAAAAGAAACCAAATAATCTAGTTTCACTAACTCATTTCTCATAGGTAACATAACACTTTGAACTTTATAAAAGGTTCAATATAAAATATATTATTTTAAAGATACATTTTGAAAATCTTTATACCCTTCTCTCTAAAATGAATTTGAATAATATTGCTTAAAAATGTCGATAGAGAGAATGATCTTAGGAAAATAGTGAAAATTGATTACTTGTGATAAGTTCATCAGAGCTGCTTTCTAAATTAATTTTTTCAAGCACTTTTCAAAGGTGATGAAACACCTCCAGGTGTTAATGGATTCAGGAAAGAATATCTGTGGAAATTTAAAAGGAAAAAACCATTAAAACTAGGAGGTATTTAGTTTGGCCTCAAGGCATGGAAAACACACTGTGAATCAGCCTGTAAGTGCTTTGTTTCCTGTTGAAGCCAAATTAATGGATGAACAGTAGCCAAAAAGTATTTTTCTTAGTTGATCAAGGTTATTCCATGTTGGGAGAAGTTTTACTTTTGAAAATAAGATTTTCTCCTGCATGACAAAAAAAAAAAAAGTGGCTTTCTTTGTTTTTCAGCTGACATACTAAAAATGTATGCTTAGAAGCAAGAAAATGAATTGTGAAATCATCAAGAATTATCTAAATCAAATATTGAATTAGCATTCAAAAAAAAAAAAGTATGGTAATTCCTAGCTAGAAGTATGATAAAGCATGAGGAAAAAAAGCAGAGGGGTGAAATATTAATATATACATTCCGAATGATTAAATTGATTAGATTGTGAAAAAGCCACCAAAAGGAAATGCCATGACCATTATTTGACCCTCCCTGAAATGATGCTACACAGAACTCATCTCAGTCAGGGAACAGACTGTGTTAGGTGACTCTGTAGGTCTTTTTTGCCATTAATTTTAGGAGTTTTATAAACTCTGGTATATTGGCTAGCAACCCAACCATTTTTAATTCAAACACATGAGGATTTATTAATCTATCCAATATCTTTGTATAAACACCATTTCCCAAAGATGTGTGCAATAGAAATGTAATCATTTATATAATATCAAATAAAACCCCTTAATTCTTATGCTGTGGAGATGGTAAATATTAAAGGCAATTTTAAATTTGGAATTGCAGTAGGTAATGTGCTGTCTCGCACAATAGCAAAGGTCAAAATCCTGTCAGAGTACTTGAAATTAAAAAATTTGCTGTAATTTGAGCTGAGTGTCCAGTGAGAATGAAACAGGTGTTTTGACTTCACTTCTCACTTGAAGCTCCAAAAGTAAAAGTTATCCTTGAGTTTATAGGCCACCTACTAAATTCTGGCTTGCCACACCTGCAGTTCTAATAGTTTTAATCTTGGTAGGCACCTCAATTCCACATTGCCACTCACTCATTTTCCCACAGCAGGATGGGAGAGAGTTTTTGAAGGGTAAAAATAAGAAAATAATGAGTTGATATAAAGACAATTTAATAGGTAAAGTAATAGATAAGCACAAAAGCAGAGGAAAGCAAGGAACTTGTTCACTATTTGCCTTTGGCAGGCAAATGTTTAGTTATCTCTAGGAAAGCAAATCAAGATGAAAATCCCAGACAAAACCAGTACATAACCTTACAGAACCTATCTACTTCCTTTCCACTCTCATTCCCTTTTATGAGAAACGACCTTGATGACGGAGTGACTACAAGGGAAGGGTTACAGATATAATTTATCTGGACTTCTGTAAAGCCTTTGAAATGGTCCCCCATCTTTCTCTCTCAGGAGCCTGTACTGGGACCAGTGTTACTCAATATCTTAATTAATGACATAGACGAAGGGATCGAGTGCACCCTCAACAAATTTGCAGATGACACCAAGCTGAGTGGTACAGTTGACACCTGAAGGACAGAAATCCCCCCAGAGGGACCTGAACAGGCTCGAAAAGTGGACTCATGGTAATCTCACGTGGCTGAGCAAGACTAAGTGCAAGGTGCTGTACCTGGGTCAGGGCAACCCACAGTATCAATGAAGGCTGGGGAGTGAACGGATTGAGAGCAGCCTTCCAGAAGGACTTGGGAGTGCTGGTGGATGAGAGGCTGGACATGAGCCAGCAATGCGCACTTGCAGCCCAGCAAGCAAGTCATATCCTGGGCTACTTCAAAATAAATGTGGCCAGTAGGTCAGGTGTGGTGATTCTCCCCCTCTAGTCTGCTCTCGTGCAACCCTACCTGGAGTGCTGCATCCAGCTCTGGGGTCCCCAACACTAGAAGGACATTGACCTGTTGGAGCAAGTCTAGAGGAGGGCCACCAAGTTGATCAGAGGGATGGAGCACCTCTTCTATGAGGAAAGCCTGAGAGAATTGGGTTTGTTCAGCTTGGAGAAAAAAAGGCTTCAGAGTGACATAATTGCAGCCTTCCAGTACCTTAAGGGAGCCCACAAGAAAGATGGAGAGAGACTATTTACAAGGGCATGCAGTGACAGGACAAGGGGGAATGACTTCAAACTGAGAGTAGGTTTAGATCAGATATCAGGAAAGAAAGTCTTTACTGTGAGGCTGGTGAAGCACTAGGACAGGTTGCTCAGAAAACCTGTGGATGCCCCACACCTGGAAAAGTTCAAGGCCAAGTTGGATGGGACTCTGAACAACCTAGTCTAGTGATAGGTGTCTCTGCCCATGGCAGGAGGGTTGGAAATAGATGTTTAAGGTCCCTTCCAAAATAGGCCATTCTATGATTCTGTGATTTCCATCTCCTTGAAATCAGAAGAGGGAAGAATAAAATGGGGAAAAGATGAAACATTATGTAGGAATCAAAATTCTTCAGAGTTACTGTTTATATGTGAAGCCACTTTTTGCTGCCTCAATGAAAAGTTTAGTACTTCATGTAAACTGTTAAAATACCAATATGAGATTTTGGTGCTTTAGGTTGTTTAGGTTGTTTGTGAAAAATGATTGTGCTTTGATGTGTCCATGATTGTCTAAAAGTTTTGACAGTACAGGATTTATAGCTAGAGATAAAGGTTTTCAATAGCTGGTGTATACTACAATTAGCCACACTTTCAGACATCCAAATGGTTTCTAATATCTAATATCTGAGTTGACACAGGCAGGTGGCCAGAACAACCACAAAACTGGGGCTGAAATGCAAAGAAAGAGTAAATTTATTTCATTACCTTGCTAACTGGAGGATCCAAAAGCAACACCCAGGCAGAGACACACAAGCAGGGAATGTGGACACCATAAGGCTTAGTCCATCCTGACAGGGCAGCAGTCCTAGTTTATCACCATGTTGTTGTCCCCCTCTGCTTTTTACGATCTCTGAGCTCTGATTTCTCTCCCAAGACAGAGGGTTCAAGCATGACTGTGAGAATGCCTACAAGTCTCTGTAAACACCTATGTTATTTCTATACAGAGATTCTACTTCCCAAAACAGACAGAGAATGAACAGCAGTAGGCATTATATATGGGGTTTCACACACTGTTATTTTCCAGACCTTGGCATTCCCAGTTGCAAGGTCACTTGAGTGAATCTACCATCCTCCTCACCATTCTTCTACTTTTAACCTTTTCTTGCCAATAATCTGAAAGAGAAGCAGATTTCAAAACTTTATAAGTCTCAAAGAATTTTTTACATAATATTTAATTATGTAGTGGGCCATGTCTGAAAGGAAACACAGATATTAAGAAGCAAAACAGGCTTCAGTATGTGGAGAGAGAAAAGGGTAACAAGGTATGGTATTTGTTCTACCTTTCTTGGAGTCTCATGCTTCTACTTCAGACCTGCATGATGAAAATGCATTATTTTTATCTACAAATATATCAAATATATCATAGTGAAAAGGTGAGATGTGTATTCAGATTTCATCACAAAGACTAATTTTCTGACTCACTACATACCTTACATCCTCAAAGAGGAGTAAAACAGAGGCATTGCATCCTTTTCTTCCTTTGTGAGAACAGTATTTCAAAATTTCTGGTTTGCAGTTAACGTTTACCTTTTTTTTTTCAGGACCATTTTTTTTCTCCTTGTAAGAATTAAAAAAAAGCAAAAATAACAATATTGGCTGCAAAAAGCAGCTACCCTTTTATACCTAATCTTAAGTGTGAAGCTCTTATCAGATCTCAATTTGTTTCTAACAGATGTAGGATTATGTTACATTACACTTGTAGATTTTAGCAACTTTTATATGCAAGTACTGCTTGGTACATGACAATGCTGAGGCATTGGCTCATTTTGATGAATAGTGATGAAAAAATCTCCTTATGTTGGATCAAAACTATATATAGTGACACTTCCATATGAATTTAAGTTTCTCTGTATTACTTGTAAAAAGTTAATGATGCTGATGATATTATAGATGGAATCACTACAGCCAGGCAGATTACTATTCAGTTCTTGAACATCTATTGTCAGAACTGTTCATGTAGCCCAGTGTGAAAGGGAGGTGTACCTTGATCTGGGACAGTTTAGTTTGGATAAGGTTCAGAGTGGAACTCATCAATGTATAGAAACACCTGAAGAAAGGGTGAAAGAGGAAGGAGCCAGGCTCTTTTCAGTGGTGCTCAGTGAGAGTACAAGAGGCAAGCAGCACAAATGTCCCATATAAATATCAGGAAAGACTGTGAGTGATAACATCAGCACAGGTTGCCCAGGGAGGTTATGGAGTCTCCATCCTTGGAGTTATTCAAAAGTCATCTGGACATGACCCTGCGTAAGTGGCTCTGAGTGGCCCTGCGTGATGAGGGAGATTAGTCTAGATGACCATAAGAGGTTCCTTCCAACCTCAGACATGCTGTGATTCTGTGAGATTCTATGAAAATCTAAGTATTTCAAGCAAAGATAAGTGTGACAAAGAAATACATAAGCTTGCAGCATTAATTAAAAAATAATATAACAGTATAAAGTGACTATAGCAGGAGAGAAACATAAAAAATTGTCCAAAAATACTGCCAAGATTCTCTTTCTGTATTCTGCTGGTAATTGTAAAAAGGAGTCATGCAAAAAGTTTCCATACACTAGTATAAAAACATTTGTGGCAATAAGCCACTCTTGATGAAAAAAATTCTGAAACTACACCTTGACAAAATAAAATTTTCTTTCACCTAAGATTACTTCAAAAACATTGTTTTGATTTCACAGTAGTTGCTACCTTGACTATAAATTGCTTAAATCAACTGATATTGGCAGAAAGAAAAATTATTTCTGTTTATGTTTAATGATAAGGCATAATTTATATGTTTTAAATTATAGTGGAGTATAATTTATTGTGGGCTATAATAAAGAATAGTAATATATGATTGGCACATACGCTTTCCTGCGAAAAGGTGTACACTTCCAATATTTGTGATTTGTTTGGAGGTTTTTTGTTTCATTGGGTTTTTTTCCCCACCAGGCACTGTTTGAATAATATTTAAATTATTTTATATGGTAATCATTGCATATCAATCAATTACTCCATGAAGAAGGAAGAAGCCTGTTCCTGAACATCAAGAGATATCTTTTTGATATGATTACAAAATAAGGTTATATTTAAAAGACTGTATTGCATCCAAATACAAAGTGATCATTTAATTCAAGGCATGTTCATTTTTGTGAGTTGAAGAATAAAAAAATGTCCAGAAAAGAGTAAGTAAAAGATGATAATGAAATTATGAATAGCTTTTCTTTGTATTTTAGCAGATGAAGGATCGCTCAACCAATCAACTGTTTTCTTGTTATGCAATATGCTAGCAATAAAATCTGTGTCTCTTTTGCCGTTTTTCCTGCACCTTCTTCCTCTTCATTTGTTACTGCATTTACTTTCAGGTGTTTTTATAATAAAATAAACTTATATTTTATTTCTTCTAATAAAATTTAAACATAGTGAATTTTGATCAAATTTTAGAGAAATATAGGAAATGGAAAATATGTTATATTTTATTATACCATAAATGAGTTGATTAAGTAGACTAGAGTGACCTTTTGTACTGTATTCACAGAAATAAAAGTTAAGCTTTATGTCAAACCACACTGAACACCAGAAAGCCTGTGGTGTGGAGCATCATTACAGACATCAAAACCACGGGAAAAGTCTAAGTTCAAAAGTTGTTGAACCTTAGATGTTATGAACACATTCAGCCCTAAGCCCAGATTCAAAGTCACTCAGGGAATATAAACAAGGAAAGTAGGTAGTTTTAATTTCCCTGCCAACAGAGGAGATTTGCTTTTTTCAGAATTTATCATTAGTATATGACACTGAGACAGTCCTTTATCTTTGCCAATCTTAGATACACTTTTTTTTTCCTTTCTAAGTTAGTCAACATGTTAAATTTTAAAGATGTAGCTCAACTGAAAAAACGAAGCAAAGCAAAACAGAATCAGATTTTCATCACTGAACAGTGTATCCACTTTATTTTTGGCAGCAAATATTTCTTTTGAGAACTTGCTTTTGTGTTTCCATTTTTCACAACTTCTGCAAAAACTATTTACTGCAAACCTTACTACTCACACTCTTCACAGTATTACTTTTGGCCATAAAACAAAGCAGTCTGATCTGTCAAAAAAGTAAGAACTATGTGGTATGAACTCCAGGTTGCTAATTTTCATCCATTTTCAATCATCCGCATATGTTTTGAAGGATATGTTGATATATTTATTTTTTTGTTAGCAAGATTAAAGGGACTGTTAAACTTCCACAGCACTGCTGACTTGAAGCTCTCCAATCTTTCAAAACTGTTGAAAAACATGCAAAAATGCACAAAGCATAGAATTCTAATAAGTAATTGATACAAAATTGATTGATAATGGCTTCATATAACCCAAACTTTATAATACTGTAAATCAGGGAGAACAATCTTCATTTGGTTATCAGTGATGTCACATAGCAAATATACATTAAGAAAAAATGAAGCCTAAGACATGCTGTTTTTACTGGTCATAATAATTCTAAAAACTTAAAGATAGGTTCTGTTTTCTCACCAGTGTAAAGTTTATTCTGATAAAGCTCTCATGCAATGCAAAAAGATAAAATTTTAAGGTTAGGTTCAGTCTTCTGTATTTAGGATTCGGTAGTGAAAAAATAGCTACATTTCTGAATTAAACAAATACACAGCTAATGTTCTTAAGAAAGAACCTGCTATGGCCACGTAGAAATTGTCAGTGAAGAATGACTGAATTCTCACAAACACGTTTCTATAACATACATGACAATAAAATAGAGAGAGAAACAAATTTTAAAAAAAACCACCAGGAACTGTGAATCACTAACTTAATATCTATTCTAAAGGACTAGAATATGCTACCAACAATTTAAGGTATTATACAATGCCATTTGTAACTTCTGTATGCAACATTTATGTCTCAAAATCTCCAGCCCTTGTGCTCATGGGTGACTTTAACCTGCCGGATATCTGCTGGGAGCTTCATACTGCAGAGAAGAGGCAGTCAAGGAGGTTCCTGGAGTGTATAGAGGATAATTTCCTTCATCAACTGGTAAATGAGCCTACCAGGGGTAAGGCCCCACTAGACCTACTGTTTACAAACAGAGAGGGGCTGGTGGATGATGTAGTGGTTGGAGGCCGCCTGGGGCATAGTGACCACGAAATAATAGAATTTTCAATCCTCAGGGATGTAAGGAGAGCCATCATTAAAACTTCTACTCTGGACTTCCGGAGGGCAGATTTTGGCCTATTCAAAAAACTAATTCAGGGCATACCCTGGGAAACAACCCTTAAAGGCAAGGGGGTCCAGGAGGGATGGACATGCTTCAAACAGGCAATTTTGAGCGCACAGGAACAAGCTATTCCAGTGTGCCGAAAGGCCAGCCGGAGGGGAAGACGGCCGGCTTGGTTAAATAGGGAGGTTCTGAAAGAAATCAAGGATAAAAAGAAAGTTTACAGACTGTGGAAAAAAGGGCTGGCTACTTATGAAGAATTTACGAAGAGAGCTAGGTCATGCAGGAAAAAAATTAGGGAAAGAAAAGTGGAATTTGAAGTTAATTTGGCTAATTCAGTTAGGGATAACAAAAAGTCCTTTTATAAATACATTAATAGCAAAAGAAGGGGCAAGGAAAACCTCAATTCTCTGTTGGACTTGGAGGGAAATATAGTTAACAAAGATAAGGAGAAGGCTGAGGTACTTAACACCTACTTTGCCTCAGTTTTTAGCAGTAAGACAGGTGGCCCTCAGGACAACTGGCCTCTAGAGCAGATAGACAGAGACAGAGAGCTGAATAGCCCTCCTGTATCCCAGGAGGATGTAGTTAGCGACTTACTGAGCCAGCTGGATCCTAACAAGTCTATGGGACCAGATGGGATCCATCCCAGGGTGATGAGGGAGCTGGCAGAAGAGCTTGCCAAACCGCTCTTCCATCATCTTCCAACAGTCCTGGCTCTCTGGGAAGGTCCCAGATGATTGGAGGTTGGCGAATGTCACCCCAATCCACAAAAAAGGCTGCAAGCAGGACCCTGGCAACTACAGGCCTGGCAGCCTGACCTCGGTGCCTGGCAGGGTTATGGAGCAGATCATCCTGAGTGCAATCACACAGCACCTTCAGGATGGACAAGGGATTAGACCCAGCCAGCACGGGTTTAGGAGGGGCAGGTCCTGTCTGACCAACCTGATCTCTTTTTACAATCAGGTGACCCACCTGGTGGATGAGGGGAAGGCTGTGGATGTGGTCTATCTAGACTTCAGCAAGGCCTTTGACACTGTCTCCCATAATATACTCCTGGAAAAGCGGGTAGCCCATGGCTTGGACAAGTGTACCCTCTCCTGGATTAGGAGCTGGCTGGAGGGTCGGGCCCAGAGAGTGCTGGTGAATGGAGCTGCATCCAGTTGGCAGCCTGTCACCAGTGGTGTTCCCCAGGGGTCTGTGTTGGGTCCAGTCCTGTTTAATATCTTTATTGATGATTTAGATGAGGGGATTGAGTCCATCATCAGCAAATTTGCTGATGACACTAAACTGGGAGGGAGTGTCTACCTGCTGGAAGGCAGGAGGGCTCTGCAGAGGGATCTGGATAGACTGGAGAGATGGGCTGATTCCAATGGGATGAAGTTCAATAAAGCCAAGTGCAGGGTCCTGCACTTTGGCCACAACAACCCCCTGCAGCGCTACAGGCTGGGCACAGAGTGGCTGGAAAGCAGCCAGGCAGAAAGGGACCTGGGGGTACTAATTGACAGGAAGCTCAACATGGGCCAACAGTGTGCCCAGGTGGCCAAGAAGGCCAATGGGATCTTGTCCTGTATCAAAAATAGCGTGGCCAGCAGGACCAGGGAAGTGATCCTTCCCCTGTACTCTGCGTTGGTGAGGCCACACCTTGAGTATTGTGTTCAGTTCTGGGCCCCTCAGTTCAGAAAGGATATTGAGGTGCTGGAGCGGGTCCAGAGAAGAGCAACAAGGCTGGTGAAGGGACTGGAGCATAAGTCCTATGGGGAGAGACTGAGGGAGCTGGGGTTGTTTAGCCTGGAGAAGAGGAGGCTCAGAGGTGACCTCATCACCGTCTATAACTACCTGAAGGGAAGTTCCAGCCAGGTGGGGGTTGGTCTCTTCTCTCGGGCACTCAGCAATAGGACAAGGGGGCATGGGCTTAAGCTCCGCCAGGGGAAATTTAAGTTGGATATCAGGAGAAAATTCTTTACAGAGAGAGTAATCAGGCATTGGAATGGGCTGCCCAGAGAGGTGGTGGATTCACCATCCCTGGAGATTTTTAAACGCAGATTGGACGTGGCACTGAGTGCCATGATCTAGTAAATGGCCTGGATTTGGACCAAGGGTTGGACTCGATGATCTCGGAGGTCTTTTCCAACCCATTCGATTCTATGATTCTATGATTCTATGATTCTATGAAAAGAAAAGAAAAAGAAACCACCTCAGGCAAAATATGTTTTTTTTAATAGCAAGCTCTATATCCAGCTCGGAATCTAATTTATTCTTCTAATCTAATGAAGAGCTCTTTGAAACTCAACATCCTCCAAAAACCTGTGTAATATTTCCACTCCAAAGACAATTTTTCTGGACTGTTTTTTTTTTTCTTTAGTTGATTTTGGTTTGGGTTTTTTTGTTTTGGTTTGGTTTGTTTTTTTTGTTTTGGTTTGGGGTTTTGTTTGTTCTGTGTTTTTTTTGGTTTGTTTTGGTTTGTTTTTTTGTTTTGGTTTGGGTTTTTGTTTGTTTTGTGTTTTCTTGTTTCAGTGGGGGTTTTTTTGTTGTTGTTGGTTTGTTGGTGGGGTTTTTGGTGTGGGGTTTTTGGTTTTTGGGGGGCTTCTCTGTCTTTTTTTTTGTTCCCTCCCCCACCTTGACCTGCCACGGTCTAAAATCCAGCCAAGATCAGACAGGAACTTGCTGAGGTTTTTCCAAAGTTCTTATGCTCACCTCCCTTTGGAATGGTCAGCAGCCAGTCCCTGGACACTCTTTAATATCCTGATGATGATGCCAAGGTGTTTAAAGACCTTATGTGGTGCTCCTCCTAAAAAATGCAGCCTCCCAACTCTTTTGCTCTGTCAAGCTTTATGGAAGAAACAAGTCGTGCTTTGATTCCCCATTAAACAGTTGTGACTGGAAACAGACATCACTGGGAGTATTCACCCCAGAGAATATTTTAAAGAACCTAAATATTGTTATTAAAAATATAGGAATAGAATAGGAATAGAATTAATCTTTGGAGAAAGTTCCTGTCCATGGGTAGGGACACCTTCCAGGTTGCTTAAGATCCCATTTAATGAATTGTCTTTCAGTTGATGCTTCATTTTGACTTATTAAGACTTACAAAACATTTCATTTTGCATTCAGATATGATGAGCTGAAATATTGTTTGATCCCCTGATCTGATGTTCCTTGATGGACAATGGGTCTTTTTTTTTTTTTCTGTAGACAAGAATTATAAGGGAAGAAATTAAAAAATGCACCTGATCCTCCATCCCCTTTGGTTTTTAATTGTTACTCCAGCAGCAAAATAAGCCCATGCTCATCAAAAGAAACCAATGAGGCTCAATAGCAAAAAAAAATTGGAGGGTGGAGGGACAGAATAATTCAAACTTGGAAAGACACAAACATTTTCTAAAAAAAACTTGAAAATATGCCTTTTCACCCCTACCCTCACACATCCAAATGGGATTCACTGTGGTGTATTTTTGACCTTTTCAGATGTACCAAAGCCTAAACAGTGTTTATTCCATCCAGTTAGGGGCAACTCCAAAAATACAGCCAATATCAAAAAGAAATGGAGATAATGATTCACTATGAGGAGCTTATTCCTCTCAGTTGTCATGAACCGATGCTCAAGTGGGAAGTCGGGGTCTCTCTCTCTGTGTTTCAGGATGTCATTCCTTAAGAAGGAGACATAAAAGACACCTTGACAAGTTGTCATTCAAGATTTCATGGCAATATCTGTATGTGCAGGGCTGCCTGCTCTGCTGCTGTGGCAAAACCCTCATTCAGATGATTACATTCTGCCTACTTACACTCAGGCTGCATTTTCAATTCCATATGTCATTCTCCTTGTCTTCTCATTTTAAATTACTGTATGGTGCTGCTGTGCATTATTAAACAGTCGCCACATTTCACCCCAGTGGATCTTGCATTTAAATGTTGGATTTACAAAGGTTGTGCTGCTTTGTTAGGTTTGCCTGTGCATCTGGTTGAGGGTTTTTTTTCAAGAAAAAAAGGTTTTGTTTTAGAAGCAGACTTGAAAATTATGGGTTTTCATTAAAAGTTGTCAAAACCTTTTTTCCTTTTCATTCCCCTCCCCCCCTTCCCAAGTTTCTGGTTTTCTGAATTGAAAATTATATTAGGTAGAGGTAGATAAAAGAAATGGTGTTACAAATCAATGCTATTACTAGCAAAAAATAAAAAGGTTTTCCAATTAAATATTGAGCATCATTCCAACAGTGTTTTTTGAACATTCCATCTGTTTTTTGAATATCGAGGTGACATGAAGAAAAAAAAAAAGAAAAGAGGAATCGATTTCAAACAACTGAGAATGGAAACAATGCCTGAGCTGTGAATATCACAGCAGAAACCTTTCAGTTGTTTCCAGCAAGTTCTTTTTGTGCATCTTCTTTTGAAAGTTGCAAAGTATTTCACCATTCAGAAAGAAAAACTGCCTTTAATTCTGTTTCTTAGTAGATGTATCCACAAAATGAGACCCAAGTGCAATTTGTTTCTTAGATTAGAAGCTCAATGAGACAGGGATCACTGCTCCATGAAATTAAGCACGTTGTGTGTAGGTTGGAGGAACGTTCCTGCAAAGAGGAAGTATTTGAATCTGTCCCAAGGAGGATACATTGGCTGTGCAGGGGGTTTGAAGAAATGGAGAACTTGGTTTCAGGCAATGAAATAAGAAAATACATATGTTAGGGGGGTGGTTGAAATGAGACACTGATGAAAGGTGTTACCTGTTGATATTCAAGGCCAGGCTGGACAGGGCTTGGAGAAACCTGCTCCAGTGGAAGGTGTCCCTGCCCATGGCAGGGAGCTGGAATTAGATGACCTTTAAGGTCCCTTCCAAGCCAAACCATTCTGTGATTCTGTGATATTATTCTGTGATACTTGTTATTCTTCAGCTACTTGTCAGTAGTGGCAAAATGAAGAATTTAGATTGATTGGCCCACTTAGGGAAACCATCACAGTGTCTGTGTGTTGTGTTATCTTGGGAATAAAACAACCCCCAAGTGCAAAATTAGAGGAGTCAATACCCTTAGAAGAGAACTCAGACTATTTTAAAACGTGTGGAAAGATCTCCGAGGACACAGATTCCCTACAAAACTTTAAAAAGCTTTAAAGCATCTCCTTTTATTTATAGACAGCTTCATGAAGTCAACTGCTAAAAAGTGTTAAAATAGTCTGTGTTGTAGAGTCCTTTGAGAAATAACACATTTCTCAGGATCAGAGTTTTAACAGGGGCTGAACATCAAACTCAAATGTAAATATCTTCTATGGCTTGAAGTTCTCACTGCAGAGGAAGCCCAAGGCAGGCACTACTGTACAAACAGCGCAGGTAATTTTGGAAAGCAAGAGTCACCCAAGATGTGCCATGCTTTTAAAAATCATTGCTGTGTTCTGCTTTTAGGAAAAATTTCCACTTTTTAAGACCATGGTCTCCTTGGTTGACCATAAACAGTTTCCTTCAGCTCTGAGAACAGACAGAATTTGCCTTCTGGATTTCACCGAGGTTTGTTCTGATTATCAGTAAGATTTCAGGAGATATTTATTGCCGATGTAGAAAAACAGAGGCCTCCCATCACCATCTGAGGTGCATCCAACCTATGTTTTAAAGGAAAGCTGAGATTGCAATCATATAGTCTGGTTTAATGAGCTGGGACGCTAAGCAAAATATCTGGGATAAAATCAAGAGTGGACATGTTGAAGTTGGAAGACTGTTCTTCATACTGACCACAGCATGTAACTGGTCCCTCATCACATGGCCCAGAAGAGAAATAGGCAAAAATTGCCACAGACAGTGATTTCAGAAGGAAGGACAGTCCTTGAAACACTCTTCCCATCCAAGCACAAGAAACGGTTTAGGAATAAGCTCTAAACTGCTGTTTTGTTACATCAGGCTGGATTAAGAGAACTTGCCTCACAATTTAAAGACAGTCTTGTAGCTCTTTGTAGCTTGTATGATGGATAAGCAGCATGTAGAATCCTTCTGGGTGACTTTTGAGGAACTGATGTTTTTTGCATCCAAGGACACAAGTTGCATCTTCAATGATTTTAAAGAAGTGTCCAAGGTCAGGTTGGACGGGGCTTGGAGCAACCTGGTCTAGTGGAAGGTGTCCCTGCCCATGGCAAGGGGGGTGGAACTTCATGGTCTTGAAGGTCCTTCCAAGCCAAACCATCCTGTGATTCTGTGAATAGACAAGAGTCTGGTGATGGTCCAGTTGAGAGGTAACTCGTGTGTGGCTAAATGAGACAAGGTTCTTACTGAAGCACAAGAATTTCACAGGTGAATTCCAACTGTGCAGCACATTTGATTTTCAGATCATTCCATGAACATCAGCTAATTAATCCTCAAAGCATCCTGGAACAGAGAGCTGGAAAGGACAGTTATGCAGACATCCCAGTAAATATTTAATTTTTTCTTCCTTTTTTTTTTTCCTATGGTTTATGTTTATGGAGTAATTCCACAGGTGGATTCATTGGTATGAGCTCGTTAAAAGAGGAAACAACCGTGACATGATATATAAGATACATTTGCAAAAAGTAATCCTACAGGTGATGTAATGCTGCAAGCAGAAATCACTCCTTTCAGTGGGA
The DNA here is from genome assembly GCF_003945595.2 of Pipra filicauda. Classification (NCBI taxonomy): domain Eukaryota; kingdom Metazoa; phylum Chordata; class Aves; order Passeriformes; family Pipridae; genus Pipra; species Pipra filicauda. The sequence continues at coordinate 380,573 of NW_024104418.1, read as the reverse complement.
CATTGGAAAGAACAAATGAAGCAGTAAAATGTGCAGTGACACAGATGCTCAGGGGACCTGCTTCTGGCACTCCTGCTTTATCTTTAACTACAAAGGCAAGATTGTCCCTTCTGTGCAGCAAAGATGTGCCAGGGGAGGGTTGCCATGGCAGGGGATAACCACATCAAATCTCCAGCTCGTCTGCTCCTATTCCCACCCACTCACCCATCTGGCCAGGTTGCAGCTGAGCTGCAAAGCCTGGGGACCTGGCACTGCAGACCCACCAGGGAATTCTTGTCTGGGCAATTTGTGGCTGGATTTTGGCACTTGTCACCCCCACCTGTGTTAAGGGGCTCAGGCACACGCTGTGAGTCCAGCCCAATAGATTTTCCACCCTGGGTTATTCCCTGGCCGTGTTCCAGCCAGACCGTTTGGGACTACGATGTTAAATCTGATTCCCTTGCAGGGTCAGGATTGATCAACACAGGACTTATTTTTGGCAGCACAAAGGAATGTGTTTATTGGCCAAAGCCTGTATCGGCAGGAGATGTGAGTAAATCTCCCTTTGCCTTCATAAAGGTCACCTTTTCAAATTACCCTCTTACATGTACTGCACCAGGGTGTGAGAAAAGGTGTTTGAGCACCCTGGTCACACTGAAAACAGGGAGGGCTGGAGTTAACAGCTTCCAGGAGCAATTGTTCAGAGCCATTTCATTCCACTTGAGCCAGGATTCAATCCATGCTCAACTTCATGCTAGAAGGAATCCTGCCTATTTCTGGTGGCTTTGCTTTAGCAGAAATGTAAAACCAGTCTGTTGGCCGGATTTCAGTTTGGATAATTACATTTTGCTCACATAAATTACTTGAATAGTTTCAAAGAGGGGAAATTACTCTCTGCTAACTCTTCCAAAGCTATTTAGTAGTGATGGTAGGAGAGAGGAAATTGGACAACCCACCAGAGAGGTGGCTATATTTTGATGGGGGATGAAATTCTCCCTGTAGAGTCTGTATTTTGTGCAAGGAACTTCAGTCCATGTCCAGCCTACATGAAAGATGGAGAGCTATTAACTTCTTTCAGAAGCCTCACAGGTCTCAGTCTGTGATATATCTCCCTCAGCCTGACTCTCATGTATCAGACTGGCTCTCTGACAGTTCTTCTGGGATGGCTTATTAAAGCCCTGTTAAGTCCTTATTTCTCCATTGTAATCTTGCTGAATTTTTCCTTTATTTCCTTTATCACCAGGCCCCTTCCTTCAAGATCCACTCTGTCAGCACTTGGTCAGCCACTCTGTCAGCTGTCTCCTGTTATCATCCACTGACATCCAGGTTAACTGGAGGACTCCTTGGCTCTGCATCCATCACATCTTGAGGATCCTGGATTTTGCAGACAAAACAAACACCTTGTCATTGACCAACACACCCAGCTGTGCATCCCAGTGTCACACCATCCATCCTTGCCTCTGCCTGGGACAAACTGCAGCTCCCAAATTATTCCCTCCTTCTTTGAATGATCCTTCTAGAGCCCGCTGTGGAAAATGTGCTTTAACTTATCTTCATCCTCACATCTTTCTGAGGCAAGTTGATTTTTCCCCTCTGTACCCAATCCAGTATTCTTATATTATATCTTAGGCATTAAATCCATCACAAGTTTCATCTTTCTTATTCTTTCCTGCCCTTCTTAAATTTCCTCAGTGTTCTCATCTATCACATCACTCTTTCCAGCCTTGATATTTCCATTGTCATCACTTTGAGTGTCATTCTCGTGCCTGAAATGTCCTAATTTTTCACATTTTTTAAGCATGCGACCCAAAATGACATCCTTCCTGAATCAGGGAATCAGTTACATTATCTTTATGATTATTCATTAGACAGAACTTTTAGAACACCTAATGCATATGCATAAACGTATTGTTCACAAGTTCTGATTGTTCAAACACTCATCCTGTGAATTCTTTAAGGCAAGATGAGATTTCTTCAGTGTGTGAGGAACAGAGCAAAAGTCACACATGTAGGATAGGAAGGTTTTGGAGTGAAATGTGCAAGATTTTCTGGCAAAACACATGATATTTGGAGGTGTTGAGCTTGTTCATTTGGTCAGAAGTGATGTTCTACAAAGAATTATGCACATTTAATCTGAATATTTCCAGCAGTCCCACTGATTGTGATGCACAGGAGGAAAGTGTTGGTCTAAATCACTGCATGGGCTGGGCTTTCTTTGGGCAGGGGTTGTAGGTAATTCTACTCATCAGTTGTGAACTCATCTCCTCTTGGGTGCTGGAAAGATTAATATTTTTTTGAATCTTAGATTTTTTTGGAGTTTCTAGAAGTTGTAGCTGTTTTGATGGATTTGAGGATTCTGACCTTGCACTGTTATTCATACAGAGATGAACAGCCAGATGCTGAAAGAAAAGCACCAATATATTCCCTGAATATCCTTATAAAGGAAATGAAATCAAAGAAATATTGTGTCAAAATTTATCATTAAAAAGAAATATGCTGTGTCATGAAGTTCATTTCAAAAGCTGTGAATGCTGAATATCTTGGACAGTGGAAGATCTTTCTCATGAGACTTTTTATCAGCTGCTAATGCACAAGCATTTCCCATTCTACTCTGTTATCCTTTTTAATAGCTCCATATAATTACTATATTGTCACTAAATATTAAAATACATTTTTTTTTAACACTTTGTGCATCTAGTCTCCCTCAGTCCTCCCATGGGCTTAAATGTTATATTTGCATATTTATGTAATAATGTGATTTGAACAAACCCCAGGATGCAGGAAGACCCACGCAGGTGCTGGACAGCCTGTGTACAGAAATTCAAGACATTTGCCATAAATTATAGCAAAGCTTTGGGCTCCTGTGCTCCAAGGGAGCATTATTAAGATCGTCTATTTGTTATGCCATAGGCAAGAGCTACTTGGAAAATCTGGGCTCCATAAATGTTTCTGAAGTAGTTGAAAATTTTAAATCCTAAACCAGTGGCAAAAAGGATGCATTGCTTTATTTTTTCCTTGCTGTATTTTTGTGCTGCAGAACTGAAATATTCCAACGTTTCAATCCAAATTTGCTAAGGCAGTCTGATCACATGAGGGCCATTCCTGTTTCTCCAAAGTCAAAATGTGCTTCCTTTTTGTTGGGATGAGCTGGAGAAAGGGAATCTGCACACATTTAATTTGACACGTTTAGTCAAACTGCCACTGGGAGCCTGGAAACTGGCCAGGTTTGCTGCCAAATGCCTGGTGGGCTGGGAAATTTGATTTTTAGTCGAAGGACTTGAAGTTCTGGTGTACCTCTCCTGTGAAAAGATGAGGCCTCATGGCCCTGGAAAGCTTGGAAGCATCTGATCCTAAATCATCCATGCTCAGGGCTTCTTGAAAACCTACCCAGCAGTCAAGGAGCCCAAGTTCACTATTATTTGTAGGTATGATTTTCCTGGTCTTCACTGAAAATAGGTCCTCTGACTGAAGCTCCAGCTCTACAATTTCTAATGGAGAAGAATTTGCTCTGAGAACTCCCAGCTGTAGTTAGAGTCTCTCCAGAGCTTCAGGGCTCTATTCCAAATCACAGACCTCACACTGGGCTTACAGGGAGGCAAGGCAACTGCTGACTGTTTCTTTTTGCCTGGGAAATCTCCCCTTTATGGATCACTGAGAGACACTCACAGGGCTGAAGAGAAAGGTTTTCTCCCTCTGAAAAGATTACATTCGAATCCCATTCCCACATTCCTGCAGCAAATGAAGATTTTGATATTATCTTTGAAACACCGGGATGCATATTTTAAGAAATCTTACTTTGCCATCAGTTCCAACCCAAGGAAATACCAAATGGACACGAGCTCAGGTGTGGTGGGAAGGAGGGGTGGGATGTGATGACAGTGGTATGCAGAGTGCCAAGGCTCTCTGAGAAAATGCAGCCAGATAATGTGACAGAAATGACTAAACTTTATATGACTTTTAGTATTATCTTTGAGCTAGAAGTCCTTAAAACACCTGCATTGCATAACAGCACCATCAGTTATTATGTGTGCCCTGTAATTGGTTAGAAAGTCATTAATGACAACTTGCTTCAAACCCAAGCAGCTGGTTCTGTGACCCTCTAGGTGACAGCAAATGCAAGAACAGGAGGAACAGTAATAATTCAAACCCCCAGTATATCCAGTTGTTATTCTACATTTTTTACGTATATCTCAACTACAAACTAGTTCTGGCACTATTCCTGCTTAAATATGTAGCCACTGATTCAGGAAAAGAAGTGAATTTTTTTTTAAATTTAATTTCATTTTATCATTACAGTGTTTGTTTATTTTGGTGTAAAAGCTCTCATTTGTGCTTTAAAAAAGCCCTCAAGAATGCCTTCTGTTCTTAAGAATGTCACTATCATAAATCAGCGTAGCTGCGCTGACTTTAGAAATGCTACCATGATTTATGTGATTTGTATCAGCTGTGGGTCCAGCTCTCCATTCTTTGGTGCTTGGTGCCAGAAAAGCAGTTCACTGAAGTTTACTAGAACGATCAATAGGGAAAAAAATCTGACTTTTTAAAAATATTTTTTTTCATTATGAGAATTTCTATTTCTTTTTTTAAATTCTCATCCTGCAAGGTGCTTGAACCCACCTCTCCTGATGTTTTCAAGGGCTTCTCAATGAGCTCAGAAGGAAACTGAGGCTCTTGACCCTCTGCAGGACAGACCCCTAATGGTTGGAAGGACATTGCCTCACATCTTGTACAACCTGCTAATGTGCTTGTGCATTCATGCACAGTAATTGATCTTACAAACTTCTGAGTGTTCACTGGACTTGCCATTATACCATGAATATTTTATAGCTGCACCACTATAATAACAGTAATTACGTTTGCCCTTTCACAGAACCTTTTATACAAGGGTTTCAAGGTGCTTTATGGATGGTAATTAAGCCCCATGGTCTTCTTGTGGAGTGAGAATTATTATCACCACTCTGCAAATGGGGAAGCTGAGGTACAGAAAATCTGAACTTGACCTTGCCCAAGGTCACATCTCTGCCAGGACTAGGAGATGAATTCAAGGATTTTTGCTCTAGGCTCGCTGTAGTTTATATTTGATTTGGATTATGCCACCAACTGGAGAAAAGTTTTTAAAGTTGAAACTTTTGATATTTTCCTATTATTTGGAATATTGTTAATTTTTAGTGCTCTGGAGGGTCATGGTGCCTCTCGATGCATCCTCACAAAAAAAATCCAGGTGTCAGAAGGTACTCACTGGAAGGAATTTGAGGTGCTGCACCCAGAGGCCCTGATCCTACACCAGAGATGCCAGTGGAGACTTGTCCCTGAGCATTAGCCCAGCCTGGTAGGTACCAGTGCAAAGCTATTAATGCCACTGGGAGCCCACAGTGAGCTGCGAATAAAGTCTGGGGTTGAAAGGCACTTTTCTCTCAATCACTTTACTCACAATGAAACCATGTCCCAAGGTAGATTGTAATGTCACTGCCTGTCACTTGGATGAATGAAAATGACTCACTGTGATTGCTGCTTTGATAAACTTATTTACTATGGGAGTGCTGGCCCTTGATTGGGCTGTAAAAGAGGTGTAATTATTATACAATGATTATACAGCCGGGCCTGTGTCTAATGAATGAACATGAAAACCAGCTATTTATCCAGGGAAACTGAGCACATTCCCTCAGTGGTGCCTTAATGTACCTCAGCCTGAGTGAGTTGCATGCTCAGGGCATGGCAGCCTTTGGGAAGGCAGAATTCCAGCGAGAAATTCCGGATCAGAGAGCCCACATGCACGGCAGAAGGAAGCTGTGGTATTTTTATCTCTAGTCACAGCTCTGAGGGAACATGAAGTGACTCCACATTTCCAGCTCCAGACCCGATGTGACTGAAACCACGTGTGGGATTTCCCTGCAGCTGGGGAGCAGATGGTGCCAGGTTATGCAACGTGGGATGTGGGGACGGCGGGTCCCATCCCCTGAGCTGCTTCTCCCCGTAACACTGAGCTGGTTTGGGAGAGCAGAACCCACAGAAATACGTATGCAAATGTAAAATGCTCTCCAAGTGTGCGGAATCCTGGCTTCACAAAAGTAACTGGGAAATTATCACTTAATTCTGCTCGTTCAGAACATCCTTCAGGGAGCTCAGAGGTACCTTTGGCAGTTAGGAAGACACTGTAATTACTGTAAATGATGTAAAATCCTTTCAGCTATGAGAGGTTCGACCAGTCTAATCAATATCTTGCAATAACAAGGTTTAGCTTGGTAAGAACTGTTGTGCAGTAATAACACTGTTTATGATTTATCCTGCTTAGCTTCAAAGTTTTTAATCTAACAAACCTATGTATTTCAGAAAAACAGTATTACAGAGCAGTGCTAGTGGTGGAATAATTTGGATATTAGCACAAGGAGGAAGCGTGCTCCTGGCCTGTGTGAAGGTTGAATGGGAATGAGTGGGATGCCAACATATCCAAGACAGGCAGGGATAAGACAAGACCACCCTTCCCACAGAGAAATACCTGGTGCAGACAACTTACCTTGAGAAAGGAGTTATTCTCTTAGCACAAGTTTCCCTCTTCTTTTTTTTTTTTTCTTCATTTTTCTTCCTTGTGGGATCTAGGAATGGATCCTATCCTGAAAAACAGTGGAGTTTCCTGTTCCTAGTAGGGCAGTATGAGCAGCTTTTCCTTTATTCTTTAGAAAAGGATATTCATGAGAAAAAAATCCAAAGGAAACTTTTCACTTTGACTGTAACTACTTGTCTGAAATAAAAGATTGGACATGGCAACATACAGTGAGTAATGTTCCACAGATTGCCAACAGCAGCTCTCTGAACTGTATGTTCTGAACAGAACTATATTTTAAGTTCAAGATCTGATTTGCAAACACCTTAAAATGCCTGGCAATTTCACTGTTGCCTTTTACTTATTCATTTCAGCTCTTCTGCCTTAGCACCTCTCAGCGTTGATGCACTGAGATTCATTAGTAAGTAAAGCACACTGAATCTGTGCTTCTGAGTTTATGTTTCTGAACACGAGCAAAAACTCACACCCATTAATTATTTACTGAGCAGGAGACTCCTAAAATATATCTCCAGGAAATTCACAGATTTATTAATTTCAGTTCATCTTATTTGGAGTTTTCTTAATGGGAGTTTCAGCAGGTGAGTAGCTGTTTTGTTTTTACATGCATCATACTCAGTTTAGTGCCATTTCATTAAAAGCTGTTTGTGAACAAAACACTTAAAGGGAAATGTGAGTTGCCCAAAGCATTTTTCCCCGTTGTCTGTGCTTAGGCTGTTCCCTGAAATCAAAGATTTGACAGATTTTTTTTTTTGTTTTGCTTGCATTATAGGTTTTTGTTCCACGCATGTAACAAATGAAAACCATGAATTGGAGTGGACATGGCATTTTGAAAACCACAAAGCACTTGATTTATTCAAATTATGTTTACATAGGGATTATTTCACCCATCAGTGAAATGCAGTTGCCTCTGGCTTGGAAAACGTCAGTCTTTAAAAAGAAACATTGCTAAGTGAAAAGAACTTTATCTCCTATAAAACTTGAGGAGGAATGTTGGCTTGCAGGATGTAATTACTCATTTGGATCTTAGCCCAGACACCAGAGCTATCATTCCCTCTTTAGCAAAAGTAACTTGGAATCTTAAGTGGTTACAGATAATGAAAGCCTTGATTCTGCAACCTTTATGGAAAATAAAATTAGTATTAGTAGTATAATGCTTCTCAAATATTTAGATGTAACTGCCCTTATGATTTACACAGCACTTTAAGCAAGAGACCTTCAAGTGCTCTATGAAAGTAAAGGTTGGTTTTAATTTTCAGAACAGCCTCGGTCACTACTTTTGGATCTCCACCTTTCAAAGCCTGCAGTATGTTGCCACAAGGCAAACAATTGGCTCTATTCTGGCCCCCGAATTCATGCAGAACTCCTCAGTGTTTCTGACAGGGAAGTTTCCCGCATGGATCATTGGCAGATGTAGCTACAAGGACGTGGTCACACAGTAGTGCCTGTGACAGCAGGAAGGGGATTGAAGGATTGCTTTGCCTTCCAGCCTATTGATTCTGGGGTTTGTAGTAGCATATTTAGCACTGGTGTCAAAATCATGGATGAGTTTGTGATAAAGCTTCCGTGGTGTTTTAAAAGAAGCAAGAGTGAGATTCCAGAGGGGGCACATCTATTTTCTCTGTGATGTGCAACATCTATGCAATCATTTCTATCCACAGCAAAATGTAACCCATCAGTCCATGAGAATGTTTCAGCAATGAAGATGTTATCCATTGCCTTCTGTATCCTTGACATTTCCATCAGTTTCCCCAAAGGATTCTCTGTCTTCCCTTCTCAGGTTTTGAGCTATTGCCAGACTCTCGTCTGAAGATCGGTGTTATTTTACATTGTCTTGGGAAAATATCTGTCCCATCATTGGAAGATGAGAAACATTATCCAAATGGTACTAAAATTGATATTTTACACATTATAGTAGTTTCATAGAACCTTTTGGGAAGATAGGAAGAGAAATTTATGGAGAAAAGAATGCAAGGTTGCAAGGAATGACACATAAATGAAAAGAATGAGGGTGTGGAAGATTTCTTTTAAAAAAGAAAACAAACAAGGAGTTTAAATACACTGAAAATTTTTGGTCAGTCTTACTTTACAAGATGTTAGAGAGTCTGTTATGTGAACTCTCTGTAATAATAATGAAAAAAAATAGTTCCACACAGTTTATGATCATAGAATCATAAAATCATGAAATTGTAGGATAGTTTGGGTTGGAAGGGACCTTAAAACTCATCCAATTCCAGCCTCCTGCCATGGGCAGGGACACCTTCCAGCAGTCCAAGTTGCTCAGAGCCTTTTCCAGCCTGGCCTCGATGTTACAGTTGATGTATCAGATGATGTACCAGTTTATTTCTGTGAAACTGTAAAACACGTTTGAATTGATCAGATGAGCATTAGAGATTTCACAGCAAAACTGTGTGTTGGATAAATTTTCCTTGTCCCTCTCTCTGCATCAGGAATACAGCAGGATTTCCTGAAGAGTGATGCTGATTAAGTAAATTACAACTAAAACATTGAGTATGGAGGAATGAATAACGTGAATTTTTCTGATGAATAAACTTTTCTCTGTGTGCAGAGGAGATCACAGAGGAGAAAAACCTTCTTCTATAAGGGAAGTTCCCCCATGAAGTTCAACAAGGGGAAGTCACAACCCCAGGCACCAGTATGTGCTGGGGGTCACCCAGCTGGAAATCAGCTTGGCAGGGAAAAAACAAACCTGAAACGCAGAAAGTCCCTCTGAACATCAGGAACAATGTTTTGGCCGTGATGATGGCTCAACACAAGCACAGGTTGCCCAGGGATGTTGTGGGGTCTTTACCCTTGGAGATATTCAAAAGTCATCAGGGCACAGTCACGGACAAACGGCTCTTCGTGTCCCTGCTTGAGCAGGGGAGTTGGACAACATAACCTCCACGGGTCCCTTCCAACCTCAGCCATTCTCTGATTCCCTGATGCAGTAAATCTGTGATTCTGAGTCTAAATAACTTTCAGCTGAAGATCTTCTGTATAAGATCAGAGATGTGAAAACATCTGGCTTTACAGCTGCCCTCCGGCTGTTAAAAGAACATATTCTTCTAAGTCTGTGAGGTGAGATTTCCCTTTTCAAATGCTTTATCTTCTGATTTAAAATATCCTAAACCAAAAGGATTCTGACTATACATTGTTCCAGGGAAGGAAAATTGCAGGTTTCCTGGGCCCTACTGTTGGATTTCGTGGTGCCCATCAGAGACAGGGGTAAGAGGTAGAACCAGGCCAGGGTGTGGTGGAGCCGGGAGCAGCAGGAGAGAAAGGATGATAGAGGAGTCTGAGAAATTGCTGGTAATTGTGCTCCAGCCCTTGAAAAATTTCTCTTAAGAGACAGAACTAGGCACATGCTATTTTTCAGTAGTCTGTGAGCTTCCCATAATAATGAGAAAAGCTTGCTTATTTTTCCCCCTCTCTGCTCTGTCCATGTATTTCTGACCACATTGCAGAGGGAGGAAGCAGCTATTCATTTCCTTACAAATTGATATTTGAAATCTCCTTCCCTTTTTAACAAACTCATCCATCTTCACAGAACCTTTGCTACCAGGCAATTTCTACAAATCAAGCTGAACATTCGATCTGTGTTGTTTTTAATGATCTTTCTTGCCAATATTTATAATGTGCCTTGAAAGCTGAGGCAGACCATGGGCTGGGTATTTACTATTAATTAATGTGTCACTGCCCAGAACATGCACATGCTGAGGGAGCTAGTAAACATGTTTAATTCTACCAGAGGTGTTGGAGGTATTTGTAAACTGTTAATTTATTTAAAAGGAATGCCTCCCTCCCTTTGTTTGGAGATTTATTTATTCATGTTCTCCTCTCCCTTTTAATTGCTGCAATCTCGCTTCTTCAACCTGAATTTCACCTCCCTCTTGTCCAGACTCCCATTGCCTCTGACTCTGAAAGCTTATTAGAAATTTTTACATTTGCTATCAGTGACTATATAGTAGCACCCAATGGGGCAGATAGTTTTTTAGAGGTAAGAGAGGATTTTGGAGGACCCCAAATGCAGCGAGAGCACGGAGGTGATTCTCATGTCAAAAAATTCACAGGTTACTTCTGTACTGCTGTACATGGGGGCCAAATGTGCTCACTGTGCTAAATGTCATTCAAGAAAGACCAGGAAATGTTCTGCCATTGATATACTGTGAGTTAAGACTGAGATAATAGGTAGAACATATAGATATGAAAAGAACAGTAGATAAGGCAAAAGAACCCTGATGAGACAGTTTTGGTCAATGCGATAAGGAAATGATAAGGAAACTACAAAAGTACTACGGAGCCAAGGATCAGAAAAATCAACATTCCCTTCCCTTTTCTGCAAGATGACTTAAATTTTGCCTTCAGGACATCAGTTGCCTGGGCTCTGCTCTGTCTCCATGTGAGTTTTCCCTGGTCAACAAGGGGCCCTGTTTACTTTTTACCTCCAAGCCCAACAGGATCTGTAGGGATCTGTAGGGATCAGGGGTAGCACAAGAGGTTCTAGTCTGCCCTCAGAGCATGTAGGATCAAGCTCTGTGTGGTGGCTTTCATGCAGTGACATCCCAGGTGACAAATGAAATGACCAATGCAGTGGTGATTATGCCTTATATCTTCCCTGCCTCCTGTGTTTATTTTCTGGTTTTCTTTTCCGAAGCAAAATGTCACACAACTTGATTGTGTTTCACTGGAATAATTCAAATAGAGGAAAAGTGAGGTACAGCTTTTCCCCTCTCAGCAGGTGAAGTCTGTTGGAAACATTGTTGGTTGGATTTGTTGTACCCTTGAATTGTCTCAAGCTCAGTTCCCGTGATTTTCCCATGAGAATGCAAAAAAATTGCACATTGGAATTATTCATTTTTCTGTCAAATGTCATGTAAAAGCCATTAGTCTGAGTTAAATTCCTAATTCGGATTGGCTTTTTTTTTCTGCTTTTATCCTTTTCCAATAGATCACTATTTCCAAGTAGTCCTAGACATTTCCTAAAGCTCTTCCTTAGGCTACAAATATCCCTTCCTATATTTGTTCCTCTCTCCAGCTGCCTTATTCCTTCTTTAATTCCTTCCTTATCATCTCAAGTCAGTACATATTTAAGGTCTAGTTTCCCCTTTCTGCATTAGTGTAGGATAAACCTAATCATAGTTGCTGTTGAGAATAGTATGATGCCACCAATGGAATTATTAAGGAAGAAATAAAAACATGTTTTCCAAGTCTGCCCACCTCTATTCTAGAAAGTCCTTCAGATGGGCATGAACTGAATGCCCTGGGTTAAAGGGATATTAGCAAATCCCAATAAAACCAGCCAGATTTCACTGAGCTCACTGTTAATTTACCTCCAGCACATTGGTGACACGCCAGCAGATTGATTTGCAAAATTTCTGTCTTTATAATGTCCTATAAACTACTTTATGGGACAAAAGACAGATATAACCACGTCTTAGAGAGCTTCCAAATTGCAGCTTAATTAAAGCACTGGGGGACACAAAGGGAATACAAGGGCACAAGATAAAAATCAGAGGGTTGTGTTCTTGCACAATGGATTTCCATTACCCTAAACAGAATCATACCAAGGAATGGATGTCTCTCAGCAAGATATCTTTTATAATAGAGCTGGGAAATGCTCGAGTTTTCATTCTGTTGGTCGGGGGAAGGGATGGTCAGTCAGAAAAGGAGAAAGAGAGTCTTCAGGCTGTGAAAGGGTCCTGGCACAGGGTGACAAAGAGCCTCATTGGGCGGATTCCTGGGAAAAAGGCAGCAAACCTGTGTGGTGGAAGCCAGACTAAGGCAGTGAAAAGACAAAGGAAGAAACCTCTGTGTGTGCCAGTGGAAGGAGTGAGCTTCAAGTTCTGCATCACCCTCACTGTTGTGGGAAGCAGCTCTTCATGTTGGTTTGACTCCTGCTCTGTTTATCTTTCTTTTGGTTTGGGCACTGGTGCAGAACCTATTACACTACAAGTACACAGAGGAGAGAGGAGGATGATAAGCCCTGTGATAAAAGCCCGTGTATGTCATTACATTTTGAAAATGTGATACAGCAACAGTCGGGCTGAAGGCAAAACACCTGTTTAGTTCAGCCTGGCCTTAAACACTTAAGAGAGATAAGAAACACATCTGGGGACATGGAAAAGCAGTATCTGACTACTTTTAGAGATGTGACTGCGTTTAGGTGAATCTAAATTGCCAATAAATATTAAAGCTGTGAGGTTCATTTATTCAGCACAGCGATGAAGGAAGATAAATAGTCCTGTCTCAGGAAGAGGTAAAACAAATGCACCCAGAACAAGTTTGAATAACTATTAGAATCATAGAACTACAGAATCCTGAGATGGAAGTGACGCAAGAGGATCATCGAGCCTGACTCCTGGTCCTGCAAAGGACACCCCAACAATCCCACCATGTGCCTGAGAGCGTTGTCCAAACACTTCTGGAGCTCTGTCAGGATTGGTGCTGTGACCACTGCCTTGGGGAGCCTGTTCAGTGCCCAACCACCCTCTGGGGGAAGAAGCTGATGAAGGTGGAAGGAGTGATTTAAAAAGAAGGAAAAGATGAACCTTGACTGATGTAAGGTGAGTTGCTTTAGAGCTTTATCTGCCCTCAAGGCATGTGATCTCTCCATCTGTCCATGAGCATTGTGTGGAGGACAGAGCTCTGAGTGTGCAGATGGGGTCAGGCACAGGTACCAGCACCAGGAATGCTGCATGAGCCGAAGATTGGAAAGGTTGAGCTGGGAAGGATGACCTGAAGGATGAACTGTCAGATGAAGTCTCTTGGTGCTACACTACCCACTCTCTTGCCTCCTTCTATGGAAAGCCCAGCGCCCGGAAAATATTGACTGGCAGCTTCCAGAGATGCAGGTAATTAATTTAATAAATTAATTAATTAAATGCAGATAACACTTGACTGTGAGGGTGATGAGGCCCTGGCACAGGTTGTCCAGAGAAGCTGTGGCTGCACCATCCCTAGAAGTGTCCAAGGCCAGGTTGGATGGGGCTTGGAGCAACTTGGTCTAGTGGAAGGTGTCCCTGTTTATGGCATGAACTTGATGGTCTTCCAATCCAAACTGTTCTGTGATTCCATGATGCTGGGGTCCTGTCTAGCAGGCCATGTCTGGAATGTGGGTTGGAATTTAGTTCCAGATTAAGACCCCCTATTTAAACACCCATATGTAGGCACAGTGTTTGGCGTCCTCATAATTGCAAAAATGCACACACTGCAAACAAATACACATATAAATTGTAGCCTTGGGTGGGAAGGCTCAGGTGCTGATGCTGTTTAGATTCATCAGCAAGGGTTTTCTACCATGAAGTCTTACAGAAATGAAGCAGTCCAGTCCTTTCAGAAGGAATTATCATACACAGACATCCTGAAGATCATAACATGCTGCTTTAATTCCCAGCTTCATAAGAATAGCTGGAATATTCTTATCCAAACCGAATTATGTAGCAAAACCACCACAGAAGCTGTTCAAGCCAGCATGTTTTATTGTGCAACTGAGATGGACTGAGAACCCAACTGGTGGCTGTCAGGGATCTGTCAGTGAGTGATAATTCAGTGCTTTTAGTCACATCCACATTACTTGGGAACCAACAGAGGGAAAAACAATACAAAAAAAGCCAGAGGGTTTTTTGTTGAATTTTGTTGAACTAAAAATTGAACTATGAAATGAGGTTGGTCAGGCAATCAGATGTATACACAGGAAATTTTTTGGCTTCAATATAAGGATAATTGAAAACTGCCAAAGTTTAACATTAGCCTGTTAGTTATTGGTTGAGCTTTAATATTAGAGCTCTAGATGGGGAAAAATGAAAGGCTTATCTCCTGCTTGTGGTTGAATTGCAAGAGAAAAGAGAAAACACCTACAGCAACACATAATTAGTTAATGCCAGAAAATAGTCCTTCTTTGTTAAAATCATATGTGCTGCCATATGTGGCTGCCTCCTGGATGTTGTTCTTTAAGCACTATTAATTGTAGCTGATGGTATCAATTGCCTTTTGCATTTGTCTGTCAAATGTGAAAAGAGCTGTGCAAATACTGTTTCTCCTGATCTTCATTTTCAGAAATAAGGTTGGGGAAGACTGAGAAGAGGCTCATAGACATACCAGCCCTGTCTCAGAAACCTCCCCAAGGAGACTTGCAGCATTTATGTTCAAACTTTGTAATAATAATGGGGTTTGGTTTAATATTTTATGGAGGGATTTTTTTAATTGGATCAGAATTCTGCCTTAAGTCTTCATTAAAAAAACATCTCCCCCCCACCATGCCTAATTCTTCCCATGGAGCTGTAGATGCTGCTGATTTTGTCTTAGGGATAATAAAGCATCAGATGTGCTCATGGACAGCCCTCATTTCACATGAATCAAAATCCTGGCATTTGTTGCTGTGTGAATGGTGTTAAGTCTGCCCTAAGCAGCAACTGGGAGGGGAGCACAAGTTCGCCTATTCAGCCCCAGATATACCTGTATATGATCATCTACAATCTTGTGCTGCAAGCCTTGCCCACAGCATAAAGTCTGTTACAGGACTGTTCTCCAAAATATATGTTATTTAGCTCAGGAGTCTATAAATGCCAAAGCCACAAAGTCCTAGCACAATCATTTTTCATTATCTTTTTTACACCTGAGGCAAGAAAACCCACCAAGATTTATCATGGATCTGTAAACACTGAGCCTGACAAAGATCTCCGCTTGCATTTGTAGAGGGTTTTTTGCCTCCTGAGTTAAAATTTTAAAATTTAAGTGTTTAAAATATTAAATTTGTAAAATTTTAAAAATTTTACATCAAACTGTAGATTTCCTTTAAGTCCTGCTACTGTATTAGGACGTTTGATGCCAAGTTTGGAGCAGCAATTGGCCATAATTGGAAAAATAGGAATTCAAGCACCTACCTTCCAAAAATGAGGTTTCTTCATGATGTCAGCTTAGAAATGAAGAACATAGAAATCCTTGGTTACTGTTGGAAAATCTGGTCAAGCATAACTCTGTAGTCAGGGGCTTTCTTTTCTTAGAAGTTTAAAACTTACTATAGTGTAATGTGACATTTAAAAGTCACCGTGTTCTCTCAAATTCATGTTTTTGCTTTTGGGATTGTTGGTAATATCCCTGAGGGACTCAAAGATCCCGGGGAGAAAATGGTTTACCTGTGACCATTTCAAGCCAAGATTTCAGCTGAAGCTGCCACAATGGACAAGGGAAACAAACACAGAAAGTCAAAGCAGTTTGTTCTCAGATCAGACAGAAACAGAAATAGTAGAAAGCCAAGCTGTGACAATACAGATCCTTATCCAACAGGCAGCACAACCTGGAAATTGAAAACCTGCTCTCATTTGTTGCAGTACTGTTCCAGCAAGTGTTTTCTGCAGAAGGGCTGGCTTGAAAAAAAAATTTTAATAAATACTGAAGAGATGTACTTCAAGATCTTTTAAGTGAAAATCTGAACCATGATAAATCTGGAGAGAGAAAGGAAGAAGGAAAGAAAGGAAGAAGGAAAGAAAAAAAGAAGAAAGAAAGAATGAAGGAAAGAAAGAAGGAAAGACAGGAAAAAAGAAAGAATTAAGGAAAGAAAGGAAGAAAGAAAGAAAAGAAAAAAAAGAAAGAAAGAAGGAAGGAAAGAAAGGAAGAAAGAAATAAGGAAAGAAAGGAAGAAAGAAAGAAAGGAAGAAAAGAAGGAAGGAAAGAAAGAAGGAAGGAAAGAAGGAAAGAAAGAAAGAAGGAAAGAAGGAAAGAAAGAAGGAAAGAAAGAAGGAAAGAAAGAAGGAAAGAAAGAAGGAAAGAAAGAAAGGAAAAAAGAAAGAAGGAAGGAAAGAAGGAAAGAAGGAAGGAAAGAAAGAGGGAAGGAAAGAAAGAGGGAAGGAAAGAAAGAGGGAAGGAAAGAAAGAAGGAAAGAAAGAAAGAAGGAAAGAAAGAAAGAAGGAAAGAAAGAAAGAGAGATAAAATACTGTTAAGCTCATTTAGCAGCCAAGAACTCAAAGATACCAGCTCTCTGCTATCAATGTGAGCTGTGCTCCAGGCAAAATTTCCTTGGCGCATTATTGACCTTTAAAATTACATCCTACTCCCAAATATTGCTCCATGCTGCTGTCTTTTATTATACTTAGCTTTCTTGCAGCATTTGTTTATCAGGCTGCTCTTCTGTGTTTACCTTAAGCCTTTCAGAAGCAATTACATGGAGGATGGACATAACTCAAAATAACAGGTATAGGACAAAGCAGAAGAGAGGCTAACAAAGCTCAGGAAGAAGGAAAAACTGGGGAAGGGACTAGAGCTGGAAGAAGGAAAGAGTGATATAAATAATATAGAAGAATCCTTTCACTTTTCATTAGGATTTGACAGTGCTGCAGCATAAAATATGCACAAACTGACCACCCTTGATCAGGCCACACGTCAGATGCACAATCTATGAGTAAAACAGCACTGAGAGATGCTGATTCCACAAGGCCAGAAATGACCCCTTGCTAGACTTGAAGGCCCTGGAGTTAACCTAAACCATAATTTCACCAGGTGAAGTTGCTTAAATGCTCTTATTAAGTGCAAAGGGAATGGGCCCACAGATGGTACAAGTGATCATCCTACTGCAGCCAACCAGGGATTCCATGTGATTTCAGACACCACTGACGTGGTGGGTCAGGCTTCAGTGCTTTGTGAGTGTTGCTTTGAATAGTACAGTAGATGTAAATGGAATATAATTTCCTTCTGATGTGATTTTCTTCAAAGGATTTTCTTTCTGGAAGTGTTCCCAGGACATAGTTATCCAAATAAAAGCTTCATTGCTCCTGCTACTGTTAACATTAGTCAACAGATTTCTCCTGAACTTCGATCAGAGAGAGAAAAATAATTCTATCTCTCTATATGAATAGTTCAGGCAATAGATCCATAAATGACAACTGGGAGAGAGCCCTGCACTGCTTTCCAGGGTCCTTTACACTGTCTTATGAGGTAGAAAAATACTGTAAAAAAAAAAGATGAAGAAATATTGAAAGATTGAAAAAAATACAGGATCATACAATGGCTTGGATGGGAAGGGACCTCAAAGTTCATTTAGTTCCAACCCCCCTGCCATGGGCAGGCATACCTATCACCAGAATGGGTTCCTCCAAGCTCCATCCAGACTGGCCTTGAACACCTCCAAGGATGTCAACTTGCCTTTGAATCTTCTTTGGCTTGATATGGCAACTTGCTGATTTGTCAAGTCTGACCTTGCTGTCCCAGTGCACAGGGATGACACAGACACAGTGAATTTCAGCAGGCTCATGTCAGGCTGATGATGGGCACATGGCAAAAGGATCTTCCTTTATTCCTTTATTCATAATTAAAATGATGAGAAATGTCAGCCTGACAGCCAAGCAAGCACTGAGCAAAGTCATCCAGGTAAAAGGACACACTCCGTGGCCACAGTGTCTTTGACTAGAAATTCAATCTTCAGTCCCTGGGAGTTTCTTGAAAGAAACTGTATTATATCCTTTGTGAGCACTGGTGAGCTCCATACAGCTTGAACAATGACAAAATCCAAGTAAAAAGTTGTAATGGAACCTAAGGGGCATCTAAACCCCACGTGTCTCCTACACATTTTCTACTTTGTGTTGTCTGCAACTCATCATTGAGTCTACTGGAGTTTCTCTGCCATGTACAGAAAAAACTAGCCATGATTTATCAGGGAATTAGATGCTGCTTGGTTCTATCTAACAGCCTTTTACAGAGCCATCTCTAGATTTGTGGGGATCTATTACCATGACCTATCTTCTCCATCTGTAAAGATGCATTAAATAGCTCATCTCTGTCTAACAGAAGTATTATAAACACATTATGAAGATTACAAGGTGCTTGGAGACCAAGAAAGTACAAACACTGTTAGCATATTATGCTGTAGGAGTTGCACCGAGACCCCTGAGCTCATTTTCACGTAGACCTATAGTTATTTGTCAACAACTAATGATTTTTTACCTTCACCTGCACAGATTAAATTCAAAGTTGTGGCGTGGAGTCCATTTGCAACATTTTGCAGTCAGACCTGTTCAAATCCGTGGTTATTCCAGCCCTGGAATTATGTTTTCCCAATACATGTGTTCAAACAGGGCAGATTCAGATGGAACAGGCTGCCCAGGGCACTGGTGGAATCACCATCCCTAGAAGGGTTCAAAAGAGGTGTAAATGTGGCACTTGGGGCCGCGGGTTAGTGGTGGCCTTGGCAGTGCTGGGGCAATGGTTGGACTCAGTGATCTTAGAGGGCTTTCCCAACATCAATTATTCTATGATTCTATGGGTAATCTACTTTGGGAGAGGGAATATTTACTTTTTGTGAACTTGTAATCAGATTTTCTTATGGATCAGCAGGGAGGCCACAGGGTATAATGGAAACATTTGCATAGACTTTAATAGGCTTTGTGTTGGATCCACAGCATCGCGGGTATTATTACTTCTTCATCATTTACTTACAGTGTATTATTACTTCTTCATCTAATAATCCCACACAGAGATGGCCTTACACACATTGCCTTGCTTTACAAGGATAAAAATAACTCCTTGATCAATTTTGCCCCCCGTGTTAAAAATTATTCTGTCAATTATTCGGCAAATTTTTCTTCTCCTCACGACGACCGACATCATAAACACCATTTCCACTTATTTTCAACTGTCTGTGTAGAATTTCTGAGGAATTCAAATCCTCTTTATCACAACAAACCACCATGGAAATTATGTATGCGTTGGTGTTCATATCTTTGCGTGTCCTATTAGGAATTTAGCTCATTTTCCTCTGATATCATCATGTATTCCATGTGTGGCTCAGGACTCGGAGAACTGCATTTTTTCCACGGTTTCATTAATCATGTCAGACCTTCAGTTAGATTTAATTGTAAGTGCCAGTCTGAAGAAATTCATTTCGTGGCCATTATCATTAGGCAGAATGGTTGGTGGTTTAATACAGTCCTGTAGAGGAAACCCACAGAGCAAAACATGAGAGCGATAATGGCTATTGCTTTCTCATTTTGAAGCAGGAATTACTCATCAGTTAATTTTATTTTTTTTTTTTTCTGCTTTAAGAGTATTTTCTCTTAGTTCCCCATGCAAGGGAATTACAAATTTAGGGAAGGTATACCTGAATAATCCTTCACCCTGCAACAATTCTAACACAGCACTTTACTCTGACGCTGGAAGTGAGGACAGCATCATGCTGGCAATGTCTTTTAGAACTGTGGACAGTCTTTTGGCTTATCCACTGGCCTAAATGCTTCTGGAACAGCCAGGTGCTCAGCAGCTGCTTTGACTGTGGTGTGAGACAGAGGGGAGCTTAACTCTGTTAGGAATATTCTCCAGTAAAACTCTTCTTTCTTCACACACAACCCAGCTCTCAAGCATGCTGAGCTCCTATTTACTGGTTTGGCTGTTTCAAGGGCGTTTAAAGTTAATGTAGATAAATAAAATGGCCCCCAACCCCAAAAACAGTTAAGACTCAGGGCAACCTCATCCAACCTGGCCTTGAACACTTCCAGGGATGGGACATCCACAACTTCACCAGAGAACCTGTTCCGGTGTGTTACTACCCTCCCAGGGAGGAATTTCTTCCTACTATCTAATCTAAATCTACTCCTTTTCAGTTTAAAACCACTGCACCTCATCCTACAGCTACCAGATCTTGGTGCTGGAGAGGATCACTGAAGCCTTCAATGAATCCTTGTGATACTATAATTTCCAGTATATTTTCTGTGCTGGGAAACCTCAGAAAAAGCTGCCCCATCCCTGGAAGTGTTCAAGGTCAGATTGGATGGGGCTTGGAGTAACCTGGTTTAGTGGAAGGTGTTCCTGCCCATGGCAGGGGTTGGAATGAGATGAGATTTAAGGTCCTTTCCAACCCAAATCATTCTGTGATTCCTTCTGGATCATAAATTGTTTTGTGAAAGTAGAGTTTTCCTTGGATCACAGGATAGTTCAGCAGCAAAAAAAAGATTTCATCTCCCTAGGAAACCCTGAAAGTTTTGGACTTCTTACTCAATGAAGGTAAGGTTGAATGAGAAGAATTCCAAACCTCCTTTCTTATTCTGCAGTGTTTCTGCACTTACAGCCTGGTCGTTTGCTAGAGTGCTCTCACAGGAGATGAAAGTTTGAGCACCTTTGAGCAGAGAATGAAATTGAACCTGGAGAAGTGCTGTAGCAATTCAATTTTGGGTTCAGGAGGGTTATTTCTGGGGTTCTGTTTACGCCCAAGTGCTTTGATCTCATATTCACACTGCAAGCCCCTTAGATTGCTCTCTGGTTTCCTGCTCCAGAAGATCAACTCCCAGGTCTGGATTCAGCACACGCTCATGGGTGTTTTGTGTCAGTGACTGAGGCCCTCAGGCAGTGTCAGAGGAAGAATGCTGACAAGTAATTTGGAGATTGATAGGGGAATTAGATGTGAAATAGGTACTGGCAGTCATGCTCTTCCCCTCCAGAGAAGTAATTCACTCACAAACACAGAAAGAGAATTGAATATCTGGAAAATTTTCAGAAAAAAAAAAATCCTAAGTGCCTGTGGATTTTGGGGCTCTGTAACAGCAGAGGAGAGGGACTTTTGTTCTATGCCTCTTAATCATACAACCCTCAATTTAATTTTTATCCCTGTTTTGTTCTATACATATCTGTGTTACAGACTCTAGAAATTTGTGAAAGTCCCAAATGTGAACTGAGAGTGGTTTCTGAAACATAGAACTTGGTATTTCTTTATCTTTACCTTAACAAAGAACCACTTTCCACCAGAAGGAATTTCCAGGCCAACTTTCAAACTTTGACTGTGACCTTTCACATTAAAAAGGTGCAGAGAGAATTTGTCTTTGAAATGGGAACATAACAAATGGAGTAAGGGGCAAAAGGGCCTCAAATGTTACAACTGGGCTGCAGCTGAAAATGGAAATAAAAGGAAATGTCTTACAGAAAGTATGAGATGTCTGAAGAGAGCAGTGTCCAATATAAACAGTCTTTTCAAGTGCACTCAATTCTCATTAACGTGCTCTGGGAATTTGTTACTCCCCTGTGATGGGTTTGAAGAAGGATTTGAAAATTTACCATTGCTTCCAGCAGGTAGACTTAATTCCCCATCTAAAGCTCATTGAAGTCAATGAAAAAAAAGGCTCTCATTGAGTTTGGTGGACCTTGGCTCTGTTTCTTTGACATTTAGCTGAGGTAGCTGAAACTTGTTCCCCTCGAGCCATCCAGAGGTTCTGTTGAACTGAGCTTTCTCTCACAGTGTGAGGTATAATAGGCCATAGTTGAACACATTAATGAAAAGGAAGGTCAGAAGTCTTGCTTCCTTGTTAGCACTGTGTCATGGTAACCCTGCAGGCAGCCCAACCCCACAGAGCCACTGACTCGCTCTCCCTGGGCAGTGGGATGGGGGAGAGAACTGGGAAGAAAATGTAATTTGTGGGTTGAGATAAAGGCAGTTTAATAGGACAGAAAAGGAAGAGAAAATAATAATAATAATAATAATAGTAATAATAATAATAAAGTGATGTGCAATGCTGTCCCTCACCACCCAGGTACTAATGCCCAGCCAGTTCCCAAACAGAGACCTCAGCTCAGCTTTGCCCAGTTCACATACCCACACCATGATGCCATGTGGTCTGGAATATCTCTTTGGTCACTTGGGGTCAGCCTGTCCTGGCTGTGTCCCCTCCCAGCCCCTTGTTCCCCCCTGCCAGCTCACTGGCAGGGCAGTGTGAGAGGCTGAAAAGTCCTTGACTTTCTGTAAACGCTGCTCAGCAGCAGCTAAAACATCGGTGTGTGTTATCAACATTATTCTCATGCTGAATCCAAAACACAGCACTGTATCAGCTACTGGGAAGAAAATTAACTCTATCCCAGCCAAAATAGGGGCATGCTGCTAAGACTCAGCATTTGTTAAACATTCTAGAAGACTTTGAGGTGAAAGTTGCCAAATATTGGGGAATATATGTATGTGTGAAAGCCAAGCAATTGGAAACAATTCATCTGTTTTCCTTGTGATCAAATGAGATTAAAAAAATAGAGAAAAAAAAAAAAAGGGAAAAAGGCAAATATTTGCTTTTGTGTTGCTGTAAACATCTGTTGTAGCAAAATAACACACATACAGAACAAGAATCACTGCAGGAGATTAACACCTGGCCTGGCAGAACAGATCCAGGACTCCAAAACAACCCTGTGTGCTGTATGGTATTCATGCCAGGGCAAGGTGTTTCAGAATGGGATTCTTAAAAAGCAGCATCCTGAGCCAAAACCGATCAGATTCAGAGTGTTCTGCATGGAGGGAAAGGCAGAAGGCAACAGTTTAATTTCTCCCCCATCCCTCAGAGTACATGTTTTGTAAGGAAATCTTTCCTATTTAGGACTAATAAGTGTTATGCCTTCTCTCAAAAGTAGGAATTTCTTTGCAGAGCTTGGCAGAGAGTTATTCCAGTATTTCACTGCATAGGTTGTTTCCACTATATATTTACAAAAGAACTTGCAGGAAACAGAGCAAGTCAAATGCTGGTCTCTTCCCACCAGCTGAATTCCAAGCCCTGTGCTCCAGGACAGCATCTATGCTGCATGGAAAAAGAACAGCTCCCCATGCATTTGGCTGAAAGTTCTTGTTGTACAGACATGAACTGAGTGTAGATTACCCAGAAAAGAGGAAAAAGGGAGATTATTGTGGTGTGAAACCATTAGGACACTCCTTAAGAAGAGGATTAGGGTTTGAGTTCAGGATAAGGACAGAGATACCGACCTCTTCAAGGACTAGATCATAAAGTCATAGAATTACAGAATGGTTTGGGCTAGAAGGGACATAAAAGACCATCTCATTCCAATCCCTGCCATGGGCAGGGACACCTTCTGCTAGACCAGGTTGCTCCAAGCCCTGCCCAACCTGGCCTTGGACACTTCCAGGGATGGGGCAGCCACAGCTTCTCTGGGCAACCTGTACCAGGGCCTCCCCACCCTCACAGTAAATGCATTATGTAAATGTAAAATGTATTAAGTAAATGCTAAACGTAGAAAATAAACGTAGATGTGTTTTATAAACAAATTTGCAATTGTATAAGCTGAAAAAACAACTGCCAGGACAAGGATACCCACTTTTCACATGACACCATGAACTGTGGCTTCAGGTGGCATTGCTTTGCTCTGTCTCTCTGGTCCCCCACTTCTCTTAAAGCAAAAGCCAAAGCTTCAAATCTCTCTTTCTCTCTTCTTCTTTTCACCCAGCCTGTGCAATTTGGGTTTGAGATCATGTAAGGACAGGACACTAAACCTCATTCTCCCTGGCCCTTGTCAAGAGCTCTAGACCAGCTAAAGGCAGGGAAGGCTGCACAGCATCCCCTCCATCTCCAGGTATGGCAGAAAGGAAAGTTTTCCATGCCTGTGTGCTGCATGGAGCCTCATCCAGCTCTGAGTATCCTTCCCATTCCAATTCCCTCGGGCAGCTGGGCACAACATGCATAATTCACAGGGCTGGCAGAATTTAGGGCTGAGTGAGGCCCCAGAGCTGAGCCATCCTGGGGCTGAGACATGGATCAAGGATTCTCCTGCCAGCCTGGAGAGAGAGCTGTGATGCTCTGTGTTTGCATGCACCATTTCCCCATCACTACCGCAACAACACTGCTCAGGAGTGCCTGTGTTTCCACAGGAGAATGATTTAAAGAAAACCAGAATAAATCAAGAGCACTGATGCAGAAATATACTGTCTTGCAATGGACCTGCAGCTTGACCTCTGCCTGCATCCCCACCCCACCCTCCTTGTTGATATACTCAGATCTCTCTGTCAGATTTTTCTCACTGAAGGTTTCTGCAGGATCTCTTTCCTAGGAGAGCTAAACCTCCTTAAATTTCTTCTAAAGTCCTCTTTCCACAACATTACGTTAAAGATTGATTTCCTGTGTGAAGTTACAGGAAGACTGTTACAACTACCTACAGAGCTTGCTCTACCTTGACAGCAACTGTGCTGGTGATTTTTAACTCAAAGGATACACCTTTTAAATTTTTTATTGGCTTTTTAGTGCTTCTTCAGGGCAATGTGAGGATAAAATCAGTTTTTATCAACATTGAAATAGAAGAAGCAGTGTTAAGTTTGAAAGCCCAATTTTCAATTTAAGCCATGTAGCATCACCTTCACTTATGTAACATGCCATACACCAAACAGAGGGGCAGGAAGCACAACAGAGCTGCTGAGATGTTTTACACAAACCTGGCAAAATCTTATTATCAGCTGAACAACTCCAGAAGGTGTTATTTTCACACATCCAGGCAACTTGAGTTTCTCCCCTCTACTCTTTTTGCACAAAAAGAGCAATTACCAAGGTGTCTTTCCCTGAGCAGAAGCCACTGGGACTAAGCCTTGTAAAGAAATCCATCATCACCACACTATAGCAAATATGCCATAACCTGTTGAGTTCATTCTGTGTTCTGACCTTTTCCTGGAGGTCTGTAGGTCCAGGCCATGGGAAATAGATAACATATATCCTGCAAGAACCAGCTGGTTCCCTTTCTGGGTGGCTTATGAGTATCCTGTCAAATCAGAGCCTTAACACAGTTGGTTTAATCGGCCTCACGATTTTTTTGGGACACATAGCAATAGAAAAATATGGGAACAAAAGAAGAAATATTTGAATTATAAAGCTCACAGGTGAAAAGACAAAGGACTTCAGGGGAGCAACATTTCCAAGTGTTTAGAAGGTGTGGAAGTGAGTAAGAGACTGCAGGACCATTGCTGTTTGTTACTTTACACAGTGGGAAATTGAAATTGTAGGTGTTAGAGACACAAGTACTGGAACAAAGTGCAAGACTGAAAATAAAAGTACATCTTCTGTATCAAGGCATAAGGTCACAGGTATCTAATATCCAAAGAGAGGACATTTACCAATGTTTGGAGTCCATCTCCCTCCAGCATTTGCCCCTGCAATACATTCCACAACGTGGACTTGTGGAACATGTTTGGAATGTACTTGTAGCCTTTTAAGCTGTTTGTGAACTAAACACTGTTATTTATGTCCCCAGCTGTGCCAGGGAGACTTCTTTGTGTTATTTTTTATTGCAGTGGTAGGGATACAGAACACCTGCTGTACCCAATCTAATTTTAAATATGTTGAGCAGTGGGATTTCTCTCAGTTTCCTTGCGAGGCTCTTCTGCAGTCCTGCTCCTCTGGGTTCACCCCATCACTCCTGAAAATCTGCACAGGCCTTTTCATCATGAGAATGACTGTTCCCAGAGTAAATTTTGATTTTCTACTCCTGACCCAGCCTAAAGAGTTTCGTCTGTGCAACAGGGAATTTTGCAGTTATTGAGTCAACATATTTTAGACCACTAGGAGCTATTTATAGGCTTTCCCCCTATTCTCTGGCAGTTTTCCTTAAAGGTTTCTTAAATCCTTCTTAGCCTGGCAGAGATTTACAGCAAGTTCACAGATCTCCTAACCTTATTTTTATTTATAAATTCAGACATCAAAACCTCACTGCCATAAGGGGAAGTGAGTTGGGGAATTCACCACAAGAATCTTACTTGGTGTGTGTTGTAAGTTCTGTTTTATTCTGGTTTGGCAATCTACCCTTCAAGGTACACTTAACAGAAGTTTGCTGGGTGTAAATTGGTGACAAAGGCAGTCAATTAAGAATGCCTGAAAAGTCTCTGTTTATTGACTAACAGCCCGCAGAGTTACATGTTGTTCCTTCCTTAGCAGCAAGATTCTTCATCATGATTAATTACTGTCAAATCTCCATAGTTTTGTAACAGCAAGATACAAGATATCTACTGGAAATTTGCAAATAAATTGTTTATTAGAGAAAAATAAGAAGACCATTTCAGTTATCCTACTGAAGTCACCATCACATGCAAGTTTATCTGACTCAACTGTCTTCCTGAGATTCTACTTTTTTAAAAAAACTTTTTTTTTCCTTTTTGTCCCTTTTTTTTTTCTGTCTCCCTGGACTATTTCATAGCAGATCTGTTGAAAAGGGGTCATTACCTTGCACCATTCTTTTACATCTTCATGTTCTGTCTGGAGCATGGCTTGAAATAGTATGTCAGACTTAGATGTCTGCTATTCCCAAAGCATGAAGGCAAGCTGAAAAATTTAGAAAGGAGCTACAGGAGAAAAATCTGGTAAAAAGCATACCTTAAAAAAAATCAGGTACATTTTCAAAGCTCATGTAGACAATCAGAGTTAAAAAAGTAGCAAGCTTTTTCCTTGGATTTTACTGAAAACTACGTGGTCTCTAGTGTGGAAAGAGTGATGAAGTCAAACTTTGTATCTACAGGTGAATTTTGGGAAATAATTTCTATGTTTCTATTTAATTAATGAACACATAGAACACTCAGCTTTAAACTGGAGCCTTTCAACCTGGTGGATACTTCTGTAGAGCACAGGGAGCCGGTCAACCTAACTAGCAGTTTACTACTGCCTTTTTTCTCCCTCTCAAGTAAATATGATGGATGATCCTCTTTCCACTTTTTAACCAGCTGACATCTTCACTTACCTATCTCCAAGGAGGTGCTTGAGGCCTTGTGTCATCAACCTGAGAGACCCACCTGGCTTGATACAAGCCATGCTGGAGCTGGGGAACACGTGGGATCCAAGCCTCATTCTGCTGCCAGTGATGCACAGCCCAGGGATGGTGTGGAATCAGTGGAAAAGGTAAGTTTGCACACAATAGTAGCAGCTTCCAGGGAGAAGTCCCTGTCAGCAGGAGAATGAGTATATTTTTTGAAGGAAAAAGTCGAAGGGCCAACAGTCATTAAGCAAGGAAGATGATTATCTATGAATTTAGAACTGTTAATTCAGTGTTTCTTGCTGCTTTTCACTGAATAGGTTTTGAATGGCAGAGCAAGTGTCAGTCATGTTTACGAAGACAAAAAAAGAAGTAACACACAAGTCTCAAAAAAAAAAAAAGGATTTATTTAGGTCAATAGCCATCTTCTAATTAAAGGCAGACAATTTGAGGGAAGAGCAAGGCCATGATTGCAATGATGCTGCAACAGCTCAGTCACTGGGAAGGCACTGTGCATGTTTTGAGGCAATTGCTTCAGTGGGGAGGCAGCTGAACACCTGTCATTAATTGCTTTACCTTTGGTCCTAAATGGTTATGAAGCAAGAAATCCTGATGAGGGAAATCTGCTTTATCAGGCTACCTGGAAAGGCACAGCTTCTCTAAATCGTTTTGCCAAAAGATAGGAGACCAAAAAAACCAAAACATTGATTATTTCAGTACCAAAATTATTCATGATGAAGATCAGTATCCAGTTTCCCAACGCAATAAACCGGGTAGATGTTTGTAGAAGGTGAAGCGTCTCCTTCTCAGTGCCACACCACCAAGAAGGTCCATGTGAACAGAAGCATCTCTGAATCCAGACTTCACAAAGGTGACCAGCAGGTTCCACATGAGAAACCAGCCTGTGCTTGTGCCTATTCCCTGCTGAACAATGTATCCAGCTGTTGAAAATTAAAAAAATCATCAGGGTTCTAATCGCACACCCTTGTGCCAGGTTCAAGCTCCAAGTCACAGATGAAGAAATAAAAATAGCACTCCAGGCCCACTGCAAAGGGTCTCTGCAACACTGGAAAAAGGGATTTGACAGGATTTTGGACTATCAGATTTGCACTCTCATAGCCAGCAGGTTGGGGAACTTCACTCTCATCTGGAACAAGTGCACGAGGTGGAAATTTACATTTCTTGCTGTTCTTCATGCCTACTGTTTAGCTAAAACTAGGACACCTCTGAGGGAAGGAGGTGAAGATTAGAAATGGTAAATTATTAGTTATAGGACCAGGGAGGAAACCAGAGCACGGAAGGAATGGAAGAGGTGAAGTGACAGAGAAGGGTGTTGAAAAGAAGACCAGAAACATGACATCAAACAAATTTTGAAGCTCTATTCTTACTTTTAATTGGCTCTTATTCATTTATTTATTATTTAATATTGCATAACAGTGGCAAACCTTTGGGGCATCATTTCTTTGCAGACAATGCAAAACATACATATGTACTACTGCATTTCTGTTCCTAAACAACGGAATTTCTGTTAGAAATTAAATATTCTGCTGCTTTTTTACGGGATCACAGTCCATTCCTGTTGGTTGCAGGGTACCTTCTTTCTCAGGAGGTGTCGACCAACTCTAGAAAGGATGGGAGACATTTGTCTCTGTATGAATGAAAAGCCATAATGCACATCTAGGCTGGTGGCTTTGCTAAATATGAAATCCAAATTATGTCAGAATAGAGGAGATGGAGTTGTAATCACACTGATGCGTGACACACAATTAACAGTGTTTGTAAATTTGCATCTATGAATAAAATTCCAGTTGAAATGGATATTCAACAGCCACTAATGAGGTTTGAAGGGTACAGCTGAGGTGTGTTCATACAATATAAATCAGTGAGGCATGTGTGCTGAACAAACATGTGAGCATGGATAACACATTTCTTAATGGAAATGTCAGAAAAATGCTGGCAGGTCAAGGGCTTTCATCATGAGCCTTCATGTGCTTTTGAAAGGACTAAATCCTGGCAGCAGGACTTGGTGTTGGATCACCTTGAGGGACAGTAAATATTGCTCTGCTCAGATGAATTATGAAAACGTGCACAGGTTTCTCATAACTCTTCCCATGCCTGATCCTCCCTGGCATTCAATCCTCAGCCATCCCTCACTGTTTATCAAATCATTTTGCTTTGAGATGGTGGGAGAAGGAGGATATTAGAGCCTAGCTGACATTTGAATGTGCTGGAAAACACTGGTGGCTTTTTTTCTTTCTCTTCCCTTTTTCTAATTTGGTGACCCTCCAATGTTTTTCCCTGCAATATTTCACAGAGACAGGTTTGGCTTTCCTGCAGCCTCGGGCATCTCCGCACACAGGTGTTCCTAAGTAATGTTTGGAAGCACCAAGTACAGGTATTAAAGTTTTGCCTTAGGCAAATTTGATGAATATTTGAATTGGGCAGGAAACAGGTTTTTTTAGTGAACGCAGTAACGTAAAATATCCAGAAACTGTGAACTACAAAAAGGTGCTGGAGCATTCAGGAAGACCCAAGCCTACCTAAATTTTTTCTAGGGAAAAAAAAAAAAAAAGGTTAAACATACCTTTGCCAGCTTGAAATGTGTTGCAGGCAGATTGGTAAAGCAAAGAAATGTGAGCCAAAAATGGTAATTGCAGGAAAAAAAGTAAACCCCAGCTATCTATGAAAAGTAGCCACTGTCACTGGCTGGTAGTTTAGCACAGGATTCACTTGTTAGCAGCTCCTGCCCAGGCACATGGTGATAAACTGGAGGTAAAGAATAAATTGGAGGTAAAGGTAAAGAGAAAAATGATTAGTAGAAAGGAGGAACTGACTCCTGAGAGAACAGCAGAACTAATAAGGTAGAGCTTGGCTAAAGGAGAGCTCAGGAAAGGGGCATAAATCTACCTGTCTGTAAGCTGAATACCAAAGGCAGGATTGTTTAAGTAGGATCAGAGCAAAATTAGGTGGTTTGGGAGGGGGAATGGGGAAAATAATTCACTAGAAAATGCATGGTGAGATGGAAATGAAGATTCTCACCAGTTTTGGCTGACTCTGATCTGTATCAGATCCCTTGCTCCAAAACACTACATTTGAAATTTCTAAATGCCATATTTTGACTTTATCACATTTCAAATAATGTTTCGAGGCTCCATACACTCACTTCATTGCTTGCAACAATTAGAAAAAGGAAATGGACCGAAACATTTTGGTTTAAATTAAAAGAAATATTCTGTTTGACCTGAAAAATGTTAGGGAGGGGAGCTGTTTTTAGGGTGAGAAAAGCCAAATGTTTTCAATCAACTTTGAATAATTCCCCTTCTCCACAGTTTGGCAACAAATCCAAAAATTAAAAAAAAAAAAAATAAATCAATTATTCACAGAGCTCTACTCCTGGGGGCACAATTAAGAATAATTGGAGGAAATTAAGCAAGGGAGAATTCAGGCTTTAACAGTAGAATGAGCTTTTCTCCTGGTGAGAAACACAGGCTTGATTCTGCAAGTCACTGAGTGTTGCTTGTGAGAGGCTCAGTCTTGTTACAGAATCCCTTGGGATATGCCAGCAGGTTGGGGCACTATTAAACATCCTGAGAGCACTGTACAAAATCACACTGGTCATAAGTGCTTGGAAACACTCTTCAGGCCATCAGACATTAGGGTTATGTTGTCCAAAAATGGAGATGACAACTCAAAAAATCTCACTTTCTCTCTTATAATACTGTGCAGGGTAGCAGCTTAACACTATCTATGCAGTTTCCTTCCCTCCTTCCCTTCCTTCCTTCCTTTCTTTCTCTCTCCCTCTCTTTAACCTCTCTTCTCTTTCACCCTACCCCTTATTTAAAATCCACTTCTAGAAGATAAAGGACTAACTTATAAAAATTTCCATGCCATATGTGTAATTTACTGATAAAACTTTCTAACTTCTTGTGGACCCTCTGACTTTTGTTCCTTTTGGATCACAGGCATCTCTGGGTCTTGGCTGCTCCCTTCCCCTCAGGGGTGGGATGCTCCAGCAGGGTGTATTGATATTTTGTGCTGCTCTATTTTTGGCTGAAAGTTGTGTGGTATGAAGGAGAGCATTTTAGGAAAGTCTGCTACGTTTCTCAGTACATTTTCCAGCCAAAATAGTAATCTTAGAGAATGAAATCGAGTTTCTTTGACAAGGCCCATTTTCTGGAAACGGCTTTGATTGGCATTAATTATTTTTCCAGTCTTTACCAAGTGAATCCCTTATAAGGTTTTCCCTTATTTTGCGTGGGAGTGATAGATGTCAGGTCTCCAAATTCTTCCACTCCTTACACAATATTATCTCATCTACAGTCCTTCCATCTTTTGGAATTTCAGTGCAGTGAAATGATTTATTAATATTCACAGCAATACATCAACCATCTCCTCTGCCAGCTCTGTCAGAGTCTTCTCAAAGTTGTCTGACTGGCTGATCATGGAAATGGGGGGGGGTTTGGTAGGTTTGACTCTTTATTCCTTGATTTACTAAACCACTTACAAACTATCATCATGACTAAAAATATGTGATAACCTTTTGTCATTTTCCAGGATGGAAGTGTTTTTAGGGAGCATTTTTGATATGCTGTGATACCATTCATAGTGGTTACCCCTGTCTCTAGCAAAGGTTTCTACTGCTGATGAGAATTCTTTTGCTCTTCATATATTTTAAATTTTCTATAATACTGCTTATGGTGTTTTTTTCCCCTCACATCATCAACTTCTCTTGTCAGTTATCTTAAATCTCATAATTTCTTGGTGGCAGAGGTTGCCATTTATTTTCATTTCTTATAGTTTTAAGTTTTCCTCATTTTTGTTTTGGCTTGGGTTTTTTTGTTCAATTTCTGGTTTTCTTTCTCTTACTGAGATGACAGCGTTCAGTTTACTCTTATTTGAACTTGACTTGGTGGATTTTTTTTGGACTTTGAATCTATATGCTAAAAGAAAATCTGATTTTTCCATTCCTGTTTTTATTCCTGCCTTCCTTGGCTTATCATTCTCCTCAGCATTGGGAAATCACCCTGTTGAATGACTAAGTGAAAATATTGCTGCTTAGGTCTGCCCTCTATTTATCCTGCATATAATCAGGTTGTGACCACCGGTGCCTTAGCAACCATCATTTTCTAGTCCAGCGATTAATTCATTTTTAGTCATCATACCCAGGTCCCAAACAGAATTATCTTGCATTCTGGGTGCTACATTTGCTTTGAAAATTCAGACTAGTCTGTTGGAAGCAGCCTGGATGATATTAAATTAACAGCAAAGGCCCAGGCACTAAGAAGGAAACTCAGCCTATGGTTAAATCAGCACTTCATGGAGAAAAATAAAAATGGGGATGACAGGGGAGTTTTGAAGCTCTCAGAGAGGGTGCTTAGAATGGAGGCCAAGCAACCCAGCAGAAATACAGCAAAAAGAAATCAAATCATCTCAACTGGCCCACACATCAGTTCAGGAAGGTCCAGGAAAATACTTTAGCAAGTGAGATGTGTTTAATAAAGATGGTCCCAAAGCATCTGGAAAGCCTTTTCATTTGAACAAGCTATCGGGGAATGAAAGTGTATTTATTTGGTCTGCCTCTAAAGTATTTCCAAAGAGCAAATGTTTGAGAGTCCATTTTAAAATAAAATCCATCTGTTTCTCCAACAGTTTTAAAAAACTGTTTACTTTGTCTAAAATTAACTTGTCTGACACGTTGTCATGCTTGGTTACCACAGCAACAGTGGCAACAGCTATGCCACGCGATATTCATTTTATCTGAATTTTTACCACCTAACTTTTTGCTTATATGTGTGTGTATGTGTGTGTATGTAGCTCTGGGTTCTGCACCCAGCTCCCAACCAGCTGAAAATACCCTTTTTTAGCCAACGAGCCTCCATCAAATTCCCCAAACCCATATTTCAATCCCGAGATTTATTTTTTTTATCTCGATGCCACCAGCAGTTTTCTCCGGTCTCTACAAGCAAAATGTGTCAGAGTCTTCCCTGCTGGACCCCCCAGTTTCACTCAGATTCACTCCTCAGTCCTGGCAACCCCCACAGCTCTTTGAGCAAGAGCATAGGCTGGAAAAGCATTTGTGTGTCAGCAACACAAACTGGAAATAAGGACATTTTTTACCAGTGTTTTCCCAACACATTCGCCTCCTTTCCCCATTGGAAAATTTCAAAATGGAACTGGTTCTGCTGAGGTCCAGTTTGTAACAGGACCTTATAACAGTGCAGTGAAACTGTGGATTTCAGCAATCTGCCTTAAAAAATATGTGTGAGACCTTTCCTTGTCCTCTTTCCCCCCCCATAATTTCACCGTCTGCCATCCAGGTCCACAGCAGAGCAAACACAGAATAATCATCTCCTGGTCATTTTACAGAGCTGGAGGTTGCAATGCAGGCAAAGCAGGAAAAAAAAAATCTGTTATCATTTGTAAAGCTTGTAAAAGGACGCTTAAAATTTCATTTAATGTGACAGAGAAGTAAAAGGTGTGTCCAGCTTTGGTCTTTCAAAGCTGTCAGTCTGTTGGATGGCCC
The DNA here is from genome assembly GCF_003945595.2 of Pipra filicauda. NCBI lineage: Eukaryota > Metazoa > Chordata > Aves > Passeriformes > Pipridae > Pipra > Pipra filicauda. The sequence goes on along the minus strand of NW_024104418.1, from coordinate 347,046 downwards.
CAGAAAGCCTCAACCTGCAAGAACCCTAGTTAAAAAGAAAAATCAATAAGAAGAAATTATACCAACAGTTTCAGAACCAATAATTATCTAAAGGATCTCTTCCTTGCCCAGGAAAAGTGCAAACCAAAGGAAGAGAGTGACTTGGGCAACCTGCCCACCACAGAAGTGAGGAGAAGTGGGAAAGCTTTTTAGATCCCACAAAACATCATCCATCACAACTCGGAAAGCCTGTCAGTTAAGTGGCAGGCAAAGTGGTTGTGAATTTAATATCTCATGCATAAATTACAGAGTGATGTTAAATAAATGCTTTTATGCCTCGAATATTCTAATGGATGTTCCTTCCTAGGTCGTGCATGATTTTGTGACTTGAATCAATTTTAACAAGGACCATAAAGTTAATGGAAGATATTGAAATGAGAAAAAAATAAAAGGTATTGATTTTGCTGCACTTGCTGATCAAACCTCTTCCTGCAGCAAAATTGCTGAGAAACCCCATCCACACAACTGGTTTATCCTGTTTTCCAGTCCTTTGTGCTCTATGAATGATGTCCAAGAGGAAGATTGGCATTAGGTACCAACTGGGACGTCACCAAAATGAGGGACAAGTGTAAAATTGAATAAATCATGTTCTTACAGTGAACAAACACAAGAGGGTGGTATAAGCATGTCCAGAAATCCTTTAGCTGTCATGGAAACATCTGAGGCTCAGGAACTGCAGCTCTAATGTGCATCCATTGATTTGCATCTGTTATTTGGAGGGCACCTACGTCAGAGGCACCGCTGGGTTATTCATCAGCATTCCAGGTAGAAGATGAGACACTGTGAATCTGGATTCACGGACTACATGCTAAGTAGTCTCCTTCAGTAAAGAAAGGATGATGCTCTGTCTGAGTGGGGAGACCAGAGAGAGCAGACCAAACAGCATGGTAATGAATGAAAAGGAAAATAATCACAGACAAGGTGTTACAGAAGGGATGGATCACTTGTAGAAGCTCATTATCTTCCTTAAGGTGAGGGTTGCCCACTTCCAATGACAGGTTAGTTAGCAAGGATACTCCCTAGGATGCTCACCTGTCCCTAAAGGATTCATGCTTCTTGCTCCATAATATCCAGTTAGTTCCCTACTGACACCAGACTGGAGCAAGACCAGGAGTGTGAGTATCCCAGGTTACAGGTACATCCCTCAAGTGTCTGTCCTCTTCTCCCAAAACCAGGAAGAACTTGCTTCTTAACATCTGCTTTGTCCCAGCTGTGCTGAGAGCCTGGGAGCCAGATTTTGAAATGTTGTCCTATTTCCCTTGAAATATAATATTGTCCTTTGAAATCCCAGTTTATGGCCACAAGACTTTCCCTGCAGTGTAGTGGTGGGTGCCTTATGTCAGCAAGATAATTCTTGGATGTCCCAGGGGCTGTCATGTTGCCATAGGAGACAGAAACAACACTGAGTTACCACAAATTGTGTTGAATTTTTATATAACAGACAAGCCTGAGGTTTGGTGCTGGCATTAAATTTTGTAGCCAGTGCTGGTTTTGTAAAAAAACCCTAAATTATGCTTTATCCATGTGAAGAAAGGGTGGATGTCATCTGGCAGAAGGGAACCCAGTCCCACTCACCTGTCCTGTGCAGCCTGAGATCCCTCCCATCAGCCTTTCCTGCACACCAGATCAGATGAATGTTTAAAAATGCAGTTGTAATTTTCTACTTGAGAACTTTTTCCAGCTGGGTGCCTGGCTCAGAAGTTTTCTCTTCTTGACTTGAGCAGTACAAGAAGTGCAAATCGATTTTATCAGGATTTAATTAAATTTGTGCTGTGACCTGCAGTGCAGTGTAACTCACACAAGTGAAATCTCTGCAGCAGGGCTGAGCACGGACACGAGGGTTTGTTATTGGGACCTTCTTGCAATCAACAGGGCACAGCATGTCCTCCTAATTTATCCAGCACAGTCCTGGGCAAATGAAATTACTTCTCTAGCTGCAGCCTGTCCACTTCAGTCTGAGCATATGAGGGAGATTAAATAACATATTCAGAACCCCAGATCATCTCCATCAGCCTCAGACCTCAGATTGGGATTCCCAAGGGAAGTTCTTCAGTGGCAGGACAAATAACAACACTCTCCATGGCAACATCTCCCTCCCTCGTGTAAAACTCAGTGAGAAATCAATGGAGGGTTGGTAAATCAACTGATCTGAATCCTCTGGAACTGAGATTTTGATTTCACAATGCAAGCCATTGAGTCCCAACTGTTTGCAACAGTAATTAGTTTAATTACCACCACTGTAACGTTAAGCAGATACTTTAAGTGTCAAAATAGGGTACTTTTCTTTTTAATTGGGCTGTATATCATGGCTGCACACAGACATGATAGGCATTCAGTACAATTGACCTTAATGTGAAAGCTGCAATAAATCTGATTTCACATTCCCAACTCACTGAATCCCTGTTCTTACCCTTTGTTTTTCACTTACTTTTCAGAACTCAGTCCAGTTGTCTATGCTTTCTTTGGGAGGAAGCTTCATTTCCAGAGGAGAAAAAAACAGTTTCTAATCACTGGAGTGCAGAGGATATTTCCAATCACCTGAGCCACTGGAGACATTTGAAATGTGCAGAGCACTGATGTTTTAGGTGTAGATATATGGAACTGTCACTAAGTACTGGAAGTGTGAGTGTGTTCACTCTTTACAACCCTGACAAGAGGTTGGAGCCAGGTAAGGGTCGGTCTCTTCTCCCAGGCACAATGGCTAGGACAAGACTGTGGATACAGACATTTATGGGAAATAGATGTCAGCACATATTTTTTGTAAAGAGCTCTCATTTTTTTCTAAAAATCAACCTATAACTGTATTGCAGATTCAGGTAATTATCTGGCTAAGCATTCATGAGGTGACTGGAGATGGATGGGCTCCTGCTGACCTGGAGATGGTCGTTTCATCCTAAAGCTGTTTGCATGGAGCACCTTTGGATACATTTACTCCTTTCTGGCAGCTACAGAGGGAACCTATATTGCATTAATGTCAATGTAATTTATATTACTACTATCAACCAAAGAAAGAAACATAGGAATGAGAAACACTACAAATGAGCAAAAATGCATTGCTTGACTCAGTTCAGCGATTTATAAATACTCATTAATACTTCAAAAAAACCAGTGCACACTTTGTCTCATGTGGATCATTGATTGATTGCACTTTCCAAATTCTTGCAAAGCATTTGGAATTTCCACAGCATTCAAAGGGCAAAATTGAATGATATTGGAAAGCTGAAAGATATTTTCCAGCAGAGCTTTTACTCTTAGTCCCTAGTAACCAAAGAGAATCTGATTTGGAAGGATGTCTATAGATTGCAAGCTGGGAAGCTGGTTTACACGGTACCTAAAGCCAACATTTCCAAATTGTAATGCTGCATTATCTGCTTCACTGTGGATTTCACTGACCAATTTCAGGCATTTCACTTTGAAAGCATTAGCTGAAATCTAGAAAGCCCAGCCCCAAGCATGGTTAATGAAGACTAAAAAATTCCACTGGATAATTCACAAATATTTTTATGTACTGAATAAGGAAACACAATTTCTGCAGCTCAAAGTTAAAAAAAAATGTTTAAAAAGTCTTACCTGAGAAGTCAATAAAAACACTCAGTATTCACTCACAATCATTTAATGTAAGAGATGTTTTAATCAAAAGAAACCATCCCATAATTCTGTACATAAAGGCATTGAAAATTAAAACTATGCTGGGACACAAAACCTTATCTTGATGCTGGGACATTTTTAATCTATTTTCAGCTTCTCCCTAAATATTGGCTGATATTTAATGCCTTTATGTTTTAGCATCTCTGGCCATCAAATTGAAACAATATTGTTTCTGACTTACCCACTGGAAAATTTATTTATCAATATGTCTAAAGGATTTAGGGATCTCCATACAAAGAAACCAAGATAATATCACACTGTCATGGTGGAATAGACAGTCCTCATTCCTACCTGCTTGCACCAAGAACAGTTGTAGCTTTCTTGGAAGAAAGAAATAATTTTTAATGTATTGTCTTGGTCTGAGCACAGATTCCTGACATTGCTTGGTTTGGCTGGGTCATTAATATGTAAAGAGTCATCCAGGGCTTATGATCACAGAATCATGGAATCACAGAATGGTTTGGGTTGGAAGGGACATAAAAGACCATCTTTTTCCAATCCCTGCCACGGGCAGGGACACCTTCCACTAGCCCAGGTTGCTCCAAGCCCCGTCCAACCTGGCCTTGGACACTTCCAGGGATCCAGGGGCAGCCACAACTTCTCTGGGAAACCTGTGCCAGGGCCTGACCACCCTCACAGGGAAGAATTTCTCCCTAATATCTAACCTAACCCTGCCCTCTGCCAGTGATCATAGGCCCAAAGCAGAAGATAAAATATGTGTGGCTCCTTAAACAGCCAAGTATTAGTCCATATTAATCCATATTCCACTGGTATCCACTTGTGCTTTACAAAATGGTTGCTGTATTCCCTGTAATTCCTGACAATACACATTTCCCACTTGTTGAGAATTACTGGTGTTACTGGTGTTTGCTTGAGAAAGGCACTCAGGCATTTTGTCAACTTCTTGTGACAATTTTGGATCCAAAATCTGCTGAACTCTGCATCTCTTGCCTATGAGATTGATTTAATATCATTCAGTCCCTCCATTATCAAGGCCATTTCACTTCCAGGGAGTTCCTGCTTTCCATACCGTGCACACTTTGAACTGGAGCATTTTTTTTTTTTGCTTCAGAGGAGATGTGCAAGTGCTGCCCCTCATTTCCCTGATGACTTTGGGTGATGGAGCTCCATTACAAGCTGCTGTTTCATTCATTAAGACAAGAGCTGAGCAGTATTGGCCACAACAGTTTTAATGTATTAATACTCTTGATGTATTAATACTCTTGATGTAATAATCTGCTGGGAAAGTGGTGTGGACAGAGGACAGAGTGAATTAACAAAGCAAACTCTTTCTTGCCTTGTTCCCATACAATTTAAGCAGTGTTTTGTATGATGATGCTTTCCTCTGTCCTGCCCTGCTCTTCAAAAGCTGCCTAAGACCTGTTTCTCCTGGAAGTGGGAAGCAAGTCACTACACACACCACAGCTCATCAAGTCCACCTCAGCTCCACTCACCAAAACTGGGGAAAGGGGGATCAGGAAACAAAAGCAATACTTGCCTCATCAAGTGACTTCTCATCCCTCTTTGGAAAGCCTGTACCAGTATCAACCTCACTGCCTAGGGGATTGTTGGTGGATGCATGAGATAATAATTGGAAATGTAAATATAGGGAATTTCTCTGCCAGGATACAATTTCCTTCCTCCCTCTTAGCTTGAGAACAGTGGATACAGAAATACCCAAGGCGGCTTCATATAAACTAAATCAGTTTATTGCACTACCCTCAGTGTGAAAAGCTCTCTGAGATTCCCCAGGCAAAGCAGCTGAGACAATCAACCTCCCCAGCATGGCTGTGCTCTCCTCAGCCTCACATCTCCGCCCTGGTTATTGCATGGCATGGATACACCCAGATGTACTCTGAGATAACGGCTTCAATTCAATCCAAAGGTGCCAAACCCAGCACAGGGACCCAATTTCAAGCCATTTTTCCCCCCTCCCTCCACATATGTTGTTTTTAACATTATGGTAGGTTAGCACAAGAAAGGATTTTTTTTTTTTAAACACAGCTTCTGAGCAAGGCATGTGAAATAAGTGGACTGGCACTGGGAATTCGGATCAATAAGCAGCTCTATTGAGAACAATGGATAGGGAAAAGAAATTGGTCTCTGCTCTGTTGCAGATCAAGGGGGTGAGACATTGATTTTTGCTCTCAGCACAGTATTGACCTAAGAGGGAATTGCATTAGGTGACAGAGTGCAGTGGGTCGGATCTCTCTTTGGATGACAAGCAATTTCCAGCAGGCTATGGAATATGGATGGGAAAGTGGGTAATGACTACAAAAAAAAAAAAATAAAAATGTCAGCAGTGGAAACATGTCTGGCTACTTCTCCAGAGCATCGCTCATCCATCTGAGCAACAACACTCTCCAGAACTAATCCTGCAATTACATGAATGTTTGCTTAACTAAACACAAAGTGCCTTTGGAGTGGAGCAGAGGATTCCTGGGCTTAGACTTTCAGCCAGAAGAGAAAGTGAATCAACTTGGCCAAGTGATGGATACATTCAGCAAACAATGGGCTCCTGCCATCAGCCTCGGGGGCACCAGCTCTGCTGGGCTGAGCCTTCGGGCTGCATCATTAAGATAAAATAAACTCAGCTGTGGCTCCTTACATCCACTGTCTTCCCTATTGTTGAAATACTAAGGGGAGCAGATAAACTGCTAAGAAGATGCTGCCTCTTTGAATCCTTTCTGATGCAAGGAGGTCCAGAAAGAACTGCAGGAGAAAAGAGCTGTAGATGGGAGAAAAGAAATAGGTAATTCAACTCATGAGGAGACAGATCACAGAGAAGACATTTACACGTGGTGGCAGAAATAAGCCACTCATTTTTTCATGGCAATAGATATTGTATTTTTAATAGTTTCTCTGAAGATAGGCTTATTGTTTGTTGGTTGGTTGTTTATTACAAAGAAATAATCCTTCTTATTATTTTTTTTTTTTTTTTTGTCCTACAAAAGCAAGCTTTGGCACAATTTTGAAACACTGATCTGATTCCTCCCCAAGGTTCTTGGTGTGTTACATTCATTTTTTCCGTTGAAAAACAAGGGGGGAATCTACCCAAAATTGATAGATTTGCATTTCAAAAAATGACCCTTAAAATGTCACTGTGAAAACAGGTGCAAATACCTGTTGTATGAAAACGGGAGAAAAAAATATTAAAAGGTCATCAGTTCCTTTTTGTTTGTGGAAGTCTCACAGGAAGACAAAGAACTTTGTGCATTAAATACATGGACAGCCACCTTCAAAACAGGAGCCAAATCTCTTCTCTTGGGTAGGACACCTTAGACAGAACTTTAACACCACACAGAATCATAGAATCTTGGAATCATTAAGGTTGGAAAAGTCCTCGAAGATCCTCAAGTCCAAGAGTCAGCCCAGCACTACCACGAAATATCTCCTTGGTTTCTTCCTAGGTGTGAATTTTTTGCTTCATTGTGTTCAGGTTCAAGCAGAAAGGTTTCACTTTGTACACCTTTCATCTGCTCTTTAAGGCATCTCCTGAGTATGTCAGATCTCAAGTTAAGGCAGAGACTGTTTCTTGCCTGAGAAAATATCATTTAGGGACTCTCCACCTTCAACATAGGACATTTGTCCTCCATTATTGAGCACATCAGTGCTTGCTGAGAGATCTTTTCCTGGGGTTTTGCCTTTTTTTTTGGATTCTACTACCAATATCTGCTATCATGGGCAGAGGGGCAAAGTATGATTTGTGAGGGCTCATCCATCTTGAAGGTGTATAATCTGTCACTGCTCCTTAGCAGAGTTGATCTTTAAATCCCCTCTCAAATAATTTTTACAGCCAGACAAGGTTAATAATTTCTAATCAAGCAAGATTAGTATATAAAAAGGGATGTTGAGATTTTATGAGCCACTCACTCTGTATTAGCATATCAGAAATACTCATAATTGGATCAATGCAGAAACAGACTGTAGAATTTTTTCAGAGTTGTATGAAAAAATCAGGAAGATCCTCATGTGGTCGTTGCTCAAGGTCAGTCTGTATAAAATTCTGATCAACTAGAAATTGGGAACTTTTAGTACTATAAGTCTGCCTTATGGTCCTTATTCCAGCTACCTTTGGTGAGAACGAGAGAAGGGAAGAGATTTCTCTTTCATTAACAGTTCCTGCTGCATTACTTGACCTAAAGCAAGTTTGGAAAGTCAGTTGTCCTACAAAGAACACCTCAGTCTATTATATATTAGATATGTTAGGGTTAAGTTCTATCCATCCTGTGAAGCTGAGATACAGTTTTTATAACAATACTCTCTCCTTTTTTACCTCTCTAGCTGCAAGTTATAATCCATGCAAAGATTTACAGACTTATTTCTTCAGTTATATGGAGGGGGAGTTTCCAATTTTGAGTTATGAAACATGAAACTCCCTGTACCCTAATAAAGAACCCAGTCTGGTGGGTTTTCCCACGTGAGAAACAGCAAGAAACCATCTTTCTTTCTGACAATTATTTATTGCTGTCTGATTATATTTGACATAATGTCTGAATTAATCACTGTTGTAGAGTCTCAAAGACCTTGAGAAAATGGCCAAAATTCGGGGGTTTTTTGGTTGTGAATGAGAGCCCAGCATTCCTTTGCCCCAGAGCTTGGATCACACCATTTCATTCCCTCCCTAAGCTTGCTAAGAGAACTAAATCCAGGAATCTCCAACACATTCTTCACTGAGCTCCACAAAACTACTCTTATTTTCTTTTTTTTTAGACCAATAAACAGAAAATGTGACACATCTGAAAACTTTGACACAAAGAGGCTGTTAGAAAAGACAGCTAAAATGCCACTTGTCTCTAAGTAGGCCTGATGGGGGAAAAAAAAGGAGTATTTTCAGATGGTGTGTACATATGGAAGCCTCACCATCATCACCATTAGTGTGGATGTCTCCCAGAATTGCTCCTGCAGCAGTTAAATACTGTTACATAAGCTGAAGGAGTGATAATTTGGGATAAGAACACTGCTGATCCAAAAAATGACAACCTCTTATCATCTATGGAAACTAAGGAAACTTAGTAAAAATTCTGGAGTTTTAAGCTCACTTTATTATACAGATGCAGCCACAAGAGCCTGCTTTTGTTTTCTAGTGACTTAGACTCTGATGGTTCTCAAATTTCAGCCAAACTAAGTAATTTTCTAGGTTAAACTTAATGCACAAAGTCTGTTCTGCAGCCAAGATTTTATGTGCTGTTTTCTTTTTCATTCCCCACCTGCAAAAATGTGTCAGGTGAGCTTGACCTCAAGTTTAATTGCCAGTTTAAAGGACACAACATGCACATTGCTTTTTATTGAAGTTTAGTTTAAAGTACTTGGGTTTAAAATTCCCATGGAAATCTGAGACATGAATCATAAAATGTCATGAAACACCTTTTATACCCAAGTGCCAGTTACTGTCTAATTATTTAACATGGTTGTCTCTTCCCAAAGGGGTTATGCAAGGAAAAGATACCCATGTAGACAGGAAAGGTTCTTCAACAGACAAACAGCATTTCATTTAAATGTGACTGTTGCAATTAATCCAGGTATTAATTAATCTAGTGGTTGTCATCCCTACCTACAGCACGGGGTTGAAACTAATTGATTTTTAAGGTCCCTTCCAACCCAAATCATTCTGTGATTCTGTGATTAATGTGGTAGCTTCCTAACTTTTCCTTCACTAAGCTTCTTACTACAAATTTTAAGTCATCTTGGTAATTGTGGAGTTCTGTTTCCCAAAATATGAATAGTTTTGTTAACAAAGGTGTCTTTATAATTTTTATGGTGTTTGCTAATATTTTCCTTGCCAAATTCTTACAACTCTGTAATTCCTTCCAGGTCTTCATATAAATCAGTTTTCATTAAATCCTGGTGTCTTACCAGAAGATTATTCTGATTTTTAGTTCATTATTTCCACCTCTTCCGTCTCAGCAACATCAGAAAGCTGAAACACCATTTTATACAGGAATCAATTCGTTATCTTAAGCTGCCTCACGTATTTTCTCAGTTTTAAAGAAGCCCTCATGCCTCTCTTCTCAGTCTTTTGTTACCCAAACAAATCTCAAGACGGAGGCTCTCAACACTTTCAAGTAGATGTCTGGGACATCTACAGAGAACACATGGGGGAAGTAATGAGGTCTGGGAGCTGTACATATTTTATCACATTTAACTTCACCCCTAAGACTGAATTTTCACAGATTCATCTGGGTCCTATTTTGAGTTCCAGGATTAGGCCAAGACAGTCTTTCAGCACGTCCTTCAGATCACCCCTCACACAAGAACCCCCTTTCTCATTTCTCCAGCTGAAGCTCAACGGGAACAAGATACACCTTTAAAGAGAAGAAAGACATTTCCGAATCCCGGGAGCCTGTTTTGAGCTGGTTCATCTGTGATTTCTCAGTGACAAAGTGCTCCCCAAAGTTTAGGTGCTTCTCTGCCGAGTTCTGCACGAGCACCTTGTGCTTCCAATTTAGTGCAATTGTCTCTGCTCTCAAGGACTGGTACAGCTGCATGTTTTCATCCCAATGATGAAGTGTAACACACCAAAGTCAGGGTTTGTTTTTTTTCATTGATTGAGGTGGACCTTGAATCGGGTCTTGATGGTTCCTGAACAAATTGGGAAGCTTAATGAAAGCAGCCTTGTGCAAAGAAATTTGGGTAGAGGAAGGAGCAGAGGGAAGAGAGAGAGAGAGAGAGGAGGAAAACAATCCCTTTTTTAGTAGGGTTAAGAGATGAACTTTTGAAAACTTCCTGACTTTGAGTTTTTGTCAGAATCCTTTCAGGTATGTACCTGAATATGTGGCAGCTGAAAAATGCTACTGCTTGACCCCATAGAGACCTCTGCAGAGTTCATCATGTTTGAGAAACTCTTCTTCGAAATGTCCTCAGTAACAAGCCTAATAGTATTTGGAAATAATTGGGCTCCATGTTACCTTTTACTTTTTCCTAAAAGCCCTTGTATTTTTTTTCCTTACTTCATTTCCTATCTGTGTTCATTTTTTGCTGTCCTGAATCACAATAGAAATGCTTTTTTTTTAATCCTACATGCATATGAAATGCTCTGATCACAAGAAACTAGTCTGTGGAAGAGTCATTGGAATAACCATCTGAGAGACACCTCCAATGTTATCCTGCTCTTAGGCTCACAAAATGGTTTGGGTTAGAAGGGGCATTAAATATCATCTTGTCCCATCCCCCTGCCATGGGCAGGGACACCTTCCACTAGCCCAGGTTGCTCCAAGCCCTGTCCAACCTGGTCTTGGACACTTCCAGGGATGGGGCAGCCACAGTTTCTCTGGGCAACCTGTGCCAGGGCCTCACCACCCTCACAGGGAAGAATTTCTTATCTTAAGTTCTACCTTGTTTCTTGACTGAGTCCATGATATCATGAGTTTTCTTTTTCATGTATAAAAATGTTACTTCCCACTAGGAAAAGCTTGAGAAGAAAGGTCTGGAGAAAAAATGCTTGATGCAATGCTGAATATTGGCATTCCCCAGAGTGTTCTCCCTGAAAGTCAAGACAAAGGTGGATAAAGTCACAGCTGATGGGAGAACCCCCAAAAAATGTGGAGGATAAGTTCTGTAGTTGCCTTCCACCCACAGTATCTCATTGCCCACGTACCCATTCCCCATCAGTAGCACCAGCAGCCAGACAGGTTTTCCAAGGCACTGGAATATCCAAAGCCAATAGATCCATGCTCCCCGTTATGCATCTGTTTGCTTTGCTTTCAGCTAGAACCATCCCTGTGAAATAATAACTCACAGCTTAACTCTGATGTCTTAAGAGCAAAAAGCCTTCACAGAGCTGAATGGGATTGGAGTTGACATTATTTCTTCTCTGTAACAATGGATTCCTGTCGTAAATTCTCAGGACACCAGCCTGACAAACCAGTCTTTCATCTTGTTTTTCCTGGAGTTGCCCCAGCAGTGTTTTTGCAACTGTTAGAGGGAATTGTTTTCTCTTATCATTTTCAGCACAAACGACAGGCTGGTCTTTTTCCACACCATTAATGTCACTGGTGCCCCTGGCAGCGTGTGCTGTGCAAAATGAACCTCCCGCCAGCCTGGAGTCGGAGGACGTATGTTTTCCTCACATTTTAGCCAACACGAGGGGGGCTGGGTTGTATCCAAACCCATTCATAATGCCCTGTGGTTGTATCCAAACCCATTCATAATGCCCTGTGGTTGTATCCAAACCCATTCATAATGCCCTGTGTTCTTTCTCACAACGTGCCCTGGCATCACGGTTCTGTTTCCAAGCTCAACCATCACAGCTCTCCATCCCCAGCACATCCTGCATCTCACACAGACAGGGGGATTCCACAGCCAGCTGGGAAAATGACACATCAGCTCAAAATATCCCAGTTTTTCCACTTTGTATGTGCCATGTATAGCTGTGAGGGGTTTTTTAATATTGCAGTTGGATCTACAACGAGTAGGTGAATTGGGGGTTTCTTAGGCTTGGTAGCAACGCTGAAAATGAATTCAGTCCTCTTAGAGTGATGTAGAGCCTTCATTCTGAGAATCAAAGTCCTAATTCTCATTTTTAACTGTGCAACGATGTTTAGAGCAAAGCACAAGGTCATTTTGAACTGGAAAATTGACACAGTTTCTGTTTAAGTAAATTGAAATTAATTTTGAAATCTTTTAAAGCTTTCTTATTTCAGTGTTGTTTCTTTATTTCAAACAGTGGCAAAAAAAAAAAAAGTTATTTTCATAGAATCACAGAATGGTTTGGATTGAAAGGGACCTTAAAGACCATCTAGTTCCAATCCCTTCCCATGGGCAGGGACACTTTCCACTAGACCAGGCTCTTACCTTAGTGGAAAAAAAGGTTATTACCTTTTTATTTATCAAATCTTTTGATGAAAAGGGAGTAATTTTGGTCAATGTTTCTTTCTGTACAGTGAAGATTGTACTCTTAATTAAAATCAGTTGTCTTCATAACATCCTTTTTTTTGCTCTTTTTTAAGGATCCTGTTATGCTAAGTTCTGAAAACTCGTAAGGCATGCTAACATCCCTATTCTGGAACATCAATGTTTAAGTAGGGAGAGTAATGCTCCCAGTCTTTTACTATCAGGGTGCTGAAATGGAGAAATTAAGAAATTGTTCAGTAAAACTCTTGGATGCTGTAAGTTTGAAGCTGCTGCACATAAATTTCAGAAGTGTGGTCTGCAAAATGGATCCCAGCAAGATGAACAGCCTGGGCTGGAGCCACAGAAGGAGGGAGGGAGCTGAGCCCCAGTTAGGATGAATATGGTAATCTGATGTTTTTCCGTAAACGATGTGAACATACATTCCAAAATAAAGCGAAAATAGCTTTATATTTCAAAATATATTTCAAAAAATGCTGAATTCTGGTAATGTGTTTCTCATGTTTCAAGACCACCTTTGTTCTGATTGCCTTTCCAAAGACTTTTGTGAAGAATACCTAGTTTTGGGGTGCTTGGAAGCAAGTAGAAGATCACTGAGAGGTTAAAACCCTTTGACTCAGGTTTCTTCCCTTTTCCTTCCTTCCTTACTCTGTGTTCATTCTTTCTGCCTTTATTTCTTTTCCTTCTGGTTCAAGGCCTTCACAATTTATGCAAGCTTCATGTAAGTCACTACAGAAATTTATTTCAGATTACTTGTTCTGTTTGGCTGGTTGAGCTTGCCAAGGATTTCTGGTGAGCAGATTTGTGGGTGTCTCTGTGTGCATGTGGAAAAGGGAAGGGAGAGTTTTGCACCACAGTCAGTGCAAGTAGGACCAAGCCAGACATCTGATTTGCATAAAAAAAAACAGCATAAAGGACATATCTACTCTTCTGAGTGCAAAAATATAGTGAAGAAAATGAAGGAAATTTTCTTTGTTCAAGACTTGGGACTGTGGATGAGACTGGAAACTTACCCTGGGCTCTAAGTGATGCTTAATAAATTATCCTGGAGTTTCTTTGAAACACTGTTCTGAATACACAGATTTATAGCACCATGCCAGTCAGAATTACCAAACCTTTACAACATTTCCCCAAGAGTAAAGTTTCATCTCCCTTTCCCTATTGAATAAACTGAAGCCTAAAGATGCTGGCTGACTTGAGGGTTGGAACTGGATGATCTTTAAGGTTCCTTCTAGCCCAAACCACTCTGGGATTCTATGATTCTATGACTTGTGTTAGAAAAACATGCAGTTTAGCAGAAGATCAGGGAATAAAACCCAATGAATGCCACGACCCGTGCAATAACCGATAATTAATATTTAAGATGATCAAGGAGGAAAGAATAACCACTTTATCCCAAAGCACAGGCCTGTCTGCATGTGCATTGTAAATATTTATCCCAGTATGTCTGGCTTTCCATCAGGATAGGTCTTATTTAGCAGAAGGAAGAGAATAGGATTAATGTTTATACTCACATTCAGTGAAGGAGCCTTCACCATCTGTGAAGTTAATGTGACAAAACAACATTTTCACATGTCATTTACTTTTAATTTCTTTTCCCTTTTTAAAAAGTAGTCTAATTAAAGAAAGAATTGGGAAGGAGAAGAGCATGAGGGGGAGAAATCTCAATGCAGAACTTGAAAGCACCATATTGTAATTTGGGATGAGAAGAGGAGGAGATGAATTTGCATGTTGATGCCTTTCATATTTATTCAGTTAGAAAAGTGTTTATTGAATGCTTCAGGCAGAGAACATTATGAACACAATTAAAATTTCAGCCACTCAAAATAAACTACTAGAATATATTCCTTCTTAAATGAAGGAAGTTCAAAAGTCAGAGGTCCCCAGGTCATACACTAGAGATGTCCCAAGAAGCACCAAAATCTGCATCATAATCCTTCTCTCTGGTGACCAGTGACAGACTCAAAGGAACAGCGTGGAGCTCCTGAGGGGAGGTTTAGGTTGGATCTCAGGAAAAGGTTCTTCCCTCAGAGGGTGGTTGGGCACTGACCAGGCTCCCCAGGGCAGTGGGCACAGCCCCAAGGCTGCCAGAGCTCCAGGAGGGTTTGGATGATACTCTCAGGGACAGGGTGGGATTGTTGGGGTGTCCTGGGCAGGGTCAGGAGTTGGTGATCTTTGTGAGTCCCTTCCTACTCAGGATAATTCATGATTCTTTTAAATGTCTCTTTTCCAAAATGACTTTAACATATACCCTCAGTTAAATTTATATATATGTGAGGGAAAACTAACCAGAGCCACAAAAACATGATCTTGGCAACTGTAAGGTTCATTAGTAGCAAGGGAAAAACAAGGAAATTTTCCATCGAGCTTCAACAGACAGTAGGAGTTGTCAACTGTTAATGCCAAGAGGTCATGATGCTTAATGGTTTTTTTTTTTGTTTCAGCCTTCACTAAAACAATTAGCCTTGGCCAGATACACCAATAAAACTTGCACAGAGCAGAAAGGTCAAACTAGATAATGCAAGAGGTAACTAAACCAGATATTGAAAAAAAAAAGTATGTGTGATGGGAGGTATTAAAAGTTCCCATATAACTTTATATTGCTTCATTACCTTTATGTAGAGAACTTGTTGCAGTAACTTTCAAACAGTTCATGGCTTTCCTGTAGAATGGAAACCTGAATGAACAAAATCCCCAGACAACCAATCAATAGAAACAAAACAAAACAAAAAAACACCCCCAAAAAAGCCCCGAAACAACCCCAAAGCATATTGGCTATCCTCTTAGAAGTGCTAAGTTCAACACTAAGGAATTACCATCATGCACAGAATAAACACGTGGGAGACACTGTGGAAATCAGGAGTTCAGGAGCTAACATGAAACTGTCCAGTAAAAGGGAACGTTTCAGACCAATCTATTTTCCTTTCAAGATACAATAATAGTCCTTAGGGGGAAAGCAGTTGATGTCAAATCTTTACTTTAATTAGGTTTATTTTGTGTTATCCCATAGGACATCCTCAGTGGTGGGATGTGAAAGCATTAGCAGAGGGTACAGAGGGTGTAACTGCTCTGTGGAGAGCACAAGAAGAGCTGAAAAAACATCCTCATGTTGTTGAAGGTTGGCTGCCAATTCTGACAGAGCCACATGGCACTAGAATTCTCTTGGGTTTGGTGTTATTACATATAGTCAGTAACCCTGATTAACAAAAAAGTGTGATTTTAGGTTTACAGACAACATAAAATTTTGTAGCAAAGAGAGACTGTCAGCAGACTGGAGGGGAAAAGAAGAATTCTGAGTGTTCTTAATAAAGATGGGAACCATGGCACTATTTATTACAAATAACTGCAGGTTTCTACATTTAGGCAGTGATAATCCTCTTTATAAATGCGGAATAAGGAAAACTGGTTAGGCAGGAAATCCACTGAAAAGAGATTTATTGAACTTCAAATTGACAACCATTAAAGAAAACTCAAAGTAAAAAGAAAAAAAAATCACATTTCTGGAGAAGGACAAACTTTATCCTGGGTTGTATAATACTAATATTTTATATATATGTGGAGTAATATAATGATCATAATAGATTAATAAATTTTTTGTTGCCCAACTGTGGCTGCCTCATCCCTGGGAGTGTCCAAGGACAGTTTGGACAGGGCTTGGGGCAACCTGGGCTAGTGGAAGGTGTCCCTGTCCATGGCAGGGGGTGGGACTGGGTGATCTTTAAGGTCCCTTCCAACCCAAACCATTCCATGATTCTGTGATTCCATGATTTAAAAGCTACGTGTTGATAAAGCTGTGCCTCCTCACTCAGATCAGAAGAAAGCTCATAAATTTTGAAAACACACACCAGTCGTGGTTTGGGAATGGTATTCCCCAGTTTAGTACTCCCACCAAAAGGAAAACCACAAGCCACTCCCTTCCCTTCCCACTACAGTGGGGGACATAAGGCAGAGATCATGGGTTGAGATAAGAAAAATTTACTGGAAAAAGCCACGAGATAAGAAAGGAACAGTAACAAGAACAATACTAATAACAAAAATGTACAAAGAGAGGGTGATTTATCTGCAAAAATGCTCACCAAGCCCAGGTCAATGAAAAACAATGGCCGACTCCAGATCCCTGAGTGTAAGAGATAAACTAATTTATCATTTAAAATCCCTTTGTATTTTGATTTTGTATTTCTACTACAATATCTCTTTGAATTTTAATTTCTGTTTTCTGCCTCCTAGAAGAGGGCAGAAATTTATTTTTTTGCAGGGGGATATGTGTTAAATATATATATTATTTTTCTTTTTTTGAGGATTTTGGGGGTCACTTAAGACAGAAAGCTTGGTAGTATATACAAAGGGAACACTGCACCACTGTGCTCTTCTTTTAGGAGCCCACACTGCTTCTTCCAGTTACGAGGGAAATTATGTTAGTAACTCTTTTGGACCCAATTATTAGTCAGTCGCTTTGGAAATTCTTTCACTTTCCTACTTCTTAAGTTGTGGTGTATTTCTCCAGGGCTTGCAATAAATCCATAAATGAGAGCAATTTGACACTGGGATGCATTGTTAGAACAGCACAACCAACAGATTTTATTCCACAGGCATCACGGGGCATAAATAAAGGCCATTTTACTCCTTGCAATGCATGAGCCAGATTGCAGACACTTTACTTGCAGTTTTGAATGTTTACTCCCATGGGCCGAGGCATTTAGAAATCTGGCACTTTCATGTTAGTGTGATATTTCTACGAGGCTCCTCAGGAAATCTGACATCATGTTTTGTGACATATCTTGCAGATAGCATTTTCTCTTCAATTGCTCACCCAAATGTTCCCTGCCTGTTGTACACAATACAAATTAATACTGCAAGCTGCTGCTCTACCCTGCTGTTAAAATGTGATTTGTTCTTTGTGTTTCCTCTGTAAAAAGGGCTGCTGACGTTCGTTTCTAATGCCCAAATCAGAGAAGGAGCTCAGAAACGAGGTTTGCAATTAGGCTCGAAATTTGATAAACATCAAAGAATTTGCAACTTCCACTTTTTAAAACCAAAGATCAAAATAAATTCCAGAATGTATATGGGCTTGAATAACTATTCTTGCAGTGAATTATCTGACTTCAGAAGAGTCTCAATTACAGAAAAAAAAAAAACAATTTATGTAAATGCGTAAAGTTTTAATTATGTGAGAAACATTGCCTAATGTCATCACCATGAAAAGAATGAAAAGAAATGAAGATACAGCTGCTTCAATTAAAAAAAAAAAAAACAAAACAACAAACCCCACAAAAGAAAACAATTTTCATCATTTGAAAGCAAATGAGTGAATGAAATTTGGAGAGAAATCCATATTAAAAATATAATTTAATTATATCTTACAATATTACTGTGAGTCAAGAAGAGCAGTTCATTTAGCTGAAACCTAAGAAGCTTTAACCTGATTTTCATATTTGGAATTGTTCTTCTACTTTTTGCTTTAGCCACAGCAAAGGAATCTTTTTCAGAACTCTACACACTTTGATCCCTAGACATGAAACAAGAGAGCAAATGCATGAAACAAATATTTGCTCATCAGGTGACAAAATTATGTCATTTTATCCCATGTCACTGAGTCCCTTGGGCTTGCAAAATACACTGAGAGAAGCTGATACCAATAAATACCTTTCTGACCACATACTTGTGGGTGGGTGGGCAACTTCTGTCTGTTTTTTTGGGAAATGACAATGGACTGTGTCACAGTGACCATTTTCTCTCTCTCCAGACATTTCCAAGCACCTGGAGTTGTGATGGAGAACCTTCAAGCTCATGATTTCACATGTAGGGATATGCAAAGAAACATATTTTGGTCCAGGAGTGCCACAAAGCCCATCCAATTAACCTTGCATGGCTCTGGGACTGTATCACATAAATCTCTGTGCTGCCCCAGCCTCTAGCCCCTGCAGGGTCCTGTCCAGCCTTCCAGGTCAGCAGGCAGAGGGAGCTGGGCATTTTCCCCTTCAATTGAATTGAACAATCAATGTATCCTCAATGCAGGGATCCCAGTTTGGCTTCAAGCAGGAGCATCCTCCCAAGTCACTCGTATATCCCTAAAAACATTAAGTATTTACTAGGTTAAATCAAGACTTAGACTTGCTCTGCAACTCAGCTTCAGATGTTTCTCCCAGGCAGCAGGAGACTCCAGCATAAGTCCCTTTGCCTACTAATATTTAATTAGTTCTATCTGGAAGAGGAAAGGCCAAGAGGAAAGGCCCCATTTCACAGCAATGTGCATCTCACGGGCTCAGGTGCAGACCCAGCAGGTAGGAGGCATCAGCACAAGTTTGCACCCCTTTATTTTGGAAGAGGAAAGGCCAAGAGGAAAGGCCCCATTTCACAGCAATGTGCATCTCACGGGCTCAGGTGCAGACCCAGCAGGTAGGAGGCATCAGCACAAGTTTGCACCCCTTTATTTTCAGCTGCAGGAGTTAAAAAACAAACCAAACTTCACACCAGTTTTGGGATTTGAAGTGCTGCCTCTGCAACAAAATCTTTAAAAGCGACAGTCAGGGAAATTTTACTGACTTTTTAGCACAAGCTCTTTGCAGCAGTGTGACACCTGCCACCTTCTCCCCCAGTTCTGTGTGGGCAGCTCGGGCACTTCACTCAGATTTGCTGAATCTATCAGATGACTGGAGGCCTAATGGGCAGTGCTGAGTTTAAGCCTGCTTTGTCCATCTCAGAGAAAATACTTGTCCTCAGAGACTTTTCCCTTGGGAGAGCTCAGGAGTTCTTGTTACCAGAGCATTGCAGCAAAGAGAAGCCCACAGATTCCCTTAAACAGAGAAATAATGGCAAAAAGCTTCATTTCTCCCACTTATTTCCTGAGACACCCGTTCAGCCACTAACCTGGGTATTGTGCTGAACTCAGTAACCACACAATAGGTCTTGGGCTCACACTACCGTACGGAGACATGGAAAAAGTATCCTACTTCCAAGGATTCGTATTCCCAGTAGGAAAGGGGCAAAAAATTTATTGTTGTGACATGTAAGTACACTATACACACAGGAGCACCACTGGAAAAAAGCCAGGGGTGATACTCACTGCTATCTACAGATTTTTTTCTAGCAAAAATATGTGTATGCCCAGAATATTGATCCAAATATGTAGAACAGGAGATGGAGGCACCAGAACAACTAGAAAGATTATTTACAAGAGCATGCAGTGACAAGACAAGGTTTCAAACTGATGGAGGGCAGGTTTAGATAGGATATTAGGAAGAAATTTTTCACTGTGAGCACGGTGAGGCCCTGGCACAGGTTGCCCAGAGAAGCTGTGGCTGCCCCATCCCTGGAAGTATCCAAGGCCAGGTTGGACAGGGCTTGGAGCAACCTGGGCTAGTGGAAGGTGACCCTGCCCACAGCAAGGGTTTGGAACTGGATGGTTTTTAAGTTCCTTTCCAACTCAGACCATTCTGTAATTCTATGATTATTTAGTTTTCTTAAAATAAGTACTGTACAGTCATTTCTCCAAGATCCTGGATGTCCAGAAATCTGGATGAATCATTTCCTTCTTCCACAACAGAGAAGTAACAATGAACAACTGGAGATGGGCAAACTGGGAGACAAGAGAGGCGGGTGGGAAGTATAAACTTTA
Source organism: Pipra filicauda (assembly GCF_003945595.2). Taxonomy (NCBI): domain Eukaryota; kingdom Metazoa; phylum Chordata; class Aves; order Passeriformes; family Pipridae; genus Pipra; species Pipra filicauda. The sequence continues at coordinate 326,894 of NW_024104418.1, read as the reverse complement.
CTACAACAACACTAAAAATTTGTAAAAACACTTCAATGCTTTGGTGATGAAAGTTTTCAGTCTTCACAGCCATTCCTACAGCTGCTTTAAGATGTTGGTTTGCTAAACAAGCAAATGGACAGAGTCTGGTGAAAGGTGCCAACTGCATAGAAAATAAGTCAGATTAGTAAGATTAGTGCTTAAGTTCTGTTCTTGCTCAAACACCATGGTATAACTCAGTATTCACAGAATAAGGGAATCATTAAGATGGGAAAAGCCCTCTGAGATCATCAAGTCCAACTATTCCCTCAGCACTGCCAAGGCCACCACTAACCCATGTCCTCAGGTGCCACATCTACTCAGCTTTTAAATCCCTCCAGGAATGGGGACTCCATCACTGCCCTGGGCAGCTGTGCCAGGGCTGGACAACACTTTCCATGAAGAAACTTTCCATAATATCCAGTCTAAACCTCCCCTGGTGCAACTTGGAAGTATGCATGTCCTCTGGAGTCCACAGAGACTTTGCACTTCAGTTGTTTTATTCATTCTGGGAGGGTAAGGATACAGAGAGAAAATTTAAAATGAAGCAGCTGGATTTTTATAATTTTTTTTTTAAGTTGTTCATAACATTTTCACAGCTGGTAGCTGGAAGCTGTGATTTTGTAACTATTACAAATTGACTCACCAGCAGAGGAAAAGCACAGCTTTTAGAAGTGAGATTGCAACCTGGCCAGCAGAACATGTGAAGAAGCTCCATAAAAAAAAAAAAAAAAAAGATTAGCTGGTCAATTTATCAATAAATATGTTCTTTTTTCCACAAAAGAGTCCTCATCAAGCTACATGACCAGCACATTCAGTTACCTTCCTGAGTAAATAAGCTATTTTACATGACTCTTTCTCAGAAATAAGAGGAAAATAAAACTGAATAGAAAATAGTGCCCCAGATATTTCTACCTCACTGTAAGTCTTCTAGACTCCTTTATAGTGCTTTTCTGCGCTCATTTCACTGGAATTCTAATATTCTATGCTGTTAAATATAAATGGGCATCTGATAATGAGAGTAACATGGAAACTGCAGATACTCAGAACTTGTCTGTGATTCATCAGTTTGAGAATATCAAGGCTCAAACTTCACTCCCACTTGCAAATAAAATGTCTTTTTCAGAATCCAAATGAACTGAGGTGACCCACAGTGACCCAGGGTCCCTCACCCTTCCTAGCAGACATGAGTTTGAAAATCTCACCAGAGATGAAATATTGGTGATTTCTCTACTGTCTCTAGGAGAAGAAACATGGTACAAGCACATTTTGTGGTCTTTCAGGTCCCTTCCAACCCTATGATTCTACGGTTGTATGAATAATAATAGAAACCACATCCTAATATATTCCAGCTTTTTGTAAAACAATCTAGCTCCACTGAAGCCGGTGAAGAGGTAGCCAAAACATTATCACAGTTGTCTTTGCAGCAAGGAGGAAGCACATACAATACCATGGTGTGACGGAGGATGGAGCAGGAGAGCTTGGGAGCTGAATTTTAACAGGTAGACACTGGCAACGAAGCTGCAAGATTTTAATCCCCTGCGCTGTTTTACATGTGCCACGCGCGCCACTTGCTTATTTTGGGAACAGCTTATTCCTTCGTCTGGTCTACTGTAAATGCTAATGCATGTAAATGCTAATCAAGATCCTTGCTCTGGTTTCCCACCTCACCTAATTGGGTTGCATTAGAGCTTGTTTGGGAGTTTGCACTCAGAATCACATATGGGATCGGATCACATCTCCCTGGTCCCAGCTGTGCTGCAGAGGAAGAGTGGGAAGGAACAGCAAGGCCAATATCTCAGTGCAGCCAAATGCCTTTGTTAGGCAAATAAATGTCCTGCAAAGTCACTTGGAAAGGGTTACACACCTCACTCCACAGTGAGTGCAAACAATTAGTTTGCACTTAACAGAGGGTTTGCGGTGACTACAGGAATTAGGTGGATGTGGGACACGCAGGAGCCTGTTTATTGAAATGTAGCATATTAAAAATACTGTGACCAGACCTAGGGAGTGAGGGAGGAAGGTGTTATGAGCTCCTTCCTCCTGTTATGAGCTTGGCTTGGCTGGTGTTGAAATCTGATGAGAAGGCCCACTAGCTGCCATTTGGTTCTCAGAGCAATATTTGGGCTTAATGAAAGCAACTGCTCCTGAATCACAAGAGAACAAAAATAAAGTTCATCACACAGCTAAAGTCACCCAGTTTTAGTGTGCAAGCACTTCTGCCCATGAACCAGTTCTGCAGATTTATTCACATTTTTATTCACAGTGTAAAGTCTGTATTCCCAGAAACTTTACCTGGATGATGGATTCAGTGCTTTCTGAAGAGAAAAGCAAATTGAACGGGTTCATTCTGGAAAAAAACTATGCTTATTTCAACTTTCAAGTTTTTGTTCTGAGCTTTCCAATGCACTGATGTGGTTGGAAAGAAATACCCATGGAAACAACTCAGCTATTCGGCTGCTCCCTGGCAACTTTTACCTAACAAACACAACACATTATATAAGGAATAATATATGATAGGTGCAATATTTATTTGATAAAAATTATCAATATATATTTGAGAAATATTTGAGAAATATTATTTGATAAGTATTTGCAGTTAGAAATTCTTTCTGATAAGAAATCTGAATCAAACGTGAAACATTTGCATCACACCTGTGGTGCAAAACTGAAAGTTTCAGAACAACCTGAGTTTCTGACAGCTCTTTTGGGGATCTAACTGGGAGGTCTGAAGACAGACCCTGATGTGTGGAAGAGAGCTGGTAATTCCACCTTCTCCAAAGCAGAGGCAGGAGCCCTGTCTCCAACCCCTCAGTGCGTTCATCTCATCCAAACCTCCTGCTACTCAGGTTTTCTTGCTTAGACTTGGCAGGAGCTGGAACCAAGGCACCAGTAACTGCACGGATTTGGAGTCCTCATTTAATTTTTGTTGAACAACCTCCTCTGCTTTTTTAGCCTTTCCACAGAGAGTTTGAAAACACCCATTTTTCGATTTCTGAAGAGAAATTCTAAATGATGTAAATGGTTCGTGCTTTCCTTTTTGACAGGAGTGGAAATAAGGGCTCAGATATATTAAAAAATAGAGCCTAGAAAGCATTGAAGGACTGCTAAAACACATGGCACTAAACCTACATCGCTTCAGATTTGGCCCTGACATATGGTAATGACACCTTCACTGTTTCCCCCCAAATACTCAGTTACCTATCAAGAGGGACGTCTGGCAATTTATATATGTTGATGTTATTCACCAAGATTCTCCTAAATTCAAAGAGAAGGGTGCATTAGAGAGGGAAAAGAGGTACTGAAAGGGAGTTCCTTTACAGGAAGATGAAGGTGTAATAACCCCAGTAGGATAATTCCCACAGTCCTGTTGGTTGGTTGTATTTTACAAGTTCAAGCTCAGAGACTGCACAGTAAAATAACCCTTTGGATTTCTCATAAATCAACTCCCCTGTTTATTATAAACACAGCCTGACTTGAGAATCAGCAACAACAATGATGAAAGAATTACTTCTGCTCCTCTGAGAGGCTTGGCAGCTTTCCCACTGCTAATGCTCCCTCTTTGTATCTTCCAAGAGTTCAGCCCTATTTGCTGCAATCTTCATTGTGGGTGCTTGATGCTCAGTGTCTGCAATATCTCTGCAAGCCTGACATTGAGTAATAGCTTTCTAAAAATGCCTTGAAGGCCACTCTAAATGTGGTAAAATGGTCTGTAACAAAGTAGGTAAACGCAAAAACCTCATGGGATTTATATAACAAGCCCTTGAAGAAGGGAAGGAAACTAATTGCTGTCTTGTTCAGCTATTTTGTTAAAATATCTTTTGCTTCAACACTCTTCATGGATACAATGCTAATACACTTTCTTCTGGGGAGATGTAGCTTTTCTCACATGAATGTCTATCACCTCGGGGACAAGACATTATTCAGGTCAAGAAACATGCCAGAAAAAAAAGCATCACGTATGGGAGCAGTTTTGGGTGCTGTATTATTTTTCCCAGGCCTTGCAGAACCTTGTGGCAGATCCTTCCACTTGTCAATCATCTTTACAGTCCCGGATTCTGATTGAGAGGTGCAGTAAAATCTCTGAGAAAGGTGGTAAATGTTGAAAAAGATCAATGAAATAAATCTTTAGAGGTTGAAAATACTTCTTTTTGTGACCATTACACGCAATCTCTGCATGCTACCTAAATGTTCTGTCAAGGTTGAGAGGGAATGATGTTGTCCCAGGTAGGTGTTTTACCTTGGAGTCGTAGGAATTTCTTACCACAGGGAGAGAATAGTATGTTATCAACATGTTATGGCACTGGAGCTGAGCATGCAATGAAGCAACAGTGACTTGGGCACACCTTTGTAAGCAAATATATCCCTGAACCTGATGTCTTCTATAAACCACTCCTTGTAGAAGTTGAAATGACGTCAGTGGTAGAAGCTATGGTGACATTCATGTGACCGTGGTGGAAAAAGCTTTCACGAGGTGGAAAATAATTTGAGCAACAATTAAAGAGTCTCATCCAACACTGTATCCTGTGTTAGCATCACCTTTTGTCATGGTTTAACCCCAGGCTGCAATCAAGCCCCACACAGCCACTCACTCACTTCCCCACCAGCGGGACTGGGGAGAGAATTGGAAGTGTAAAAGCTGGAAAACTCGGGGGCTGAGATAAAGTCAGTTTAATAGGGAAAGTAAAAGCCATGAATGCAAGCAAAGCAAACCAGTTACCAGGAATTAATTCACTGCTTCCCATGAGCAAGCAGGTGTTCAGCCATCTCCAGGAGAGCAGAGTCCCATCACGTGTAATAGTTACTTGGGAAGACAAACAGCATCAGTCCAAATGTTACCAAGTAAGTCATATTTTTTTAATAAAAATGAGTCTATGCAGCAGTGGAGGAAGATTTGGAAAATTCTTTCAACCTTGCTGCAACTGTATTTGATCTCCACATCTGTAACTAACAGTCTTGAGCCAGCTACTGCTTCCTTATTTCCCTGTGTCAGTGATTAATACGTACTAGCAGATACCTTGGTTTTGAGAACAAGGATTGTGTGTCAGAGCAAAGAATGATCAAAGAAGTACATTATGACCTGAACACATATTTAAGATACTCTCAAATCATTCTTCATTAGAAGATCTGGAACCATATTCAAATAAGTCCATGGAAATAGTTAGCATATATGCATATTTTCAGGAAATGTAATTAACATGCAACAAAAATGTGATGACTGCACATTAGTTTTTTGAATATAACCTGGTCTGTTAGGTTGGTGGGGATGAGGCTTTGAGGAGCAATTCCCATGCATCCAGCACTGTTGGTAATGTCAGCTTTCTAACCCAGTAAATTGGTCGGAGAGTTTGTTTAGTTTATTTACCATTTTTCAGTGGCACAAACACTCCAAATGCCCCTGCTTTGTCCTTCTTCCCCCCACTTCACATACTGAGCATGATGCCATATGGTATGGAACGTCCCTTTGGTCAGTTTGGGTCACCTGTCCCAGCTGTGTCCCCTCCCAACCTCCCATGTACCCCCAGCCTCCTCCCCAGCGTGGCAGTACAAGAAGCAGAAAAGGCCTTGGCTCTGTGTAAGCTCAGCAATAACTAAACCATCTCCATATTATCAAGCCTGTGCTCAGCACAAATCCAAAATACAGCCCAACACCAGCCACTGTGGAGAAAACCAACTCTACCTCAGCCCAAACCAGCACATCCTTGAATCTGCCTGCATGGGAGATGTTCAGGGACATCCCACCTCTCTGGGGCTGGTTTTGGGCCCCCATCAGGCACATCAGACATAAAGTCACACCTTTCAGTAGTGTGGGCACCACCCACAGCTCACAGGGGCGGCCCAGCCACAAAGTATTGCTGTGTTTGTTCTTGATCAGGGGAATGAAAGAAGATATGTGAGGATGGACCACTCTCCCCACCACAGCCAGGAACACCTTAGGTAATCCTTTAGCAAAGAAAACAAGTACAGAAAGTGAATTTGGACATTAGCCTTTCACTCAGTGAAACCATTATTTCAATCAGCCACACACTGTCTTTTTCCCAAAGTAGAGACTGCAGGGTGTAGCCTGAGATATTCAGATTTTATTTCACAGCAGTTTTGCTTTATATTTCATTTATCTTAGCTTTATTATTATTTTTACAGTCTACCAAATGCATTGCAAGGTTATAATAACCATTTTCAATGTCTTCTGTTTATCCTTGAGGCAGTTCCCTCCTGCCTGTTGCTAAAGTGCTTTGAGTAATGTGGTTATTCAAAAAAAATAAATACATCTCTGTGAAATGCATCTAAATGTGATCCTCTCTGAAAATTTATTTAAATTGTATACCACATCTTTGGCTCAGAGGTTTTGGGGGATTTTTTTTTTTAATCCCTCTCTCTCAAGTCTTTCAGTCACAGACGAACTTTCCAGGAATAAAACTCTCAAGAGTCTTATACATGATAGGATGAAATTCTGCAACAGAAACGACACAAACTTTTATCCACTTGCTGGAGTCAGATTATTTCAAGAAATAGATTCTGCTCAAAGTACCATCATGTTCCTCTGCTGTGTTTCTGAAGTAGTCATGGCTTTCATCACTTTACATTTAAGGAGCCTTGTGCTATTTCTCTGCTGTACTACAAGCAGTGAGGAACCTGTCAGCCTGAATTACCTTCAGTCTCAGAGTCATTATCAGGAGGGGACTAGAGGAAAGTCTTGTTAAGGAATAATATCCTCTGCTTTTCTGTGCAACCACCTTTATGTTAAAAATAAAATAATCTTTAAAGACACCTGCTTGGCAAGGGATTCTGAAATTAGTAAAATAGGACAGAGAAAGCAGAATATCTTCATAGGTTCCCTGCTGCGTCCACTGAATTTTGTGACTGAAATCCCTTATTTCAAACAAAAACATTTAAAAAGTAAAATGAAATAAATGCAGAGCACATTCAACATAAAGAAAGGGTTCCCAAGGAAAAGCAGTTTCTGATTAGCCGACTGCCCTGTTTTAATTCTCACGTCACTGTGAACACAACTGCTGTACACCACAGACCAACCACCCTTCTCTGTGGCCACTTTTAGGAAGTGTGGCTTCTGCAGAGCCATGTTTCCAGCAGTTTGTTGTGTTGGCAGGACAACAGCACCTTGCACTCACCTTCCAGTGCTGGAGCAATCCAGCAACTGGGCATCTCAAGGAATCACAGAATCATTAAGGTTGGAAAAGACTTCTGAGATCATCAAGCACCCAGCACCACCACTTTTTTCACCACTAAGTCAGGCCCTCAAGAGCCATATTTTCAGGTTTTTTTCAGTGCTTCTGGGGATGGTGACTCCACCACTGTCCTATTCCAGGGCTTGACAACCCTTTCCACAAAAAGCATTTTTCCCAATATCAATCTAAACCTCCCCAGATGTAACTCGAGGTAGTTTCCTCTTGTCCTGTCCCAAGGAGATGACTCTGGGCCAGGAGAAATGATCTGCAGCCCAGCACTGTCCTGGGAGAACAGTGAAGGCCTTGATTTGGGTAGAGAGAGGGTGACATGGGGCAATAAGAGGAGAAGTGAATGGGATTTTCAGTGGCCTAACTCAGCAGCTCCTCTATTTTACACCTCTGCCTACATGGCAGCTAAAACTATTTTACAGTGGAGGGTTAGTGAATTAATTTCCAACATCTTTTTTAAAAAAATAACTAATCCACCTTGGGGAAAGCATGCAGAGGTATCAGGAGATGATTCCCAGAGGTTTAGTATTGATGTGCAGCTGCTGAGAAAGAGGATTTTACCTGCTAGAGGGGGGAAGAAGCTGATAAAAAAAGATTAAGTGGGTAGTTTGCATTTCTTTAGCAAACTTAACCTTCTGGCAACAGTTGCACAGGAAATCTTTTCCACAGTGTGATGATATCTGACAGAAAAGTGTAGTTACTGATGGAGAAAATGGTATGTGTCTAACCAGAAAGGACTTATCCATCTGCTCCTCACTGCTAAAAAATATCTGATTACAATGGAAAAGGTCGAAAAATATTCCTTAATTTTCAATTAAATGTTTCACTGCACAAAGCACTACACAAGATTTTCTTGGGACTCCTCCTCAGCATGCTGGAACTAGATGACCTTTAAGGCTCCTTCCAACCCAAACCACTCCACGATTGTGCGAACGCTTTCTTGTTTGTTTGCAAATGTAGAGCTGCATTTGTTTTAAAAGTCACTAATTGACAAAATAGAAATAATAAAGACAATCCGGCTCTCTGAGACAAAGTTCATCCATAACTCAACAGAAAACAGCTCTTAATTACCTTTAGCGATAGGAAATTAATTAAAAAAAAAAAAGCCACGAGGTTGACATGAAGGTCAACATGAAACTTCATGTTGAAATGCTGCTCCAGTGTTTAAAGAAGAGTGAGCTGAGAAAATATATTGCTTTTGGCCCACAGAGTTCAACTAACCACAGAGCAAGAATGATCCAGCATAGATTTTAACTGAGCTCTCTGTATTGCTGGGCTCTGGGAACTCAGTCATTTGTGTCTGATTAATAAATACCGAGTTAATGGCCAGAAGGGACCAACAGATCCATCAGAATGACATCCTGCAAAACAAAGCTCTTGAGAGTTCACCCACTTGTCCTGCACCACTTCCAGAAACACATCTAGTCTTGATCTATGGAAAGCCAAAGATGGAAAATCTGCTGCCTCCTTTGGGAGCCTGTTTCACTCTTAAAAATCTATCTCCTGCCAGCAACTGGAATACCTCTAGTTTTACTTTTCCAGCTGTTGTTTCTCACTAATATTTTCCTTCCTGACTGAAAGAACTGTTTTGTACTTGTGGCTATCTGCCCACGAGAAAAGTAATAATAAATTATTATCTAAATTATTATAAATAATACTGTTAATAAATTTCTTTCTCAGATTTCCTTTTGATAAGAGTGTATCAGTGCATGCCACTTCTCACAGCCCTCAGAAACTTTTTGCAGCTCAGTTTCTTATTCCTCCAGTGTTGTCCCAGGAGATGCTACATAATCTGGAGACCAGCCTGGTGATGCTCCAAATGTATGTGTTGGGTAGATGGTGACAAGTTTCAGCTTCTTGTTTGAAGTGTTTCTTCTATATTGTAAGACACAACAATGACTTTTTCCTCACATTTAATGTTGTAATGAGTTACATCACACAGTTCACTATTTGTTATCTTCCTGATGTCAGGTGATTAAATGTTTATGTCTGGCACTCAAAACCCTAATAAAATTAAATAAACTACTTCATTATTTGAACTCAACCAGTAATTTAAAGATGTAATGAGATGCATTTATTCATTTGCATTACATTTTTGACATTGCACCAGGTAATTATCCTAAAGAAAGTCAGTTCTGATTTAATTCTCTCCCTTCCAGCTTGGCTGCTCAGCCTGAATTTACTAATCACATCATCTTCCTCAAGGACAAGAGGCTGTTGAACTTTCTGATTTAGAGTTTGTCTCCGACACTGCAATCACAGTTCTGGTTGGAAGAGGCTGTAACGCTGATGGTGGCCTGAATCAAGTGACCTTTTATGCAAACACACCAGAGTTTAAACACTGTGAATGTGACTGACAGCCCAGCCATAGCTGTCTGTCATGGTTTAACCTCAGCCAGCAACTAAGGACCACACAGGACCTTGGTCACCCCACCCCTGCCCTTCCCTGGTGGGATGAGAGAATGAGCAAAAAAAAATTAAAATCCATTGGTTGAGAGAAGAAGAAGAAGAAGAAGAAGAAGAAGAAGAAGAAGAAGAGGAGGAGAGGAAAACAAATCCAAAGAGAAACAAGTGATGCCCACCAGGGTTGTTCATCATCTGCTGACTGATGCCCAGCCCATCCCCCAGCAGTGATTGGCCCCCTGGCCAACTCCCCCAGTTTATACATTGGGAATGACTTTCTGTGCTGTGGAATATCCATTTGGCCAGTTCAGACCAGCTGTCCTGGCCAAGCTCCCTCCCAGTACACAGAAAACTAAATGTCCTTGACTTAGAGTAAGCACTACTTAGGAACAACTAAAACATCAACATGCTATCAACATCCTTGTTCTGAATCCAAAGCACAGCTATTGGGAAGAAAATTAACTCTATCTCAGCCAAAATGAGGACAATGTCCCACAGAGCCTCCTTCCTGTTCTGTTCTGCCTCCCAGAAATGGTTCCAATTGCCATAAAAAACACTTTTGCTTTGTCATCGTCTGGGTAAAAATTATGAGTAATATTTTATACAAATGCATTCTATCTGCCTGCATTTTGTGAAAATTAGGCCATCTGGATCTGATTCTTTCCCCTCTGCAATTTTCTCATGGGATTCATCAAATCCTATTGTGTTCTCACCGAAGAGGACTCCTCTCTTTTAAGCACTGTGAGTGAATGCCAAAAAGGTGACAGTGAGGGGAGGATCAGAAAGAAAGATAATAAAAGGTTTGGTAACTGTAGAGAGATAAAAAATGAACTCAAGAAGTTTCAAAATATGAGTGAGACAGTTTATCTATTAAAAAAATAATTTTGAGACTTAAAGTCGAGGTGAAGTTATTGAAATAGGCAGCTGGTTTTTCTCATCCCAGCTCACTGTCTTCCTGAGGTGCTTTTCCTCCCAGCCCCTAGTTTAGACACCCACCTCTAACATCTAAGATATTTCCTTGCCACTGTTCCACAGGCTGTCTTGCTGATGTACCTGTCATTAGAGTTTACCACATAAATTTTTTGGAACTACTTTTTATGAAGAATGATGAAGTAAACCAGACGTTTGTGAAGTTCCACCACCGTAAATTAAACATCGCTATAGACATGATGATTTTGTTTGTTTGTCTGTTTAAAAAAGAAGCAAAACTCACAAAGTTTCTCATTAGCATTTTATAATAGAGAAAGCGTGTGTTTGTGATACGTAGACATTAACCAGAGAGGAAATGTTGCTACTTGCATCAGAAAACCCCCAAATATTTCTACAGAATCATTGAATCACAGAATGGTTTGGGTTGGAAGGGATCTTAAAGACCATTTCATTCCAACCACTCTGCCATGGGCAGGGATGCCTTCCACTATCCCAGGTTGCTCCAAGGCCCATCCTAACCTGGCCTTGGACAATTCCAGGGATGGGGCAGCTACAACTTCTCTGAGCAACCTGTGCCAGAGCCCCACCACCCTCACAGGGAAGGATTTCTTTCATATATGTAACCTAAATTTCCCCTGTCTCAGCTTGCAAGTTGCATCTTATTACCCTCTTTAATAGAATCACTCCTACTATAGTAGGTAATGAAGAAAAATCTACCATGGTTTCCTTTCCGACTTTGTGATTGCATTTTGTTACTGAAAGGTTTTATGGGAGGAACTTCCAAAGCCATTTGACCATGTAAATTTGTTGTACCCTGAAATTTTAGCACCTGCTTGTTCCAGTGAGAACTTGATGTCCTCAATGCAAAGGAGTTCAGATACTGAGCTTGACATATTTGCTTTGTTCACATCTCTAGACTTATTTTCCCTCTCGTTGTCTCACCCTTTTCACCCTTAAACCCCTCAAAAGCACCCATGGCCCAAAGAATTACTTGCACTAAACCATTCATGCACATGACACTGTATCATGTGTCTGTATTAGACTAAAATAAGGCTTTTGGCATCGAGCCCTTGCCCACAAGAATTCCCTCTGTCTGCATCTTGTTCCAGGCTGCATCCCATCCAAATGCCAGGCTCAACTCACAATTTCACAATCCTTTTGAGTAAGCACAATGGCAAATGGTTATTTTGTAGAATTTTCCTATAAATCTGGAGAAAATTTGGCCTGTAGAGGTTTACTGATCACTGAACTTAGAGGATTGCTCACCCACACGAACAAACCAGAAATTGTTTACTCAGAACTGTCCTGTTGAAGCCATCATATTTTTTGCACATTGTTGGTTTTCAGTATAAAAATAATTCTTTTTTTTTTTTTTTTAAATAGCCAAACCATTAATTAAAGCAGCTGAAAGACTTGGAACCAAAGAGAAAGATGGTTTAAAACAAAATAAAAATCCCATTTGATACTATTTCATTTAAAATCTATACAAAAAAAGTTGTCTCTCAGCACTACCATCACTGTCACTGTGTTCAGCAGATGAGGGAATAGTTCCGAGGGGGAATATTTGTATATGTCACACTTTTAAATTGTAAGGAAATTGTAAATCATGGAGTCATAGAAAGGCTTGGATTTGAAGGGGCCTTAAAGATCACACAGTTCCACCTCCCTGCCATGGGCAGGGACACCTTCCACTAACCCAGGTTGCTCCAAGCCCTGTCCAATCTGGCCTTGGACACTTCCAGGGATGGGGCAGTCACAGCTTCTCTGAGCAACCTGTTCCAGTGCCTCCCCACCTTCACAGGAAAGAATTTGTTCCAATCTAAATATAATCTAAATGCCAAACAATGTTTGTTGTTGAAGTGGTTTTTCTCCCTCTTCTGATTATCATTTAACTCTTTGCTGAAGGTGACAGGAACATTATTATTATAGGTGGAATATAAATCTCTTTCTTGGCTTGGCAAAATGAAATAGGAGTGTCCTTTTCTAACAGGATGCTTTTAAACTTGCCATAAATCAAAAGACTACAGTTCAATAAAAAATTTTGTCATAGGAATGTGCTTTATTTGTCTGCAGATGAAAAGTTGAAATGATAGCTCTGTTAAATATGGGTCACTGCTGCTCGAGCCAGTAAGACTCTGTCAGTGAACATCTGATTGGAGAGAGATTCATATTTTCCACAACAAATAATAAAATAAAAGTGTGGGGTGGATGTAAAATGGAGAATAAGCAGAATTTTATTCTATCCTTTCACCTGAGGAGGATGGAGAGATGCTTTAACAGGAAAGGAGAGGAGACAAGGATATTCATTATTCAGGAGGAGGAGGATGTTTAATCTAAGGGTACTTTACATTAGGGCAAATCTAATCTGATTGTCAGCTTAAAAATTTGCATTTAATCATCCAGAACAAAGAAGTAGTTTAACTGGAATTCAGGATGGTCACAGAAGGAATCAAGGACTGAAACAGATGAGCTGAGACAGCAGGAACATCTTCAGCCTCAGAGGTTTCTCAGAGCAGACACTGTTTGACAGGATGGGTTTACACAAGGTTGTGCTTGTCCTGAAGCAGGATGATGGACAAACTGACCTTCCAAGGTCCCTTCTACCCTATCAACTCTAGTTTAATATTTCTTGTCTAAAAAAATGGAATGGGTTAATTTAAACACACTAATGAGAGGGTTTGAGGTGGGACCTGAGAATAACAGTCTGCCAGGCTTGCTGCAAAGGCTGCTTTCCTTTCCTGTACAGCATTTTTGGGTGAAAGGATTTATTTGGACTATTAAACACGAAGCTCTTTGCATGTGCCATAACTTGATGGTAAACTCAATTTTTAAAGTTTTTTAGAAACATACACTGAGATTAAGGGCCAACCAGAAGACATCTTCTTCCTCTAGGGCTATGGGGCGAAGGTAGATGAACCAAAAAGAGCCTGGTGAAAGGATGTGAAAATACATAATTTAGTCACCTCCTGGCATTTGATTCTCTCCTTGCTTGTAGAAAAATTTTATTAATTCCAACATAATGTAATTCTCCTTTCAGGGTCACATTTAAAACCCAAAATTGCTGGTTTGAGCTGCAGTGCACATTCGTTCTGTCCGTGTCAATCTCTTTTCCAATTATCACCCTGTAAATCCTTTTGCAAACAAAATCAGTGCATGTAACTGGCTGTGAGACTTTTAGGGAACAACAAACAGAATGAGGTCTCCATGAAAAGGTCAGTCCTGATTCATACAGGACACCTTTCTCTCCTTGTTCTGAAGCTGCTGTGAAGGGATTCAAAGCAAGACAGACTCAAGTCTGACTCTTTATTTTGGGTGATATGAGGTGATAGGTAAAGAAAGGTGAAGAAATTAAAATCTTAGCTATTTTAAAATTTGTTTGCAAACAGAAAGGTTGAATTTTTATTATTTTTTTTTAAAGAATGAACCTCATTAGATTGACAGAAATAAGTCTTAAATCTTCTTACATCTATGTAGTCATAGGCCTTCCCCCCCCCCCCCAATGATATCACTGGTATCCAGATATACTTTCTGGCAACCTGAGAGCTTTTAATAGGATATTTCCCCATTCCTGGAAATGTCCAAAGCCAGGTTGTCTGGGCCTTGGAACAATCTGATCTGGTGGAAGATGTCCCTGGCCATGGCAGGGTGTTGGAACAAGATGGTCTTTAAGGTCCCTTCCAACCCAAACCATTCTGCCATTCAATGATTCTGTATTTAGAGAGAAAAAAAAGCAAAGTATTGAATAGATTAAAGATCCATGGGGAACAAAAAGACTGCTTTCTCTGAGAAAGCATCACTGACAATTTTACTTTAGGTAACAAATATCTTAGGGCATAACTGTTCTTGTTTTCAGGACTCCTTTGCGTCTTCCTTATGGTAACTCATATTTTTCTGCTTGAATGGCAATGCAAAGATAACAGAATACGTGTGACCCTTCCTCACCAGAGTAAGTCAGTGAAAATGTTTTGTTCAAGAGTGGGATGCCTTAATCCTTTAAGTCATTAAACCAGGCAGGCAGACAAGCAGTGGATTTTAATCACAGGTGTCACAGTTCTCAGAGAACAGGCTTCTCCTAGAAACCACCACCTGGACTTCATCAACTGAGTCTGAAGCCTCGGGGTAAAGATTGGAAATATTATGTGGTTAAAAAGTAGAATATGGCAAATGAAGGGATGCAAATGTACAGAAAAGCAGAAAGGGGTTCGTTTGCTTGCAGTTTTCATTGTATTATTAATTCATATCACATAATGAGCTCATCTACACAACAGAGAAAGACACAGTCACTGCTTAATGGAGCATATGATTGCAGATAGACAAAATGATAGGGTGGAGGGATTGTAGTTGAGGATCCAAGCTCAGTGATATGCATTTTGATTTTTCTGGCAATTTTTTTTTCTTTCGACATAGATGTTGTTTGTAGGATTGAGCACTGTTAAAATGTTTCATGGAGACACCTGAACATAACCAGCTGAAGGTTTTGCATGAGATTTATCACCCTTCACTTCATATATATCTTGTGTATTGAAACTTGAAGAGTTGTGGACCTGAGCAGCACTTCACCAGCTGTGTCATGGTCTTACACAGCATGAGCAAAATCATAGAATCATAAACATGGATTGGTTTGGTTGGAAGGGGTTTTAAAGATCACCTAATTTCAATCACCCTGCCATGGGCAGGGACACCTTCCTCTAGGCCAGGTTGCTCCAAGCCCTGTCCAACCTGGCCTTGGACACTTCCAGGGATCCAGGGGCAGCCACAGCTTCTCTGGGCAACCTGTGCCAGGGCCTCCCCACCCTCACAGCCAACAATTCCTTCCTAATATCCCTCCTAACCCTGCCCTCTGGCACTGGGAAGCCATTCCCCCTTGTCCTGCCCCTCCATCCCTTGTCCCCAGTCCCTCTCCAGCTCTTCTGGAGCCCCTTCAGGCCCTGCAAGGGGCTCTCAGCTCTCCCTGGAGCCTTCTCTTCTCCAGGGGAAACCCCCAGCTCTCCCAGCCTGGCTCCAGAGCAGAGGGGCTCCAGCCCTGGCAGCATCTCAGTGGCCTCCTCCAGACTCTCTCCAGCAGCTCCACGTCCTTCTCATGCTGGGCCTCCAGAGCTGGAGGCAGCACTGCAGGTGTTGCAGCTCATCATTCCCAATGGAGATACCCCATTGCAGCTCTTCCTACATCAGTCTTGAACACTCACCATGTACTAAAGTGTGGCTTTGCACACTCTTGTGACCTCATTAACTGTCTTTTCTCCCAGAAGTCCATTCTGAAGCCCCTGGCAATGAGGAAAGCACTGCCAGTTTTCATTATCTGTTTTTGCAACAGGATGCTGACTCCACTCCCCAGTGATCCTAACAGGGGCAAAGGCCAGAAGTCACCAGTTTCCCTGCTGAGTTCAGCTCTTGAGGAACCTAAAATAATGCTCCAGAGAGCTTATCATATCTCTTCCTGAAGATTTATTAATTGCAGAAATGTAAATCCCATTCAAGAATTCTGACTTGGCTTTTCCCATTGCAGATATTTGTGAGCTGTGATGGTGTAAAGGGGAGGAACTGTTAACCTAGGAAAGACTGAAGCTGTGAGCACCAGAGGGAAGCTATCAGTCAAACTTTCTACAAATATTACATGGAAAATCTCTCTGTGTTTATGTAATGGCTTTAGCTGGGATTATCACTGAGCTCAGACCATTCCTTCATGAGCTGGAGGACAGAATCTCATGAGTGAGAACCCTGAGGGTTCTTAAATGCTAAAATGTCCACATTCGAATCTACTTCTTACTAGAGCAACTTCAGTTACTGGCAGCTCAGGGAAGAAAAAGTAAACAGCTTAAGGTCCCTTCAAAACCTATCGCTTTTCTTTCCTTGCATTGCAAAAACAAGTGTTAAACCACAGGATAAAGCTACTGAAATGAGTTCAGTAACACCGGAGAGGGCAGAGCCAGGCAAGGTTCCTGTGAGATGTTAATGAGCTGCTTGTTTGACCCTGTCTGAGACCCAGACTGAGTTTGTGTATTTAATTTTTTTCACGCATAACTTGCTCTTACAATCCTTTTTTTCACAATGCCAACCAGTTTGTGCAGAAATCTTGAGCTCTGCTTCTGGTATTAGTTGCTGTGCAGTGTGCTGGAGTCAGTACAAGAAATATGTGTTTCCACACATGTGCATGATGGGTGGGATAGGGAGCATCCTTTGTTTTCATGGAATCATGCAACAGTTTGGGTTGGAAGGGACCTTAAAGCTCATCTTGTTCCAACCTCCTGCCATGGGCAGGGACACCTTCCACTAGACCAGGTTTCTCCAAGCCCCATCATGTTTTAGTGAAACATTCCATGTTTCTGAGGCAAATTACGTCTGATTGATGGATTAACAGGCAGGAACTTGTCTTCTTCTGGGTCTATCAATTTACAAATGAGGCTCAACCACCATTCCCTCAGTTACCTTTTATATTTTTTTTGCCTACAAAGCTAGATCCAGTATCACAAGCATCTTAAAAGCTGTTGCAGTGAACATCTGCACAGCGAGGTGCAGATGGGATGGAGAGGGAAGGTGTGTTCCCTCTGATCCTTGCAGGAAAACCCACAAGTCTCAAATCCTAATGATATTGCCAAAGCTTGGACAGTAATGGGTATTAAATACCTTTCCCAATTTGCATGACAACAGGAATAAAATACTTCCAGCACACACACACACATATCCATACTTCCAACTTGGATTATTTTACAGCTTTGCAGCTTCTGGCTCTGAGCATAGTCCCACTGTGTTGAGCTGTACAAATAGAGAATAAAAAGATTATCTCTTTTTTTTTTTTTTTTTTTTCAGAGTAACCACATGACAATAAACAACAGGCAAGTTTAGAAGAAGAAAATACTACCATGGTATTGCTCAGCATGTAAGGAGGACAAATGGCTTGTTTCATATTCCAGTAAAGGGGAAAAGGCACAAATAAGAAGTGACATGCTCAGATGATCTTCCCCAAGTCCAGCAAAGTGTGGGAGGGGAAAATTGTGCAGATGTGACAACCTGCGACCTTCTCACTTTGTAACAGCCAAGACATGAAATCAGGAGAGCTTTAGCTCTCTAGCAGTGATGACAAAATGATTTAGAGAGATTATCTGAAAGCCCCACGAATTTCAGGTACGACCTGGGCTGACACCGATGTCCAGACAAAAGCCCACAGGTTTTGTCACCTGTAACAGATTACAGCATTTCCAAGCAGTGGGGAACAGCTGTAAAAGAGTTAATGAAGCACAAGGCTCATCACAGACTCACCCCCAGGTGTTTGTCCTCCTTTATGCACTCTCACTGCTGCAGACAGCTGAGCCATCTCATTTAAAGGTGCTTTGGCTACGTTTAAAAACTCTGTTGTCAACTCTCCATGTGCTGCACCCAGTGAGTGCTGAGAAGAGATGCTCCAGGTAAGAAGTGGCAGTTTCCAAGGGATTAAGGAAAAAATTGGACTGAAGGGCTCCAAGGGGAAGATCAGTCACTGTGTGCTAAGCATGTTTAGTGTGAATTAATGATTAGACATAGGCAGAGAAAGCCACAGGTAAGAGGTAACTAAGTGAGGTTCTTGCAGTATTTTGGGTGCTTCTCAATCAAATGAGGCACATGAACTCTTAACAGGCAACTATTTTTCATCTACACTAGTGCTAACTGAACCTAACATTAAATAGAGTGAAAGCACTCTGTGGTGTGGAGTATTAAAAAATGAAAACAAGGAGCTTCTGTTTTGAAACCGATGCTAGAAATCAATTACCTGGGAAAAAAACAACCCCAAAACAAAAAGGATTAAGCCTAACAAGCTCCAAGGGAAGTAAACAAGCCCACTGTTTGCTGTTGGATATTGTTTGCTTGGTGTAGTGTGTCTTTTAGGTCACCATGTCTGCACAGATAATTACAGTCAACTGCTGTCCTTATCAGGGTACATCTGATTTATGCTGCCACAGATTCTCATCTCTCCTTCATAGAACTTTGAACAGTAAAAAAGCTGGTAAAATGTGGGGGGTTTTAAAGATATGAATGTAGAATAAGGACATCCATAAGTAAAAATCAAGGCCATGTGGTTAATCTGGCTACAGCACACCTTCTTCCCATAGCAGAGTCTAGGTGAGTCTGTCCTTCCCAAACTGAGGGGCCAAGTGTACATGTTACAGCTGGACTAAGTAGAAGAGGCCTAAAGAAGTCTGCAAAATGCAATAGTTACAATTTATTATTTTAATTGGCCTAACAGGGAGATGCAGTCTCTATTCAGAGATGGCCCTTTTCATATCTCAGGCTTTTTGGTGGGTCACTCTTTCACCTACACGAAACCTTATGGTCCCTGAATACAAGAATCTCTACATCACAAGTAAGGAAATACAGGGTTTATGATGTGGGGGTTTTTATAAAAAAAAAAAGAAAGAAGAAAGATAGTGTTTGTATGAAAGGACCAAGGCCAAGTCTCAAAAGAGAGAACTGCACATGGCTGTGTTTATGGAGAAGGCTGCTTCCTAACCTGCTCTAAACTCTTTCTGGCTGCTTGATGGAGCACAATAGGGTGTTAAGACCAGACATTTCTGACCTTAACCCTAGGGAGTGACCTGGACTGAACAAAACTTAAGGACCTTATTGCTCTCTGGAACTAGAACTACCTGGAAGGAGGTTGTAGTGAGGTGGGTGTTGGCCTCTTCTCCCTGGAAACAAGCAATAGGATAAGAGGGAACTAGCTCAAGTTGTGCCAGGGGAGGTCTAGGCTGGGTATTAGGAAAAAATTCTTCACCAAAAGGGTTGTTTAGCCCTGGCACAGCTGCCCAGGGAAGTGGTGGAGTCCTCATCCCTGGAGTGACTTAGAAGCCGTGTGGATGTGGCACTTGGGGACATGGGTTAGTGGTGGCCTTGGCAGTGCTGGGTTAAGGGTTGAATTTGATTAACCTGGAGGTCTTTTCCAACCTCAATGATTCTATGGTTTTCTGATTCTATCTGCTCCAATAACCTCTGACATGCAAAGCCTGCAAATTAAACGAGACTTACCAAAGGGAATTAGTTCTAAGGCATATTCCAAAGACAAGCACTCCCATCACCATTTGTGCCCTTGAAAAAAACCTCCCCCAAGCCTCTAATCGCATCTTTAATGTATTAGCAGGTGAAAATTAGCTGTGCTGAATTGCTCAGGAAGAAGTCACTCCCAGACAGCTCTGGCTGTGTCTAAGTGCTTTGCAAACACGGGATGATTACGAAGGCCAAAGGACAACCTCTCTGGGCTGGGAAGCTGCTTTTGGGATCCATGGTGGGGAGCTGTGCTTTCCTGAGCAAATGGATTTGTGCACCAGGTGTCAGCACAGCACAATATTTCATTTCTGCAGAGATCCAGCCTCAATAATATCACTCTGGTTACTCAGTTTTTAAATTGCTTCCTGATGTGTGTGTGTATGTAATGCAGTCTGTAACTGCCCCTTTTGGCTATAACGTCTTTTATTAGTGCTCAGTTGTGTTTTTCTCTGTTTGCTGAGATGGTTCCTTGCCTTATTAGGCTGTGTAACCACTCGATAATTTTTTCCATCATTTTCATAATTTAATGTTGCAGTAACAAACAAGTCTGAAAAGAAATTAATGCTGCACTATATAATCCATGATAAATGCCTCAAAGACATTTAGAAACATGACTCAGCTCTTAGATGACATTTAGTTATCAGTGCTCTAATCCTTACAGTTTTAGGTCCAGATTTAAAGGCATTTAGGCAACTGATCTCCAGTAAAATAAAAAAAGAAGTTTATCTAGTACCTATCTTTGATTCAGATTTTCATCTGTGAGCTCTCAGATTGTGTTGAATGCTAAAGGCAGACTTGTCTTTACACCTACAAAAAGATAACCAGGCAGGGGGAGAAGGAAGAGAAGAGGTGCCACATGGAAGGCAGGAGATGTGCTCTCAAATCTCTACTCTGCTCAACGCTTTTTTAAGTCCCAGAAAAGAACTGTGTGCCTTAGGCTCTCCTGCAAAGACATATCTCAAAATCTCTGCCTGAAGTTATTATATTTTGTATAAATAAATATTCATTGGGAGAAGTGTCTGACCTTGTCTCCTCACCAAGATACTGGGAAAATACTGTAATGACCAAACAGCAACTCACTTTCTGGCTTGTTCACTCTTAGGTGCATTTATATGTACAAAACAAAGCAACTTCAGGGGGATTAATTTATCCAAAATGTCTCAGCGACACCATGTTTATAGCAACATCTTTGCAGGAAACCTACAGTTTTCTGCTTCCAATCAAGCAGCAAGTGGAAACAAAACTAGGTCTTCCAAAACCTACATTAGTCCCCCAACTCAGAAACGGTGGGAAAAAAAAATCAAACAATGGCTCTGTTGAAAGGGCTAATCCCAGATTTTCTCTTATGTACAGCAGTGTCTCAGCAGTGTGTTTTGGAAAACCTAGAAGACAAGATCTTTCCAGGGATGCTGAGATGTCATTGAAGTTTTGGAGCTGGGTGAGCAGTTGGATGATCGTGTACATACCCACTGGTAGATAGAAAATCAGGTACTACAGGAATGTAAGTAACAATGAGGTCATGTGGAAAAAAAGTGGGATTTGTAAATCTTGGCTGCACCTGAACATCAGGCTTCAGCTTCTAAACCACCTGCTGGTTATCTCTCTCCCTTTGCTGTGCCCTCTCACATCAGGGGCAGCTTTTTGTCATGCTTCTATCAACAAATTTTATGTCTCACACTGACTTGACACCCAAATTCTCAAGACTCTGGGACTGGTGACCCAAATAATGGTTTTCTGCATGTTACCTGACCAGTTTGTTTGTAAATATTCAGCCTTGCAGTTCCCATTACAAGGAGAACTTGACGTTGCCTCGGGCTTTTCTTTTGTCTCAAGGCTGCTTGTTTAGAGGATTCATGTGCACAGCCCTGTTTCTCTCTGCTCAGGAGAAATTTCCTCTTCTTTCCTTGGTTCCTGATGACCCCATGCCCTGATGACCCCATGCCACTCTTCCCATAAACCTCAAAATGGTCTCACTGTCAGGCTGGAAAATGAGGAAAACAGAAAGAACTCAATATTTTTGAAGTATTTTCCAAGTTTTATCAGGAAGAAGCTAGAACCATCCTCCTCAGTATTCTCATGGCTATGTCAATATATTAAATTGATTATCCACTCAGCTGGAAAAAGAGTCTGGGACTGACCAGATCCAAAATCCACTAAGCCACAGGGGATGTTTTTATAGATGTTAATGTACTCTGGGTAGGAATTTGAGGATGGAAATAGAAAATCCGAGCATCTGAAATGAAAGCAATTGAATAGGGTGAAGGAAATTCACAGCTAGAACTTCTATAAGGCACTTATTTTGACACTCAGAAATTTTTATTTTTTTTTTTTTGCAAATTTACCTCTCAATGAGGTCACAAGAGATTTGCCTGCATTGCCTCAAATTTTGAAGCAGTTTTTTATGTGTAGAAACGTTCTGGTGAATTTTGGCTGAAGTCTGAAACAGAGTTATGGGGAACTGGATGTTTATTTTTTCATTTCTCTGAGAGCACTACTTTTTTTTTTTTTTTTTTTTTTTTTTTTAATGAAAAAGGACCACAATGGGTATTTTTAAACACCATTGTCTTTCTCAGGTACAGTGATGGCAATAACACAGCTTCATTTATGAGATCTTGTGTAAGGGGTCAGGAAATCATGCAGGTTCTTTCCTGTCAGACACCTCCAGATACTCCCACATACAATACTAAATGTTCCTAAAGCAGTGCCAGGTTGTTGAGTGCCAGGACAATATCCCAGTGTATTACCTTACTACAGAATTCACTGGATTTTTGCTGGCACTTACAGCCCTTCCAAGCATCCACCTTTCTGTCCACAGAAAGGTGGATGCTTGTCCACAGTTACAAATCTGCCCAGACTGCAGGATTTAAGTGCCAGGGGGTTTCTTTTTGCTATATGTTTCTGCTCCATCTGCTACAGGGAGGCTTTGATCCATTTTTGTGACTTCGAGGCTTCACCAAGCCAAAACCATCACGTAAATAAAAAGATGATACAATGAGCCAAAGAATGAGAATGGACATGAAAGCATGTTCAAATCGGGAGAAAACTGGTAAAGTGATTCTCTTGTCAACCAATTCTGGACCCAGAGAAGCTCAAATATTAAGGAGATATAAATGACAGGATTATCCTGGCTTGCTGTGATCTGGTTTATAGAAATGAAGGCAGCTGTAGGATGTATTTTTTATTCACAAACACAGCAAGCTGCCTCTCAAGACCAAACAGGTTTCTTGTACCAGCAATTAAGTTTCCCAGCTTTAAAAATAGATATTTATTAAGGCCTGTGTTTCTAGCAAGTTGTATAGCTGTTTTATGTACCTTAACAATCTCCAGGATTTCAAAATGCTGTGTTAGGCCTTGTCAGGTTCTTTTACAGGCAGTGTGGTTGCATGGCTCCAACATGATGGTTTCTACATTATAAATTACATAAATTAGAGTTCATACAGGTACAGAAATTGCAACCTGGTTTTCCCGAAAGAAAAAACGAGCAGGGGCACGGGCAGAAGTGAAAGGAGTTGGCATCTGGCTTAGTGCATCCTTGGTCTCCCTCTTCTGGCTCAGCTGGAAGGAGCGCTCTCCATCCAGGATGTGCTACTGCTCAGCATCCCCCTACTACCAGGTGGTGAAGGGGAATTCTGTGCAGAGGCCAAGAAGCTTTTTTTCCAGCACATGGCTACAAGTGCCATCCTGGAGAACTGAGCAATGAGCATTTTCAGTCCAGCTCTCCCACCCTCCTCCCGTGTTTTTTGTGCATCAACTTCAAACTTTTAGAAAAGCATCACGTATCTCTTTAACACACACGTGGAGGGGGGCAAGGCATGAAGGAGATTTGAAAATACGAGTGGGAAAAGGTATACAGGTTGTAACTCTGGATGTTCTGCTGTAGCTGTTAATGCTGAGCTCTGCCTGACTCGCACGTTTTACCTGCTTGCCAGAATTAAGGGTTTAGGAACTCTAAAACTCAGTTACCGAGTTACTGATCAGTAAAATGTCTGTAAATGCTTTTCTGCATGTTTTTATGCTGGTGCAAGTGTTGTATCAGCAATAGTGTGGCAGCAGGACCAGGGTAGTGCCCGTCCCCTGTGCTGGTACTGCTGAGGCATCTCCAGTCCTGGGGGCAATTCTGGGCCCCTCAATTCTGGAAGGACATTGAGGGGCTGGAGCCCCTCAAATATGTCCAGAGAAAGGAACAGAGCTGGGGAAGGGTCTGGAGCACCAGGAGCAGCTGAGGGAGCAGGGGGGACTCAGCCTGGAGAAAAGGAGGCTCAGGGGGGACCTTCTCGCTCTCTACAACTACTTGAAAGGAGATTGTAGCCAGGTTGAGGTTGGCCTCTTTTCCCAAGTGACAAGACAAGAGGAAATGGTCTCAAGTTGTGCCAGGGGAGGTTTAGGTTGGATATTAGGGAAAATTTATTCACAGGAAGGGCTGTCAAGCCCTGACACAGACTGCCCAGGGCAGTGGTGGAGTCCCCATCCCTGGAGAGACTTAAAAGCCATGTGAACGTAGAGTTTGGAGACATGGTTTAGTGATGGCCTTGGCAGTGCTGGGGGAATGGTTGGACTCAATTATTTTAGAGGTCTTTTCCAATCTAAATGATTCTGTGATACCCTAAGTCTTTTTACCAGTAAAATCATGTGGGAATTTGAATTTCTTTTAAGGGGATTTTGATGTAGAGGGCACATTTCGTATTCCTCTTTTTTACCTTCAGCTTTCTGAGCCTTTCTACCACAAACTGGCCTCTAAGTATTTTTGTTTCTTTCATTCTTACCAAAAAAAGAAGAACAAAAAAAAAAAGTGAAGGCTGTAGCTGTTAACATCTGACTTTAAAAAATGCAACATCAGACTTCTGTGTCTCACAGTACCAAGGTTTTTGTGTATTTTGAAGCTGGGCATTAAACTGTGAGTAACAGAATCACTGATTTGAATTGGCTTCCTTTCCCCAACACCTCACTTACACATGTGTCACAATGATATGTGACATTTAGAAGGGAATTTGGCAAGAGACAAAAAAAAAACCAAAACAAAAAAGGAGGGTGTTAGATAAGCTCTGACACATAGAAAGAGAGACCCCTGGGTTTGTCTATAATTTTCAACTGCTGCCTTTGAAATACAAGAACTTATAACCCACTGTTTGACTGTGTCTCATCCTGTTTCTGTAAAAGCAGACACCTTTGGGAGTTTTAACCTGAAATTTCATGCAATAAACCTCAGCCTATATATGTAATAGCAATATCTGAAAATCTGGACTTGTTTTTGCTGTGCTGCTTGTTGTTGCTTTTGATTTTTCTTCACTGTATGTGTCCTCACAAATAATTTATGCCTGGAATAAAAACAAGACTTCAGAAATTTGGAAAAGAGCCAGTTCTGAGTGTGTTGTGGTTTGAATTGCCTGTCTTTGTTCTCTGTCTTGGTACCAATATGTCCTTTGGGGACACATGTAAGAACTTGCTTGGTAGGAGGAACTACAGCCCAACCCAACACTTGTTTAACCTGTTAACTTTTTTATTCCATGACTGGGATTTTAGTAATAATAAAAATAATAACAACCACAACAATCAGGACAAATAAGGGAAGACTATTCTCATCTTAAAGCTGTCAAGATACAAGCCACCAGTTCCTACAAGCAGTTGCCCATTGATACCTAAATATAAATATTCATGTGACTTGCCCAGCTCCCTCCCTCTCACCAGGATAGAGGGATCCCTCTCTGCTACAGCCCAGAAAAAAGTTGGCAAAATTAGAAATTAGAAAAACAGGGAAAAAAAACAAACAAACAAACAAACAAACTTTAGCAAGATGGGACGGTTCCCAGTTGGTTAGGAAAGGGGAAAACTGGCTTTAAGAGAATTTAAGTCAGGGATTTTGGAGCAAAGGGATGTAAATTGTGCCCTCTCAGAAGCAGATTTCTGACTAATTGCATCTGAGGGCAGAAGTGCAGATGCCCAGCCACCAAACTGTGATGTGGCACAGTTTGTGTCCTGCTTCTTGGGATTCTCCACGGTCTAATTAGAGCAAGACTGAGTGCCTGAACCAACCCTAGAGGGCTCTCACGACTCAGGAATAGGAAGGATTGGAGTATCAGAGGAAAGACTTGAATTCAAGCTGTGAATTTTCTCCTTCGATAAGAAATACCTGCTGTTATTGTGGGTATATCTTTATGCTCATATGTGTGTATTAGCAAGGGTTTTGGTGCAACATTTCTCAGCTGGAAATATAACTAGAAAGTATTTGGGGTTTTACTATTCCTCTTCCCTTCCTTTCCCTTTATGCAGGGAGAGAATTTTATTAGTGAGTAGGACTTTTAAACACATTTGGCAAATCTGTAACCACTTTCAAAAAAACCATTAAATGTCAGCTGATGAGCTTCAATTGTTGGAGCCTTTTGGGAGAATTATGAAAAGAGCTGTGAATTGGTAGATGTAAAAATAATACTTCT
This sequence comes from Pipra filicauda, assembly GCF_003945595.2. Classification (NCBI taxonomy): domain Eukaryota; kingdom Metazoa; phylum Chordata; class Aves; order Passeriformes; family Pipridae; genus Pipra; species Pipra filicauda. The sequence continues at coordinate 300,901 of NW_024104418.1, read as the reverse complement.
TCCTTTCATTCAGGTGATCTTGGTGTTTTACAAAAGTACAAATGTAAGATCTGTGATAAAATTCTTCCCTGTGAGGCAGGTGAGGCCCTGGCACAGGTTGCCCAGAGAAGCTGTGGCTGCCCCTGGATCCCTGGAAGTGTCCAAGGCCAGGTTAGACAAGGCTTGGAGCAATAAAACTTGGTGTGTCCCAGTCAGATAATTCTCAGCTTTTTTTTCGCCCTTGCAAACATACGTTTAAAATAAAAATATTTGGGTTTTTTATACATCCTTTCCTTTGAATTTTGGAGGCCAAGGTTAGGTCATATTTACCTAATCCATAACATTCCTTTAGAACAGTTTCATGTGCTGGGTGCTTCTTCCACATCTGCTGTAAGTGTAATTAAACCCTTGAACTTAAAAGTGCTCTGATTAAGGAAATACTTCCACAGCATTAAGAGCACTTTACATTAAGGATTTTCAAGTGAGAATTTACACCCTAATGATTTCAATCCTAATGAAGACTTAATGTTCTACTCCTCCAGAAGAAAAAGCCCTGGTCTCAGCACTAAACTAGTTGCAAGTTTTTATTTTTCCTGATATTCTAATTATATATGAGAACAAAACCAAGACAGCACTCCTGGCATCTCAGATGGAAAATCTACTCCTTTTTTTTTAAGGAGAAGAATGGCAAGAAACTGTTTGAAGCCAAGCCAGCAAATCCCACATTATTATTCAGGATTTGCTTGCTTGTTTTAGAAAAAGCAGGAAAGTATTAATGACAGGCATATTACCTTGTTTCAACTATATTAGCTGATCAGAAAGCATGCTAATAATATGATTAAATTGTTAAAGATAACCTTTTTGGGGGGCACCAGTGTACTCAAACCAAAGTGTAAAATTAAAATAAAGCAACAAATTTAATCTACCAGATGAACAGATTTTTTTTTTTTTTTTCAGAAATATGACAATTTCCTCAGGGGTAAAAACTGCCTTGTAGATTTTAGAATCTGCAATAAAATAACCATAACCCTTTTGCCTTTTGAAAAGTTCACCCTCAGGTTTTATTCACAGCCATCAGAAGCTGTGTAGCACTTGTGTCAGCAAAGAGGAAAACTTTTCCTCTCTGTGGCAATTTTCTCCAAATTAAAAAAGCAGTATGGTATAGAAAGCAGTAGGAGAAAGTTCATATTTCCATTTCAAAGTTATCTGTACCAAAACTTAAAGATGCTGTTGCTGCTGGAGGTTGAGGAGTTGAATCCACTGGGGAATATCATGAAATCAAACCACAACTCCCATTGAAGAGAGTATTTCCATAAAATGTAAAGATTTAATCTGAATTAAGAGATGGGATAGAAAAAAACATACAATCACAGTGTGTTCTCCCGAAAAAGAGAAAGGAAATTTGCTGGTAAGGGATATTATTCCACTGCTTAGGGAGGACTGATTGGCAGAAGGAGCTGATTCATACACACCCTTGCAAAATTGCAGGTTGGAATTTGTACTTTAAAAAGCATCAATCTCTGCAAATCTTACCATGCAATGGAAAAAAATAAACATTTAGCTAAAAAACTTGGAAGTTGCAATCTTGTAACTAATTGCTCTTAAACAGCAGAGGAGACACTGTGGAACACGTTAAGTACTTGGGCATTTGTTTATTAATTTTTCTTCTATTCCATTATATAACACCTTTCATCCTCTAATCCTGCCTACCTTCCTGCAAAATAAAGGCACAAATACATCCCCTGGGTGAAAATGCTACAGAAAAAGAGAATGACCAGTTGCAAAATAAACTCTCTTAATTTCCAAATGGCCCAAGTTAAGCATCCTGTGCAAGTCTTGCTTCATGCCCAAAGTACTTCAGTATTTCTGAATTAACTATATAATCTCTAATTCATTTTTTTTTCTTGAAGCTATTAGTGCTTTTACATCTTGAAATCCAGCTGCGAGAAAAAATCCTTCTCATCCTTGTAATTCCAAAAGAGGTCTGTGCTGTACATATAAAATAGCTTTCTTTAAAGAGGAGGTACAGGATGTTCAGTGCAGATTGTTGTATTTCATTGCTGGATTCAAACATGTCTCTATTGAACAGATAAAGAGTTTTCAGAAGCTTTTAGCAACGTGCATTGTAGGAAAATAGCAGAAAAAAACCAGTCTGACAGATTTCAAGTCTTTGATTCAAAGACTGAAATGAGTAACAATAAAATAGATATGGATTTGGGTTTGGTTTTGATTTTTTAAAAAGTACTGTTACAGGCTAGGCAAACAGAACATAAGCTCTTTAATTAGCATCTCTTGAAGCATAGAAAGTACCTTAGAGAAAATTAAGGAGAAGAAAGAACCAACTGTCCCCTCCTCCTCTTATCCTTCTCCACCTTTAAGAAAGTAAAATAGAATAGTTCAAGGCTGCTGGAAAATTCCAGGATGGGAAACTTCAGCCCAGACTAGTCATAGTTCTTATTTTAGCTGACCACTAAATTTTGAAAGATACCTTCTGTAAGGCTGGGCTGGATGGGGAACGGGGCAGATACCCAGGAGGTTTCTAACCCCGAGTGAGGGCTGAGTCCCTCAGGGCAGGTCACGCTACTGCCCTCGAGGCTGGCACACAGCTGCTCAGGGCTCTCTGTGGTGGCAGGTGCCCAGAGAGGCTTTGGGGATGGGTCAGCCGCCCCTGGCTCCATGGGATGCTGTGGTGTGGCAGGGTTGGGGTCTTGGGAGGCTCTGCTGGGGTGTCTCTTGCCTTTTGCCGGGGCACAGCCCAGCCAGGGGCTGACAAGGAGGCTCCAGGCTGGGGCAGGATGGGCCCTGTGCTGTCTGCAGCCAGGCACTGCCTTCCCTTCAAGCCTCAGTGCCCATGCTCCCTCCCACCCCGAGCCACTGAGCAAACTTGTCTCCCATCTCCTGCAGGCCATGGACTCAGCACTTGTGCTCCTCCTGGTGTCCTGCCCGAGCAGACACAGGATCCCCAGAGCGATGTGGTCACTGCACAGCGGATGGCCGAGCGTGAGATTTTTCTGGAGCGGAAGATTACAGAGCTGTGGGAGGAAATCTAGTGGAGGAGGGTCCTGGAAGAAGTTCCACTCCTTTGGATGTTGCAGCACTGGCTCTTCTGGGTGGCTGCAGCAGCCGTGTTCTGCTGGCTGGCCTGGAAAAGGAAGGTTGCCACTCACAGCTGCCATGAGCAGGACAACGAGGGGAAGGAAGACCTCAACGGAGCATGGAATGGTGTCAGGTCTTTGGCTGGGACCACCCCGGGCTGCAGCCACCCATGGCCACCTCCTTCCCCTCAGGTAGGAGCAGAGCCAGGTCTGAGTGGGATGCACTGCATAGAGCACTATGGATAAGAGTGGGAAAGAATCAAAGAACACGCACCGTAACACTAAACTGTTACAAAACAACAGTTCTGGAAGCTTTGCAGTGAAAATAGAAAATGCGTATTAAATCAATCAGAAAATGAATTTGGCCAAAAGGGATGCAAAACAAGTTGCTGTGCCTGTGATCCCTGATGATCTCTGCTCTGGTGTGGTGGGTTTTCACAGCACCAAGGCACTGGCACGGCACGGTCAGAGGTGGCACGAAGGGCTTGCATGAATCACAGCCTCCTCCGTGCCTGCAGTGTGAGCCACACTGGTCAACACCACCTGAATATTTGGCCCAGTGGTTGTGTTTTCTGGGGACAAGAAATCAGATTTCAAAGCACTCAGTGGAAATTAGTTTTTAAGGGTGTTACTTTGGTCCCTTGCAACGTGAAACAGTGCAGGTTGCTTTTTTCTCTCTCTCTCCCTTTGAAAACAACAACAATCTTCGCCTTTGGGGACCTCATTTAATTAACAACATTCTCTGGTTGCACATCAAAGAGCTGGGAAATGAAACCGAGTTTAAACCTGAGCTTTTTGGACCCTAAGAGTTTCTCCATCCTACTAAAATTGCAGAAAATAAAAGTTATTTATTCTTTTTCCCTTTATCAAAAAAATATGCCAGAAGAATTCAGCAAAATCCCAGTTTCTTGTTTCGGACAGATCAACAACTGTTTTAAAATCACCCTGATTCCTGTGTCCAGTTCTGGGCCCCTCACTTCAAGAAGAACATTGAGGTGCTGGAACATATCCAGAGAAGGGCAATGGAGCTTGGGAAGGGTCTAGAACACAAGTCCTATGAGGAGTTGCTGAGGGAGCTGGGATTGTTTAACCCAGAGAAAAGGAGTCTCAGGGGAGACTATTCTATGATTCTGTGGAAAATGCTTAAGAAAACGGGCAGGTACAAAGAACGTTTTCCCATCTCCTGCCGTTTTCCAACAATTCACGATTTCAGAGTTTCCAGGAATATCTGTTTTTCAATGGCTGCTGAGAGCAAGAGTAGGAGGGCAAAAGGACTCAGTTTAGTGTTTCTTTGGAACACATGAGCCAAGAGGTGGCTGTTACAACTCTGTGGAAATGAAATGTTAATTTGCAGTAATTTCATTTCCACTTCTGCACATTCAAGGTTTTTATTATTGGGAAAGAGATGATCTATTGGTCAACAGCCCATCCCTGGAAGTGTTCAAGGCCAGGAGCAACCTGGTCTAGTGAAAGGTGTCCCTGCTCATGGTGGGGGGTTGGAATCAGATGAGCTCTAAGGTCCCTTCCAGCCCAAATTATTCTGTGATTCTGTGATTCCAATTTTCTTCAGGACAGAATGATTTCCTGACTCTTCCTTCTGCCTTTCCCAGCTTTAGACTCTGTAGGTATCCAACACACCTGCGTCTCCAGAATTCAGTGTGTTATGAAGATCACTGAGGTGCCCACTAGTCTTGCTAAAACAACCTGAGACATATCATGACCAACCATTTTCTTCTATGCATTTCCTACAGGAGGGATTGAAATTTTCAGAAACCTGACTGAAGATATTTGGTCAAATTTAAAAACCAGATTTCCTATCCATGTTATCCTTAAAGCCCCCTTCAAGACACTTAATATCTTGAATTTTTTTCTCTGTATTCTCTGATAGATGACTTCTTATGCTGCCACTGTTTTTAACATGCTGAACTTTCGAAAGCTGGAGTTTGATATTAATAAGAATTTTTGATTAATTCCTGGACTGATGGAATTTTATTTGATTAGGAACAAGAGAATAAGAAAAATTCCTCCTGGCTCCAAATTCCACGAATATCTATATTTTCCACGCTCATTTTTATAAAAACTCACAGACATTGTTACAAGCTTGTCAAAGGAAACGGGTCACTGCAGTTTATAAGAAGCTTAAAGCACAAGCAAACATGGCACTGCTACTGAAGTGCAGAGACAAGTCATCAAAGTAATATTTTCAGGATATTTTTAAGTGGTCACACTTCCAATTTGCACCCTACAGTCATAAATTCTGTGAAAAGAGGAATGTCTTGCTTTCTTTTTTGTACTGTGCAAGCAAATGAAGTTCCTTCAGCTAAAACTGAGCTATAAAGGCATTGCTTTACCAGGGGCTTTTTCATGTTTTTCCAAGAAGCCAAGGGCTCATTGCATCATAGCACTTGTCCAGAAATCACAGAAATATTTAGATTTGTGCCATTCACAGCCTGAAAGGCCAGAAAATCAGCTCTCTATGGACAATCAATGCATGAAACCCTCCTGTGCAAATCAATTACTTGCAGCAGTTTAGAGTCTCCAGAGAATCCTTTGTGCAATTCTGCTCCCAGTATGCTGCAAAATCCAATGGATCTTTGACTATAAATGCTCACAGGTATCAAATTACTGCATCTCAAGGCAGAAACATTCTTTTGTCCAAAGAGCGAGTAATTGCAGTCTTTTAAATTCTGCTAAATGACCTTTTTTTTTTTGTTAGGATATGGCTGCAGACAAAAGTCATCACCTTCAGCAAGAGGGATGAGGTGTAATAACCTCTTTTCTTTTGGCTATGGGCCTTTTAAAAACTTCTGGGATAATTCTGTGATATTCCGAGAACTGGACAGCCCGGACATTTTATTGCTTCGTGACATCTGACCTGAAACATTCACCTGACAAATTAATTTGCCAAAACTTATCTCCCTGTATATGTACAGTTAAAGGTCTCTTCCAACCTTGATGATTCTGTGATGCCATGTGGTTTGTACACAAACACACAGTCACTCTTCCTGAAACTTCAGAAGGTTGGGCAGTGCAGGTTGGGTAGAGATTGCACAGTTGGTTTGGATTTAATTGTTTTCAGGGTCCAGGACTGGGAGAGAGGGCTGGAACAGCTCTGCTCTGGGGACAGGCTGGAAGTCTTGAGGTTATTCAGTCTGGAGATGAGAAGACTCCAGAGAGAACTTATGGCACCTTCCAGTGCCGAAAGGGGCTCCCAGAGAGCTGGAGAGGGACTGGGGACAAGGGCCTGGAGTGACAGGACAAGGGGGAATGGCTTCCCACTGCCAGAGGGAAGGGTTAGGGGGGATATTAGGGAGAAATTCTTCCCTGTGAGGGTGGGGAGGCACTGGCACAGGTTACCCAGAGAAGCTGTGGCTGCCCCTGGATCCCTGGAAGTGTCCAAGGCCAGGTTGGATGGGGTTGGAGCAACCTGGGCTAGTGGAAGGTGTCCCTGCCCATGGCAGAGGGTGGAACTTGGTGGTCTTTAAGGTCCCTTCCAACCCAAACCATTCCATGATTCTATAAATCACATGTCTACCAAGCAGGAGATGTTCCTTTTCCTCATCAAGAGAATGAGCCCATTTGTCACACTAATTGCTTCCTACAGTTTGTGCTGCCAGGTAGATTGCAAATGTCCAACCAATCAGTCATATGTTCTCTTATTATCTGAATAAAGTCTCCCAAAACCCGAACAAGACATCCTACAGTCAATCTGCACATCAGGAGGGTGCCTGCATGAATAGCACTGATTGAGGAGGTTTCTAACAAGGACAAAAGATTCTCATTCCAATCTGAAAATCTTTTTTTTTTTTTTTTTTTTGCTCAGGTTCCTTTCAAACCTCTTGCAGACTGGCAGTTGGATTCTTTTACCATCAACAGAGTTTTCATAACTCCCATAGCTGGGAAAGACAGCAACATCCAAACCATCCTATCCCAGCCTCACCTCCAAAGTGTTTGCAGAGTTTTTGCCAAACTAGTTGATGTTCTTTCAGTACTCTGCACAAAACTACATATTTTTTTCCCATATAAACCCAATAATTACTTCATGAATGTTTCCAGATCCCTACTTTATTCCTAATAATCGGATGAGCTTTTTCTATTCCACATCCCCATATGTCTGTGAGCATAAGATGAACCTGAATTTCATTCCAAGATTTTTATGAATTTGATTTTCCGGTGTGTCCCCACCATTTACTCTCACTTGAGTGTACCAAAGTGCAGATGACACCACTGGCCTGTCTCAGGAACCAGCCAATTATTGATCTTTGGAGTTTGGCCATCTTCAGTAACACTCTAACACTTGTTAAACACTGTTCTTCACAAACCCAGATCAGATGGACAAGTATTGCAATCTCAATTTAGTTTGATCAGGTAAAAATTGCTTCAGTTTGTTTTGTTTGTTTGGGATTATTTTTTTTTAATTCAATGGAACAATATCTTGGTGTTTAGGCATTTTAATCTTCTAATAATTTAAAGTTTGTTGGGAATACATGCAATTTCTTGAAAATGTTAACAAGGATGAAACTCTTTCTGGTCTGTCTCTATGATGTCCCACAGTGGCATGTTGCCTAAGAAAATAAAGTACATGGAAAATAAAATGGAAATAAATAAATGGAAACAGTCTCCTTCCAGGTAACATAGAAGATTGAATCCCATATTTTACTTCCTCTCCTTGTATTTCAGTACTTTACAATTCTAGGCTTCAATTCATCAGAGATTGGTGAATAAACCACAGCTGGTTTATGGCTCTAGGAGCATGAGTAAATGTATGAGGGCCATGTATTTTCCTTTACACAGATATCTGTTTATTTATTTAGGTAAATAAACCTATTTCTAAGCCATTACCACATGGTCACCAGTGATGGGCTCCATACCAGTCCAATATCTCAAATACATGTAGATTCTGTAGTAGTTTGTCCTTTCTTTCTCCATCAGAAGCCAAAATTTCCCACTTTCCTTAACATTTGGTTTGAGTTGGATGCAACTGGAAAGAACAACTGGAATCCTTTGCTCTGCAGTGAAAATCAATTGTAATACCTGATAACACTGTTTGTATGTTGATATTTTTGTAGCTGTCTCGTTTGTAATCCACAGATGACCAAATCTGTCATCAACTAATCCGTTGTATAAACTTAATATCTTGCACAAGTGAAACAGGATGTGAGTCAATGCAGACAGTAATTCTTTGAGTGCTGCTCATTATAATCACCATGCCCCTAAGCAGCTTTGCCCATTCTTGCAGAAATATTTGATGTTCCATTTTAGAACTTCAGCAACTTCTGGTTATTTATCAGAGGAGATTCTGAGGGTGAAGGGCAAAGAAAAAGAATGGAAAATTTTCTAGCTGAGAGCTTGGGTGCTTCCTGAAAATCCCACTGCTTCCTAAAGGTTGAAAAGGATCTTTGAAGACTTACATCCTGGTAACAAGAAATTCTTCAAGAATACATGCAGCTTTCTCAAAAAAACCCCACCAAACCCAAACTGAAATCCGAGCAGAATCTGTAGAATCTTGTATATTCTGCAGACTTTTCAAATTACTGTGTTAGTGTAAGTCCTGCTCCAGTTGTTAGGTCATTTTCCAATGTCAAATAATATTTATTTCAGGAATGGGCTGCCCCTCCTCTATATACGAGTCATTTTTCATTGATTCTACCATTTCCACTTCAGAATCTAAAATTCTTCATGCTTCATCTTTAATTCTTTATATGAAGTAGTAAGTGAGTAGTGAGTAGCTTAGATTTGTTTTTCATGGTATACAGATAAAAAAAGCCCTCCTTTAAAGAATTCCAGCCTCATTCAACCAAAATGTATGTGGTGAGGTTAAGGAAAATGCAATATGCTTTCAGAGCTCATCCAAGAGTTCCATTTTCAGTCTTCTGCTGTTGCAAATCAAACTAAGCACCGAGGAGAATAAAAACGAATTTTGGATACAATGAGTATGAACTACGATTATTCTCATGTTCTTTTTCTCTATTACATCTACCTACGGTATAGTGTGGTCTCGTTCTTCTTTTAAGCACAAAATCTTATTCTCCCCTTATAATTTTCAGTAGCATCTCTCTCCCTTGCAGAACAGCACAACCTCTTGGGGATACAACCATGTTTCCCGTGATTTTTGCCCATCTAGAAGGTAAGACAAGATAAATGCAAATGAGAAACGACATATGTTCAACTGCAAGGATGGCAACTAGGAACAGTAGTGATTTCCCCATAGAAGTGGATGCCTTTCTGGAAGGTAAACTTCAGCCAAAACAGATGCAGGAAAGAATGAGTGGGATTATCCAGGAAATATTATGCCAGAGACCAAGTAGAGTGATTAATTTGCTCCCTTCTCCTTGCCCTCTGACTCGTGTCTATGAGTTTTGCAAGACTTTCACAATGGTAGTAGTCACCACCTACATAACCTTTATCATGTGCTCACTGCTCTGAAGATTTTTACAGCAGCAGATGGCTTTGTTTCACTGTTTTTCTGCCGAATTCACATGCAAATGTGTCACTTCCAGTGTTGTCTGTGGCATCTGAGGTCATTGGAGTTCTATAAATAACCAGTTTGGTGTATATTTGTAGAATCCTTTGTCATCTTGTGGAAAGCTGTGTGGGATTTTTGCCTGATGGCTCTTAAGTCATGTTGACATCAGGCTCTGGGGTAGGAACAGAGTTAGCCTAAACTACTGGAGGGACTTGCTGAGAACTTATTTAAAATTTCCAGGGAAAACGTAAGAGAAAACAGTCTAGACTTTCACTTCTGTTGCACCAGCACTGTGCTTTATCAAGGGCACTGGCTGACCTTCCCTGTTGGCAGCACTGAAAGTGGTCCCCAGGGAGCTGCATCCAAAAAGATACAGCATTTTATTCCATGTGCATAGCAGTGGAGTGCACTTGTCTGAGGGCTGGTACAATTAATTAAACTAAAGGATATTTGGTTTAGATGTTTGGTTCATGGGTTTTCACAGCTGAAATGAAGGATAAAATCAGCTTCTTTATGATTAGTTATGGGGGAAAAAAAATCCTTCTTTTTCTTTTTATTAAATTAAATTTCTGCACCAGCTGAATTAAGAAATGGGTTGCCTCCACGTGTTCCTTTATCCCCACTCTTTCATGCCTGTATATGAAAGCAAGTTCTTTCCAGATGGAAAAAAATATGAGATAAATATCATAGTTATTTCCCAATAACAATTCCCTTTCTCCCATGTGACTGCTTTTCTTCAGAGGGTTTATGTTCACCAAAAAACAAACATGAGGCTATTAAATATATATTTTCCTGTAAGTCGTCTGAGACCTGATCATCTGCTAAAACTGGAACTTGCCTGGGAGACATTCAAGCAACACCGAAAGGTTTACCAAGAGTGCAGAAAACAAGCAGAAAAAAGGCATTTCTTTCCCTGAGTTCAGGAAATGTTTGAATAGAACTACCTGCCTTAAAACTAGAAAATGCACTGGTTTATCTCCCAAGGTCTCTCTTTCTTCTGGCCTTCAAACTTCTGTGGTTTAATTGCAGTGGCATGGCTTGAGGAAGCAGATCTGCTGGAGTTGGCATGAGAATGTCATTAAGCTGGCACCCACTGAATATTAAATATTGGTGGTCTGAAGAACTTCTTTATACAGACGCATTTGTTGAGTATATCCAATATATTTATCATGAAGAAATGACATTTTACCCTCAGCTATGATGTCCATGGTGTTACATTTGAGATCTGGATTGTCTTCCTCATCCTATATTATGCATTAATAACTTGCTGGATGTCATGGCACAGATTAATCTCACCTAATTTTAGGCAAACACGCCTAAATATATCACCAAATATAGGCAAACTGGGGTCTAAGTGCTCTGGAAAGTGCCTTGGAAAAGTCTTTGTTCTCAGGCTTCTGAGCTACTTGTAGCTTCTACCAATTTGTGATCTAAGTTTATAAGAAAAAAAATCTTAAAATGTACAAAATAAATTTTGTGGTAATAAATAGTAATATTTTAAAACAAATTATAATAAATTTTGTGCCATAAACTGAATAGCTTCATGCTTCATATTTAAACTTCATGTCTGCAAAAAATTATGGTATTTAGCTATTCAAATCAAGATGCATTACTCCTCCACTTTTAAAAGGTATGAAATTTTGGTGTATTATTGAATGAAATCTGGTGTATTATCTAATTAAATATGCATTTATGAGCTTTGTTTATGGTGCAAGAGATGCAAATTTTATTAAAATATTAACTGTTTCTTTTCTTTAAAGTTTTGGGTGTTTTCAGTTGATAGAATTAGATACTTTGCTGTCCCCAAGCAACCTCCAAGGGCCAAGGCAAAAGGTCTCTGACATGTACGTAAGATCTAAGTCTGTTTTCTATCTGGACTCTTCAACCTTCATAGAATCATTGAATTTGTCCTCAAACAGGGTTGTACAGCCCAGGGTGATGGATCCTACAGTGCTTCAACAAGCGATTTTGTCAGCATTGAATAATTCATGTTGTGCAATTTAAAAACATTAGCCCAGAAATACTTTGCATTTGTCCAGCACAGCCAACCTAAAGAGCTCCCAGTTTTTTCATCAAATAACATCCATTAATTTTAGAGGCTGCATTTAGTGGACTCGATGTGCTGCCACCAATCTGATTTAACATCAGCAAACTCAATCCAAAATCAACATAAAAAACAGGTTGTTGATCGAGACAGATCTTTCTATCTGGCAAAGACATATCAAGACTTGATGGCTGGAAACCAAATCTAGGAAAATTCAGAGCTACAGTTAAGTCTGAATATTTCTTACAGTTATTTCAATTAGCCATGGGACCATCTTAGTAAGGATTGTGTGAAATTCTCTGTCACTTGAGGACTCTAATTGAATCTTATGGCTCCCAGTAAATCACATGCTGTGGGCTGGTTGAAGGGAGACATAGGATAAAGTACTGTAGCTTGTGTTATTTAAATAACAGATGGGATAATTTGGTTTTATATTCTGAGAAACACACCAGCCAAAAATTAAAATATAAATGAATTAGTCGATCTAATAAATCAATACTGAAAACTTGCCAAAATGACATATCGCTTCCTCTTCAGCCTGAGAGAAAAATAAAACCCAGACCGTGTTAAACAAATATTCAGGGCAGCACAGAGCACCAAATTGAGCACATATCTCCATGTCTTTAATGCATGTGCTATTCCACAAAACTCTAATTACTCACCGTGTCAGAAATCTGTTAAAAGTAATGGGAACTGTCATTTATCTTATCTAATACCATCAGAAAAGAAAAACCACAAAAAGCCCAAGTGACACTGATTGCTCAAATTTCTCCTGGTTGGTTCTAAAACAGCAGAGCAGATTGCAAAGACAGGGCTATGACTGCAAATACCTGTGACCCAGCAGCTCCTGGAGCCAAGAGCACCAATTAATTTCTACTGTCATTTATTAACTTCCTCTGTCACCAGTCATCCATGATGTGAAGGTTTGTGGCCTTGTAAACCTCTGCTCACCTTTGCTGATCATTCTTTCATGAGTTCAATCAGAAAGTAACTAAGGCAATCTTTTTAATTCTATTTTTCATCTGACCTTGTCACAATTCAAATATCTTCCTACTGTATAATTTTCCTGCTCACAGACAGACCACAGAATACTAGCTTTATTTTATGACCATTTAAAAAAAGGCAATTAACAATGATCCTGTGAATTGGTACTGTTTAATTCAAGTAGATCTTCCCCTGGTTGCCATCAGAGGACTTTATTCCAGTGTCATTGTCCCTTAGTACATTTGAGTTGGACTATTCCATCTCATCTTTACAGAATGCAAAGTACCCACATTAGGTCATTAAAGTGTTACAATAATTATTTTTCAAATGTTAAAATGTATTTCTTAATCAAATACATTAGATTTTCTGAAAGAAGGTAAACAGGGAATGGGAGTGGGAAGAAAATGAGTGTTCCACAGTTGATCTCATCTCTGAAAGTGATTCATTATTGAATCCAGTGAAGAACACTTCATTTCAAGCCAAGTAGCTGAAAATAAGGGCACTCTGCAAAGAGCTCTTATAATTTAATAAAAGTATATTAATAAAATTATTTTTAATAGATCCTTTGAAATGTCATTTACCATCAATAGCACTTAAAAAAGAGGAAAAGAGGCTCTAGTAGAAACCCACTCCAAAAGACACAGAACAGAAGAATACTTGTGAGCCTCAGGTCTCTATAACACACACTCAGTAACCGTTGGGAGTTAAAAATGTAAACCTTTTGGCTGCTGGAATAAAATCCCATCTTTCCCATAGGTTGCATTTACACAGTGCCCAGGTGACAGACTGCAAGCTTGTGGCTTTTGAAGAAGCAGAAGATCTGCAGAAAATGGTTTTGCAAGATATATCTTTAACTCTTTCTGCCAGTCAGGACAAAACAAGTATCTTGGAGGCTTGAGTACATCCTCCCAGGGGATTCCAAGAGCTGGCTTGAGGAGTGAAACCCTCACAGGTGGATGGAAGACCGTCTCTTCTGCCCAAGCAGCACCAGAAAGCAGCATAACCCCAAAATAAGTGGAGCCTTGTACTACTCCAGACCTTGTTCTTTCAATAAAGACAGTATGTGTTGTGACAGTACCTCACATGGGTGGCAGAACCACAGAAGCCTTCACACAGACAATATTCAAGGCCTCCAGCCTTTGATGTGCCCCCAAGGGCTTTGCTTTCACTACTGCAGGAAGAAAGGTGGAAAAAAAATTCAAGTGAAGAGACTGCTCATTCACTGCTGCCTGAATGTGGAATTAATATGCTCTGGGGCTTGTTTGGTAAATATTAAAATTTTAAGGACAAAGAGTATTTTAGTGAAATGAGACCATTTGCTCCTCTGATACTTTGAAGAAACAAGGTTAACAAATATGTGCTACGGACAGGAGTAGAAGGGTTCCTGACCAATTTCCTGGGGTTTTTTTGTTGAGTGCTGCCTGATCTGTGGAAGATGTGACAGTACAACAGAAGATATGACAGAAATAGAAACAGTGGAGAAGAACAAACTGTATTTGTACATAGTGCTCATTTGCTTGGCTAACCATGTGGTCATATTCTAAGGATTTATCACAGCTTTAGCTTTGGCATAGTCCTTTTTTTTTTTTAAGTAAATGTAAGACAGAGATGTGCAGGGCGGAAAAAAAATGCCATATTCAGAGAGTGATTTAAAAGCATTCAGCAGCTGTCTCCCAAATCATCCCTGTCGTCTCTGCACATGTGTATATTTTTATACATATATTTTTCCAGCTCAATATGGTGTCAGTGGAAAAGCCACATTGACACTGAGCAACTCTGTCATTCCCAGGGCATTCTAAAGACAAAATCTGCTGTGTGCCCAGCACCTTATCCAGCTTTTTTGGTAAGCCCACACCAAAAGGTCATGAAAGGGATGTCTCCCAAAACACTCTGGAGCAAAGCCATTCTAGTAAAGCTGCTGCACTGCAGAAAGTATGTTCCCTATGCTAGAAATGCCCATCCCTTCTCCAGACTCACCTGAACCCCTGCAGTCACCTTCAGCCACCTCCAGTCTGACCAAAGGCCAGGTGTACTGGTGTCAAGGAAACACCAACCCATGGCAGCACAAGAAGCCTGGAGATTTTATGCTAGAAGGGAAGAAAAGTGAGCCTTGTGCAACATCATGGGAGGACATTTTTTTGGATGCTTTAAAGCCATCCCTAGAACAGCACAGAGGCTTGTGTGACAGCAATGAAAGACAGCTGTGTCTTCACTTGAGTCCTTCCACATATCACCCACCACACACTTTCTGCCTTCTCTGGTGGACAATGTGGTTTGTCCTAAGATAAGAACACCAGGAGGGTATTGCAGGAAGAGCTGTCTGGATGCTCACATAATTAATTTATTGCAGAGGTGGGGAAGCTGAGATGTTTGTGACTGATTTTGGTGCACATTGACCTGCAAAAGTGTACAAAATGATGCTGGAGACTGAGCCAATTGGGTCAACTGGCCTCTTGAGGTTTCAGGTAGCTTCTGAGTGAATTCCCCCTAGCAGGGACACCTGCAGGATATGTTCAGCCCAGACAGGGAATGCTGACTGGTAAAAAAGCACTGAGTGAGTGAATAAAAAGTGTTAAGATCTGGCCAAATATAGATAAAATCCTAAAGTAGCTTCATAAGTGCTTTGTTGCTTTGCGATTGTGAATTCTGCAAGGTCAAATACTGTAAAGCTGTATGTTACTAGTCAAAGCTGATTATATAACACTTTAGACATAAATTGTTGATCAAATCTGAGACTAAGTGGACTGAGCCTCACTGAGACTTCTCTGAGAAGTTTGGAAAGCAAGGGGGTGCCACTGAAGCTCATGACTCACCCGGAGGGACCACGACCTGATGGTACTGTAACCCACGGTCATAGATGGTAGACTTGTCGTTTAGATACTGCGTTGGCAATATTTATATACTGTGTGACCGATAAATCTAATCATGATCATCCATAAAATCACTGTCTCCTACTTCCCATGCTTGCCTGACAGACTTCTCAACTACTCTGCCACAGCTTGGCACTGCTGCACTGAACATCAGCCACGCTCAGAGTTCAGTTTTCCAGTAAATTTTCCAAACACATGCATTTATCTGGAGGATCCTATCACATCTGAATGCCAAGTCTGGTTGGTTTGTTTGAGCTGTGCTTGTATATGCCATTGGACTTGAGAGGCAACTGATTAGATTCTAAACTGAGCTCTGAGTAGAAGACAATGAGACAGGTTTATGAAGCTGCTCAGGTCTCACTTAGAATAGGGATTACAAGCCAGGATTCAAATGTCATGGCAGGGACATGTCACTGTCGTTAGAGAGAGCATTTCCCTGAATGTTATATTCAGCAAATGGATAGTTCCAGGGGAATTCATATTCACTGAACAAAATTAGAATTTAAAATTAGTACTAACAAAAAGCTTTCTGTGGGATGTTCTTTGCTATGAAAATAAGTTGATTATAGTCTCACATGTCATTCTGAAAAAGTGCCTAAATGCTGAAATTTTAATGCGATTGAAATGGAACTTTTTGACTATGCAGGAAATAAACATTGCAATGTTTTGTTTTACATTGACTCAGAACGCTTTTATAGGTAAAGTTATTTTATACTCCAACTGTTTTATTCAAATGCATATGTTTTTATACAAATATATAAAGGAGAGTGTGGTGAACTAGATAATCTTAAAGGTGCCCTCCAACCCAAGCCATTCTATGATTCAATGATTCTCTATAAACACACATGTATGTATTATACATATTTATTTAATAATTTGGAGTTTTGTTAATATGTCAAAAAAGCCAGAGTTTTGTCTCCTCACTCAGAACATCAATAAGCAAAAGCAAATTTAAAACATGAAATGAAAACTGCCAAAACCAGACACTTCTCATTTAGATACCAAACATTAATTTTTAGGTTAGATTAAAATACTCCTCTCTCCTCTGGCCCTTCCCATGCCATCCACAGCTGAGAAAGACCACATAGAGATGAGGGAATCCTTCCCCTCTCCCAGCTTTGGAAGCCATTTCAGGAGCTTCATAAAAAAAGGCCCTCTGCTTTCCTCAGCAAGGCCCTGAGGGAACCAAGAAGGGTAAGAGAAAGTACGAGGTGGCAACCGGACCTCGTTACTGCCTGATCATGGGAAATGATCTCAGGGGCTACACTTACACTGCATGTTATGTACTACAACCTAAGTGCTAAGCTCTGACTTGCTCATAAAATTCTAGTATAGCCCAGGGAGAGCTGGAAGCATCGCCACACAGCAAAGCTCAGCGTTTCCTTGGGATTAGCAGCATTTTACTCTCATTATATAATTTTAACAGGGTGTTGTGAGGTCAGTTCTTTTCGAAACTGGGATCACGACTCCTCTCTGTCATATCTGATGGCGCTGACCCAGAGGAGGCTGTTCTGGTGGCCCTGCATGGCAGGATGGCCAGAGGATTCAAGCCCTGCTGCCAGTGCCAGGATGGTCCCTGGCGATGGCGCTGGCCCTGCTCAGCTTCCTATCCCCTGTGAAAGTGCTGAGGGTGCCTTTGATCCCACCCTCTGTGTCACTGATAAAGACATTAACAAGCCCCAGCTCCAAGGCAGAGCCCTGAGGGACATCATTCTGAGGGACATCATTCATCCCTGGCTTCCACATGGATATGGAGACACTGACGACAACTCTCTGGCTGTATTCATCCGGACAACCCTTCATGCACTGCAGAACACAACCTATAAACCCAGGGCTCTCAAGTCTGGAGATCAGGATGTCATGTGGGACTTTTTCAAAGGCCTCTCAGAAGTCTGGGCACACAAGGGCTACAAGTCTAGAAGTCGAGGTCTGTCCCCTGCGGACACAGCCACTTCCAGACAATTCCAAAGGTTGCTGGGTGTGACCCTTTGTGACAGAGGCACTTTCAATGGGCCCTTTGTGCTGCGGGGCCACATCTGCACAGAGACCATTGTGACATCACAGAACCCTGCCCTGACAGATGTTGATTTTAGCAGCACAGAGCCCTGGGGTGCCCTCTCCCAGAAGAGCCGCTCTCTCAGCAGGAACCAGTTCCCTGGATGCCTCTGCCGAGGAGAACAACAGAGATGCCCATGAAGAAGAAAGCCAACGCCGACCCTCAGCCCCACAAGGGGCTGCCAACCATAACCAGGAGGCGCCCGGAGAGGGATGGGGGAGCACTGAAAGGCCCAGATGGGACCAGGCCTTCACGGAGCTCCCCGGCTGCCAAGGCCAGTCTCACAGTTGTGCCAAGGCAGCCACATCCACCCCGTGCCTCCTTTTCCCCACAGGTGATCCAAAGGATGCCTCAGGTAGTGACA
The DNA here is from genome assembly GCF_003945595.2 of Pipra filicauda. NCBI lineage: Eukaryota > Metazoa > Chordata > Aves > Passeriformes > Pipridae > Pipra > Pipra filicauda. The sequence goes on along the minus strand of NW_024104418.1, from coordinate 283,043 downwards.
AAGGGCAGCCAGAGCCAGGCCTTGCTCCTCCGTGGGGAAAGGCTGCCACGGCTGCCCTGCCCAGATATCCCACAGGACAACACCAGCCGTCGGACACGCACAGGTAGACAGGGGAAAATGGGACCAAAGATCTTCCCAACCGTAGCACCTGATGGCAGGCGGGCAAGAGGCCCAAGCAGGAGGCTGGGGCAAAGGGTGCAGTCAGGCAAGATCCCCCTTCAGCCTCACTTGCTGACAAAGACACCAGTGCCGTCACTGCCCCGTACCCGGGTGACACAGGAGAAGACAGTCCCTCTGCCATCAATCCAGGTGGCGGCACCACGGCACACACAAGCTACCAGGGCCACCTGCAAACTGCCTCCTCTGCCACCAGCAGCCTCGGCTGCTGCTGCCAAGCACAGGACAGTGACCATCCCCACGGCCAGCAGCAGCCACCTCCCCCCTGTCCCTACTGCTCGGGGCACCCGCGCTGAGCGGGACACAGCCACAAGTGGTCAGAGCTCAAGGGCTGCTCCATCCCATCCCAAAGCCCAGGATGGAGCTGTGAAGCCCAGGAGCCGTGTCCCTGTGCCAGACATCTCCTGTAAGAGCCACCCTGGGAGCAACACACCCAGCCAGAAACTGGCAGCACAACAGGACCAGGCACTCAACATGCCTGTGTCAGCTTCCCTGGGCAAGGATGCAGGGACATGGCACCAGAGACACATGTCAGACCAGGGCCCAGCACTGTCCAGGGTGCACATGAAATGCACCCTCACCAGCACATCTGAGCCAGTGCATGACAAGAGTGGGAAGGACCTGACCATCATACCCAAGACAGAACCTTCCCAGGACATGAAGACAATGATTGTGGTAGGCCACTCCATAACCCTGAAGCCAGCTGTGAAGTCCGGCAGACGGTTCCCTAGGCCTGACATCTCCCCTAAGAGACACCCTGGGAGACAGAGGCCCAGCCAGCAGCCGGCAGCACAAAAGAACCGGGCACTCCCCATGCCTGCATCTGCTTCCCAGGGCAGGGAAGCAGGGACACAGCACCAGAGCAAACGGTCAGAGCGAGACCCAGCACTGCCGAGGGTCAACGTGAAACGCACCCTCCCCAGCACACCTCTGCCAGGGCAACACAAAACTGGGAAGGATCAGACCATTGTGCCCATGACGGAGCCTCTGCAGCAGCAGAAGATCAGGCGTCAGGCCCCTGCAGAGTGCAGAGTGCTTCCACTCAGGAAAGCCAGTCTCCAGCTTTTAGGGGAAATCTCATATAATGAGAGGGTGCTGAAGTGGCTGGAAACAACTTTTCCAAAAAATCGTGGGGCCTTGGCTGAGGAGGAGAAACAGCAGAAAGATGATGGACACCAAAAGCTGAGCCAAGGGGAAGATGGTCATGATAAGGAGCTCTCCCAAAGAGAAGACAGCAAGGTGAAAGAGGTGTCCCAAGAAGATGAGAGTGAGGAAGACCTGTTCACAGAAGAAAGCAGTGGGCAAGAGCTGTCCAAATGGGAGGAAAGCAGTGATGAAGAGCTCTCCCAAGGAGAAGACAACAGTGATCAAGAAATGTCCCAAGAAGAAGATGTCAAGAAGGAAGAGCTGTCACAAGGGGAAGATGATGTTAGCCAAAACATCTGGGAGGACCCCTTGGGTCTGGTGAACGACCAGGACCCTCACACTTCTCCCCTGGGGGTGCCCAGCTCTCCCAGAAATATGGGCACAGAGGCAGCAGGAGAAGCAGCTGGTGACCTGCCCAGCACATCTCCTGCCACAGCTGCTCCCATGGACTCTGAGCCAGCACGTGCTGAGCTGGCCAGAGCTCCTGAGGAAGAGCAGCACCCTGCTCCTCTTGCTCCCGAGGCACAACCTGCAGCAATGGCAGCAGCTTCTCCTGTCTTTGCTGAGCAGGTGGCAGCTGCAGGGACAGAGAGCCAGGCAGCTGCCCCACACAGCCCCTGCTGCCCACCCAGCCCCCTGCCCAGCTTGCTGCAGGACCACGCCCTCAGTGAGCACTGGGTGGGGACACTGGGGGGACCAGTCTACACAGCCCAAGACTTGTCCCAAGGGGAAGGTGACAGAGAGCCAAGTACTCCTCAAGAGACGCTCCCTGTGCCCGCCCCTCAGCAGGCACCGGCATTTGGCCCTCACAGCCAGGTGCCAGGGCACGCCTTGCCCGGGCAGATGGAAGCCCGTGCCCCCAGCCAGCAGCCACCTCTCCCCCAGCGATGGCCCTCCCGCTTCAGGCGGGCGCTCCGGGCCCTGCGCAGGCTGTTCCGCTGGCCCCGCAGGGCGGCACCGCCACGGGATCAGAGCCCCACTGCCAGCGCCAGGCCTGGCCTCCACTAGGATCCTCACACCTTTGCTTGAGACATCTAATCTGAAGTGACCGATCCTCACCTCAGTGCCTACAAGCTCGCGGTGTCTCGGAAGCTTGTCAGTAATGAGGACAAGGAGAAGACACTCCATTCCGTGGTCCTGCTAATCAGAAAAAGACATGACCTTGACACAGCTGTTGACAGGCATCTCGTCTCCCTGTACTGCTCATCCAGTGGACGAGAATAGGAACCTGTCAAACAGATCTCCATCTTCCACTAAAATGATAGATAGAAGATAGTATAATAGTTATAATAATTCTTAATCTATATAATTATTATATTATTATATCATAGCATTCTATTACATTATTCTATTACATTGCAATTAGACATATGTATATAATGTATATAACATATACATATATATAATATATAATATAATATATAATGTATATATAATATATAATATATACATATATATAATATATAATATATAATATATAATGTATATAATTACAATTGGTATTACATTATAATATTATAATATATATGTAGTTATATTATTATAATTATTATTATATAATATTTTATTCCAATTAGATATAGATCTATAACATACTATTTTATTGATTTTTAGGTATTTTAGAAGTACATTGTTATCTCTAATAATTATAGTTATAGTTATATAATGCAATAAATTTAATAGATATATCTATAATAATACACTCAAATATAGCCATGACTAGTTTCTCTTCTAAGCAGCACTGAAGATCTTATGAGGATCCGAATGGTCTTAACAGTTCTCCACTACCCTTTTGAAGTTGTTTAGCAATAAGAATTGTTCTTTAAAAGAAAATAAAGAAAAAAAAAAAAACATTTGAGTGATGTGCCTTATTTCATAGAATTACAAATATTAATAGCCCAGTACATGAATGTTCTATTTATTTTGATATTCCAGTCAATAATCAATTCCAGTAACTAAATGCATCAGCAGTAATGCTGCTGGAGGATTAATCTGCCCACAAAACATATTTTTTTTCTGTTTCATTCATAATGCTCTTTGCTCACAAACTCTTCTGGAATTAAAGGATTTTTCTTACAAAAAATCATGTTGTCCTTTGTTTCCATTATTACCTATGAGCTCTCAGTCATTAACCAAACGTTATAGTTTGTTCATTCCCCCTTGTCCCATCCCTACCTGCTCTTGGAAAAAGTCCCTCTCCATCTTTCTTGTCAGCTCCCTTCAGGTACTGGAAGGATTCAATTAGGTCCCCCCAAAGCTTTCTCTTCTCCAGGCTGAACAATCCCAATTCTCTCAGCCTTTCCTCATAGCAGAAGTGCTCCATCCCTCTAATGAACTTTGTGGTCTCCTCTGGACTTGCTCCAACAGGTCCATGTCCTTCCTGTGTTGGGGGCCCCAGAGCTGGAGGCAGCTCTGCAGGTGGGGTCTCACCTGAGCAGGGCAGAAGGGCACTCCTGCTGCCCACACTCCTTTGGATGCAGCCCAGAATTCAGTTGGCTTCCTGGGCTGCAAGTGCACACTTTGCCAGCTCATGTCCAGCCTCTCATCCACCAGCACCCCCAAGTCCTTCTCGGCAGGGCTGCTCTCCATCTGTTCATCCCTCAGGCTGTGTAGGTACCAGGGGTTGCCCAGGTGCCGTAGCCGTGCCATAGAAGATGTTTGCCCCCAGATCTGGGCTTACATAGTAGCTCTTTGGCTCAGCTAACTAGGTTGATTTGGTGGACTCAATCATCTTTTTCCAGCCTCAGTGGTTCCATGATCTCAGAAATGTTGAGCCTCAGCATGGCTCACTGAAGGGGATAAGAAAGTTTCAGCCACAGTGTCAATGCTGACTGCAGTGTCACACACACCTGCGCCACTGGGCCAGGGACATGGACAGGCTGTCTTCTCTGTTTGGATTGCAACTGTCCTGGTTCAGCTGCAAAGTGTGGAGAGTCAGTCTGCACAGGTTGAGATTCAGATATTTCACAGTGCAGCTGTGGGAAGAGAGAGCCAGGCACAATTTTACATCTGGCAGCACCATCACTCACTAGTCCAGCATCAACCGTGCTGCAAATAACACTGTGATTCCCAACATGAGTTTTTCAGGCTTCTTGTGGATTACACCAATTTTTCAACCAATTCATCTAATCAGTTCATTGTTGAAATGTGTTCAGAGTGAAGCTGCCTGGTTGTAAGACAAATAAAAAAAAAAGTGACAGAATTGTAGATGGGTTTTACACAAAGTGACACCACTTATCAGCCTTCAGTGAGTGGTGGCAGGACCAGCTTGCTATTGCTGACCCTTGAGCTTTACACTTTAAAGCATCTAAAATTTTAGCACAGTGTGCATAGGAGTTTGCCAGCTTTATCATTCTCTTATACACTGCAGACAGCTGCTTTCTCCCCATGGTGTTCTTCCAGACAGACTATTTCAGCTGAGGCTGATGAGTTTGATCACCATTAACTGCAGCAAAGCTCCAGCTTGGGAAAAATGTGTGTTGGAATGGGCTGGTGACGATTAAGAAGCTATTTAAAGCTCACTGCCTGAGGCAGGCACCTGTGGACAGCAAGGGATGACTAGAAAGGGCCTGAGACCACTGTGTGAGGACAACATGAAGGGAGAAAACCAAATCTCTCAGCCTAAGGACTGCCCTGGTCCCTGCTGAGTGATAAGTCGGAAGAATCTCTCCTTTGAAACAAAACACAAGGGTCTGACTGTGGCATGTGCTGGATGCAAAGCTGCTTATTTTTCCAGAGGGATTCCTCTGAGTGAGCTGAAGATTGTCACATCCCTTGGAATCACAGTCCCCAAAAAGGCCAAAAGAATTACAGTAATTTCAGGTTTATTTTTAGGAAAAAAAATAAAGCAAAGTATTGGCAGCACCTGGGAATATTAACTCGTACCTTTAGAGGTCACTTGATCACAGAACTACTGAAATTAAAATAACTGCCTAAATTAACATTGGACCTTGAAAAAGATTTAATTTAGATAGATTTAAGCAAGAGGAGATGGAATGACCTTACTTATAACCTCAAGCCACAGCCAGAATGTGGCAGCTTGAAACTGCAACACCCATGCTGGATGGTTTATACAGCTGTGTGCCTTTGATCTGAGAGTCTGGATGCTCCAGAACAGGGCCAGGAGGAGGGAAATATTCCAAAGGTCAGCAATGTTTACTCTATTAGATAAAAAAGGAGTGTTAGTCCTGGCAATAAAGCAGCCATGTTTTCACAATCACATGGGATAAATTAATTTTGAAAAGAATATATTTTTTTAATAAAGATTCTGAAGGTCTAGAACCTTTCAGAAGGTTCTCAAAGGTTTAGAAAGTCTCTAGAACCTGCTCCTTTTACATTTTTGATACCCTTAAGACTAGAATCATTGTGTGTGGCCTCCAGAGATGAGCTAGTCCATCTTTCTGTCCCAAGACAGGATCAGGTATAATTTCTGACCCTCTGAGTTATTTTTCCCAATCTGCTTTCAAAGGACTCCATTAATAGAGTTTTAGCAATGTCCCAGACAATTAATTTCAACACTTGAATATCCCTGTTTTTAGAAAGTTATTATTTTTAAAATTTTTTTGGTTTTTTGCAGTTTATGTTTCTCACTTCTTTTTTCTGCACGTCACAAACATGGAATCAGATTTATTCCTTGTTTTTGCCGGAACACTTTCTACATATGAAAATACATGGAATTTATTTCCATACCCAGCGTGCTGGGTGATGAGTGAAACAGGAATGTCACCTGTGGATCCTTCCTCTGTGACACATTGCAGAGAGCTCCTGATGTCCCAGCAATAGCAAGTGGCTCATACTGGACTCTGCTGGTCCAGAAGTGGTGGAGAGCTCAAAGTTTTCATGCTTTCATCACTTTTAGAAGCTTCTCAACTTTTTCACTGAGAAGGGGGTTTGCACAAAAAAAAAAAAAATCACAGTTGTGATGATAATTTCATTGCATAGCACTAAGTGGAAATAGCAAGGAATGTGTTCCCTAGAGTGGTTGTAGTGGGTTTTTATTGCAGTAAGATCCTTGTGAGTGTGTTTGAATGTGTAGCTGGATAAAAGGGATATAAGGAGACAGCAAAACAACCCTCCCAATATCCTGTCCATGTGCAAGAATGGGGAAAAAAATAAGCAGAGATGACATTTAACAGCTCATAGGCATCATCTTTATCCTCATAAGCCCTCTCAGGAGCCAGCTCCTAACACCTTTAAACACTTTCAGGTCAAGGTCAACAGTAGCTAAACTGCTGAACCTACAGATTGAAACAAGCTGTTTTGTGGTGAATAAAGGCAGGAAAAGCTCGTGGTAAGGCAGGAATTGCTGCTAGTGCTCATTAGATGGCAGCCTTCCTTTAGGCTCAGGAGGGAAGAACGGCTTGGATGGTTCTGAATTCACTACAGTTCCTCCAACAAGCATTAAAAAAAATAAAAATAGATTCTTCCCACTTGTTGTCACTGGCAAGTTTTCATATTAGTTGCTATGTCGACCCCACCACCCACATTGAATTCACCTTACCCACCCAAACTTTCCCTGCCACAGCAATCCAAACCCATTCCCACTGCCAGCTCATGCATGACTCACAGTGGTGCTGTACAAAGGGAAAGGTGAGCATATTCCTCCCCCTGAAGACACCTCCACATCCCTGTTGGCTGAAGGGATTCACAGGCAGAGAGACCCAACCAATTATGTAATTTGGCAGAATAATATGCCATGACTGACAAAGGGCTCCAGGAATGGGAGAGAGCCCTGAATTGCAGTGCAACAGTGTTGTCAGAAAGGGTCAGTGTCATGTTCATGGAGCATAAAAATCATCTTAGTGACCTTGGTTTAATGTTTTTTCATTAGGCATCAAACTCTGTTTTCAAACTAATGTTTTGTTTTGTTTTGTTTTGTTTTTACTTTGCATTCAATAAATGCCTTGAGGATGCCCATGCTGCTGGATTTTTTTTTCCCCATCCTTTTTTAGCAATACGGAAAAATCCCTTTTCATCAGCAGAAGATTTAAGCTCTGCAGGAACTTCTTTTCATCGATTTTGGCATTCATCATGCATTTAGTTGACTGCTTAGCCAGATCATGATTTTTAATGCCAAACTGGGTTTTTTTTAGGGGGTGTCCCTTCTATTTTCTAACTTTGAAAGGCAAGTTGTTAGCTTGCAAATCAGCTTATTATTCCTCTAGATTTGAGTGAAGAGAACTTGGTTAATAGAACTAAACCTAAAACAAAGGAAACTGTGCTCTATGAGCCAATGAAACTTTTCTCAAGACACATAGAAATTGTATAACAAATTGCTATGAAACTGATAGAGTGGGAGCAAATCACAAGTAAAATACAACTCTGGCTTCATGGCACTCAGAAATGAATCAGAATTAATGGTCTCTGAGGTGAGTAGTCCATGCTTCTTAGAAACCCAACTGGTGTGTTTGCTAAATTTATCAGTGCACCTGATATGATGTTAAAACCAATAAAGCAACTGACATTTGCTAGTTGAAAATGTAATAAAATTCAATGTTTCAGTACCTGCAGTTTAGCAATTCTCAAATTGATGCTCCTGCCATGGTAAATTACTTGGAATCATTTAATTTCTCTGAACACCTGCTCTGCAGTTTATTTGCAGACATTCTGCCATGTGAGAGTGGAGCTCTCATTCATCTGGGTTCCCTTTGGTACTGGTGTGAACCTTCCAGCTCACAAGGATAAAAGGAAGAGGGAAGCTGTCTGACCTACTCACGCTTTTGCTGCTATTATTGTTTTTATTATGTTTGTACTTCAGGACTTAGAGGTCCCAGTAGTGCTTGGCATTGCACTAAGAGGAGCACACAGGACTGTTCCAAGGAGTGTATAATTTAAGGAGAAATGTTACAGCCAGGATGGAGGGAGATTGTAACACACAGAGTGCGGGAGCAGCTCATTTGCTCTCATTCCTACTTGTCATTTTTTAGATAAGGTGGCTTTTTTTAGAATGTATGGGCAAGCAAACAGTGAGGAACAGGTAGAAGAAAAAGGAAGGAAGGAATGAGGAGAAGTAAAAAGAGAAGGAAGGAATGTGGAATTAAGGGAAGGATGGGGGGGAATAAAAAAAATTCAACTGCACGCTGCAGTCAGCTCCCTGGATCCAGAGATCTCAACTCACAGATCACAGAATATTCTGAGTTGGAAGGGATGCACAAGGATCATCACATTCCAACCCCTGGCCCTGCACAGGACACCCCAACAATCCCACCACATGCCTGAGAGCGTTGTCCAAACACTCCTTGAGCTCTGGCAGCCTTGGGGCTGTGTCCACTGCCCTGGGGAGCCTGTTCAGTGCCCAACCACCCTCTGGGGGAAGAATCTTTTCCTCATGTCCAGCCTAAACCTCCCCTGGCACAGCCTTATGCCCTAACTCAGATGATTCCAACTAATGAGTCATTTCATCAAGGCACCCTATTTAGGAGCCCTGTTGCCCTGCATTTGCTACAGTTAATAGATGGAGATGGAGGCCAAAGATGTCAATGTTTCTTCAGAATCCCTTCTCTGCCTCCAGCTGTGAGGAATTGGACGTTTTAATTGCCTTGAAACATTGCTCCTGTATCGAGCTGTGCAAGCCTCCTGCCAGGGCATTGAAGATAAGGCTGAGGGGAGGTGGCCACAGCCCACAAACTGGTGGGTTTGTGGAGGCCCAGGGGGCAAATCTCTGGGGGTGTGATGCTCATCTAAAGAAGGCCAGTGGCAACTCTCTGGGGGTGGGATGTTTATCTCCTATGGGCCAGGCTGTGTCAGAGGAGCCCCCTGTACACACACCCATCACTGCCCCAGAGAAGGCCTCTGGGAGAAGGAAGACGTTTTAGCAGTTGTGCCCTCAAACAAATCCCCCACCTGAAGCCTAAATTACTGTGCAAAATCAGCACCTGCAGCCTCTGAATAACAGCAGACAAGCACCAGAAGGGTTTCTGAGCTTATATAAACCCACCTGACTTTATATTTCCTGGACTTCTTTCCCCCACCACTGCCTGACAGACTAAGACATCAGTGACCACAACAACCAAGTTTGTCAGAGACCTCTGGGAGGTGACTATAAACTCAAATTTTTCTCTTTCCTTCTCTCTTTCATTTTTTTTCTCTTTTTTTTCTGTCTTCTGTTTCACACATTTTCTTGGGTCATATCTTTATGCTTTTATATTGCCATACTACTATAGATAAAAACAAACAAAGTGGCTACATACCTGTTTTCCTTTGCAATCAAACTGTTCTAAAATAAACCTATATATATATATATATACACACACGCATCTATCTATCTACTTATCTATCTATCTAATTTATCTCTGTAAACACTGATCACACGGCATCTATTTACTTTAACTCACCCCAAGGGATTTATTAGCAAAAAAACAAGTTATTTCTGCCTTGCAGGGGGGGCTGTAACACCAGTGGTGATGATGGACCAGTTCTGGAGGGACCACAGTCCACCTGACACAGGTGCCTTAGATGGATGTCTGAAGTTAGATGGGACCAATCCAGGACTTGGTGTTTCCAAAGGGCATGTGGCTTGGCTGGAGATCTTCCCAACATCATCCCACACCCACAGAATTATTGGGAAGGGGTTGACCTTAGCCAGTGACTTTTACAACCCGATTTTTCCCCTAAATCCTTGCTTTGCCTGCTGCTATTTCTGCTAGATGGAGAGTCTGGATGTTTCTTTCTCTAGTCCCACTTAATCCCCCAATAACACATGATGGATTCTAGGGGAGATGGGACAGTATCCTGGTGTATCCTGGCTAATCTGCTCCTCCTCCAGCATCAGCTGCAATTCAAATGGAGTCAGTTCCCCAAAAAAAAACAAAAGAGAAAGCTCCCCATTAATGCTATTTGTCACAAGTTCTTAATATCATAGTTGCCTTTTAGCCTTACTCATCAACATCCAGAGGGAAAAAACAAGAAACCTTCTGAATAAATCAGATTTGACATATCTTTCCTCAAGAACAATGGCTTTAAAACTAGCTGGAAAAATGCTTTTAAAAATAGACCAAATTGATCTGTCGCCTTTGAAAAAAAAAATCAATCTTAAGATGAAAGAAAAAAAACTATTCTTCCAGCTTCTCATAATTATTTTTGAAGTCTGGGTTTCACCAGTGAATCCTTTTCAGTCAGTTCTTTTAAAATGGGTTAGATAGTTCCTCCATTCTTTTCTGTTCTTTTTTTCCCTAGGTGTGGCAGCATTGTACACAACAACTTTCATGTCTGTATGGAAATAAAGGATGTAAATGTAAGGTCTAAGACCAAGAAAATATCATGAGGAAGAACCTGAAATTAAGTATATTCTTACTTTTGCTTAACAGATTATGGGAGTTGCTTACATTTACTTACATACGTATTATTTTTGAATCTCCCACTGGCTAAATGAAATCAATTAGAGTAAGATACATAAAAACCTTTCAATTAACCATTATTTCTCTGTGGATCCTGGTAAGCTCAAAGTAGATATATTAATCTCTGCAAGTCCAAAATACCATCAATAAGATATACATAGATATATGTGTACAGACTTTTTTGGCAGGGCCTGTAGTGATAGAACAAGGGATAATTGTTTCAAACTAAAAGAAAGTAAGACTCAGACTAGATGTAAGGAAGAATTTTTTTAATTTTTTTTTATGAGGAGTGTGAGAAAAGACCCACTTCTTGATGAATTTGAGAGGGGACAATGTCATCGAAGCAAAACTATTTTATTGAACGAGTCAGATGCCTCTTTTCAGGGAGGAACACCGCCCACCAAAATGGGCAACCTTTTATCTCCTTCCCCAGCTGGGGGTGGTCCCTGTCCCCTCTTCCATTGGCTGGGTACTCAGGGACTCACATTCTGGACTGCCTACTTTGCCCCAAGTCTTCCTCCCCCATTCCCCTTTATTCTTCTCCCTTTTTTGGCAAATCTTTAGCACAGCCTTTCCTATTGGTTCCTAACTCTTTGCAAGTGCAAGGAACAGAGTAACCCACATCTGAGCAATAAGTTGCTGTAAGCAAGAAACAAGGGTTAGCCTCCCCCCCCACCACTTAGTCACTCTGGCTGCAGCAAAACATTGCTTTATTTCTCACAGGAGGACGGTGAAATGCTGGCACAGGTTGCCCAGAGAGGTGAAGAATCCCTGGAAACATTCAAGGCCAGGTTGGATGGGGCCTGATCTATTTGAAGATGCACCTGCCCATGGTAGGGGGCTTATATGATCTTGGCTGGGGCTAGATGATCTTGAAAGATGCTTTCCAAGCCAAACCATTCTATGATCCTAAGATGCTGTGATTCTAGGATAAGTGGTAAGCTCAAAGTAGGTGCATACAACACTACAAGTCCAAAATGCCCTCAACAGGATTGATTTATCTATCTATCTGTCTGCTTCACACACCCAAATAGTCGATCTAATGTTCATCAAGTCTATGGTTGTTGATTGTAATGGGCTTTGAGTAAGGTTCGTAATTTCAAGCTGCTGCTAAATGCATCTGCCATTTCCCCAAACAGCCGAGTTGATGAGAGAAGAGAGGTTTCTCATTCCTCAGAGACAAGCTCACTGGGACCCACAAACACTTCTGTGCAAAGGTTTTAGAGGATACACAGTGACACTCACTGCTAGACTATTACTGGGATCTGATTATTGTGTCCTAGCTCATTAGTTGGGAAATGTTCAGAAAAGGAACTAATCATCACTTGGCACTGAGGATCTTTGGGGCCTGACTTCAGGCTCGTGGGTAACGTGGTTTGACCACGCTCTCCAGCTCAGAGTGAGTGACTTGCTTGGGGATCTTCCTGACCTGAGGGCTTGATGAGACATTTTAAACTGGATTGTGAGCTGGAGCAGGGCACTCACTCATATGTCTTGTACCTTTGGGAACAGTCAATGTCTCTGTTTCACAGGAAACTGCCCGAGAAAAATTCAGCATAGACACAGAATGGAGTATCTCCTGAGAAGGCCTGTACTTAACCACAGGGTGTGGAAGTTGCTTTAAATCCTGAGTCATTCTAGGTGACATTTTTTTCTGGTGTGTCTATTAATTTGTTACCTGACTCATTCAGTCAAGCGAATCTCTCCGTAGTTTAAGACACACTTTTCTCAATGTTTGTTTGCGTTACTTGACAGGCTGTGTAATGAGCCCTCCAATATTTCTCGATGTAATTATTACAGTAATCACCAGGTGAATACATTAATCATCAAATGATTGCATGACAGGAAAGCCTTCCAGACAACACAGAACTAGATTTATCTGTCTTCTGTTCTGTTGCAAGTCCTCACACTTTGGATTTCTAAGCCTTTAGGATAATTTTTAAGGTATTCCTGAATCTTTTCTCCTTTCCCTTTTTCCGGTTCCTTTCCCCCGTTGGTACATATATTACACTCTCATCCCTAACAGCTTTTGTCTGTGTCCCAGAAGAATGGCAGAACACTAAATAAATGCTGGTTTTAAAGATTTATGATTAGCAATGCCAGGGTCCCTCCCTGCAGTGCATCTGTGGGGAAGTCCTGGGGGCATTATGTGGGACTGATATGGAAACAGGGCTAAATTTTTTACAAGGATCAACGTTTGGGGCAACTACTGAAACCATGTTGTAGAAACCATTTTTGTAGAACAAAAATTTGAAATGAGACATCTGGCATTTGTGTGTGTTTGTGTGTATTTTCCCATTCTTTTTATTTATCTACATTTTCCCAGGTGATTATTTAAGATGATGAGCTTGTTAAGCCCAGCAATAGAAATAAAAGAACAATGGAAGAAATTTGCTATGGAATAGATCTATTTCTCTGAGATAACCTTGACAGTTTCATCCTCTGACTAAAAACCCAAATTGCTTGATCATCCAGAGTGAGTAGGTGAGAATTAATGGTTTCAGAGCACACATGAATTCTGATTTTAGATGCAATCAGCCAGTCCTTTATGTTTCTGACAGGACTTAAAAATGCAAATACTGAAATAGGCTGTGAGCAGCTTCACAATGCTGGAGATCTCAGAAATTTTGGGTATTATGAGTGAGGATAATAGTTCAAATATACAAATATGATTGGAAATTTAACAATCCTCAAAAAAAAAAAAAAGAGAAAAAACCCCCTTCTTTATGGTAAAATTGTTGAAGTCTTTGAAAAGCTTGCAGATAGACACAGTTTTGGGGGAATTCTGAAATTTAAAAAAAAAAAGAAATGAACCTGTCCAAATAAAAATGACTACCCTATTTTCGTTGGTTCATTTTTATATATCTTTTTGATCATTGTCTGCAAGTGGCCAGGATCTTCACATTGTAACATCTTTGAATACACCAAAGTCTGGTCTCACCATGTCCTGTCAGACCTTATATGAATTTTATAAATTATATATTTTATATATATTTTATATAAATTGTATAAATTTCAAATATTAAGAAGTTTTCCCTCTGGGGAAGGCAAAAGAAAAAAGTGAAAGATGGCTGTAAACTTATTATTCCATCCTACAAAAACTTCACACTAAACTTTATGCATTATTGAGATTTTAATATAATTTCCTTTAAAGAAATAATTCACTGTGTTCACTGGGGCTGTGTTTAGTAATAACAGCATTCAGAGAACATAATTCCTTCTTGACCTGAAAGAAACTCCATCAAATATTCAACATAAATTTTTATGAACCAAATACTTAATTGTGTGTATATAGTCTTGTAATTGCAATGTAATGATTTAGTTCAATATCAGTTTCCTCCATTCGAATATTTAAATGCAATTAAAAAAATGTTCAGGCAAAACTTATTTGAAACATAAATAGGATTTTAACCAGATGTGTTTTCTTGACAGCTCTAGTAAACATATTGTCCCAGGTGATATTTTAAACTGATTTAAATTAGTGCAACATGTCCAGTTTGGAGTTTGATATATTAAATGAACCAGAAGGCTTTATGGGAAGTTAACTTCACAGAAGGAATATAGGGAGACATGAAGACATTATGTGTTGATTAATATCTCCTCTAACTTCACACTTCTAATGTGGTTTTTTTTCTCCCATTTTGTTGACTTAACAGACTGCGGTTCTGCCACTGAGTGCCAGATGCAGCAAGAGATGGTTTCACAAAAACCCTCTAGTCATTCTGAGAATCTATATCACCAAATTTTTCTTTGTCTGCGTGGAAGGTTGAGTAGAAAACTAATTTCCCCATGGAGGGCAAAGCAGAAGTTGCATTGAGGAAAATGAGAAAGGAATCAAGACCGCCCCAACAAAATGCCAGAATCAAAATTTAAGATAAAAATCAAAGCCTGCAGACCACAGTTCAAACTAATTAATCAAAAATGTTGGCTCCCGAGTTAGTGAGTATTGATTCACATACAGGACAGGCTGCAGGGATATTACAGGCAGGTTTATAACAGTGAAAATCCAGGAGAGCTGCTGAGTCACTAACATGCAATCCCAGGGAATATCCTGTGGGTTAAATTGGGAAAGTCTAAAAGCTTCTTTTTGCTATGTTGAGAAAAATGGGAGTGAGGGGATGAAGACAACACAAATTACTATGTCAAGCTGTGATGGATACAATTCAAACAAAAAGAGAACATCTGTAGTTCCCACTTGCTAAAGATCACATTAGATTTCCATGTCTTTGCTTAACTAATATTGAACTACTGATCATTTCAAAAGCAAATAAAGCAAACAAACAAAACCAAAACGCACTCTTGCCTAATGGACTCTTCATTCTATCCCTCTGTCCCAACTTTTTTTGGTTCTTGTGCAGGAGTTTTTGCTTTTGAATGGATACAGAAGCTCAGATCTGTGTGCAAGGGGAATCAGTATGGCATGAATATTAATAAATGTGGAATTAACATTACATTTAACAATACATTGGCCCTGTGTGTTAGGGAGTGCTTTGATTTTTCTAGAGCTTAATGACAGTGACAACAGGGTTGAGTGTTCCTGGGTAAGCACCGGGGGAAGGCCAACAAGGTCATGGTGGGAGTCTGGTTTAGACCACCCAACCAGGAGGAAGAAGCAGGTGAAATATTCCATAGGCAGGTGGGAGAAGCCTCATGATCACAAGCCCTTGTTCTTATGGGGACTTCAACTTACAACACAAAAATACAGCACAGTAGAGACAAAACAGTCTGGAAGGTTGCTGAAGTGTGTGGAATAGAACTTCCTGACACAGCTGTCCTGGCCAGAGCATCACAAAGTAAGGAAGGGGGTGCAAACTGCTGCCTTGGGCTTCCAGAGGCCAAAGTTTGGCCTGGTAAGATCCTGACTGACGAAGTCCCTTGGGAGACAGTCCTGAAGGGCAAGGAGTCTGTGAAGGCTGGATGTGCTTTAAGAAGGAAATAAAGGCGCAACAGCAGGCTGTTCTCACATGCCGAAAGACAAGCCAACAGGGAGGGTTTACGCTGGGTATTAGGAAAGATTTCTTCACAGAAAGTGTGGTGAAGCACTGGAACAGGCTGCCCAGGGCAGTGATGGATTTACCTGCAAGGATCCCCTGTGGATGTGGCACTTGGGGACATGGGTTAGTGGTGGCCTTGGCAGTGCTGGGTTAGCAGCTGGACTCAGTGATCTTAGAGGTCTTGTGCAGCCCAAACGATTAAACACAAGTGTTTTGCTGAATCAGTCTGTGGGATTAGTGACAGGATGAGGAGCAGTGGCCATCAACTAAAACAAAAGAGGTCTCACCCCAACATGAGAAAGAACTTCTTTATGTTTAGTGTGGCAGAGCACTGGAACAATTGCCCAGGGAGGGCATGGAGTCTCCCCCTCTGTAGACATTCCAAACCTACCTGGACACGTTCCTGTGTCCTGCTTCCTTTGGCAGGGAGTTTGGACTGGATGATCTCCAGAGGTCCCTTCCAACCCCAACTATTCTGTGGTTCTGTGATTCTGTGATTATTTTACCTTCTGTTTGTGGGATCCACCTAATTTAGCAACTTTACACTTCAGAAAAGTAATTTCCTCAGGCTGAAATGATAGATAATGGATGGAGAAAGGCACCTGCAACATATGTTGATATTGCCATCTAGAGAGTTTTGGTATAATTAGGGGATTTCACGTAAATAAATACTGATGGTGCAGTGCAGTGTTGGGGCTGTTTAAACTAACTGTTCTCCAGATTTTCAGAAAATGCAATTTTGTTTCTTTGTGCAAACTCTGTTATTTTTCTCTTACAAAACTTTAGTCCAATTGGAGTTTTTTTCAGATGTGGTTCTCACAAGCTCCATTTAATTTCATTTTACTCTTTGAGAAATAAGATTTTCCATTTATCACTTCTGGGAAACAGGAGCTGTTTGTAGGGGAGAGAACAAGACATACTGCCCAGGTTTGGAGTCTTATACTTTGTTATGCTGGACCAGTATGTAAAGAAATGATGCAGGAAAATGCCAAGCACCATCATTATATTTTATTTGTAATGGACTCTTAGGAATTTTAATTTTAACATGTGAGCATGTATAACAGCAATTTAAACCAGAAGTTCATTAAATCAGGGAACACAGACCTGGGCTTCTGTTCTATGAAACATATGGGATCCTAATCCTGTTTTCCAAAACTCCAGCTCTAACTAGGGCTAGCAGATGCATGCAACTTTCAAAATGTGCAGACATGAAGCAATAACTCATCCCCAGAACCGTGAATATAAAGACAATAAATATTAACTGGTTCACAGCTGCAGCTGGAGCCCAACAGATGATGCAGCTCCCTCGAGTCTGCAGGAGCTCCAAAGGAGGCAGGAAAATGTTCATCTTAGCAGTCTGTCTCAGAGGATTTTCTGTCAGATTTATTTCTTTCAGTTCCTTTTGTGGCTTTCACGTCAGGTCAGCTCAGTGCAGGTCAGTGCAGGAAGGAGTGCTACCACTGAATTAAATCTGAAGCTTGAGCCCCACCCCTTGCACCAATTTCTAACACAAAATCTGCAAAGGTTAAAACAAGACCACAGCCCCTTACAGGCCAAATCTGCCCAAGATGAATCCTCAATACAGAGAAAAGTATTTCCTAATCTAAAAGACAGGGAGCACTCAAATCCCCACCCTCCAAATATTTTCTGTTTTCTTCCTTTCCTCTCAATTCCCGATCCTTAAATACTTACCCTCATCCAAACTTTAGCATCTTTTTTTTGTTTTCTCTAGGCTGATGGAAGTTCTATACATTTTCATTGCCTCTAAATCTACTTCTTGTAATCACAGCCAGCTCTGTGTAAAACCAGACTGCTCTGCTTTGCCTCTGTAAAAGGAGGTTTCTGCCTTCTGCAGTCCCGATGTGTAACACTGTGATAGGCATCGTGTCCATCTCAAGGCTCAGCAACCTAATTCCATCAAACTCTGGACTGAATACCATCTGGCTCTGGAGTTTAATTGCCTGCTTCTTATTGTTTGGTGAGAGATATAAAACAGTTGCATTGGCTGTTCTGTTCAGTTCAGTGAGAGTTTTCCAGGAGAGCAAGGTAGGTCTTGTAGGAACATCAGGGTTTCATGTGCTGAGAGTATTGTCCAAGCACTTCTTGAGCTCTGGTAGGTTTAGGGCTGTGACCACTTCTCTGGGGAGCCTGTTCCAGTGCCTAACCATCCTCTGGGGGAAGAGCCTTTTCCTAATATCCAGCCTTAACCCACCCTGACACATCTTCGTGCCATTCCCTCAGTTTTTATTGCTGGTCACCAGAGAAATGGGATCAGTCTTGCTCACATTTCATAGACAGGAGCTGAGACACCAAAATCAACCTGAGTGCTCAACCTTGCTTGTATCTTTTCAAAAATAGCAACAGAACTGCCTAGCACAGAATCACACAAAATGTGTGATAGACTAGATGAGGAGCCAAATACCCCCAAATTTCTCTGCATCCTGGGCTGCTGAATGCTTCTCTTATCTCCCTCTGAGCTTCCCAGATTGCAATCAGCGGGATACTTTGGACTATTCTCCTTGACTGTCATGTATTTTAGAAGTTATTTTAAGGTTGCCTGTATTTAGTATTGTTAAGGACTCATTTCAATATGCATATGTATTTAAATGTATTCATACCTCCCCCACCTTTCCATGTAGTCACTGTCAGCTGTGTCTGGAAAACCTGCCAATTACTGTCATTTCCAGAACAATAGCAGCCTAATTGATCGGCAGAGTAAATGAGAGAGCAACAAGGAGATCATCAATGCTGGCAAGAGAGTCAACAACACCCAAAGTGGTCATTGGGTGTTCTGCTAAGTTAAGGACTTCAAAGCAGCTCATAGAAATTCATATTAAAATGCATAAACTGTGTGATCCTTCCTGCTTCATTCAGGATGGGGAAGAGTGGAGAATTAAATATCAGACAGGATTTTAGAGTCTTATTCACTTGTATTTGAACTAAGTTTTATGAGGGAAGACCTTATAGAGAACGATCTGTCACAAAATTCTGCTTGAGCTGGGCAGTCAGTGCCCAAGCAAAGCATCACAGTCAGGAATCTTGGGATAAATCCAGATATTTTCAGCATTTTGAGTTTCAATTCTGCATTACTATGAAGTGGGAAGCATATACCCAAATACTCCAAGCATGGAAACGTTTATCTTACCCTTACTAAAGATTTGAGATAAATAAAAAGGCAATTCCCAAAAATAGGCCTCACATGGCAGATTGAATCTTTTCCTGTCTTTGGGATGGTGAGCAGTAGGTTTGTACATTCAGTAACATCTTCCTCCTCCATTCTTGCTATGGTCATGTGTTGATTTCTCTTATTGCAAGAAGGAGATAAATTCCTGGACAAAAGATTTATGGAACCTTTGTGCCATGAATAATTTCTAAAATCTGTGACAAATACCATCTTCAAGACTTTTCTTTTTGTGTGTGTACTAAAGCAGAGGTTTAGGTCATGGTGCTGTATCAGTTTGTCTGGATATCCAGTTAGAGTTTCAGGTTATCAAGTGATGGTGTTATACACATTCTGTCATCTTGTTTTATTTCAATTACACTTTGAGCTTTTCTTTTTTGCTTTTTTTTGAACAAAGTCTCTGAGAAAGATTTTAGGACAGTTAAAAATTGCTTTACTGGGTTATTCACACACGATTCTGGGAGCTGATATTTCTCTTAGAAGGCTGTACCTCCACAACAAGTTCTATTCCAGAACATACATATTTATATAAATAAAGGAGTCACACTTGTAATATAAGATCAAGGATGTGAATCCTTAAGGGTACTCAGATACTTGTTTTGCTGTATTAGTTACTGAAATCCATCACAGGGGAAGTATCACTTCAGTTGTATCTTCAGTCTAACTCACGGATCCCCCTGTGCTGGAAGGTGTTACGTGCCCAGTTGTACCACATGGAAATTCACCTAAATATTGCTTTGCTCCTGAATTTTTTCCCAGAGCTTTACCCCAAACCAGACACAGATTATTAAGCCTAAAAAGATCCAAAGAGCAGCACTGATGTGGGTAAAGCTACTCCAAACCTTGAGAAAAAAGAAAATAAATGCGCATAGGAGCAAGAAAAGAGAAGTAAAAATGACAAAGAAGAGAAGTACAAAAGGAAAAGCTCTTAGTTTGTTAACAGAAAAAATGGATATGATATAGAAATATAGAATTATATATATAATATGTATTATATAGAAATATTTTTAATATCTATTATATAGAGATATATATTATATATATTATATAGAGAACCAAAGGCCAAAATCCTGACTTTAGTAGTCATTTGATGTACTCAATAAGTATAGAATAAGATGAATAATTTATAATAATAACAATAACAACAACAATGTAGCTCATATATTCCTTTTCTTCAGAAAATCACTAAACACTTTGTAAAGGAGGTCAACATCATTAGCACTATTTTAGATTCCAAAATTCACCTGAAAGAGGATTTTAAGCAGAAGTCCCTCAGTAGCTTGCTCTTGAAATTTGCACATGATACTTTCCTCTTTTGTCTATCAGCAGTAGTATTTGCAAGTCTAAGCATCCTGGAAAAATGGTACCAGGTGATGTTTTTCACTTTTAATATGCAAATGGCATTTCTTTTTCTTTACAATGACTCATCAGAGCAAAGCTGGGGTAAGAACTTTGCTTTTACCTGTCTCTAGAGTAAAATAACAAGACTTCTTTATGATTTTCCTTGGAGGCTTTTTCCTTCTGAGTAATGTAGAGTGGCACCACTTTCTCCATCCTGACATGATTCCAGGTAAGTCAGGATCATTCCTTGACCTTACAGCAGCCTTCAGCTTTTATCTAGAATAAACTTAAGTGTGGTCATCCTAAAGCAATGGTGCCTGTAATTCAGAAGCTGAAAGCGTGATGAAATCCAGTTAATTCCCTCCACCATTAGTTATGAACATTGAGATATTTTTAGCCAACTAAAAAGCAGATTCTTCATTACAATGTGATGAAGAAGAATTTACAGTGTCTGCAAATACGTGTCTTGTGAGTGTCTTGAAGTGCACACCAGGAGCCCTCAGTCTTTTCAAGTATCATGTCAGGCTATGTAAGTAAAAGACTAAGAATTTGCTTGATCACTCTAGATTTGTTCAACCAACACCAGGAAGAAAATAAAACCAACCCCAAACAAATAAACCAAAACCAACCAACCAACCAAACAAATCCTCTAGTTGATTTTTCTCATTTGTTGACCATAACATGTTAAATTGTTGCTTTAAATATCAAATTGCTCAGAAGCTTGCAACGTTGGAGGAGTAATTTCTCTGAATTGAATCTCCCTGTTCATCATTTACCTCCTGCAACTCCCTTCACACACCATGTCCAGGGGTGGGATGTTTTCCTGTGTACTCCTTTGGTCTCATCTGGGATGGACAGTCTTATATACTTTTGGGTAGAGTGAGGAGAAAACTGGGAGTGAAGAAATCTTTTTATTCTCTGTGTCAGGTAACAACTTGAATCAAACCCACCAAACCATGAAATTTTATATATGAACTATATAAAGTGAGGGACATTAATCACATTTGTTTCAACTTCCTACTGTTCAACCAAACTTCAGCTCAAAGAGGAATAAGCCACATTTCCAACATGCTTTAACTGATAAGGAAGTGCTAGCACTCCACAATTAAAAAAAACCCACCAGATGGAACCATTATTAATCTAATTTTGACCATGATTGTCCTCACCTCAATGAAGTTAGACATCTCTATGACTTTAAAAATAGAATAGTTTGGAAAGCCTGAAAAAGGTCCTGGAAGAGATCTGGGAGCCACAATATTCTGCAAAGAGCAGAAAATAATATTTATTGCATAAATTTTCCAAATTTTCTGATGATCTAATAAGAGTCATAGAATCATAGAGCCATAAAATGATTTAGGTTGGAAGAGACCGTAAAGATCATCTTGTTCCAACCCCTGCCATGGGCAGGGACACTTTCCACTAGACCAGGTTGCTCCAAGCCCCATCCAACCTGGCCTTGGACACTTCCAGGAAAGTGGGGATTTTCTACTCCTTGTTGGTAGGAAATATGACTGAACTACGGGGGTGACACTGTGGTGCCAACACAGGTTTGCCTGGAGTCTGGATCAGACTCCAAGTCTGCAATGAGAGATGTGTCCTTTGACTGTCCTTTGACACATTGCATGTAAAAAAACCCTGCAGCTCATAAAAAAATCCTTCTTAAGTGTCACATCTGTAGCATAAGACATGGTTGTACTGGCAAACAAGAGATAATGGCCTAGGGGGAAAGGAGGCAGTAACACCTGAGACAGCATGTGCCATAAATATTTGGGTATTTTGAAATCAATTTAGCCACCCTCTTCCCTGCCACACCACGCACGCTTCAAGATATCCTGATATAGCCTTTCTCAGCTTTCACACCAGCTCCAAACTCCACTGTTTTTCTTGCCCACTGAAAGCAGAGTGTGGAAGAGGGCTCTGAGCAGATGGATTTGGTACAGCACAAGTGAAATCACTGGCAGGAATCAAGCTGTCATTTCCCCATCTTTCACTGCAGAGGGTGCTGTCTGCCCACATTCCCGGTCCTCAGGAAACAGGTGGGGAAAAAAGGGTTGTGAACTATTTAATAGTTGAAAAGGCAGATCACGGGATATTATCAAAATGCACTAAAAACGTGCATAGTTAAAGACATAAAGTTACGTTTCAGAGTCATGACACAGTAAGACACAGTGGAGCAAAGCTGCTGTCACAGCCTGACTGGAATTCTGAACAAGCACAAGACAGTCAACCCTGCCTTTAATACAAAAAAACCCAAAGCTTTCCTCCCTGCCTTTAATGAAGTTTAAGTCTTTCTGAAGTCATCCACATAGTCAGTGACGCTAAAGTACAAACAGCAACGCCTTCCTGGGGAAATCACAAAGTTTTGGGAATCTGTTTTCATACTGAGTTTTCACTCAGACTCTGGAAAACAGTTGAAACATCGGAATTTTGTTTTGAAACGAGAGAAGTGGGCTTTTATTTAGGAAATAGCACCATGGAATCAAAGACACCCAGCCATTCTGTCCTTTTCATGTTTGTGGGGATGTCAGAGCAGGTCTTGCTTTCAGCTTAAGTCACTCATCTGATGGCACCTAAAATCAAGAATTTTGTCCCTAAATCCAGAAGGGTTTATGGCTTGTTCTGCTTAATCTGTAACACTGTTGTTTAAAACACAAAATGAGGATCCCTGGTACCCAGGGAAGACATCAGATTTACTCTTACCACTTCCCTTCAGGTCTCATGCTTTTCCAATTTCCATTTGTGAAACAGGCTGTTCTGTGAACAGTGACCACCCTGCCCAAAATCCACCATCTGGTGGGAAATGGATGCTCTTGGGTTAGAGGAGGAGACAAAGAGGCCAGTTGTCCCATGCCTTAGCTGAGTCCATGGCCCACTGTGCTTTGAGCCACCTGGTCCAATATAATGTGTCCCTGCCCATGGCAGGGGAGTTGAAGCTCAATGATCTTGAAGGTCCCTCCCAACTCAAACCATTCTATTATTCCACAATTCCGTGATTCTGTGTTTTTGCCAAGTCAGAACTGGTGACTTTGAATGCGAAAGTGTAAGTCTAGACTTGCACAGGATGGAGCAATGGGAAAGTCTTGGGAACACTTTTGAGAAGCCAGTAAGAAAATTCTAAGTGTAATGCAGGAGACAGGAGCACACTGGAAACTACAACTCCATCGGAACCTTCCTCTGATCAGAAACAGAAGGATCGTGGAGACAACAGAAGGGATTTCAACGTGGAGATGGGGTACAGCTGATTTCTGGGAGGACAGGAGCTGTACCCTTCATAACTAACCACTGAGCACAGCTGCTGGATGTGGCATGGAAATTTTTGCACCATTTCTCATGCTGAATGTGTCCAGGAAAGCAGTGCTAAAATGGACTCTTTATCCGACTCTTTACCAGGGTTCAGTGACCATCCCCCTGCTTTGCTAACAGACGTCTATTTGCCTTGTTTTTTTTTTTTATTCTTGTTGCTATAAAAAGATGTGTTAGCTTGAAATGTTGTGTCTTAAACTGGGGTTTAAGAATATGAGGTTGGGGGATTTTTATGAATGACATCCCTTCCTGCCATTTGATGACAGTTATGCAGGTTGAGTTATGGTGTAATTGTCCTCCATCATGTAAAGTTTGATGAAAATTCAGATTCTTTGTTCCCAGTCTAGCAGCACTTCAAAGCTCTTTCCTGTTGCTAAGGCTAAGTGCTGTTGAAGTGGTGGCTTCCCAGTGTGACAGGAGAGCAGGGAACACAGGGAGGGAGGGCAAGGTTTAAAACCCAGGATAGTCTTAAAAAATCATGACAGCTAAAATTAGGACAGAGGGGGAAATAAGTAATTCTGGCTGTTGTTATCCCTGGTCTTTGAGCCTTTTCTTAAGAAGTTGTTGAATTCTGCCTGCATGAACAGGCAAGGACAGAAAATATCAAGGCTTGACTGAGAAAAAAATGAACTCCTATGTACAGTATTAAAGTCAGTTATTTACTCACCTTCCATGTAATAAATATGCCTTGACTGCTTAAGCAAAGCTCATGAAATTTGAGTGGAATCAAGTGAAGAATCTACTGCCTCTCTACTACTGAAGAATGTATTGCCTCAATTAATTCTTCATTGCATTAGGCTAGTGAAAGTGAAGTCACAAAGATTTGGAACCCTCAGCAGATGTAATTTATATATTCAATTATCAGTACCAGTTTATGGAATTGTTTAACAGCCTTCCCTCATAGATGTAAATCAAATTAAATCAATTAATCTTTAAAAAATTAAAATGAAAAACCTCACAGAAGTCCACAGTTTCATTCATTACACACAATAAATATTCCTCACGGAAAGGCAACATATTACATCCCTTTGGAGATTTGCCTTTCCAAATCCTTGCTAGCAAGAAGCTATTGAGTTCAATGGGGATTTTGCCTGAGCAAAATTCCCAGATTTGAGCCAGAAACAACACCAGAAAACCAGTCAAGGAAAATGATGGTAAACAAGTTGCCACAACAATTCTCTGGATTCAGTCATGCTGGTTCTTCTTAACAGCACCTGTGCTGACATCGTGTCTCTTGAAGAGGACATTATGGCATGTTTTGTTAACTTTTTGTATGTAATGAATTATTTGGACTATCCATAAGCATTCATCCTGGAAATGTGTTATTTTCTTTTTTTTTTTGCAAAGGCCACTCTTCTCTTTCCTGAAGCACAGATGGGCTGTGCCTGACTGAACCCCCCTCACAGCCAAGAAGATCAGGAGTGAAGATGCCGTGCAGTGGAGTGAGTTGGACACGGTGAGCATGAACAGGGGGCTTAAACTGGTCAGAGAAAAACACCAACCCCCTCAAGGAGCACAGGGGAACAGGTTTGCTGTCACCAGGATCGCAGGGTTCCCCTCACCGGCAGCACATCTGTGATTCACAGAAATCCTTTGCTTAAGGGAACACCCACATTCCCTCAGTATCCCACTGCTCCTCACCTGCTTGCCACACCAAGCAAACACAGCAGCTCTACACTAGATATATTTACTTCCTTGAAACACCAGGATCTGGGGATCCTCCTCACAAACCGAGGGCCAGGGGGAACTTTTCTCGCTGCCAGAAGCTGACACACACCTGACATGTCACAGACATCTATCCCACTGCCGAGCAGCACGGAAAGCATCCCCCAAGAGGTTTGCCCCAGTTTACCCAGAAAAACCACCCAAGGAGCAGCTGCTGGGTAAACACAGATGTGCAGAGCCATTAGAGATGCACCAGGACACCTCAGACACCGGCCCCGGTGACTCACGCAGCCAGACAAGGTGCTGCAGGGTGTCTGAGGTTTGAAATTAAGCGTGTGAAAACGAGGTAGAGTCCTGGCGATACATTGTTTTGGTGCAAGCTGCTCCAAAGGCCAGTTAACCTCAAATTTAAAGGGTGTGCAACAGAACATTTAGTCATCTAAAGTTGTAAAAAGTGGTAACTCCAGGGGAATTTTGAGCGGGTAGAGTAGAAACTACGGGGATATTCTCAACTTTGGAGAATTAAAAAAATAAAGATATAATTAAATAACTGGTATTTTAGTGACACTTCATAAAATAGCTTTTTTTCTACAAAATGTGAAGTCTTCAATAGACATATAGTAACTTGTCTTCATATCACATACTTTTACTATCTTTAAATTTGGTCTAACTAACTTCATTAATATTTAATATTCAGAGATATGCCAGTAGTAGCAACTTTATTATCCTCTTTTTAAGTTGTCCTTTTTTTTTTACTTCCTTTGGAAGACAGATATATTCTCCACTGAACCACCAGCAAAAACTCTCCTTTTGTCTTTCATGCCAACGAGATTTGCCAATCTTAATTTATCATAAAGGATTAATTATACCAGTACTGAACTCATCAAACATCACACTGAGTGTGGCAGAGTGCTATAATTTTGATGCCATGTTTCATCTAATAAATACTATGTAGATAGGCAGCATCATAAAATACTCCCTTTCCAGCATTGTGTACAAATAATTACAGAATTCAAGACTGACAAGATCCTGAAAGACTTTTCTGGTCACTGGCTCAGACACCAAGATTGACCCTGGATGGTCTTCAGCAGATGTAGGTAAGTGAAATATCTGATGTGACTCTCAGACATGCAATAGTTGTTTGAGATATTAAACTACGTTTGATACTAGTTCTGAAGGGGGAGAAGTAAAATGCATATTTAGCACTTCATCATTTGCACAAATATTACTAAATCACAGAGCAGAGATCCAGGATGAAATGGAAACAGCAGAGCTCCTTTGACCTCTTCACTCACAACACTAACAGTAATCAGCTTATGTGTGAAACTAAGGGAACAAGAGCATTTAGAAGTGTTATTTACAGGGTGATACCTCACTATCACTTTATACCATGATGAATTCCTTTATATTATTGTGAAATATGTTTCTGCATTCTGGCATTAGCAGTTGCTATTTCCTTCACTTCTGCCTGTGAGCTGAGGTTCACAGAGGTAGCAAAGATCAAGTGTAGACCCAGGGGTTAAAATTTTGCAGCTACAAGCTTGGTGAGCATAGCTGACCTTCAGGATAGATTACATTCTTTTTTTCTCAATAATTTCACTGGGTAAATTTTGTTAACATGGGATATTGCTGGAAAGAGATACTCACTGTGAGGATAGCAGCTAATGAGTTCTCATGGCTTCCCTGTCCTCCAGCCCTGTGGCTTGTGATCCAATTTTCATTTCTCCAGTGCAGATATTTCACAAAATATTCTGAGTTGGGAGTGTTTTGGTCACGTAAACTTCAGACCTGCTTTTGCACAGAACTGACCATAACCACATTAATTACTTGGCTTACGTGGCATTTCTGAAATACCAAAGCAATGCAGGAGATGAGTTCCTGAGCTGCTGCACTGTCTGATCCAGATTCTTCTGCAATAAATGGAAAAAATCCCTTAGGTTTTTCCTTGTTCTTGAGAATTGCATTATGTTTCTCTCCCACCTCACAGATCTTTTTCTCATTTACTGCATCACTTCTCAACTCCTCACCACACCTGACTGTTCACTTAAACATCTCCTTATTAACAGTGTAGGGTGGAAGCTTTTAGTTTTACCTTCTGTCAGATTTAATTACAAGCTTCATGTTTCTTTCACTTCCACATGCCTTTGCTGATGTTTAACCAATCTTTTTTGCAGTGATGAGTGGGGTTTACACAAAAGCTCTGATTATGTTAGAGATAATTGAAGGAAAGCAGTTTTTGAAGGATTGTGCTGCTTAGGCATCTATCCCTATGTGCTCACCGTCACTGCCACGATCTCCACAAAGTGACAGCCAAAACCAGTGGGTTGACATGAATTTAGGTCACTGCTTGAACATATTTAGGTGAAATATGATAAAATACACATAATATTTACATATAATACATATTGGCTGTATTTTTTTCCCTGTCTGAAGTGAGTTTAGGACTTTACTGTCCCTACCTGCACCATCATGTTTCAGGAAATCTTCCAATTTCAGAGCTGCTTTATATGATTCTTGTTCCAGAGAGACAATCATGAGACTGTCTTTATTTTTCTTTTTCTTTCTCTACTTTTTCTTTCAGAATGAAGAAATTTCACTTTGCTGTGTAAGATGAAAAGGAAGAGCAAGGCAGTCCAACATCAACCCTTTGTGTTTTCAGATTCTGAGATTTCATGTTCAAGTCTGTTGACTGCATTTGTTCTTAATGTATTTCAGCCTTTTATTTTTTATCTTTTATAGTTTGTTGTCCCTGTGAATTTAAAACCACCTGAGTATAATTAAACAGTAATTTAATTTAAGGAATTACAGGAATTAAATACAACCATCCTCCCCTGACTAAAGCACAGTGTTTATCACACTATTTTAAAGAGTGTTCAGGACAAAGTTTCCATTCAAAAAGATTCAATGCTATAATGATCTGTTTTCTCTCTTTTCGATCTCACTTCTGTGGATTGAAGGGAACTGAAGTTCACCTCATAATAACATAGTCACTAGGACTGAATTTAATAGTAAAAAATGAAGGCTTTGGACTTACAGGGTCAACAGTGGTGATTTTTGATGCAATGCAGAAGCTTTTTGATTGGAAGTGACTGAGAAGAAAGACCTGTGTACACTGACCAGTCTCAAACCAGCTGTGACACTTTCTCAGGCCTGTGCTCATGGTCTTCCTCGTGTCTTGGGGTTTTTCTTACTCTCCGAAATCAGGAAGATACACAGATGTCAATTAGTCGTGCTCAGAAGTTCACAGAGGAAAATAAGTCGTAGAACCACAGGATCAGAGAAATACAGAATAATTTAGGTTGGAAAAGACTTCCAAGACCATCGAGTCCAACCCGTGACCAATCTCCACCTTGTCCCCCAGCCCAGAGCACCAAGTGCCACATCCAGTCATTCCTTGGACACCTCCAGGGATGGGGACTCCACCACCTCCCTGGGCAGCTCCTTCCAATATCTGACCATCATTTCCATTTAGAAATTCGTCCTGATGTCCAACCTGAGCCTCCCCTGGCACAGCTTGAGGCCGTTCCCTCTCCTCCTGTCCCTTGTTCCCTGGGAACAGAGCCCGACCCCCCCCGGCTCCCCCCTCCTGTCAGGGAGTTGCAGAGCCAGAAGGTCCCCCCTGAACCTCCTTTTCTCCAGGCTGAGCCCCCCCAGCTCCCTCAGCTGCTCCTGCTGCTCCAGCCCCTTCCCAGCTCCGTTCCCTTCCCTGCACACGCTCCAGCCCCTCCATGTCTCTCCTGTCTGAGGGTCCCAGAAGTGCCCCCAGGGCTGGAGGTGCCTCAGCAGTGCCCAGCACAGAGGAATAATCACTTCCCTGGTCAAGTTCTCACATTAGACAGGAAATTCCAATATTTCAAACTCTGTTGAAACAAAAAGTATAAATATTTTTTAAAACACGTGTGACAAAATTTTAGAATAATTTTGCCATTAAATCACGTTGTCCTGTACTGCAGCAATGTAACACATAGGAAAGATTCAGCCTCGATAAGGGAGGGAGAGACTCAGCTGTTCTTTTGTACGTTAAATGTCTTCAAATGGCTTGGGCTAAATTAACTTCACTCTAGGAGACTTGCAGAACTAAGAGACATTAGAAGTTATTTTTGACTCCTTATGGCTGATGATTGAGCTTTCAAAGATGATAAAAGCTGCCATAAAACTGGAGAGAACTTTCTATGCAATGGAATAATAAAAGTTTCTACAGGAAGCCCTTCACCTCCCACCCACCTAAAATAGAGGTTTTGCACTAGAAAACAAGTTTGCAAGAAAGCTGCTTTTATATTTGAGTAAACTATCATCCATTTTTGTTGTTGTCTCGCCTGCTGTAGCTCAGATGCAGGAGTAAACAGGTAGTTAATAAAGTATTTGATCTTTAGTCTGTGCAGTGCTTAATGAGAGTGATTGCCTTAGTGTATCTGGTCTTCAGGGTCTCCCAAAATGAATTGGGGCCTCCCAGAAAGAAGGAAAAATTAAAAATACATCACTGTATGGCAAATGGCAAATTTCAGCTCTGCAGATGCTACAGCAGCAGGTGCATACCCTGAATGGGTTGGAGTCCTTACATGTGTTTGGATATGAGATATTTATCTGTTATTTCATGCTAGAAATACACACTGTAGCTGCTGAGCCCCCATGATGAAAAATAGGGATCTGCTCATAACCTTGTAAAACAGTCGGTGCTGTCATGCTGTGGGAATGATGCAGATATTCAAAAAGAATAATACAGTTTCTTTTACTTTTCTGGGTATGCATTTGTTATTTTCACTTAGAAACTCAGTTTGGGCATCCACACACAGGCTTTTAAAGAAGTATTATTAAATCCTTTACTGCATGGACCATAATAATAGGAAGTTATTTCACATATCAATACGGATGGAGCACAGTTCAAATTTAAAAGCAGGTACACTGCATATCCATTTAACAGTCACTTCAGCCAGAATTCTTTCAAAAGACCAAAAGGAACAGAACAATTGCCATGTCCAAAGCTCTTTTTTTTCTTATTGTATCTCTAAGTGCCTCACAATCAGTGGAGAACTGTCATTTTCCAGCCAACTTTAAGCCCTGAGCTAACTGAGTACTTGTTCAAAGTGTTTAGTGTCAGCTCAGAAAACACAGAAAACTCCAGACAAAAGGAGAAAATTAGCATCCCCAGGACTACAAAAAGCTCATGCAAAGCTGAAGATTCAAAAAATCTCCGTTCTAGTCTTCTAAAAAATACCCAAGAAAGGATTTTCACTAAATTTTTGGTTGATGATATATCTGAAACTGAGTTTTCCCCAAACAGAAAATTTTATCATAGCAGAAAAGTTGGCTTTTAGAATGTGTGAAACTTTTGAGGAGCCTTCAGAGCATTGCTTGTGAAGACACAGAAGCAAATGAAACAGAAAATCCAAGCTTCATTTGCTGTGGGTAGATAATGCCAGAAAAACTTGATACCTTTGTCCAAAAACACAGGACATTCCAGGAAAAGTGTTACACACTTAATCTATGTGAGTGTGGGCACAGCATCTCCTGCCAGAACTCTGGTGAGAAGACACCAAGCAAAGGGGAGGTGACAGCAAACAGCAGGTGAAGAAGTCACTGGCAGAGTTTCCCAGGAAATAGGGCTTTGGCCTTGGCTCATTCCGTGGCTTCTTTTGTGAATTGGCACAAAAGGACACTGAGTTAATTCAATTTTCCAATGACCTGAAGCTGGAGGGGATCTCCTATTAACAGAAAAATCAGGACTTTATGTCCTGAAAGCTGCATGACCTTGAAGACTGGAATTAAAAGAAAGCTGAAAGGAATTTACTAGGGGAAAAAAAAAAAGAGTAAGATTGCATACTTGGAGACTGATCACAGGCATTTCTGTTGTGAGATGGGACATAGCAGTTGGAAAAGAGTGAGAAAGAGGACCACTGGGATGTCACAACTGGTGGCAGGGTGACTGGGAAATACTGCTGTGATGCCAGCAAGCAGGAGGCTGAATGCAGTAGCCAAAAAACTGTTTCCAGTAGACTCAAGGAAAATTATTGACCTGGTATAAGAGATGGAAGAGAAATTGCAGGGAAAGAAAAGATCATTTGAAGCTAAAAAAAACCAAATTTGGAACACGAAATCTGATTCTAACTTTCCATGACTACCTTTGAGCTGATAACAAAAAGATTTCACGTTTTAAGACCAGTGAAGTTTTGGAATAGTATTTTAATAGGAAAGAAAGAGAAAAAAATGGTTTTGTAACAACTACTGTGTGGGATTCAACTTCAGTTTCCATCTCTCACAAGAAAACAGGAAGGTCTTTCTGAGCAAAGTGCTGTTCTCTGTTTTAGGAACTTCTGGCTAAATGCTTCTCTTTGAATCTGCAGTGATGCAATGATGATTTCTTTTTTGGCAGATGACAGCATGGAAAATAATGGTATCTCTGTTTTACCCTCTTATAGCAGGGCCTGATGAGAAAAGACTTGCCTCTGGATGCACATGCTGGTTTCTGTGTGGCTCACCATGATCCATGCTCATGAAGTTCAGATGTTTATACCAATGACCAGCACTAAATAACTTAAATATACTGCTCTACTCTTAGAATCTCACAATATATAATAATATTGGTTATATATGATCTCTTAGCCAAAAACCCCCACCTATATATTATTTCACTTGTGCTCAGCTCCTTGTTATTCTGAGCAGAGACAGAGTGATTCCACAGCCTAATACTTCAATTGAGGTTTATTCCTAAAATTATTTTTTTTTCAATTCAGTTAATTGAATTGAAATGAAATTAATTGAAAAGGGAAAGGGATTTCCCTTTTAGCTCTAATTGCCCTAAATTTCTTCAGACACTGTTCATTGCTCCTCATGATGCTGCTTCACCTAACTTTAACTCCTGCCTCTTCTGTTAAATTAAATTTGTCACTGCAGGCTTTCAGTGTGCAGAAAGGTCCTTGAAGGTTCACTTATGACAGGAAACAAACCCTGCTGCTTTCCAGGGGACTGATCATTTGGGATTGAAGATTCTCATGTGGACTATGTAAATGTTCTCTCATTACTACTTTTAAACATGTACAAAATGAAAGGTAAATAATCTAGATTCTTTCTCTTCTCATTTAGAGGGAAATTTGTGAATCTAATGCACTTTGACTCCTTTTCACTCAAATTTATTTTGCATCCTTTGAACCTCCTCCATTTTCCTGGAACTGCTCTAGTCCCATTACCTGTTTTTTAAGACTCATTTAAGTGTTGCAAATACCTCTGAAAAGTGCAGAGACATTGCTGGGGTGCTCTTTTGACCATCTCTTTTTCCATCATTATTTCCTTATTTGACAAGCTCAAAGCCCTATTCTCATGCCCCAATCTCCTGGGAAAAATCAGAATATTTTGAGGCAGGTTGAAAAAGTAAAAAAACTCGCCCAACATGATCCCGTTTCCATCTTTCTCTCCATCTTTGAAGGAGGGCCTAGCATGATTTCTGACTGACTTCAGCACAGCAAGAATCCTTCCTTGTCAATGTTATTCCAGGTGAGACCAACTTTCTAACGGCTTTATTTTAGCAGGATGACACCAAGAGGAATGTTATTTATGATGGAAATAGAAAATGTGGGCTCTGGTTCAGAGTAAAACCGGGAAGATGGGTCCTATTTCACTCTTTTGTTTTGAGGGATAACTCATTTGGACCTAGTTTCAAAGGCAAGTTTTAATTAAAAGCACATTGTGCAGATTTGTAAGAAAGTGGCTAACTGAGAGAAGGTCAGCTGCCTTGAAAGCAGCAAGTCATGGGAAAATTGTGCTATTATGGGTTACATAAGCATAACAAAGCTTTCATCTATAATTACTATTAAATTTGTCCCCTTTGAATAGACTACATAGCTCTACTGGCCTTCAGGGCTTTAGTTAACATGGGGTTTGACTTTTTGCTAGTGAAAGATGCTTCCCAATCAGCAAAGAATATAATGAGACCCGATTCACTTTCAGTGGGCAGGAGAGAGAATAGAGTGCAAAGGCAAAGGAACACAAAGACAGCTGAGCACAAATTGCACCAGATAAAGGTCAGCTGGTGTTCCAGGACAGACCAAATTTAACCCCATAAATCCTTTGTTTGTTTACAAAACACTGAAGGAGGACGTGTCCTGCAATGACTGCTAAAAAAAAAAGGGGCATTGCTTGTCATCTGTGAGGAGCAGACAGGTCTTGGGCAATATGTAATACTCATAGAGAGGAAAATGATTGCTTATCATAGTTGTACCAAGGAATGCATTAATCTTACGGGTTCAAAGGTTGGAAGCAAGATGAGCATCACAGAGACCAACCATCAGCTGTGGAGAGCGAGGTAACAGAAGCAGAAGGCTGAAGTCTGAAAAATAGAAAAAGTGTCATCACATGTCAATACAAATCCTAGAATCATAGAATATGCTGAGTTGGAAGGGACCCCTCAGGATCATCCAGTCCAACTCCTGGCCTTGCACCAGACACCCCAAGAGTCACACCATGTGACTGAGAGTATCAGCCAAATGCTTCCTGAACTCTGGCAGGCTTGGTGCTGTTACCACTGCCCTGGGGAGCCTCTTCCAGTGCCCAAACACCCTCTGGGTGAAAATTTTTTTCATAATATCCAACCTAAACCTTCCCTGACTCAGATTCATGCTGTTTCCTCGAGTTCTGTCACTGGTCACAAGAGTGAAGAGCTCTTTAAGGATGACACGGAGCTCCTGGAGCGAGTCCAGCAAAGGGCTAAAAAGATGAGTAGGGGACTGGGGCATCCCTGTTACAAGGAAAGGCTGAGGGAGCTGGGCCAGTTCAACCTCAAGAAGACTGAGAAGGGACCTCTGTCGGTGTCTGAAAGGAGGGTATCAGAGCCCAGCTCTGCTCAGGGGTGCCAGTAAATAAGAAAAGAGGAACGGGCAGAAACTGATGCATGGGATTCCACTTGAACATGAGGAAGAACTTCTTTAAGGTGAGCACTAGAACAGATTGTCCAGAGAGGGTATGGAGTCTCCCTCACTGGGGATATTCCAGAACCATCTGGATGCAATGCTGTGCCATGTGCTCTGGGATGACCCCACCTGAGCAGGGAGGTCAGAGCAGATGGACCACTGTGGTCCATTCCCAACTCACTCCTGTGATTCTGTATGTGCTACTGGACACATTCAAAGTAGAAGAAAGGGTTAGATGGACTTCTGACTGTAGTTATTTTCATGTTGTACTGTAATAAGCAAGACCAGGAGAGTTCCTATACATGTATGTTCCTGTATATGTATGTACAGGACTAATCTTTGATGTCCTTCACTGAGACACATTTGCTTTGGTTCTGCTCAATTCATTGAGCTGTCCAAGTGTCCATGAATAAGATCTGGTATTTATACAGGCTTGAAGCTGGACGTTGTCTCTGAAGCATGTCTTACATGCTGCTCTTAGTAGCTTTTCCTTTCAAACTCCTTTTTTTTTTCTTTTTCCAAACTGACAATTACACCAGTGAGTCAAAGTGAAGTGGTTGAAACAAGTTACATCTGAAAACTTGGCATGACCCCATTCCACCTGAAACAGAACATTGTCCTTCTGACTGGATATGAAGAATGAAGTCTAAGGTTTATTCAAAACAAGTGGCATTCAATAAAGCATCATTAGCTCAGGTGGAGCACTATGCTGAGCATCTTTACTGATAAAATAGTGACTTATGGAGCAAAGTTCTTTATTTGCAGTTATTAGTATGTCCAAAGCAAATGCAGTAAAATTCTGTGTAACTGATGTCTTTTTATGGGTTGTAGTAAATCTCAAATATTTTCTTTCCCAGAGCAGGATATGGAGACATTGCTTCCTGCAATTATTTTGCCCCAGGATTATAAATCTGTTAATTATTTCTATTTTACCAGTTAGGATAGTTCAGATTGTACTGTAAGTTTTGAAGGAAAACATCGCCTAAAGAACAAATAATCCCCTAAATTTTACCAGTGGTACATGATCAGGCAACTAATGATTGTACTGTTATGATGCTTTTCCGGCCCATTAAAGTTCTCTAGAGAGGATCATCACCTTTTATCCTCAAAACATACTCAGGTTCACATCATCTTTCAGACAACAATGTGTCGATTTCTATTTTTAAGTTTTTTTACTTCCCTGGAGATTTTCTAGCTCCTACCATAAACTACAAAGAAATAAGGATACTGTTTTCCTTTATTAAATATCACAGAGCTAAAAATCTGCTTCTCATATTTATTACATGAATTATAAAATATTAAAAGGCACTTTCCCCCTCTTAAATATTACAGTAGATAAGTAGACTAAGTGATGAATAAATCCTGGTTCTGGGGAGACATGTGCTTAACTTTACAGATAAATTCAAGGGGACTACCTGTGCATACGTTTTTTTAAGACTGGAAGCTTAATGTGCCATACAAGCATAGCTGAAACCTTTCAAGGAACAAAACGTGGAAGTGTGTTTTCCCAACAGGTCTATTTTCCCTAATGCCTGCTGTCATTTGCTTTGAAGAGTAAAAAATGGCTCCTTGAAAATGCATTCTCAGATTGGAGATTTAATGACTGGGATGTGCTTGCTGCATGTGCACTTTCATCATCTGGAAACGGCATGAAAACACTATTTTGTGCACAAACATCTTGGCAAACATCTGCTGTGTTTCATTAGAGATAATTCATAGACCAGCTCCCTGAGCTCTTCTAGCCCAGTTTCCACTACTTGAGCAAACAGCTAATTTGTGGTTGAATATCAAAGCAAAATATTCCACGTGTCTTTCCCAGTAGTATTTTTCCCCCTCAGTTACTCTTGGTCTTTTTCCATATTAAGATTGCAGTGTTTATTTTTACCTGCAACCCGAAGAGTTAGTGCAGACTATTAACCTGCAGAGTCCATTTTTTTGTATCTTTGTCTCATTCAAATGATAAAGTTTGACTTTAAACTTTGGAAGTACTTCTGCAGTGATTCTTGGAAACCTGTGGCATTGGAATGGGATTGTATTTTTGCATCAAAATAATCCAAAACCAGGATTTCCAAGACATGCATTGCCACAAGCTGGAATGGGAATTGGAAAAGAGAGTATATGGGTCTTTGTTGCTTCTAGTAATTGAGTGTATTTCTGCCTTTGCTTCTCACACTTACAATATATGGCTCAGGAAAAGAATATGTATTTGTTTGAAGGGTATATTTATATAAACATGATTCTGCAAATATTAGCACGACTCAGAGTGATAACATTAATCCAATTCAGCTGGTCATGACTTCTGAATATTTGAAGTTAACTGGACCAGAAAGATTAAATAAAATTGGAATAATGTTGCTGCTTTATATCTGCTTAAAATAATCCAGGATATAGGCTTAATCAAGGCTGGGATTTTAGGTGATGGGTTTGTGTATGTATGAGGCAAAAAAAGATCCTGAAACAACAATGCCAAAGCTGCTTTGAGGGTCCACCCCTACCTTTCTACTATGCACTGTAAATACAAATTAAATTCTGCCTTCATTTTGTGAAGGTTGATGTGTTTCCCCCCTCTTCCTTCTTTTCAGCTGAATAGCTAATTTTATCCCAGGGCCAACTTCCAGTCCAGGAAGACCATTACTTCCCCCAAAACACAGATTTTATGCTGTGAACCTGATCAGAGCAGTAATTAACTAATTCAGCTCAGGACTTAGATCCACACATTTTGTCCCATGCAGCTGTTCGGGGTTGCTTTTGATCAGGGGAAAGGGAACTGGAATTGCTCTTCAGCTGCATTTTTGGTAGGAAATCACTTAGGGCCAAACTGCAGGCAGGATAAAGCAAGAATTGTGGTGAACTTTTAGTTTTAGGACAGCCAAGGCATTGTCAAATAGCAGTACCAGAGAGGTGCTTCAACCAAACAAAATATCCATGTTCGTGGTGGCTCTGACTCACACGGAATCATCCTTATTTATGGGGATAACAGGTATTATTAACAAATGTCCTGAAGGTGGCCAAAACGGGAGGGGTTTCAAGAAACATGTGCATTTGGGATTTACGAATTTACACAGTCATATTTTGTTTCAAAATGATCATTTGATCGTTTAGATCATGCAAAATTTTCAGTACTGGATTTTTCCTGTGACCGTGAGACATATAAAGCAGAAAAGCCACATATCACAGGACTGCCAAAGGCAGTAGTAGAAAGAAAGTCAGTTCTGTACTTAGAGCCAAATAAAGGAAGTTCTAAGTTGTTTTTAGAGGAGAATCTACAGGACAGATTTCTGTAAATACAATAAAAAAGTCCTCGTAGTGAAAACAGATTTACTGCTGGGAAAGGCTGTTGGTTTTGCCAAGAGCCATGAAATTTCAGATGAGAAAAGAAAATAATAATTATAATAATGTTATCACATTATTAGATATTTTAAAAATTTTATTATATTATTATTATTATGTTTTAATTGATGATGATCATAATGATAATGAAACAATTGTACAGTGTCATCACTGCAATATAGGTTTACTTCTTTTTTTTAAAAAACCAGTGAAATTAGACATGTGAAGAAATAAAAAACTACAGATGTCCTGCTCAACAGTTAATGGAATCAAAATCCAAAGTAAAAAGATAAAGCAAAAATAAAGAGCCTTAAGGTTGCAAGTTGGCTTCAAACTGAAGCTTGAACTGCAGTTCAAAGTGGAAAATGTGGATTTATCTCAAAAGGCCACAGATTAAGATCTGCCACCGACCCTGAAGACTTTACACTCAAAGTAAATCAATATGAGAGTCTCTCTGGGAATTTCTTAGTTCCCCTGCAAGGAGCCTTATGATAATAAAAAATGCCTTGGGGCATTTTGAGTGAACTTCCAGTTTAGAAATAAATGATTCAAACTCTGTTTTCTGTTATCCAGCAATAAATCCATCATAACTCTTCTGATAAAAACTTGGCTCCTGTGTCATCACTGTTATCTGAAATGTTAACAAACTATGATGTTTCCAGGTTGTAACAAAAGTTGTAGACAGTAAATCTGGGCAGATTAACTAGTAACTCCTTAAATGGTTGGCCTAACAGTTTCAATTTCTGGACAAAAACAAAATAACACAGAAATACAGAAGCTAAAGTAAAATTTCCAGCTGAACGAGACTGATTTGTGAGCCCTCTCTCTGCCCAGATGATAAGAAATAAAGACAATTTGCTGGCTTTACATAAATGCAGACTTCTTTTTTACTTCATCGGTGGTTATATAGCTGTCCTGAAAAGTGTCAATTTGACAGCCCTGGACACTAATTATTCCCAGATCACATTAATCACACTCATTTGGTTGTGCTACAATTCACAAGATACATGTGAATTTTGGGCTACTGCTCTTGCAACACTGATGGCAACGAGAAAAGGGATTTTGCCACT
Organism: Pipra filicauda; assembly: GCF_003945595.2. Lineage (NCBI taxonomy): Eukaryota > Metazoa > Chordata > Aves > Passeriformes > Pipridae > Pipra > Pipra filicauda. Next base: position 244,601 of record NW_024104418.1, on the reverse strand, counting down.
AAGTTTGTCCAATCTCAAAATTTTGCTTAAAACAACTCCTGAATACGGGACAGAATCTCAATAAAACTAAAGAAAAGTCATTCATAGGACCACAAAATCATTTAGGTTGGAAAAGGCCTCTAAGACCATCAAGTCCAACTGTTAACCCAGCACTTCCATCTTCACCACTAAACCTTGTCCCCAGGTGCCACTTCTAGGTATTTTTGAACACTTCCAGGTATTGTGGTTCCACCACTCCCCTGGGCAGCCTGTTCCAAGCCTGGCCACTCTCTGGGGAAGACATTTTCCCCAATATCCAACCTAAACCTCCCCTGGCACAACTCGAGGCTGTTTCTTCTCATCCTCTCCCTCGTTTGAGCTCCCAACCTCCTTCAAGCTTCCTTGAATGGTTCACTGGGCTTCCATTTGCTTGTTATAAAATGGAAATAATCATATTTCCTTTCCCTTACTCACTTCCTTTGTAAACATTGATTTCAAATTTGTATGAAGACTGTTCCCATAACACCAGTGCTATGGATGCATCCACTGCAGTGGATGATGGAAGCAAGGAACATATATCCAGCCTCAAAACTATCTTTACACTCGTGAAGCCTCACAGCAAAACACAATTGCCAAAAGGGAAAACAGAAGAAGGAACATAAAATCATAATGGACAGGAAAAAAAGGGATGTGGGGGGGTAAGCATTAAATATCAGAACAACCATCAGCAAATAATAAGTTGTTGGCATAAGCTGTAATGTGGCACACAGCCATCTGAGCTAAGGACTCCAAAAATAAGCTGCAGGGGAAGAGCTACCCTTGAGATCATTCCAAGGAAACTTGTAATGATTTAGGGATCTCAATGTCCCTCAGAGGGACAGGACTTCAGACCATCTTCAGCAAAAAAATTGTCTTTATTCCCACTCAAGAGGACATGTATATGTGTTTTTGGGGGATGAGGAGTGATAAATGAGAAAGATACAGGTACCCGATGCCAACATGTGGCTTGGTCACACACACTAATCCCTGAGGAATTAAGCCTGCAGGTTAGAAAAACTATTTCCTGGGGACTTATTTTGTACACTGGGTTATTTCCACTAGAATGCCATTTATTTTTTAGCAGGTTGGCATAAGAGGCACCAAAGGAACTGGCAGAGGAGAGGCACAGGCACAACTGGAGCAAAGCCATGAGATGCTCACAGACATGGTACTGCCTGTCTCACCGCAGCCACCCTGCTTCTCCAGGAGATTATTCACAGAGGAAGATGTGTTGGGATACTACATTAAAACTTCAGAGCAAGTCAAGGGGGACAGACTCTGTGTTCCTCAGAGGCAACATCTTTTCCCAATCTGATGCTCATTTTCTTTGTCAGGCTGCAGGCGCGGTGTCCCATGTGCACGCTTGGCTCTTCCTGTCCACTGAAGCACTAACATGGGGAGTTTAAAATATTAATGCACTTCTAAGAAAAATAAGGACAAACCCAGAGGGGCTTCAACAGGTGCTTCTTGCTTTATTTTCACATCTCATCTTGGACAAGCAGAGTCTGTGGAACATCTTTGTCTCTAGAAGATACCACTATCCAGTTCTTGTGCAGAGTGTTAAGACAGAACCACAGAATGGTTTGGTTGGAAGGGACCTGAAAGACCACTTAGTTCTCCACCCCCACTGCCATGGGCAGGAATGCCACCCACTGGACCAGTTGCTCAGAGCCTCACCCAGCCTGGCTTTGAACACTTCCAGGGCTCAGACTTCCATCCAGTTTAAACACATCAACAAAATCTCTTACCCACGCGTTTGTTGCAAAGCTAAAATGTGGGCTCAAAACTGCCTCTCTCTAGTACTTTTTTGAGAGCCTTCGATGAACACGGTAAACGATGGGGAAAGAGGTTACTCTGCTGTTACACCAGTTCAGGTGGGAAGGGATGCATGGAGGAGGTTTGGGATGATGAACCAGACACGTGGGAGACGCCGCTTGCTCACAGTTGGGAGTGTTTGGGTAGGTGTTCCAAATGAAGAACAAGTGGAAATTAGAATTTTGCACATCAGTGACTTGAGGGAGAAAATGGGTGTCAGTTTGTGGTAGTTTAAATACGACCCCAAATTACAAACTTGAAAGCCTTAAATACTTTTAAAATAGAGTTAAATCACGTTACACAAAGGTAGTATAGTGAGATTCCAAGGGATGGAAAGTCTTTGCTGTACCTACATGACGAAATGTGCCAAAAAAGTGGCAGTATGCCCAAAGAGCCCCTTCTGAGAAAGCACGGGAAAGAAAGGAGGATACTGCAAATTTAAACTGAAAAATTGAACAAGTTGATTGTACCACTTTAAAATAACACACTGTTGGGCCTCTGCAGGACATGGATTTCAAGTGTTTTGCAGCAGTGGATGCCTGCTAAACAAAACAGTGTTATTCCTGAATATATTTGGATAAGTAAATGAAACAGTTATTATGACTCTGGTACCCAGAGAGTGTTCTCACTGTAGGATTTCATCCAGAAAGGCTGAATACAATGTACTGAGAAATAGCTGCAGCCAGATGAGAGCAAAACAGCAACAAATGAAGGCCAGGAAAATTGGAAGATGAAAGCTTCGTGGCAATACAACTGTCCTACTTCTCTAAGCCAGCTCATCTTCAAAGCAAACTGAAAGCAGATGAGCAGGAAAGCTCAGGACCCCGAGCTTTGCTGCTCCTCCCCAGATGGGAGGGAGTGGGTCCATCAGCCTCCCTACCCTGACCAGGGCTCACTCTTCTTCTCACCTGAGGTATTTGAAGGATTTCAGCTCCCACAAGGCCAGTTTTTATTTTATTCCATGGCTGAGAAACCAACTTGTGGGGAGGTCGGTTGACTCCTGAGACAGCAAAGCTCCTCATTCTTGAAGAATGTAACCCTTCTTCCAGCACTCTCTGTCCTGGAAAGTTAGCCAGGAAGATACAAATTTAAATATTTAATGGAACTAAATATTTAATCCAGTTTAATACTCACCTTTTCTCTGCTATATTCCATTTCTTCATTCTGTCTCTGTTTCATGTGCTCATTTTTCCTCTTCCTGCATCCCCTCAAGTAGTTTCTCTCCCTGCAACCCCTGGTAGGTTTATACTATTTTTGCCCTGCCAGTCATAGTACTGCTGCTTCCTTCCCTCTTTTATCTACCAACCAAGTAACTTGGAACGTTTTCCATCACACACTGACTTGATGAACAGGAATTTTTGAGACACAAAACCTCTAATCTGCTCTAAGTATTCCCCCTCTCATACTGGTTTCCAGTTTTGGGACTTATTTCATCCCTGCATGGTTCAGTGCTGTATAAGGGGCACAAGAAGCTACCATATCTTGTCTGATGGGATGATTGTGCCCAGAGAAGCTGTGGCTGCCCCATCCCTGGAAGTGTCCCAGGCCAGGCTGGACAGAGCTTGGAGCAACCTGGGCTAGTGGAAGGTGTCCCTGCCCATGGCAGGGCGTGGGACTGAATGATCTTTAAGGTCCCTTCCAACCCAAACCGTTCTGTTTCTCTGTGAGCTGGGTGGTCCCGACACCACAGCAGCACTTCCAGAGGGACCAGCTCCAGGTGCTGTGTGAGTGGTGGAGACGTGAGCACGTTTTTGCAGAGGGCTGAAGAGCTGCTGCTACTTGAGATCCACTCCTGAAGTCTCCCAGTCACTGCTGGTGCCCAGTGGTGTCAAAAGGTTGCTCTGGAAATCACTACTCTCCCTCTTCCCTACAGGGATAATCAGATGAGGAACGAAAAATCAGATTAGGGAAGGAAAAAGATCATCAAATTCCAGAGCAGGCAGGAGAGGGAAGCAATTTAGAATTCCAGAATGGTTTGGGTTGGAAGGGATCTTAAAGATCATTTAGTTCTAACCCTTCCCTCCCTCCCACTTTGATTATATACAGATAACAGGTCCCACAAGTAAGGTACTACTGGAAGAAGGAAGGTGCCAATGTCCTCACTAAAGCAGAGGTTTAAAAAACCCTGACACAAAGATGATCTGAAAGTTAACACTTGCTATTTTTTGCAACTAACCTTGGAGATAGTTAAACTTTCACCATTCATGTTTATTACCATTTTTACAGACTTTCAGTTGAGTTCTGAAAGCAACTTGGAGAAAAGGGCTGGTTAGTTGTCACAAATGTGACAGACTCTGTCCTTACTTCTCTTTTATTCCTCTGAGAGTGATCCTATAATTTTTGAAGCCCTAGATTGGTGTCAACAATCTATTTGTTCAGGGCTTTTCTGTCTTCCAGACTTCTATGCTCTCACCCACTCAGAGGCAAACAAAGGCAGAGGTGTTCAATTCCATAAGTTTTTCAGCTACAACATTTCACCAACCTGTCCTGAATAATTGGGCTCTAGTCACCTGATGTTATGTTTCAATTCCCTGGACTTCTACATGGAAACACAGTGAATAGTCAGTAATGGGCAAAGACTTTTCCTGCTTCCAGCTAAATCAGTCCATCCACAGCTGAACAGGAGTGTTTGTATGAAGAACAATTGTTCCTTAACCCCCTGACTTAAACAAAAAATTCATCTACACAAAGAATTACAACAGCAAAATACAAAAAAAACCAAGCAAGTCTGACCTGAGCAGCTGTGAAGAATTGGGGTATTGTTCATTTTGGATATTTGTAACCAAGGCATGCAGAACTCTCCCATTTGTCCCAGATTTTGTGTCAAAGAGAAACTCAAGCAGGCTTTGCTGGGAGCTTCAAAAACATTTCCATGACATGGAAGTTGGATTTATGGCCCAAGGATTTGCTTAGCCTTTCCACAGAAGCAGGCAGTGTTAAAAGCAGTCCAAAACTAACCCTGGAGCTCCAACAAACAGCACAACATAACTTTTTCCCAAGCCAGGGCATTGTGCAGGGTGTAAAGCATTGGGCACATGCTGCCCACTGACACTAACAGGGACAGTGAGGGACTTCTCTAGCCCACTGAACCCTGTAAAATGTGTTTTTATTATCCATCCTGGAATGTCTCAGGACCTGATGTGAGTGTGTAGCTAAGCATTGTTTTACTTCTCTTGGACACTGGGAAACTTCCCTTCACCTTCATGTATCAAATACAAGTCTCTTCCATCAGGGTTAGTCTTTTTGACCCTGGTTTTTATAGTGCTGGTCACCCCTGGTTTCTGAGCAGGCTGCTCAAGTCCTACAACACGACAGATGATTGTTCCCATTAAGTCCCATTCCTGATTCAAAGGGGGCTTTGACAGGCAAGTTCTTTTTTCATCTCGGTGCAATCAGTTTGGAGCAATTGTGTTGGAAAGGATTTTAAAAACCAGGTTGGAATCAGCACGTCTGTGAGACATCACGGAGGATGACAGCCAATGGCCAAAAAATAGAGTGAACTTTATTTTGCTCTCAATAGTAGGACGCTAGAGGGAGTGTCTGTCCTTTTCCTGCCAAAGACTTCTTGGAAGAATAAAGGGAAATAATTTCCTGCAAGCGGTGAGTTAAATACAATTCATATTTAATAACACAGAATCATTTGAGGTGCATAAACACAACACTGAGTCATAACACTGAATTATCACCATGACCTCTGGTCTGGCTGCTTCTCCCACAGTCAGTGTGTGGTTCTCTCCTTCTCCCTGTTTTCCATCCCCAGGTAGGATTTTACCCTGGCCTATTCTCACTCTTCTGTACTGTACTAAATTCCTCTTTCTGCCTTAAATAATTGTAACAAGAAACTGAGGTTCTACTCTATTCATCTGGTCAGTCAGGTCAGCTGATAATCCAAAATAAGTCTTTAAAAAATCTGCAGAACATCATAAAGCAGTACAGATGCAAAATTTGTAACTTTTAAATTACAGAGGGCAAGTAATAGTTTTGCAGATATGAACATGATTGTATATACATTCATTTAGACATATTTTATTTACATACAAGGCTGATTTTACAGATGTATATTATACATTAACATGTAAAGTATCCAAAGAAATATAAACTTTTTCAGACTGAGGATGTATTTCAGTGCATTTTCCCTGTTTTAACCTGATGCATGGCTAAAAGTCAGGGTGAAGCAGATATTTATCTCATAGTTGCTAGATGCCAAATAGCTCTTTGACCTCCTCTTTGTCCTGCAAACAACATTACGAACAGAACCCATTAAAAAAAAGGAGAGCAGCAAATTTCAAGCTCCCTCTGCTCTCACAAGGGCCATGAACTCAACAGCTACGTAAGAAGGAACTCAGGGAGAAGAGGAAATTTCTTAACAAGCACATGCCAGTAATTTGAGAGGATAATTGGTGTAGAAAGCAACATCCCAAAAGTTCTGGGAGAGATTAGATGGAAATTAATTAAATTGATTTAAAACACTTTGAAAAATCAGTGATCATAAGTGACAGTCTTGGGTTGGACCATAAAATAACTGATTAAGTGGAATAAATGCAATTGGATCTGGATAACTAAATCACAGAGAGCCAAAAGGGGAGGGATTAGAAAGTGATTAGGCTAATCTTGAAGGGCAAATTAAATGAGAAGAACTTTCCAGTCCTTAAATGCTGTCACTATCTTTGTTAGTGGGAACAGTATTTGTTTTTGAAGAAGTGGGGCATAAGAAAGAGGTGCACAAACTAATAAATTATTGAGCAAGTGAAGTCAAAACACTCCTATATGCCCCCTCTCTTACAGCAAGGAAAAGGAAGAAAAGCAAAGCAATCAGACTGCAACAGATAAGTTTAAATATTTCCTTAGCAGTATTCACAGTATCTTGAGCTCCCGAATTGTTGCAGAATTCCAAGAAGGATTAGAAACTCACACAGACACTGCAAGCAGGGAGAATACTGCAACATGAGGGGGAAAAGGGTGTTAGAGGGGCCCTTAAAGGTTAGATGAATCACTCTCAAGAGTTAGGAACAGCTATATCTGTCTCATCTTCCTAAATTGCCTTATCTAAGAAACAGTTTACCAGTTTCTGTGTAACAAAGATCAGCCTGTTCTTCTGTAAAGCTCCATGTTACAGCTTTCACTGTCCTTGGAAGAAATAAAAGTGGGTAACACAGGACACTGTTGTTCTCTCCTGTCAGGCAGCTGGTTCTTGGAGAGCAGATACACCTTTTACAGGTGTGCACAGCAATGGCCATAACTCCCCTCTGGATATATGAGCTGGGAATTCACAAGGTCATCACATTCAGAGAGGCTGGCATTTAAATAAAAATGAGATAATGGCATCCATAAAAGGTTTACAACCTTTTCAAATAGGGCATAAAGAAATAATAGGGAGCATGCAAAACTTACTGCAGTAATTCAGTGGGACAGGCAGCCCACAACGGTTTTTGGAAACAGCCTTTGAAAATACCTCAGCTTTAGCTGTCTTGTCATTTTGCCCCTTCTTTCCTGGAGGTTTGTGAGTGCACACAGCCACTGCAGGAGAAAATGCTGTGACTCCAAGTGCCATCTGAGAGCCATTACTCACAGGACTGAAGAGTCAAACCTAGGAGAGCACTACAGACTTCAAAAGCCAGGAATACAGAGAGGGGAAAAAAAAAAAAAAAAAGGAGCTCTTCATGATGCTCTTCAAACAGGCTCAAAACTCATGGTAAGATATGACTTAGGGCCCCACAGATGCTTCAGTCAATGCCAGGATCTTCCTGTGCTCAAGTAAAGTACAAACAGGCACAAAGGCAAGAGTCTTCCCCAAAACTGCAAAAAGCCCAAGGTGACAAGTCAAACATACAGCATATGATGACACTCAGAAAGAACCTACAAGTACCACCAGAGCTTACTCACAAGCAAGTTACTCATTAATTGTAAATCTATGACCAGAAACCCTCATCCCCACCTCTGGAGCTCTGTTAACTCACAGATGAGTAATGCAGAGAGATGTGATGAAAGGATTGGCCAATGTTTTGCAGACCATAGAGGGAGAGGAGCCATCCCTGAGGTGTAGATCTGAACAAACCTGCTCAATCAACTATTTATTTGCTGCCCCTCTTTGGACTCTGCACCTTGGTGTTTTACCATAGAGGAGCAAGTCTAGTTTGGGGAACCAGCCCTCACACCATTCCTCCAACTGAACTGCAAGAATAGCACTAGTGGCTGCAATTCTAGTTAAAAGTTTGAGTGAACAACAGAAACACCTCTTTGGATGATGAAGGATCCAGCCTGGAGCAGCTGACACTTTCGGAAGCACCGTCACCTTTATCAACACAAAGAGCAAGAACAGAGTTTTGAAGAAAGCTGCCTGAATACTTTTTCCCCACCATATATCACCTTTACTATAGAGAATAAAACAATCTTCAGTGAAGTTTCTAAGTCTGAGTTATGTAACTTGATGTAAAATCCAAACAAGTTGAAGTTAATGGAGTGCAGAGTTTTCACAAAACACAGCAAGTAAAAACCTCAGGCTCCTCTGTAACCACAACTCTGTGTGCAAACATAAATGAAAATCTGCCTTCTGAGCAGAAATCTGTCTCACATTCCTGGTTTCATGTTAAAACTGCCTGAGAACACCTGAGTGAAGAGAAGGTGGTTTTCATGGCCAGCAATGCTAGGTAAGTATGGTCACAACAGGTGACTTACCTACAGAAAGCGGGGAACAGAGCAGATGAAATTAAATTGGAAGCATCTTGAATAATCAAAGTGGGAATTTCTGGTTCAATAAAAGGGAAATTTTTTGATCTGTGATCAAAATCAAAGTTTTTAGAGATTGTGGGGGGAAAAAAAAAGTTTGGATACAAATGTAAAGTAGGAACAAAGATATATGCTGCCTTATTGTTCAGTCTGTTTTGACCTCATTTTATATGTTCAGGGGCAGGAAAATACAGAAGATTCTGAAGGAATAAGCTACATATCTTTTCGAAAACTACACATCTTTTCAAAAAAAAAGGAGCAGTATGTTAAAGAATTATTTTAAAGCCTGATATGATTTTAATCAGAGAAACAGTAGAAAACAGGGCTGGCAGAGAATCAAGAGATCATCCCAACCACTACCTGAAAAATGCCAGCCTGGTATTCAGCTGAACTTGAGGCAAACACTTTCACACTCTTCCCCATTCTGCTTTTTGTGGGCAGTGGTGCCATTTCTCACCACACAGTCTCTTCTAGCTCTTAACTCTCCTTCCTCCAAGAAAAACCTCCTGGGTAGAGAGTACAAATGACTCTTGCTGTTATTTAAACAATTTCTTTTTCCCACATGTAGCGAACAGGAAGAAGCACATTTCTACCTCTGCTACCTTTAACTCAGTGGAAGACACTTGTCACATCTTCTCTCAATCTTCTTTAACAACCACAGCTTCAGGGTAATTTTCTAGACACTTGCACTGCTTTTTTAAAACACCCGTGACACGCACGGTCCAAATGTAGCTCATCTCATCCAACCACACAACAACAGCATCTGCATTTCAGCTCATTACTGTGATCTCTTTGTAGTCAAGGGAGACAAACACACGGATCTGGAGCTCTCTGCTGACACAGACACCAAGAGGTGTTTGCTCACATAGAGGTGTCTGCATTGCAGAAGAGGGATTCATCTTTCTAGCAGCTGCTTGGCACTACCCGAGGTGTTTCAGAGCATATCAGGCACCTGCATGGAGTGGGCAGATGTGCAGAGCCTGTGGGATCTCCTGTGCTATTCTGCCTTGTTCACAAAATTCCTGAAAATGTTTTGGCCCTCTTTATGTTGGTTCTTCAATAAATTCTAATTCCTTCTCCTATATGAACTGCTACTAAAGCACAGGGGTTTTTTATCACCCTGTGATAGAAAGATCGCTTCAGAGCCCCAGAAATTTAGGAGCTCTGAGCCTTCTAATTTCTTCCCAACTTTACCTAAAGTCAGTAAGGTCATGGCAAATGCTATAGCCTTTTGCACTAGTGCCAGCATGTTCTTTAGCATCAATAGCTCCTTTTATCTTCCCTGCTGTTGTTTTCCTCAAAAGCGTAAAAAGAGAAATTGTATCCTTGCTCAGGCCTTGTTGTCAAGTAAATAAGGTAGCTTTCCATATTCATGCATATTTCTATAGTGATTTTCACCTCATTTCCATTATACCAGTTATTCAGTATTTGTCCCATGTTTAATGTCCTTGCCTTTTCTGTGATAGCCATGTTCCCCACTTCTTGATAATACAACTGTCATTCTAAAATGGTGTGACCCACCTATTTGGAGAATTCTCTTCTATCACTGTTGTGCCATTTTCTGTACTGTCATTCCTATTTTTTCATCCTCTTATTCCCTTTATGCGTTTTTGTTGCAAACTAAGGCAGAATATTTATTTTATTTTCTACCCCTATTCAACATAACTTGTAGGTCTATCTGCACTGAACAATCTTTTATTCCTTCCTCCCTTTCTTTTACTTATAGGACTGAAGAACCTTTGCTAAACATACACTTGGCAATTTACATTGCAACTGTATCCTTCTTGACCCCAAGATCTTATACTTTGAGGATTAGTGCTTTTTCAATATTCCTTCTAAGCTTTTTGTTCATTTTTTTAGAGCTAATTATTCAGGGAAAGGAGCCTGGAATCCTTCCTTCCTGTGCTTCTTTTTGCTTAAGATACCAATTCCTTATTATTTGTGCATTTTTGGCTGGAAGGAAATCTAGAAATCTTCTCTATGAAAGTCTTCAAACTTTTCAGTTGAGTTAACACCACTAGGCACTTCTTTCAGCCATCAACATTTTTGCTTTGGAATTTCATATCTTATTTGCAGTCTGTTTTTATCCCTGCATAAATGTCCCAGACATCACCGCTGGTTTCTGGCTCGAGTCATGCTGAGCTTCTTGTCAACCAACACCCCCAAATCCTTCTCCCCAGGGCTGCTCTCAATCCATTCACCACCCAGCCTGTGTCTGTGCTTGGGATTGCCCTGACCCAGGTGCCAGACCTTACCCTTGGCCTTGCAATAAGTCACAGCTCACGATGCTCTAAAGACAGCGAGGACAACTCTTACAGCCCAGGCGATACCTGTTCTGCAGCATTAGGTGCTTATGACATTTTATTCTTATTTATTATCCTTTTTCCTTGCTTGAAACAGAAACAAGCCCTATGGCAGGCTGGCAGGGGATCTACACAAGAACTTCCCTATTTTCTTCTATGGAAAAATCATATGAAAAATATCAAAGTGGCAGCCTGAGGGGACAAACCACCTACTGCCTCTTCTCGCTTGCCTTCCTCCTCTGAACACAGCAGGTTTCAACATAGTCCTGAGGAACATTGTTTTTACAGCAGAACAAAATAGGGACAGATGGGTGATGAAGTAAATAATCAGAAAAACAGAGCAATAATATGGTTATTGCTCACCTGCTGGTTACTTCACAGCTTCACCAGAATGTGCATCTAGAAAGCAATGAACCTCCCAGGTTCAATGAACCTCTCAGTAACAAGATCGCAGAGTTTCACCAGTGCTCGTCTGCAAGTTCTCTCTTCCCCAGCATAGACCCTCTTCTGGAATTATTTATGACCTGTAAAGTTAAACAGCACACTCCAGAACAGTGATCTCCACTGATTTTTCACCTAGTTTGGGTCAGAAATTCTGTCATCAATCTGGTCATCCTCGGTTAACGTAACCTTCTGTAAAAACTGAGTATCATTTCTTTCTTTCTCAATGACTTTGAGCTCACAGACATTTGAGTACACAGATATTGTGTTGTTGATATTGAGTTGTTGATAAGTTTCTCATTTAAAAGATGTGTGGATGTGGCACTTCGGGACATGGTTCAGTGGTGGCCTTGGCAGCACTGGGTTCATGGTTGGACTTGATGATCTCAGAGATCATAAATAAAACTCACCACATATGTAGGTTTCACTGTGGGTATTGTCTTCTGATTAAAAATGTTTCTGCTTATAAGGAGAGGGAAAACAATAAAAACAATCAAAAACTGCACAGGTAAAGGAAGTTTCATAGTCATCCATGCTGATGCCCCCGGGATAAAGTTTGCAGCAAATCACTTGTGCATGAAACCTCATCATTTTGACTGGAAGCAGAACACCTTTGGAAATAAAGCATCCAGTCTTACAGATTTTTTGGGTAAACAACTCACTTCAAACAACATTTTGTGGACAGAAAGTCTTTCTGCTTCATGAATTATACAGAGGGATTAGACTTTGTAATTGAAGCATAGATTTCTACTATTTGAGCCAACACAATTATTCATTTGTTTAATGTCAGAAATGTCAAGTTCTTAACCTGCATGTGAACCAATTGCTAGACCAAGTTCACATTATTTTTTCAGTAACATTCAGTTTTATTAGTTTTTGTGAAAATTCCTAATCTCTCCATCCACTCTAAGCCATAGTTAGTTCATTTTAATAGAGGAGTACATGCAGTCATGTATTATAAACCTGTATGTCCATCATAAACCAAACTCGATGTGATTAAATTATTTTGTTTTCATTTCCTAATCTGAGCAATGCCAGGAAATGAAAAGACAGAACAGATTTTTGTGTAAGTATATAACACAGTCCCAGAACTGTCTCAGATCAATTTGCTGAAATGCTATTTCTCCTGCTTAAACTCTTACAGAATTTAGCAAAAATATTTCCGACACTAAATTCTGAATTTCCCGAGGGAAAATCACCAAGTGTAAATACATTCCACTGAATTTTTGAGTTGCTTGACACTTATCAAATCTAATTATTTTCCCTGAATTAGCTTAAAATTTTATTACCGAGATATAAATCAGTCATTTATACTGAATATATTAATTAAAAAGAATAAAAGAAAACCTCTTTGCTTGAACTGATTGAAATTTTGAAGATAAACATACAAGCACCATATTCTAATAAGATAAATAATTTTTTTTACAGCTGTGGTTAATTTTCAATAAATTAATAACGTATTTTTTGTGGATTTTGAACGGAACTTTACAGCCTTCCTAGAAAACATAAGTCAAGATTTACTGTAGAAGAAGAAATCGAGCAATGAAATGAAGAAAAAAGTGAATTCTCTTACAAGCTGAACACTTTCTAGAAAAGATAGTGGATGCCTTCCACCACCTGTGGTGGAACTCCGGTTTCTAAAATAACATGTTATTTAGTAGGAATGGGATAAGATGGGAATATTCTCCTTGATGTTTATAAACAATGTGATGTAAGCAAAATTACTTGTCCTCTTCAGCCACCGAGTCATCTTTCCCACAAGGCAGTAAAACTGAAACACAGGACAAAACAATTTAAATATGCATTCCCTGAAAAGACAGAAATCTGAGAACTTTCAGCTCAGAAGTTCAAGTTTTCTGCACTGACTGAAAACAAGGCAGCTAATTTAGAAATACAGATATTGGCTTTGCTTCTTCACTTCTTCATACACCTGCACTGGAAAATGTAGATCTGGGACCTGCTGTTCAGCATTTCTTCTTTTGCTTCCCTAAATGAATATCTGAAATTCTCAGGTAACCTTAAGCTGGAATAGCTTTTCTGTGTCCTTATAGACAAAGGTTACCTTAAATTATTGTCATAAAGATAGTTACTGTGCAGAGAAATCAAACTGGCTTTTGAGGCTAAAAGAGAATGGAAGAGGTTAGGAGGCAGTGCCTGAGAAATCTCCTGAATGTTCTTTTACTGGCAGCTATCAGGGAAGTGTTTATCTGAGAGGGGTAACATTAAGATGGGGGTCTGAGTCAGCTGAGATACATCTGCCTCCAAATGTCATGATAGACATGTTTGTTTATATTTAGTGGCTCTCACAAGCACACATGACAATGTTTTAAAGCAGGGTTGAGAGACCAAGAAATTCTTGTTTTAAAAATTTCATCTTGTCATCAGCAGCTCGTGCTACTGAAGAAGAGAAATCACAGGAAGCACAAGAGTGCACGTGCAGGACACTGTTGTTCAATATTGAGAGACATGGGGGCAACTCACCCCTCCTTGGAAATTGGGTGAGATGGACGGGATGAATTAATTCCCGATGCTGTCTCTCTCTCTCTCTCTACTGAAACTAAGGGAAGTTTGGAAGAATAATTCATATCAGACAATCAAATTTCAGGACAGGAGAGCTCTACTCTCCTACCATTGGAATCCCCGAGTAAATGAATTGCAGTATTACTACCTGGCAAAGATATAAAGCCTAATATTTGACAAAGTGCTTTTCAAAAGGCACGAAATGGCTCAGCACACAAACCCCTCTATTGCCACAATACGAGCCGAGATCTCTTAAATGAAGAAAGAAGATGTTCTGTCCACAGTAGAGCAAACATGCATCACAAGTGTGACTTCTCTGAACTTTACAAAACCTCAGAAGAATCTGCCTGGTAAATCAAAGCAACATTTTGCTGTGAGGAAACCGAGATGTCAAGATCCCAGTGTGGAACTCAGGGCTGTTTGGGTTTGTTGTAGTCATCCAATGTAGAAAGGTGATGTGAGGAGTGAGACACATTGGACTGGGCCATTTCTGAACATTTCAAACTCACTCACTCCCATCTCTGGGCTTCTTTTGTGCCACCTTTGAAGTTATAACCAATGCCAGGGTTTAACTGCCAAGGATATATTTATAAAGGACCTGGAAACAGCAGTCGCACTGCTCAGGGTGCAGCCAATCAGTCAGGGAGGCAGAGTATTAAATTTTTTAATTATTTTAATTTTTTAAATTGTTTTTAATATTTTTATTTTGATGTCCAGCCCCCCTGAACTGTGCTGGTTGTGTACAGCTGAGCACTAGACCCACTTTTATTGACAGCTGGGATGTGTATGACAACCGAGTGGCACAGCAGCAGATAATCAGGTATAAAAAGGGTACATGGATGGCTGAATTCTGCCATTGTTGAGGTGCCAATCAAAACCCACATTATTATTCGAAAATAGGTTGTTACATCCACGGAGATGGAACTTGCCTGTCAATCCCAACTGTTATGTGTAGACACAGCCTCAGACCAAGGTTTAAAAATGGTTTGACTGACAACTGCACTCTGCAGTGAGAGCAGAATTCTCTCCTCCCAGTTCTAATTACACGTCTCTTGTAAATAAATATATTTTAAAATATTAACTAAGATGCAGCTGTGTTTAACCATGATTTTCTTCCCAATCTTCCAGAAAGTTCCTTAGTGTTTGTGCAAGACTTTGAAGCACTTCATGACATGGTAAGTATTATTGTTAAGCTGTCTGCCTCTCAGGGAAATTACAGCATAGCTAAAAGAGGCAAGAGAGTTTCCACTGTAACCCACGACTGTTAGATGCTGAAAACTTCCAGAAAACAAAAGGGTTTTTTAAATGGAAAACTTTTCCTGTCACTCTCCAAGCTGAGCAATTTGAAAGGAAAATAAGATCCACTTTTTTCGCTTGACATTTCCGTTCCAGCCCATTCACCGACTTCCTCTCTTCTCATGTTGACTCCAAACTAACTTTCAGAGCCATGAATGCAACTGCAGTGTCCTGACTCTGAAAGCCTTGTACATACCTGATAACTGAATGACAATTTTGGCAGATCAATTGTATATAAACCAGCCAGGAGTATGTTTAGGCTGGAAAAGAGAAGAATTTCTGCTAATTTCGTGCATTTTGTTCTGTATTAACCATTGAGATATATCTGAAGGCTATTCTAATAAGGATGATTTCACAGAACCACAGAATGGCCTGGATTGGAAGAGACCTTAAAGATCATCTCATTCCAACCTCTGCCATGGGCAGGGACACCTTCCACTAGCCCAGCTTGCTCCAAGCCCCGTCCAGCCTGACCTTGGACACTTCCAGGGATGTAGGGGCAGCCAAAAGTTCTCTGAGTAACCTGTGCCAGTGCCTCACCACCCTCATATTTATAAGGTTAAAGGACTTATGCTAAGCTGGAAACAAAATTTTCATTACGGTTTGTGTCAGGAAGATTAACTATACTTTTAAGAACTTAAAAAAAAGTCGTAAATATTTTTGTGGGTTCTTTTTTCTGAGTTGTTCGCCTTGAACTTTTTAAATTTCTCTTTTTTACAATTGCCATATGGACATCGGTTATGACAATTTGTGCAGGGTGCTTAGCTATTTTTATACACCATTTTTATACATTTTAAAATAGGCAGATGGAGTTTAGCTGAAATTTGCAGAGCTGTAAACAAGTGGGTATGAACCAGGGGGGCGTGAAGGAGTATGCTAAGCTTGCTCCTTGTTGTTTGCTTAACTGCAAGGAAAGATCAAAGCTTCTTATATGTTGGCATCAGGAATTGCTGAGGAGTAAGAGGAACACAACCATCCTACTGAGGTGCATCAAACCAAACAACCTTCACAGGCACAAGGGAAGAGCCTGCTCTTTAAAGGCTGCCTTGCAGAAGTGATAAACACAAAGGACTGCACGAATAATTAGACAAGAAAGGCCAAGGAGAGCAAGGACCCTCCAATAAATTTGCCAAGTTACCCAAATTAACTGTGTGCTCAACCTACAGATGCTGGATTTTGCTATAATTTCCCATATGTTCATTGGGAAGATATTGAATGTGACCAAGATATTTTGCCTTCTTCCATCATGAGGGCATAAAGTGGATACAAACTGGAGATGCTGAAAGAAAAAAAAGTTGTCCCAAAAGACTTTTCTCAGGTCAGATATTGCCAGGGGACACCGAGACTCCGAAGCACAGCCCCATGTTGTGTCTTGGTTTCTCTCCACCATCAGCATTCAGGGAGGAGTTGGCAGAGACCTCTTTGCTTTCAGAAAGGGAGATAATGGCTGGATGATGTTCTGATGTTTGTTACCCATATTTAATATGTTAAATTGGGTAAATATGGGTAATATTGGGTCAATATAACTTCTGTGGTTACTCTTGAGCACCCAAACCCCCTCCAGGAAAAGAACTAGAACACAGGAAACATCCAAATCTGCAGCTGCGAGGGAAAAGTAATGTTATATCAAAACTATGGATAGAATTCTCTCATTACCAGTCTTTAGATTATGACAGGATAAGGTTATTAATTAACATCTGATCTAGGGACAGTATAAGAAAGAGGAGAGGAGAAGAGAGGGAGGGGAAAGGAGGGGAGAGGAGACACAGTTTGTTGTGTTCCAGCTAAGGGTAGGATTCTCTTTAGTGCAAAGGAATTAAGTCCATCCTGAGGTCCCATGCAGGGCATGGTCCCATCCAAGGTCCCCAGACAGTGCAGCTGTGTATAAATAAATGATTATTTCAAGTACCTAAAACTGCTGGTGTGATTTATATCATTACCCTTTATCAAGTGCCTACTAAATGCCATAGCCTTTTAATACAATTTCTTGTGCTCCTGTGTCAACTTTTGGAGTGTTTCAGGGCACTGAAATTCATTATAGATAGGACTACAGGTGACATTTGGTTTAATTAATTTCCCTATTATGTCACAGCTTGAATGAGAAGCAATCAGATATTATTAAAATACAAGAGCCCTGTGCTCATTTCATAGTTTGGAAGAATCTTCAATTTACTTATGAAATTACCTTGGAAGTAGATGCGTAGAAGTAAAGTGTGGTTCTCCACTCCTGAAGGGTTGTTGGGGCTTTTATTCACTTTTCTTACAGCAGAAGATGGTGTTGATAAAGTCATCATGTTACTTGTGGTGAGGCCTCCTTGTCCTTGTTTTGAGCAGCACCAGGTACAGTGAGATTCCACTCTTAAGGTGGGGCTTCCTTGGGATTGCTGCTAGAAATATATTGATTATAATTACCAAAGAGGGATATTGGCTTCAGCTGCTCAGAGGACTTATCAAACTTGCAACAAATCAGAGGATAAAAATGAAAGTAATGCTAATTAATCCTAACAGTGGTTAAATCCCAACCTTGCAGTGGAATTCCATGTGTAGAATTCCTCTGCCCAAGCCAGGCAAGTCCCAACAGCCACAGTGACAGGGCTATAGCTGGGACTAGGGGCTACAGAAGCCACTGGTAAAAAGGAGCCTGTAAAAGAGGGTTTCCCATCATACTTGTTACTCTATCCTGCCAGTAAGTGTACATAAGTAGTGTCTTATTCTTTTTGTTTTTCACAATATGATTTGGTGGGAATGATTTTGGGCCCCTCACAACAAGAAAGACATTGAGGTGCTGGAGAATGTCCAGAGAAAGGCAACAAAGCTGATGAAGGGGCTGGAGGAGGTTGTAGTGAGGTGGGTTTCAGTCCCTTTCCCCAGGTAACAACGAGAGGAAGCATCCTCAAGTTGCACCAGGGGAGGTTTAGGTTGGGTATCAGGGAAAATTTCTTCATGTAAAGGTTTTAAAGTGCTAGAACGAGCTGCCTAGGGGAGTGGTGGAGTCACCATCCCTGGAAGTGCTCAAAAAACATATGGATAAGGCACTTGAGGAGGTGGTTTAATGGCAAACACGGTGGCAGTGCTGGATGGATTGTTGGACTTGATGATCTTAGAGGTCTTTTCCAACCTTAACAGTTCTATGATTCTCTGATTCTCTGATGGTATTTGGTCAGGAGCTGGACTCAAGGGTCTCGGAGGTCCTTTCCAATCTTAAAGATTCTATGGTTCTCTGTTTCTGTGAGAAGCCACCTCTGCATTCAGCATATCCACTGCAGTGAGGAAAGGTGAGTTGGGCCAGGCTGCTCTCTGGCCAAACCATGCCATGAAAATTGCACTGAAACCTAGAGCCACAGCCCTTTTCCTTGTCCAGAGTGGTCAGAATCCAGATACAGGTGCCTCAGAAGATGCTAAAAGGCAGACTGGAGGCATTACCCAAAAATACAGCCGAGTAGCTGTAAAACAAAATTAGGCTTCTTGCCAAACACACTGGTGGTCATTATGGTCTTTTAGGACAGGGGCTGAGCTCACTTTTTAGGCAATATGAAAGAATTTAGAGTCCTTTAGAAATGGGAGGCCTACCCTCAGTCCTTTCTGTCCATGAAGAATCTGTAACCTGCACGTTGGATTATGGAGGGGGATTCAACAACCTGGGTGTGCAAAATAAATAAATAAAAATCAAAATGCACCAAGTCAGAGACCTGAGACTTGCAGACATACCTGTGTATGGTGATCACTGAAAAACCCAACTCTCAGGGGACACTGAGGTGCTAGTTTACATTTTACCCAGTTACTTTTTAGTACAGCAATCAAAACACTGATCTCTCCCCTTCCTTGCCTTGAGTCGTCCCATTCCTGCTCCTCAGGGATTTATTCAGCAGCAAAAATTAACAGGTAGGTTCAAGCAGAAAAGTTTTAAATCAGGCTGACAAATGGTAAACATTGCTTGGATGGGAAGTAATTAAGATTGTGATGATACGTTTAGCTCAGGAGGTGGGCAAAACAGAAATAACACCTTGTATTTGCAGTCATTAAGCACTGAAGTATTTTGCCAATTAAAATCCTACAGTGAAGGGAATGCATAAAAGCACTTGCAAGGTGATGACTTAGTGTCTTGCTCACACAAACCTGCTAATGAAGAATTTTTCATGCCTTCCCATATAGATTTCTTCTCACCTGATCCTCACAAAATAACATGAAATTTGATTTATGCTGAATCAAAATATCCTGGAGGGACAAATAATCCCTATTCCTTTAACAACACACTGCTACCTGGACAACTAGTTCAACTGTCAGTGTTAAGTTAATATCCCAAAAGCTAAATTATGTCGATGGGTATTTTTAGGTGCTACTTGGGTAGGTTTTGGTGCAGTTTAGACCACTCTGTCAAACCTGTGTGACAGGATGGGCCAGTCTGATATTACTGCTAACATAAAATCATATTTTTTTTAAAAAAAAGGAAGACAAAAAAATAAGGGGGAAAAAAAAAAGAAGAAAAAAGCGTAATCAAATGGGGAAAATAAAAATAATATTTCTTGCAGTATAAAAGCTTTGTAATAAATATAAAATGGATATATGCCATGTGGGGGTCATTTTACACCGAAGGGTAAGCAGCATGAGACTGAATTTCACTCAAGCCTGATTGATACATCGCTATACTCCAGATGCTTTATTGTCAACACTTTTTTCACACAGGAAAATATTTCCCTGCCTTAAAACTGCCTATCCCCAAGTTTGTTAATATTTTTAAAGACTCCTGAAAAAAAAAAAAAAAGATTGCCTTTATGCTTTGTTTCCCCTGCTGCCAAGTAGGAAATTTATGTCGAATTCCTAAGCAGTAATGCAAAAGTGAGAAATATAATTCCAATGACTTGTATTTTAGACCGTTATCTTTTCTTTTCCTCCCCCGGCTTTACCCCACCTTTCTAAAAGCAGATTAATTGAATGTATTATCATTAGGTAAATAGTGCAATTCTTCTTAACAACTGGCCATGGCACTCAGTGCTCTGGTCTAGTTGACAAGGTGGAGACTCAATGATCTTGGAGGTCTTTTCCAGAATGAATGATTCTATAATTCTGTGATCCACTTTGTTGCACTGGCACTCATGTTCTGTGTCTGCCGAAAAGCCCACTCGAATTTTATCGGGACAAAATTCACTTGAAAACTAAAATTCACTTAAAAACCCCACTTGGGATTTTTTCTCGGGTCTCACGTACAGCTGGGTGTTGGTCCTGTTTGTCCAGTCCCACTCACGCATGGTTCGTTGTTCTTATTTTAAAACGCATGGAAAACACTTCCTTAATACAATAACTACGTAGAAAATACCGTGTTATGTGGCCATTTCTGCAACTGCACGAAGAGTTTCTCTTCAAGTCTCTTTTTCTACGTGCACTGATCAAGACACTCAACTGCCCACCGACCTTTTCCCAGTTACTATCCGCTGGCATTACACTTGGCTGGTCATCACCGAAGCCCAAACTACTAAAAAATTTCAGTGCTCTACTACTCATTACTGTTAAATTCCATATGAAATGTAAAGGTAGGGGTTTATCCTGCTTAGTGGTTAAGGAAAATGAGCATAACATTTTGCACTGGGCTTCTCTGCAACACGGTTTCAGAAAATTCACCAACTGCCCTCTGTTTATTTTAAAGCTGGATATAGGAAAATAATATTCTGCTTTTATCTGCGGCTTTAAAATGTAGGAAGAAAAAACCAGCAAAACAAAAACCCTATATGTATTGTAATCAAGAGATAATCCAAAAGACTTCCTTTAAACAGATTTTTAAGACACAGTGGTAATCTAAAGGTTATATAAACTGCAGCTAAGCTTCTTAATATAGGTGTTTAAGCATTATGGAGATTTGATTTTTAACTTAGTGTCGTACAAAAAGGCCTTTATCCTAGGAAATATGTGAGTTAAATTTGAATGCTAGACAGAGATTATTGGTTATTAAAGCCACCATAAAGCACAGATATATTGGTAGCTAACATGAGTCACCCAAACTTAAGACTTTGGGCACAGATTTCTCTCAAAATATCCTTGTTTCTGGGGAGAAAAAAAAAAATTAATTAAAATTAGATTAGCATGTTCCCAGAATAAAAATTCATTCAGATAATGTGGAGTGCCATAGTGAGAAGGATATTACTCATTCTTCTCTGACCTACAGGGTTTAATCTTTCCTTATTAAAAAAAAAAGTCAGTAGACCTTAGTCTCTCTGCTATCCATCACATCATAAAGCCTTTGTGAATAATTTGGTTTAAGTAAACACAACACCCACCAATATATTGGAAGTGGAGATCTTATTTTCTGATTTTAGGGGCAAGAAAATACAGTCAGGAAGACTAAACTTTAATCTTTTGAGATATCAATTAGCAGAACAAGAGTTTGTTTCTTTGTTTCTCGTTGGTGGTCAGTTCTTTAGGGCCGTTCCCAGGGCTTTCAATACAACCACTGCATCTCTTTAAAGGGATGTTTGAAAAAATGATGGGAATCCAAACCCAACAGCTTTGAAGAGAAAACCAAAGTATTTCAGGAGACATGAGCTGACAGTGCCACTGGTCTGCACTGTGGAGGATGAGTGATTTACTCTCTGACCACACACTCCGAGCAGCAGGAGATGGGTGCACGTGTGGAGGAGGTTTACACAAAGTCTGCTCCTCACAACCACCCACTTGCCAGTCCTAGTCCTCCAAAAAGTGATGGAAAAAGAGGAGCATCAGGAGCTGAGGAGCAGCATTGGCCTGGCTGTGTCACAAATCTTCCCAAATGCAGTTTTCCTCTTTGATCTTATTCAGACGTCGTTCTCAGAGGGAATTAATTATCTCTGATCATTGCCAAATGAAAGCACTTAGAGCTGTTATCACCAAAAATGTATTTATTAACATTTATGGGCCTTCCCAAGAAGCTTCCAGCTCCTACAGCAAATGAACTGTAGGGAAAATAGCAATTTTTAAAAAAACAGGGTCTTCAAATCTGCTCTTGGTTTCTATCAACTAAGAAATGTTCCTTCCATGGTGATTTGTGTCATTTAGAAGGCCATCTACTTATGTAGGGAATCAGATTTTACTCTTTGCCAGTCTCGTGCTGCTAAAAATGCTGTTTGTCCATTTGCAGCTCTTGCTGCAGAAAGACTGTCTTGCACAAGTCAGGTAAATAATGTATTTAATTGTCACTGCGGTGCCAAGTGGAGCACAAAGTCGGTGTGGGGTAGCATTCAGAGCTATCAAAAAGATTAAGATCTCTATAAGATTTTATGTTACATGTTTCTCTCAAAATGTCATTTGGCTTTATGAGAAGCCTGGATTGCAACTTTTCAGGGTAATGAATAAGAGACGTGACTCATGGCTATTTTTTTCTTTTTTTTGGGGGGGGGATTTAACGCAGTTACTTGAAATATGGTGTGTTTGCAAGAACTTTATTTAATCCAACAGGGACCAGGGTAGTAAATCAATGTTAATCAGGTAATACACCCAGGGGAAATTGGAACCACTGTCACATTTGGCACACTTATTACATTTATGAGCTCATTCAGTTAATTAATTGTTATAAAACTCGCAGTGTGTCAGAGTGGGACCCTCTAAGGATTTTTCTCCTGTTTATAATGCATCTAAAATGTTTTCCGTTTCACAGCAAGGGTGCAAATGCCATGAAGTGTTTCCAATTCCCAGTACCTGCAAAAGATACTATTTCAAATAAGTCTGGTGAGGTGGGGTTGAGCCAGAGAAACAAGATACTATAAAGCAATTGGGTATGAACTTTTCACCTGTTACCTTGCAATATCTGTTCTCATGCATAGTTATAACCACAAAGAGTGGGCCATAATTTGGGGTAGGTTATCAGGCTGTACAGGACTGGGACAAATTTGGTTTGAGTTTGCCTCAGGACTAGACCAAGTGCAAAGGGATATCTGTAAATCCACATCCTACAGAGCTTATTTTGTGGGAAAAAAAAGCAAAAACAAACAAAAACCCCAAAACAACAAAACTTCTGGGTAAAACAAGATGAAAAACAAGTCCAGGAATAATCCTGCCTGCATTCTGGGAAAGCCTGGACCTGGCTCAAGCACCTCTGCAGCAACAGCATCCAAGTAAAAAATTTCTGTTCACAATTTGCAGAGGTTCCTGGAAGATTTCAGGACTAAACAACTGCTTGAATTATATTATCACCAGAGGCTCTGTACTGTTGTTGCACGAAGATGTTGCTCCTCCTGAGTATTTAAACCCTTTGCTGAATTTGGAGGATGCACATCACTGAACCAGAACCTTGTTTTCCACTGCAACCAACAAATTCCTACTTTTTTACATGTATTAATTGTGGCTAACTGCTCTGGGCTTTTAGTGCGGGAAACAGTTTTGTACCTTGGGACAAAAACTAAAATAAAACCCACGAATAGAGACAAGGACAATGGAAATATACTCTGAGTTATGCTGATTAAAAAAGACTAGGAGGTGGAAAAGCAAAGAAGACCCAAATAGATAACACAGAAGTAACTAAATTATAATTATATGGCTAGTTTGTTCATCTTTGGAGGACTTGCTGACAGGTTTCTTTAGAAAACAGCTTTAAGAAGCAGAAAGTAGAGTAGTCCAGACATGAATTGCAGGTCTCTCTCAATCCACTTCAAAGATGTTGCTTAATTGCAGCCCAAACATCCTTCCCTTCCTACCTAAACAGCAGGAAAAGGGATACTCTTAAGGATCTGCAAGAAATGAAAGATTTGGACATTTACTGAGAAGAAAAGTGGAGAAGAAAAGTAGAGTTCAGGAATGCTGCTGCCAAAGCTCCTGTTTCCATGTGCCATCGCCTCCACCTTCACTCACCAACGGAAAGATTTCCAAAATTGCAAAGGCAGCATTAGGGCTGTAGCTTTACAGCTACTATAAACTACAGTACCTCAAAATAAGCCAAAAATAATACATTTTAAAAAATTGTCCAAGATTTTAAATCTTATGACATGCTACTGTATTCATTTCCAATCTGTCCATTATATTTTCATTTCCTTCTTCCTGAAAAGAAACAATAGGCCCTCTATAGCCTTCTGGGCAGGAAAAGAGTACACTCTGTTGCTGTTACCTGGTTTTTAACTCAGGTTCCAGGACTTTCTACTTTATTTTAGCTTTTCCTCTTTTTTCTTTCAAATTCTCAGTCCTAACTTTCTCGATGCATTGCTAGTGCATCTTGTTTTAATTTACTACTTGTTTGATTTTGATAAAGAGTACAGGGGAAGTTGTCTAAATTGATGTGAAATAAGTTTTGAAAACAGTTGCAGTATTTAGAATGATAATTGGATTGGCCAGAGATGAGTCATAAGTAATGAAATGCAAGGAATAAAAATTTGATGTTATCTTGCTTGGCTGAAACAGAGTTTTATTCCTTCAGGCCAAACAGAGTCAATAATTATGTCTTGTACCTTCTATTTTTATGGGGGTGTTTTTTGTTATGTGTTCAATATAATGGGATTATGTATCATGCTAAAAGGGAAACATGGTTGTTAAGAGCTTGCTCTAAAAACAGCTACTTTTGGATATGATCTCAGAATTGTTCTTTTTCCCGTCAAAGTCAATTCACTGCCGGTTTAACATTATAACATTAATATCACCTGTAAGATTTATGGAAAGTAGCAATGAAGTAATAAATATGACCCTTCTGATATCAATCACCCTTCACAAGGGATAACAGAAAAACATAACTTGTTTTCACAAAGTCAGGAGCCAAACTGAGAAGTTTCAAAACCAGACTTAAGTATGTACAAGAAGAAATAGAGGAGCAGACAGGGAGCAGAGGAAATGGCCTCAAGCTGCAACAGGGGAGGTTTAGATTGGATATTGGGAAAAAGTTCATCATTGAATGGATGGTCAGGCACTGGAATAGGCTGCCCAGAGGAGTGGTGGAGTCAACATCCCTGGAGGAGTTCAAAAGGTGTGTGGATGTGGCACTTGGGACCGTGGTTTAGGGGTGAACACAGTGATGCTGAGGTAATGGTTGGATTCAATCTTAGAGGGCTTTTCCAACCCCAGTGATTCAAAGAGACTGTGAAATAAATGGAGGTACATATATATACATATATATATTTATATATATGTATGAGAGGTTCAGCTGAAGAGAAGGAAAGATGTATAGAGAAGATACACAGAAGAACACAACCATATATTCATGATCTATTTTAAGAACTCCTTTCCAATCCACTAAGATCAATTTTCTACCCAGCAGACAGATATCAGGAACCCGCCAGGAGATTCCCAGAGCAAGACATCCCTCATGGCACAGGCAACTCCCACAGAAAAGCAGGGCAGTTCAAGACTTCCACCATAAGTCAGAAACCACCTCTCTGCGTCTCCGTCCCCTTTGCTCACTCAGAGCCCTTGGTTCCTCAGCCAGAAGTTGTTTTGCTGTATCACAGTAATGCCAGGAGAACAACTCTTCCCATTCCACGAGGTGGTTGCAACCACTCATCATATTAATTACAGACACAGTCCTGCTGATGAAACTCCAGCGTGTGGAACGTGAACAGTCACAAGGCTCGGGAAAGTTCAAGATGCAGATCGCACTCTTCAAAATTTGTCCCCACATCTGTAGTTTAGTGCTGCCTCACAGTCCTCTTAATGAACTTGGGTAATTGCCAGAGTGGCATTTATTGGGCACAGCTGGTTCTGAGTTCCAGAGCTGGACTGTCTGTGCCACTGCTCAGACTGTGTGATGGAAGCACAGCAGCCTGTCATCCACAGCCAGCTATGAACATCTGGAGCCTCCATGTCTGGGGGCTTTCCCATGGCTCATACCTGTAGGAGCCCAAACCCTGCTGTCAGCAGAAAGGAGCTTAGAGGGCCTGAGCCATAAACCTTGGAAAACAGGGGCTGAGAGGAATTCTGTGACCTGAAGGACTGGACCTTCCTCACAACTCCGGTTAAAGTTCAAACATATGGATTAGCCTGGCTCCTGCAGCAAAATAAGACCATATATCAGACCATGTTTAAACCCCTTTATCCTCTTCCCCCCCATGTAATCCTGGTTGAGGGAAATATTAACCCATTGGGTAACTGTAGTAAAAACTTGTGTAATTCCCTAATTAACATAGCTCATCCTCCTCATTAACATGCCCAACCCCCAAGGCCCTTAAATTGTGTTCCCGTGTTCAATAAAGTATTCCAGTTTATACCCCATACCTGGAATCGCTTAGTTATTGACTCCCCACTCATACCCTGAAGCCTTCAGCCCTCACAGGTTTGACTTCCCAGGAAAGGACCATGTTGGGCTTCACCCAGCACAGAGAAACACAAGGTTGTCACCCCAAAATTCACCAAATACCACAATGTGGACTCAACACTGGCACCACCATGGCACCCAGAGGAATGTGGGCAGCAGCCCTGAAGGGGAGGAAGTTTTGCTGTTTTTTCCTCCTCTCTCCTGGTGCAACCACCTTTTGGGGTATAGAAGGGTAGGTTAGTCAAGAAAGGCATATCAGCAGTAAATAATTCAGAGAAGAACGTGAAAACTGCATATGCAAACTGCCTCATTTATTTTATTTTTTTTTTCTTTTAACAGGTAAGAAAAGGTTATCCTTCCTGAAGTCTATTCAAAGAAAAAACCCATCATATTAGTGCTATCAAAGGTTTATAGCCTTTTAAGAACCTTGACAATTAACGCTAAATGTTTATAAGGCCACATCTACAGCAGTATTCAGCAATGTGGATCTGCTGTAGACTTAAAGAACAGGTAGTAAATAGTATTTCCAGTCTGTTCTTGTCGTAATTCTTTGCCCTCTGATACATATTTTCATTGTGCAAATTTTATGACCAAACCTTGTAGATTTAAGCTCCTTATCCTTTTCTATAATAGTTAGACTTCTCCTTGGCTATGCTGCCTATCTCAAAGTCACAAGGTTTGGGTTTTTTTTTTCCCAGAGTTTCTCATGATGAAGAAAAACAAACAGTAATTTATCTTTCTTTCTTTTTTTTTTCTTTTTTTTTTTTTTCCCCATAGAATTATAGAATAGTTGACGTTGGAAGGGACCTTAAAGACCATCTTGTTCCAACCCCATGCAATGGGCAGGGACACCTTCCACTAGACCAGGTTGCTGCAAGCTGCATCCAACCTGGCCTTGGACACTTCCAGAGATGGGGCAGCCACAGCTTCTCTAGAAAAAACCTGTGCCAGGGCCTCTCCACCCTCACAGTAAAGAATGTGATATTTTATTCTTTTTATTTCTGGCAGATCACAAAAAGCAAGCAAGAGAAAGGCATAACATTTCCAACTGATAAAGGTAAAACAACGACAAAAAAAGTATGTTCAAGGTTGATGCAATCACTGCTATGGAGTTAAAATTTTACTCCACACAGGAACTCTGATGTGGGACAGCAGAGAATCTACACAATGGATGAGTTTTTCTACCTTCAAGCCCACAAAAAGATTAAATTAGAAATAAAGGAAGATTTTCTTTACCTCGTGATGGAAGTGCGTGTTCATGAAACTGAGAAACTTGGACGCAGTTTCAGCTTCACACGTGATGGGCAGAGGCTTCTGATGCATTTTTGTTCATTGCTTGCAGGGCAAACATTTAGTTCCAGTCTGAAGTCTTGCATTTCCACATCCCCTGTGGTGACTCCATGTGGGAAATGAGCCTGCATCGCTTTATGCTTCAGGGAATTGTCATATTCCTGGAAAGTGAGATTTTTATAGCATAGATTTATGGAGAGACAGTGCTGTACCTCCTTTTTTCTACCCTTAGGGGCCAAATCCTTCTCACTGTGCATATCCAGCTCCTGTGAACTAAGTGGCATACAGGGTAATCCAAATAATTCAAATAATTGGTGGTCTAACTGCATTTCCCATTGGATAAATGTCTAAATTTTCAGTAATTTCCAGAAAGCCATGGTATGAATACACATGGACTTGCAAGACCTTGGTGGGGTTTAGTTTGTCTTTTCAGACGAACTTGACTGATAAGAATCTGCCAAGAGGGGGATTAATGGTTTCATTAATGTACAGTCTGTTGCTTCCCTCTACCAAACACAAGCACACACAGACATACACCCCCTCCTCAGAACCAGAGCCCCACTCTACCAGGTGCCTTGACAACATGGTGATAAATAAGACTGATTTCAACTATTTGCAGCATTTTGTAGAGTTACTGCTTGACGACTGCGAGTTAAACCCTCCACTCCTCAAGCTTAATGCACCCGAAGAGACAAAATTATTTTGTGAAAACAGTTTAGGAGTTGATTTGCATAAAGCAATTCCGAGCATGTTCTTGCAGTTTACCAATAACATCAATCACAGTGGAAAGATCATATATTGAAATGCTTGGAGAAGTTTCCACGTGGAAAGTGTTTTGCAGAATTACTGTGTGGACAGACAATATGAAATTTATTTGGTTTTTTGTCTTCCGGGAGACTGCGAGAAGCTTGATTAATCCTAACTGGAAATGTCAGGATTTGAGCCTTAGTTCTGGACTTTCTAACCACTGGGGAAGACTTAATCTTACAGTGGTAAATCGTACCCTGGGCAGGAATGATTTGTGTCCTGGAAGTGTCCATTTCTGTCCATCATGTCATGACCCATTACAGACATGAAGAGTTTGCTGAGATGAATCTTACCCCACAGAATCAGAAACATGAGTTACTACAGCAACTCTCACCTAACTTATCTCGGTACTACTAAATCAGTGCTTATTTACTACTCCAATTAATATTAACAGAATTTCTTTTAATGCCTATATCTAATTATTTTATTAATAAAATTACATTTATATTGTTGCATAAATGTTAATGCTAATTATTAATATTTGTTACCTTAATAAGCATTTACTACTTAAATAATACAAAATATTTGTGTGGGAACAGACCCTAGATCTCCTAAGTTTCTTAGCTCCTAAAGGAATCATGCTCCAGGGAAATTTATTGCCATCTATTTTACAGTATTCTGAGATTATGGAATATTTGCCCAATATCAGAGCTATCCACAGCAAGAGTCACGACTTTGGTAAGAGGCCCAACATATGGGACTGAGGGATAATGAAACCAGGATTGCAGTCTGCTCTGCAGTGCTGGGATCTATTATTCCAAATAGGAAAGCCAGGATGCATAAACTTCACACAGATAAAGGGAAAAGAATAAACTATTTCATCTGGTTATTGCCCAGAGAAATAGCATTTGGAAAATACACACTACTGATGCAAGATGAAGAGCTCTGTTGTGTGAATATCATCCACCACAAGGATAATTTAAAATAAATTAATAGAACATTTCGACTGTCAACAGAATATGAGGCAAGCTAGTTCAGATAACATGTTATATACTGATTTACACAATGCCATAATAGCTCATAAATCCTCACTTCCAGTGTTCAAGATTCACTGAATATATACAAGCTATTCAAGAAGCAGAAATATACTGTTGTATTATATTATAAACATTAACTCTCCTCACTTTGCTGAAACAAGTTAAAACAGATTAGAGTAATTGGAAAGGCATTTTTTTAGAAATTGAATGCTGGCACACTGAATGTTATCAAGATAAATGCTCTGTTCAGGCTCAGTTCTCTCTGTTCTGTCCACTGACTGCCTTGAGCCGGAGAGAAAACACCACGAAATATCCAAGTGGTAAAACTGGCAAATTTATCCGGAGTGAAAAATTCACTGCAGTTCAAAGGAGAAATCAACCCCCCCAGTCCCTCCATCCTTCCTCCTCTCAGTCCTCCCACGAGCACCAAAGTGCAAATGAACCTGAATTGATGCTGCCTGGGTGGGGGCACTGCAGCAAAGAGCTCAGTAACATTGGTTCTCCGTTGGGTCAAGGAAAGTTGAGGGGATTCAATATCTCTTGGCATCAACACCTTCAAATGAGACATAAAGACCTTTCTTTCCAGCCAACATCGACACTGCAGCTATTTTCAGACCCATTTTCTTGATTTGCTCGAGTTAGTGCTGTGATTAAGTACAAAAATCATGGAGCTGCAGACAAAAAAAAGCTAGGCTCAAGATCTCCATTGTATTTATATTTGCCATTAAGAGTGACTCATCTTAGGGACAGGCAAGACTAGACAGACCCACGTAAAGAAAAATCTACAGTTCACCTGGTGCTTGCAGGAAGGAAGGAGGTTGTTAATGCTGGGTATTTACTAGGTAAGTTAAGCCTTACCTTGGAAAATAATAATAGTAGGGCCTGTTCCTTCTTCTCTGCATCTGAAAGCAATTAACAAGGTTGGATTATTTCTTCAGAGGAAAAAGGAAGCTGGGAGTTTCAAGCAGAAATGAAACCTGGAACCTGGACAGTCTTGGAAACCTGAGGCTGCAGGTTGTTTTCTTAGGAAGGTTTCAATTAGCAGAGACCCCCATTGCCATGAATCAGCAGATGGTGATTATCCCTGAAAGAAAACCCCCACCTTTGGTTTTACTGATGGGAAGTTCAACCACTGATCCAGTTAAGAATTCATCTCTAAATGTGAACATGGTAAGAGACCACTGTCAGTTTTCCTTGCCAATTCTGCCAGATAAACTTCACTGCTGTTCTAATAATGCTAAAAGGGACAAAAGTAAACAAGTTACTCTGGAAACTTTCACAACTGACATTCCCATTAGGGGTCATGGTGGACACAAGGAGAAGGATGCCTTGGACTGTTATCTCAGACTATCGATAACATGAGGGTTGGAACTAGGTGATCTTTAAAGTCCCTTCCAACCCAAACCATTCTGATTCTATCTCAGATTGCACAGATTCTCCTTAAGAAAACAGCCTTGTTTCTAGAGGGTATCGTGAAGAGTGAACCTCAAAAAAAATTAAGTCCCAAAAGCAAATCTGAGGAATCTGGAAAACCTCACTGTTTAAGGATGTGCACTGGAGATGTAAGATGACAAATTCATGCCACAAGCAGTAGTTCCATTACAGCTTTACTTAATGCTGTCTGTACTTTCAGTCATACTACAAATGACTCCAGAGATTACTGATTTTCTCCACCTGAAAAAAACCTTGAAGGAGAAAATTCTGTGGTACAGACACAGGAGATCTGGCTGAAGAGATTCTTTTCCTTTGTTTAGGGGCTGCTGGAAAGAAACGTGATGTCTCTGGTTAACATAAAAACGGTTCATTCTTGAAAGAAGCCAGAGCACATATTCAGATATCCAATTTTGGACACACATAAATCTATAAATATGGGGGTAATTGTGGATACACAGCATGAAATAGCTTTCTGCTCAAAGAGAACCCTACCAGTGCATTCCTTCCTCTGGCTCTGCTTCCATGACTTCTCTGGATAGTGGCAAGGAAACTTGATATGGACTTGGAAAATGTCACGGAGAGGACCAGTTGTTCAGTTCCAGCATTTAGCCCTGAAGGCACTGAAATAATCTCAGAAATAACTGAAATCTCTGATAAAAATAAAGTAAGTGCCAAAACATACCAGTAGAGAAGGGAAATGCAAAGGTTGGGGACAGAACTGAATAGAAAACTAAACATTATTCACTCTAGACTATCTATGTTATAAATAGTAATTGTTAAATTGTTTTAGTCAGCACCAAAAATAATTTGTTTCATGGCTCATTATACTTTTTCTTTTTTAATCATAAGAACAGAGACACAAATATAATATGGCAGATTTGCTCTTAAAACTCTGTGTTTAGGTAAGAGTTTTCTCACTGACCCTTAAGTTAAGGCTTCTAAAACTAGGGAATATCTTTTCCCAGTAAACTCCGTTATTAAGTGGGGAAACTTGGACGACCGGACAAGGTTTGCACAAATAAATTATCTGTTTGTTTCCTTGGTGGAAAAACACGATCCAGACTTAGAAGCAGGGTGGCCCCTTGTAAAGGAGGAACCTGGGCTCCAGGGTGACCTTCAGACCTCTGAGCTCTTTTATAGCAAGTTAGTGAGACCACCTGAGAAAGGCACATTGCCAGTGGATCTTTCTAATACCTCTCTTGGAGGCCTTACAGCATTCCCATCTCACCTCTCAGTTGTTTTGAGATTCCTTTAGGAGCATATCCTATGCTGCAATGACTCAAGTGTAGTCGTCATTACAACCACAGAGGTTTCTGCTTTCTTTCACTGAGCTCTCAAGGCATTTATTCATGTTTATATTGAACTTCTACAGCCTTCTCATCTCTCTGCCTACTGTGCCACTGGATCTCCAATAACAAATGTGAAATCTAGTGTAGGTAGAGGCACATTAATTCTGCATCTGCTCAGTAAGGTGTGATTCAGGAGCAGAGAGCAATATAATGCAGTAGATGTTAGAGACAACCCCATTTTTCACTGGATGACAGTGGGAAACCACTTGTCCTTCACAGACCAGCCTCAATAAGAGCAGATAATTAGCAGGTCTGTCCATCGGCAGAAACCAGGTAAACAACCTGTGCTACCCACACATTTCTGTTCTTAGGGCTCCCTGGGGATTAAGGTGGAGGCACATGCTGTAGGGAAGAAAGCACAGATACCTTGGTAACAACAAATACTGGCTAACACCAAAGAGCTGCTATTACCTTTGAGGAACGCACTGCCATGATTGGAATGCTACATCCAGTCAGGAATTCAGCTGCTCTGTCACTCCCCTCCTCAGCTGGGCAGGGAAGAGAAGATACAATGAAAGGCTCGTGGATTGAGATTGGGGCAGGCAGAGATCACTCACCAGTGACCATCACGGACAAAACAGACTCAGCTGGGGGAAATTAGTTTAATTCATTACCGATGAAATCAGAGTAGGGCAATAAGGAATAAAACCAAATCTCAAAACACCATCCCCTCACCCTACTCTTCATCCCAGATTTGGCTTCAGTCCCGAGTTCTCTCCCTTCTCCCCTCAGCAGCGCACAGGGATGGGCGATGGGGGCTGGGGTCAGTCCCTCACACACAGTCTCTACCACTCCTTCTCAGGGGGAACTCCTCACATGCTTTCCCTGCTCCAGCCTGGATCCCTCCCATGGGGTGCATCCTTCAGGATCAGGTTGCTCCAGTGTAAGTCCCCGTGGGGTCACAAATCCTGCCCAGCAAACCTGCTCCAGTGTGGGCTCCTCTCCCCACGGAGCCACAGCTCTGGCCAGGATCCTGCTCCAGCACGGGCTTCCCACAGGGTCACAGCCTCCTTTGGGCATCTCCCTGCTCTGCTGTGGGGTCCTCCATGGGCTGCAGGTGGATCTCTGTTCCCCCTGAGCCTCCCTGGGTGCAGGGGCACGGCTTCCTCACCATGGGCTGCCCCTCGGGCTGCAGGGGAACCTCAGCTCCCATTCCTGGAGCACCTCCTGCCCCTCCTGCCCCTCCTGCTGCTCCACCCTGGGGTCTGCAGGGCTGCTCGTCTCACACATTCTCACACATTCTCACTCCTCTCCACAGTTGCTGTTGCCTTGTTTTTATCTTTTCTTACACACATTGTCCCAGAGGTGCCACCACCATCTCTGATGGGCTCTGCCTTGTCCAGGGGTGGGTCCATCCTGGAGCCATCTGGAATTGGCTCCATGGAAATAGGGGAAGGTTCCAGCGCCTTCTCCCAGAAGCCACTGTTGTTGCTTCTCTGCTACCAAAACCTTGCCACACAAACCCGCTTCAGTCCTTCCCCACATTCATTTGGAATCTTCAAAGGTGAGATTGAATGGGAAGAAAAGGTTACTCTAATAATTGTTTTACATTGTGTTTGTGACGCTTCCAGCACACATCTCGGTTTAAGCATAGCATTGCCTAATCAATATTGAATCAAACACTGAATAATTACTTTAATCCGTATTTTTAAATTAACCTCAGCTATGAGGTAAGTTCTTTGGACTAGAGATGGAACAAAATATGCCTGCATTGCCCTCAAAATGCTCAGGGTACTTTCTGCCGAGCATTAAGATAATGATAATAATGAATATTCATTATTCAGAGTTCTGTGTCTCCTGGGTGAGTCGAGCAGGATTTAAATTTCCCTTGGTACAAAACTAGGTAGATATATTTGTGTATCTGTGATTTACTTTGGCTTGGTTTCATTGCCTGCAGCTGGAGGCAGGGTAGGAACAGCACAGGTCAGTGTGCACCGAAGCAGAGAGAGAACAGGACCTGCTTAGAGACTTCATTCACGTCTGTGTTCACAGCATGCATGAGGATGGGATTCAGCAATAAATCACAGGGGTTGCTGCCACCCACCCTTTGAACCTTTTCTCTTTGCTCAGATCCCACCAGGCATCCCCCACCTACTCCTTTTGAGTTGCGGCCCCAATTTCCTCCATACCCACAGCATGTTACAAGAAATGAAATTAAAATCATCTGTTTCTACAGCTACTGAACTGATGGATGTTTAAAATCATGGTGCATGGTGGGCAGGTGCAAACTTTTCTTTCAGACTAACTGGAAGTGAGCAGACTTTAATTCCAAATGGACGTGGCTTCAGTACTTGTATTAGCATAGCCCGAGTACATTGGTAGATTCATTTAGGTTGGAAAAGACCTCCAAGGTCATTGTGTTCTGCCTGTGCCCGATCACCACCTTGTCACCCAGACCAGAGCACTGAGTGCCACCTCCAGTCATTTCTTGAACACCCCAGGAATGGGGACTCCACTGCCTCCCTGGGCAGCCCCTTCCAATGCTAAACAACCCTTTCTGTGAAGAAATTCTTCCTGCTGTTGAACCTGAACCTCCCCTGGTGCAGCTTGAGGCTGTTTCCTCTCCTCCTGCCACTGGTTGCCTTGGAGAAGAGGCTGACCCCCCATCTTGCTACCCTGCCCAGTCTGATGTGGAGCTGCTGTGTGTCATGTCAACTCAAAAACAATTCTTCATCTGTCTGAAATCTATTCTCTGTATAAAGTAGGATTTAATAACCAGCCTCGATCTTTTCCTTTCACTACAAGAAAGCCATTTAGGGCAATGGAGCCACGGGAGGGTCTGAGGCACAAGTCTGATGAGGAGCAGCTGAGGGAGCTGGGGGGGCTCAGCCTGGAGAAAAGGAGGCTCAGGGGGGACCTTCTGGCTCTGCAACTCCCTGACAGGAGGGGGGAGCCAGGGGTGGTGGTAGGGGAAGGTTGGGCTCTGCTCTCAGGGAACAAGGGCCAGGATGAGAGGAAACAGCCTCAAGTTGCACCTGGGGAGGTTTGGATTGGATATTAGGGAAAATTTCTTCATAGAAAGGAAGCATTGGAACAGGCTGTCCAGGGCAGTGGTGGAGTCACCATCCCTGGAAGTGTTCAAAAACATGTGGGTGTGGCACATGGGGACATGGGTTTAATGGTGAACCTGGTGGTGGTGGTGATGGGTTGACAATTGGGCTTGATGATGATCTTACAGAACTTGTACAACCTTAACCATTCTATGATTCTATGAAATTCAAAGCCAGGTGAGACTGTGACATTTATTCTGATCTCTTTTATATTAACAGTCCTAAAATGAGGATGCACAGTTAGTAGATATATTTGGACTTCATCTTTCTGTGTTTCAGTTTCTCATCAAAACAAGCCCGGTAATTAGGGAGCCTTTGCTCATCCCAAGCAGGTGTTGTGAAAATTAACTACATTCATATTCAGATTGAGAAGGCAGAGCACTGTATCAATGTCAATGATAATAAAATCCAGAAGAAAGTTGATGATTTTGAACCACATGTACAGAAGGCAGGAGCATCACTCATGGTGGAGGGGGAAACATAAAGAATGAATAATTTCTCTTTTAGGGAGTGCTGTCCAAGAGAGGCCATGAACAAGGTACAGCTCCTGCAAATAGAAAAGCAATATGTGATTCCCTAATTTCAGAACACAGCCACATAATGGATACCAGAATTAGATAACTGGGGAACCCTCCCTTTTGCCTTTTTCCAGTTACAAATTTGCAGCTACAATGGTGTTCTTTGAAAATAACAGAGGAAGGGTGCTGTGTGTGTGTT
The DNA here is from genome assembly GCF_003945595.2 of Pipra filicauda. Taxonomy (NCBI): domain Eukaryota; kingdom Metazoa; phylum Chordata; class Aves; order Passeriformes; family Pipridae; genus Pipra; species Pipra filicauda. The sequence goes on along the minus strand of NW_024104418.1, from coordinate 208,664 downwards.
TTGTTGTACACACACAATTCTTGTTGGACTGGGTTTCTTCCCTTTTGCACAATGTCAGCATCACTGTTTTTTGTAGAATAGTTTTCACACCCATTGTAATTTTCTGCTACATCTCTTCCCTGAGCATGTACAGAGCTGCATGGATTCTTAGTCATAAATGACAAAACTAGAGTTTTAACACAAGTTTTATTCGCATGAAATACTTGTAACAGATTAAAGATCGTCAGATCAGTCTCAGTTTTAGTTACATCAACATCTGTAATGTTGTTATTAGGTTTTGCAGCTATGTAAAAGATTACTCAACAGATCTCATGCTGTCTTAAGTAGCTATTCCTGATAAATTCCTGTTAGCTTTGGTAGTTCTCCAATACTGGAAGAAAAACAAAGTCCATCCCTTTAAGCATCTCTAAACATTTCAGTCTAGCAGGGAATTACTGTTTTCACCTCATCCTGTGTCCTCGTCATTTTGTCTAATCCCTGAGACACCACAGGAGGTCTCAGGTAGTGGTTCTGGTGCTGTTTCCATTCTTCCTTTTGGGAATTCAGCACAAAACAGGGAGTAGAATCGGTATCTCCAAGGACTTTTGTTTCCCTCCAAGACTCATCCCTTGCTGGTCTGGAACATATGTTACTAAACTATGAGTGGGTTGCTAAGAACATGTGTTATTTTTCCTTTAATTTATGCATATTTGATTTATACATAAAATACCTCCTTCTAGGCTACAGATTTGGTATTTAATGCCTAGGTAGGTGAACTTATGAGCAAAAACCATTTAATGTGTTTGCTTATTTAAAACATTTATCTCAGCCTAGCTGCAATAGTTATACAGCCAACATATTTAGTGTATTTGTAATTCATTTTCAAATAATGTTCTTCTCAGTAAAGAAACACTTTTTGGTAAGTGACAATTATCTCCAAATGAAATTTTGGATTTAATTCTATCCTTAGTCACTAGAAAACTTGGTACAGCTTTAAATCCACTAAATATTCACTATTTGAGTGTGCAGCCTCGCACTACCTCAGGTTAATCAATTAGCAGCTCCATCTTGCTTTTTTGACATTTTAAAACCTTATAACCTATAGACTAATGAGAATTTCACTGTTATTTATCTGAAAGAAGGTGATGCATGGTTGCCATGTAAGTTAAACACACATGTCACAAGAGAAGAAGCAGACAGGGTGTGAAGATGAATATGTATATGCTACTTAAATATGTGCTGTTGGTGGATGAAATGCACATAGACCCAAATTTGAATTTGCAGGTTGCAGGAAAGAGGACTTCAGTAAAAACCAACCAAAGTACACAATCAGCTCTTTAATGAACACAAGAGGAATGATACTTTGATTTCCTATCATATATGACTGATAGCACTGTGCCCCAAAGCTGTGGCCTTTAAACTTTAATCATCCTCAGGACACATTGGAGGACAGAGACATCTCCTCCCTGAAACACAGAGAAAAATGTTCTTGCCATTAGGATGTTAACCCAGGACGTGGGAATCCTGCATTTAATTAACTTCTCAATCACCATCTTCCTGTAAAACACCTGGCAGGTTACTGAGCACCAGCCTCACTACTCTCTTGAAAGCAAGAGAGAAAAAAACACTCCTCTGTCTTCAAGAACTGTTGCCATGATAAATGTTTTTAAAGTTGCAGGCAGTTTTGTAGTAACTATTTCCTGCAGTGACTTCAGACAAATCTGCTAAAGATGAGGGTAGATGAGCAACTGCAGGAGAACTATTTGTAATAAATATAATTGTTTAGCTACAGTTCACTTTAAAAATTCTGCCACAAGGCCAAGAATCATTATAAAACTCCACCCTGAAATTTCTCTTTATAAAGAGGATGGAAGACATTCTCATAGTTCTGCAGATGGACAAAATGTTTCTCCAAAAAGTGTTTTATTTCATATATACAGAATTAATGGTCAGAGGTAGTATTAATTTAACCTCATCTGCTTTATTTTCAATGATGTTCTGATGCAAACAGAGTCAGAACACTAAAAACTAGGAGATATAGTTTTTCTTGTGTGCTTCAACACCAGGTTATCAATTTTCTTATAAAATGAACATATTCTCTCAAGTGGTCTTCAGATTCTTTTGTTAATGGGAAAGTTTTTCTGACCATGTTGGTTTCCAAGGCAAAGTCTGTTGGGATTTCTTCAATAATCCCAAAAAATAAGCATCTATGTGATGGTGATGAGTGAATTGACTGAATCCCAGCCTGGAATCAATGACTTGCTCTTCTGAAAGGGAAGAGTAGTAAGAGGTGATTTGCACTTAAATCCTTGAGTCACAATCTGTTTTAATTTTTTTTTTCTAACTTCAGAAGACCCTTAAGTGTCTAATCATATTCTGAAAAAGTGGTTGATGTTTTCTTTTCTTTGCTTGTAGGCATTGCTCAGAGTGAAGGATTGTGTACAAGAAAATCCCATTTCCTACTCAGAGGAGTTCAATGCTGAGAGTGAACATTGGATGAGGAGGTTTTGGCATCACCATGGCAGTGATCAAACACTGCAACATGCACCAGGAGAACCTCCATCCTTGAAGATGCTCAAATTGCACCTGGTTAAGGCTGCGAGGTATCGAGTGTAAATTGCAAGTTCATCCTGCTTTGAGCAGGTTGGATTAGAGAGCTCCAGACTTCCACCCAAAATACTGCCATAATTCAGCATGATTTTGGGCACATCTGGCCTTCCAAGGCAAACTTTGTGCCAGCTACCCTTTGAGAAGGAGCTCAGGTCTCCCGGGGTGCTGGTGAGTGGCTGTAGCGGCAGCAGAGCAGAAAGCAGAGGGTGATGGACGTGCACAACCCAGATGTCACAAAAACTTTCCCCAAATGCTGTGGGGCAGGGTGGTTGTCATCACTTTTGCTGTTCCCCTTCGGCCACAGGAGTGTGTTAGGAAGAGTTTCTGCTGCAGGAGGGCACAGGGAGCCAAAGCACATTAATCAAACCTCCAGAAAGCACTTTTTATCCAGGCACCTTGTCATCATTGTGCTTCATTGCCCCAAGCTTGTTGTTAATGTCACCTCTAGAATCCCATTAAAAATAGACCTCTCCAGGACCTGGGCTAGGTCTCTTCAGAGCCATATCTAGCACCAAGCACCCTTTTGAATGCTCTCCAAATATCCCTATCAGAGCCTGAATGAAAAGTTAATAAATTGAATACATTGTCCTCTGTGGAACAGAAGGGGAGCAAACGCAGCATCCATTTAAAGAAAGTCATAATTTGTGATCTGAAAATATGCAACATTAAGCATAGTGATATTTTAAACTGCAAGAATCACTTCACGGGGTTAGAGAGGTTAGAAACCATTTCTGTTTGTATTCCAGGAGCGCTTACAAAGCTTTGTTTTGAAAGCTTTATATTAGCTTGTGAAATCAGCTCAGAAAAAGGCATTGTTTTGTCATTGTCACTACAATGGTGGCACCTACTTATCTGCCCCCTGTGCTTTGTTCTCTTTATAGTGAGAAACAAAGATCCCAGGTACTTTCTTTTTACTCTTCCTACAGGCAGTGATTGGGGTGCAGACCGGCCAAGTGGGAATAACAATAGATCTAAAAAAAATTAAAAGTTCTTGAAAAGTACCCCAGAAATTTCCCTCTGACAAAGCAAGACCTTACCCTGCCCCCAATTTCCTCTCATCAGTGATGCCTTGCCTTGAATCCTACAAGTGAGGGCTTCTCAGGCACCCTTGGATACCATCAAATCCTGGGTACCTGCAGGAGGAGTATTCAGTGACCCTGAGCTTGCACATCTTTCTTTGCTTTTTTTTTTAAAAATCAAAGTGTACTGAAAAGAGCAGCTGACACGTGGTTGTGAATCTGGGTATTTGTGATTACTGGCAAACTTGTTTGGTCCTGGATTCTTAAGATTTTAACCAACTACAGCCTTTGGATTTTATCCATGTATGAGTTGTAATTGATTCCTGTGCTTCTCTGTCACCTTAGCAAACTTTTAATCCAAGGTCAAAGCTATTTTATTATGATTATGTTCAATCTTTGATACCTTCCAAGTGCTCAGAGCTCCCATGGGAGAGAAGAGCTAAAACATCATTTTAAAACATTCAAAAAATCACTTAATAAAACAAACAACAACAATTGTTCTTTTATCACAAAATATTTCTTTTAATCCACTGGTGTCCTGGAGGACAGGAAGAGGTTCCTGGGGGAGTAGTTGTCTTCACTGGACACAGCTCACATGAACTTTTTTAACTTTGCTATGTTGAAAATATCCAACCCCATTCTAGCCAAGGTCAAAGCTCACAAATCCACTTATTTTCCACTTTCTCCTCTGCAGCAAACAGCATAAAAAAATGTCTTTACTTCTATCTCCTTTGTACCTTTGCCTTCTGGAAACAATATTAAAAAACTCCAACGCCCTCCAGCTTTGCATTTTATCAATTGTATTAGTCAATGAGTTCATAACTCGAAGCTTTGCTCTAGTTGGCATTAAGGTTTCATGCCCATGTCTCCATGAGGCTGAAAACAGGCCCAAGGGAGGGATTAATGATGACCCAGCCTGGGACAAATGAGGGATGTTTTCTGCAATTGAATGAGGTCCTTAAGTTGGCAGCCGTGGGACAAGGATTTTCTAAGTGCCACCCCTTGGAAATGGCAGATCAAATTAATCCAACAGATTTGCAAAGTTCCATATCAAAAGGGAAATCATCTGCAACATTGCTGGCAAAAATGTCTCCCACTCAGCACTGAGCTTGGCATTGGTCAATAGGAACTGTCCTTGTGGGCCAGAGGAAATCTGGCAAATTTTTTTTTCCTTTTTTTTTCTAATTTATTTATTTCAGGAATTTTATATTTGAATGAATTTGGAATTGGACTTTAAGCCTGGAAACTGCGTAATTACAGTGTTTAAACCTCCAGGTCCTACATGCCAGATTCACTGTCACAGAAACAGGAACCTTCCCCTTCCCAAACCAGTTCATCTGGAAAGATGTGACACTGAGGAAAGACACACCTGAAGCAAAGAAACCTTTTCCTAGTGAAGGTAAAAGTCACTTCCTCAGTGCTGGAGGAAATAGCAGCATTTTAATGGGGTCTTACACTGGTATCAGGGTTTCAAATGAAGTTGGGGTGAGGATGGAAGGAAGGGCACTGAAGTGAACCATCCTGGAGAGTTTCAGGGATTCTTAGGCTTTGTCTTATGCAAATTTTTAAAAGCAAAAGTTATGCACAGACTGGAAGCTCTGCCTTCAGCTCCTGATTCAGACACACAGCCCGTGAGAGGCTGCACTGTTTTAGAATCATAGAACCACAGAATGGTTTGGGATGGAAGGGACCTTAAAGAGCATCTCATTCCAACCCCCTGCCATGGACAGGGACACCTTCCACTAGACCAGTTTGCTCCAAGCCCCATCCAACCTGGCCTTGAACACTTCCAGGGATGGGGCATCCACTGGGCAACCTGTGTCAGTGCCCCATCATCCTCACAGGGAAGAATTTCTCCCTAATATCCAATCTAAACCTACTCTCTTTTGCTGTGAAGCCATTCTCCCTTGTTCTGTCACTCCAGGCCCTTGTCCAAAGTCCCTCTGCAGCTCTCCTGGAGCTCCTTTAGGTGCTGAAAGGTTCTCTAAATTCTCCCTGGAGCCTTCTCTTCTCCAGATTGAACAACCCCAATTCTCTCAGCCTTTTCTCATAGGACAGGTGTTCCATCCCCCTAATAATTTTCACGGCCCTCCTCTGGACCTGTTCCAACTAAAAGAAGAACATGGACATCCTGCTCACACCCACAGGGACACCAGCTCTCTGTCCCCAAGCCATTCACCTTGACTACAGACATCTTCTGCAACACAATCCAGCCACAGCTGTAGTTCAGAGTTTGCTGCTCTCACAGCAGCAAGCCTGTCTTTAGAGCATGAAGTGTGATGTGTAACCATTCAGAGCTGCCTGGTTGGCCTGCTCCACATCAGGGCATTCCCATGAGGAAAGGGACCTGCTTCACAGCCCCGGGGACTCTTCTCTTTGACCTGTAACTGCTGCAGCACGGCAAGAGCAGAAGATCATGAATGCTTCTGCTTTATGGATGAGCAGTGTGCAGCCAGGACACACCTATTTAAGTTACTGGATGTTTTGGGGGCTTTGCTGGAGCCGCACAGGAAACATCAGAAAGGAGGCAATCCTAAAACCACATTAAAGGAAAAACTCTGCTTACTGAAATGTCAGCCGTGCAGTAAAGTTCCCCAAAGCTGCACAGAGAGAGCTCTCACTGATGGACAGGTTATTGATACACTCAGGGGAGGACTACAGTGCTATTTCTGAAGTTGAGTCTATATATACCCAGTATGATGGAAATTATAGTCATTGGACAGAAGGGAGCTTTTATTTTTATTTTTTCCTTAAAAAAAAAAAGACAAAAGAAAGAAAGATTGCTGCATGTCTTTGAGCCAGATCCACCTAATCCATGCAGACAGTCCCTGAGTAGCACACTGTCCTGGGAAAATTGCAAAGATTTTTCCTAGACTTTTCCAGCCTTCCTCTGCACCATTTTTTAAACTCAGGCTCCAAACATCATCCCGTCCTCCCCTTTCCCCCTTAGGTACACACTCTCTTCTGTATTTGACTGTGACAGGCATTCTTTTTCAATATTCTCTTACTTGGAATACAATGCTTTGTTTTTTTCAGGCTTTCCTCACTGGGCATGTTTTTTTAAGGAACTACTCAGTATCTTACAAAAGTAATTTTCTCCAAGATAAGGGTTTCTGAATGTGTTGTTTTCCCTGTAGGCACATAAATAGCAACACGGAGCACGACCTGTTAATACTAAACTTCCTTTCTGAAACTGTTCTATCCAGTGGTTCACCAGAGACCTTCCTAGGCCAGACATCCATCTAAAAAAAAAAAAATTGCTTATGATTGGTAAGGTCTGAAACCCCAGAAAACCCCAAGAAGAAAGAAAATTTTCTGGCTAATAATGTCTCCTCACGAGACCAAGCTTATCTCTATTCTCTGAAACCACTGAAAAGGCACTAAATGAAGCCTGAACACTGAAGGGAGTATATTTGGAAGGGACTGGAGTAGGAAAGGAAGGGGTAATGCCATTGTCTTGTCAGCAGAGGTTTCTGTGAAGAGTTTCCACCTCTTAAACCATGTGATGCACCTTTTTAACCTTCACAGTTCTAGAGGTGTACTGAAATCTGTCATCTTTACACATAGTCTGCTGAATACTGAGTATTACTTTGGTGATCATGACGTGGCTCCACTGGACTTGATTTCCAGAGGAATGTCATGACTCCACAAGGCCCTTGATCTGAAATACAGAAAAGACCCCAGAATAGCAACAGCACTGCTTCCTACTGTCTAGTTTTGCTCGACTGATTTTCCCCTGTGTTCTTTTTTCAACTGAAAAGAGACTAATTAGTCTGTCTTTTGTATGCGTATTCTTTGCACTCACTTAAGGAAGGAAATATCATCAGCTACAGCTTAATCAGCTCTTTCTCAGCTGCCCACTTCCCAGTCTGGTTCTTATTCCTTACCTAATTAACCTTTAACCCGAAGATAAAAGGGCTTATTGATTAATTTGTTTATTTGATTAGAGGGGGCAAATGATTTCTGGGCCTGGTTTTGTAATCTCTGTAAGACCTATGGTGAAAAAAAGAAGAGAGATTAGTATTAGCATTCTAAGAAAAACCCCAGGCGATCTTCACAATCAAAAGGCCTCAGATCAGCAGCATTTCTCTACAGTGGAAAAGTGTCAGGCTGCTGACACTTCCAGAGCCCTGACCATGAGTCAGAGTGTCTCGATGGGCATAAATCACAGAAAGTGTTATTGATTGACTTTAGTCGTGCTGCATAATTCACCAGCACGAGCAGCATTAACGTGCATTGCTCCTGGACAGCACATCAGTTATTGCAGCCAGTCCTTGTGGAACCTTAGACGTTGTTGTATCAGAGCCTGAGGGCAGTTTTAGCCTTTCCAGGTTGAAGGACATGGGACAAGGATTTGCTGTGGCCCAGAGGAGGATAAGTGAACCATTAAATGGAAGTAATTGGAATGTTTATGGCCATAAACCCATGAAGTTAGGTTGGAATAAAAGCAGCAATTTTTGAGTTTTTCTATGGAACACAAACTTACTTTGCCTTGCTAAAGTGGAATTAGATGATTGCTGGGATGTCCTTTTTTGTTTTTGTTTTTGTTTTTTTTGTTATATGCTCCCATGTTACACCATTTTGTCAAGACATAGTTTCTTTCCCAAAGAAGTGTTTAACAAAAGCAATCAGAGTCTACTACTGCAGCCCAGATTTATGGATTGAACTGAGAGGTACATTAATTTACTTACATTAGTCTTCCCTGTACAACCTCTGGAGGAAGTCAGGCGTCTCCAGAGCCTTTGGTCTTAGAAGAGCCAAATCAATCACTTACCTGAGGGTTTTTCAGTTGAGATTAAAAAAAAAAAAAAAAATGGAGACCAGCTTCCAAATTTAGGCATCTAATTTTGGACCTGGAAATGTGACGGTGGAAAACACATCACTTTCCTTGTTGGCCTTTCAGAGTAACTCATCACTCTGTAACGAGTTTCATGGCTCCCTGCAGAGCATTCAGGTAGTTAAAGCTGAAGGCAGCTGAAAGAAGATAAAAGGTCTGGATGCTGGGAGGAAAAGAGAACAAAGTACTCAAAGCAGAGTATGAATGAAGATATTCAGGTCCTAACTGCCTTTAAACTCACAAGTACAACTCAAGAAAGTAATAAGAATGTCCTTGATTCACACCAACCTTTGAGTTGTCCTGATTTTCCCTGGTTTTCCCCAGAACTTGAGCAGGAGTCAAACAGAGTTCTGAAAGACAAAGTATAGATATGGTACATGATCTTCTGTTCCACCAGCTGTTTTCCAGCACACAGTGTCAGAGTTACAATGCCAGTGGTTAGGTAAGTCCTACCAGCAGTCTAAATTAAAGCCCTGGGTAAGTAATAAAACAGGCATGGTGGCTTTAAGTCAGTAAGTAGAATTGGACTGAACATTATTTATTAAAAGTCTTCTTTATTCATCTTTGAGTTAAATTCCTCTCTAACTCCAGGGCTAAACTCCAAGTCTCACAGATTTGTGAATATGTACGTAAAACATATTTACTTTAATATTTCTGGAGAGACTTCAAGGAGACTTCAAGAGAACCAGTGTTGTCTACAGAGGCAAACTCAGACCTGTGCCTCAGAATCTTCGGAGTTCTCATCACAGACACTTCATTTTCTCCTTCCAATCCATACTCTACATTATTGCCATGGAAGTGTTAATGTTTCTCATTCCTGCTCAGAAAATTAGATGAAAAAAGAGAAGCTTTCACACCAACAAGAAGCCTTTTCAGCCTGTATATAATCCATAACACATGAAAAGCAGGAAATAGTTGTGTGTCACTTTTTAGCAGCTCAGAGTTTAGGTACTGGAGGAATTCCCTGAGTTTTTAAGCAATGCCAGTACTCTGTAGCCTGTTTCAAATACCCATTCCTGAAGGCTGTGTTTTAAATAGGAAACAAAATTAATGATGTGCCAATAGTAAATGTATGCTGTGCCATGCAAAGGAGACCCCTAACTTCACACAGTGTTGCTGACTCAGCCCATAGCAGCAGCAAAAGTAATTTAAAAAGAAGTTTAAACTTTTTTTTAAACTTGGGATTTCTTTTGGAGCAGGAATGCAGCCTGTGGCAATTTCATAACCTGGTTCACTCATTTTCTTAAACCAGAGTTTGTAACTCAGTTTATTTTACAGGTTTTAAATTGTGATTTTTTCCAACTATATGAGAGACTCACGCAGAAAAGGCTGCACAGATTATAAAAGACAAGAACAGATCTTTGCATAACAGTGAAACTCATTATTCCCAAGGAAAAAAAATAAGCATTAAATCACATTTGCAAGAAGCGTATGGAATAGATGAGGTAGATTTTTAAATTCCTTGTGCACAAACAGTATGAACAAAACCTTTCAGTAATATACTCTCAAATGGAGATTACAACAGAGTGAGAGGTCCTCAACACAAAATGCCAAAGAGGAGCAGTGTTTATTTCTGCATTCTCCCATTTAATGAGCAGATTTCCACAGCTACCACATGCCCCCATGATCACCCCAAAGCTTCCCTGAATGGATAGACAATTAAGACAACTAATGAGTGCTGCAGTATGTGATGTTCTTATTCTAAGAAGGAGAACTGGGGTTAAGTGGAGATCTGGAGAGAGTTTATGCACAGTGGAAGATGAAGTCCAGAGCTGATTTTTTTTATCAACCTGTGTCCCATTTGCAGCAATTTTAAGCTGTAGCTGCAGATGGGAAGTGTCCTTCTGTCCTGATGATTTTCCCCAGTGGATGTTCAGGCAGTACCCTCCGACCCAGCTGTGGGACAGTGCATCAGCAAGCACAGAAAGGGCCACCAAGACAGTGCCATTGTATCCCTACAAAGAAGGGGTAGGGCCTGTTAAACACTCGTAGGTCTGCAGGGTGACACCAAACTTGCAGCCCTCAGGCCTCTGGGAATGAATAGATCAGTCTCCTCTGCAAAGAGACATCTCACAGAAGACCATGAGTACAGGTGACAGTCAGTGAGGTCACTGCAGCATTTTTTCAGATGTCCTGTAGTGTTCCATGCACAGGACATCTCCTCCTTCTGTTCTTAAAAGAGAACACACACGTCTTTGCCACCACAGACAGGAACTCCAGACTGGAGCCATGAATTCCATACCAGATCAACTAAAGTGATAGATTAGCTACAAGTCTTCAAATCTGCTCAAAATACCTAAAATTCCAGTTAACCCTCAATCCCATTTGATCTCAATCCCAAACCAGAAACAAGATCTTCTCCAGTTGGGTCAGCAATTTGTCTTTGTGGTTCTGCCTAAATTTCACACAATCTCAGAATGGGTAAGTTTGGAAGGGACCACAGTGGGTCATCCCAGGGCACATGGCACAGGATTACACCCAGAGAGTTCTGGAATATCTCCAGTGAGGAGACTCCACACCCTCTCTGGACAATCTGTTCAGTGCTCACAATTAAAGTTCTTTCTCATGTTCAGGTGGAACTTTCTGGGCATCAGTTCCTGCCCGTTCCTCTTGTGCCGTTGCTGGGCCCCCCCGAGCAGAGCCTGGTCCATCCTCTGCCCCTCCCTGTGGACACTGACAGACATGGGGGAGGTCCCCTCTCAGTGGCTCCTCTTGAGGCTGAACAGCCCCAGCTCCCTCAGCCTTTCCTCAAAAGAGATGCTCCAGTCCCATCCTCATATCCCACCACTGGACCCGCTCCAGGAGCTCCACATCTCATGCTCTTAAGAGTTTCCTTGCTCCCAAAAGGCTGTGGAATCGACCATGATCTATGTTCTCATGAAGTGATGTGTCAGGGGGTCATCTCCAGGGCTGTGTTGCTCTTGTAGACTTTGCTGTGATCTTATGTGACAGACAGAAGAGATGCTGGCAGGTGACAGCATGAGATCTCTAAAATCTGTCAGCGAATTATACATTTTACCAGTCATTTTCTACTCTGAAGGATGTTCTGCATGTCTGTCTAATTATAGCAAAACTGTACAGATTGTGTCAAAACTGCCCACTATTATCCAAGCTGTGCCAGCTACGGCTGACAAAACATGCACATCTCCTAATTAAGAACATTTTAAAACTGACTTATTTAAATTAAGAAAAACCTCCCAACCTTCACTTTTTAACAAGTTACTCTGAGATTTTTGGAGAAGGAGGAGAAGGAAAGCAAAAATATTTTAGATTCCTTCCCTCATTTCTTAACTCTACAGAGCACCAAAATAAATTGCAATGTGCAAACAAGATATCAGAAAGAAAGGCTTTGGCTTGACAGATTGCAGGGTACAGCATAAAATAAAACTGTGTTGTTCTGAAGATCTGAACTGCAGAATGTAAAATGCTTAAAAAGCTTTTTGTTATTCTCCAGATTTCCAAATGTTTGGACATCCCAGGTGATAGCTCAGTTCATTCATCCGTTGATTCCATGAAGTTACTGGCACATTTCTCTTACTGAGCTCTTATGTAGGAGAGCAGAATGAACCTTTGGTGATGGTACAGGAGGCCTTCCAGCTTGATTTTCCCAAATTTCAGTCTGTGCTGGGGATAACCTGAATATAGGGAGCAATTCCACCTGGCTTCCTTTTCTACACAGTGCAGTTCACTGTCATTTTGTGCTTACAAGTGCACTTTGTGAGGTAGGAACTTCTTCAAGCACTTGCAGTTTTGTTTTCCAACCCCAGGCTGGTAATCCTCACTTCCAATCAGCTCCAGTTCGATGAAGAAGGACCAAATTCTGCACCTAAGAGGATTCAGTTCAATCCCAGGTTACCTGTGTGTCTGTGTGTTCTAATCCACCAGAGCCGTGCCAACATTGTTGGCAAAAAATTAAACTGAGTGAAAAATGGAGCTCTCTGAAGAATTTAAGTGCAGGTTTCATGCCTGAGAACTGGTATGAAGGCCAGGAAGGGAAGAGGCTTTTATTCACCTCAAAAAACAAAATAGAGCCTCACTCAGGGTATGGTTGGGCATCACTCAGTGAGTGGTGAGCAATTGCATTGTGTGTGACTTGTTTTGTATATTCTAATTCTTTTATCATTACTGTGATAATTATTATTATTATTATTATTATTATTATTATTATTTTCTTCCTTTTCTGCCCATTACACTGTCTTAATCTCAGCCTACTGGGAAGGAGAGGGCGAGTGGCTGCGTGGGGCTGAGTTTTAAGCTGGGGTTAAACCACGACAAACATCACCTGATGGGCTCATCCAGAGATTTTTCTTCAAGGAAATGGTATTTGTTTCCAAATCTCCAGTGAAAAAGACATCAAATTCCATTTCTGGTTAAGGTTTTCAGTGCTGAAGGAGATTAATATGGGCTTCAAACAAGCACTTGGCAGAAAGAGGTTTAGAGTGAAAATCTCGAGATTTAAGCCCATTGTCTTCCAGAGCTCATTTCAACTAGAGAGAAAATACCAGTTTGACATGTTTTGCTGAAAGGCAGTTGTTCAAATTCAGGCCTGTTAGTATCTCACTGGCTTCTGCAGTCTCATTTTTCAGCCCTTAAATACATGGAAGTCCAAGCGCAGAGCACATGAAACAGAGAAGTGCTGTAGTAAACGGTTACTGGGAAGGAAAGTAAAGCTCCAAGAAACATTTAAATTTAAAAAATTACAAAAATCAAAGTGTTCCATGATGCACAAGCAGAGGTGGGTATGAGTATTGTTCAGTGATGAGAAAAGCTATTTTTTAAAGAAAAAAAATCATGTGTGTTTGTGTATATATATATATATATATATTTGTGATAACCCTATAATACTAATTGAATTAAATTTGTTAAATTCTGAACTGAGTACTCTCTGAAATTTTGTGATCAATAATGCTTTTTCATTATATTTTCCAGGCTCTTGATCTTAAAAACTGGATACGTCTAACAAGGCAATAATCTAGGAAGGACAAGGTTAAAGAAGGTAAATGTGTGTGGGGGAAAGCCTATAAAAAATTCAATATCATTTTGATAACATTTTGACATGGAAATTACTACTAAAGCACTTCAGAAACCTTGACGAAAACCACTTTGAAATAGAGCTGAAGAAATTTTCTATTTCTGAGGTGGATCAGAGTCCATCTTAATTAAAATGCCTGAAAACAGGACTTCATAAAAAAACCACCCTGCCTCGTCCAAAGACTGACACATTGTTTTCATCATTTTCTTTCATTGTTATGAATAATGTGTTTAGTGAACCCGATGTTTGGAAAGATGGAGAATAGTTGTGAGATATCAAGACTCTTTTTTGTAAAACATGGTGATGTCTAGTCACAAGTGCCAGTAGAAGACCAAATGCTGCTATTTCATCATCTGTTTAATAAAACTTACTGATTCCCTGAAGATGGCAACTGCTGTTGTCTAACCTGGCAAATTACAAAACTACTTTCTTCATTGTCATTCTTTCTTCATACCTTAAATAATCAAGAAACTGCAAAATTAATTTTATGTGGTGTCAAACACTTGAAGAGAAATAAATGGAATTTCATTTCACTTCACATGTTTAAGACATTCCTTACTTGAAAAGCCCTATCTCCTGTCCTCCTTGCCCTGCTGTTTTCAGGTGAAGATGCAATGTCAAGCTTTCCTCTGGTTTTATTTTATTTATTTAATTATTCTAAGAATTAAGTAGGCAATCTATTTTGGAGCTCATAGTATGTTGCCCACTAATTTCATGAGTGCACTGATTTTCAGCAGTTCTCAGTCTTGCACAGGGTAATGATTTTAGGATTCATATTGCAACCACTGGAAGATGATAAAGTCTTTTACCTATTACTCTGGACAGTTTACTTTTGTCTGAAGGGAAAGAGCATGACCTTAAGTACTGAAATGAAATGTTTTATGGATTTTATCTCACCTGTGTAATACCAAGCCATAAGTAGTTATGCAAATGCCTTCTTGAAGTATGGAATCCTGATACCTGGAGCTGGAGGGATTTCAAATGTTCAAAATGTCAAACATGGTTTTTCTTCTCATTTGCCTCTCGATGCACAGCTCATGGAGACAAATATTTCCTTTTTGGGGTTGTGTGTCTCTTTTTCAGGCTCTGATCCACACTGGTACACGCTAATTAAACTGGGAAGGTTTTCACAAGTGCTGCTAATGAGCTTGTGGAGGAGGAGTTGTTTGCATGACAATTTGCCTTGTGAACTGCAGAAAAGAATTACAGCTTCTTTATTTCAGTTGTTCCTGAATTAGACAAGCAACTGGTCCTGTCAGCTGAGCCTCTCACTTTTGATGTACCTTGGAGCAGGAACAGCTGCTCCTTGGGGGATGAATGTGAGCAGTCTGACTTCTTCCCCTGTTGTAGTCTCCCTGCTGGGAGCTACATGCAGGATTTTTAGGAAGGTGAGTGCTGCCTGACCTGATGTTGTCCTGTCCCTCCTGGCTATCATGGATAGAGTTGACATTCCCAGCCATTAAAAACATCTGCACACAGCAGGCTAGCATGGGTTGTATCACCTCAAAGTGACACAACTTGGGAACTACTGATCAAAATCCTGCTGCTGCTTCTTCTTATAACCATAGAATCACAGAATGGTTTGTCTTGGAAGTTCCACTCCCCTGCCATGGGCAGGGACACCTTCCACTAGCCCAGGTTGCTCCAAGCCCTGTGCAACCTGGCCTTGGACACTTCCAGGGATGGGGCAGCCACAGCTCTGGGCAACCAACCTGTGCCAGGTCCTAAAAAAAAATAAAAAATAGTCCTTCCCTACAGTGAATAAGATTCATTCTTTTTTTTCCCCATAGCTTCAAAGCTCCTTCCACAAGCACAGGGAGGAAACCATCTCATCAAGGTAATGTGTTGTGGATTTCCTGAGGGCCAGGGCATGCTGACTGTGTTCAGGATGGCAGTCCCTAAGGACTAAATAGATTTAAAGTGACACTGTGGTAGGCACAATCCTTGTTGCAAAGAGATGACATCTAAGTAAAGATGACAGGCAGAGAAAAGAAAGGATAGACATTGCAAATGGAATAAAAAAATGTAATAACAGCAGGTGTCACATTAGTTGGATGACTCCCCTTAGGAAGTGAGAGGACGCTGAAGGCAAGGATAGGCTGAGACAGAGCTGAAGCCACAGACCAGCTCTGTAAGCAGGGCATTGCCTGTACCAATTTTCCAATCAAGGGTTTAGTTTTCGGTGCTGAAGGAAGTCTCTGAGGCTGAGAAGCTGAGATAATCAGGGGTTTGACAGAAGCCAGGGGTGTATCTGACTCGAGCTGGCAAGCAGCTGTCCAAAGCTGTGTTCTGTGCTCACATGGTCTGAGCTGCAAGATCAGAACTGCCTCGTCAGCCGTCACAACAATTTACACTTAAAAGGTAATTTTCTAGCTCAGGGACCTCATATTCAATTGGTTTAATGTCAGTTTGGATCTTCCTTTCCCATTATGTTCCCTTTCACTGTGCCAATACCACCTGTGGTACCAGCCATGGATAATTGATCTCTCCTGTTTAAACCCCAGCCAGGTTGTTCCAGATTGCAGTGGTGAAACCTTGCGAAGCACGTGTGATCTTAGAGAGCAGGGAGGGTAGGATTTAGAGGAGGCAGTGCCACGTCATGATAAAAGACATTGTCTGCTGTGAAAGTGTCTGCAGGTTTCTGCAGAATATTGCACATTTCTTTGTGTCCTGTAAGGTTGAATTCAAAGCCTCAATTTTAGAACCGAGTCCCTTGTTGAGAGTCCTTTCGGGCTCACTCATGCACAAGGACAGGTAGACACACAGATTACAAGCCTAGGGCTTCTAAATCTTGCTGAAAAACCTCAACATGAAAAAGGACTCTGCTCCTGGTATTTTGGACAAACCCCCATTATTCAGCATGCTAAGCAGGCTATCTCTGGGAAAAATTGGGTTGCAATCCTGGTTTTAAAATTTGCAGTATGCTACAGTAAATGCTGTATAAAAGAATAGCTTAAAGCCTGGCAAGTATTTCAGAAGAGCATTCACAGGCTCCTCTGTGCTCACAGGCAATTGCCAGTTTATATCCCTTGCTGCCAGAGATCCCTGTGGTCATAATTGCTGGTTTTCAAGATTTGAGAGTCCCAATGTCCTAATCTGTCCAGTGCCTTCATCCTATAATTATACCAATAGAAAAGACTATTTTTTTCAAAGTCATAATGAGAACCTGCAGACTACAGTGGTGGTTTTTTCCCGAGGTGTAAGATATGTGGGGAGGTGTCATGTAAAAATGGACTTTGTACAAGTCTAGAATATGTGCAGTGGAGGCAGCTGACCCTTATTCCTGCCCAGCAACATAGGTGGAGGATTCTTCTATAATCTACTGAAAGTGTCATATATGATGATGTTTTTAATTTATAAACCCATTTTTTTTTCTTTTCAAAATTTACTTTTGCCTCAGTTAATGGAATGGTCCTTCAAGCATGGAAGGAAAGAGTGAGTTTGTGTAACATGTTCTCATCAGGCATTGGTCACTGAGAAGTTGCTGAAGTTACCAAAGAAACAGCTCAGCACCACAAATCTCTGCTTAAATAACAAGAAAAAAATTAAAAAGTAGTGTCTGCAGATGGAATTAATTTGGTCTAACCTTTAATTTTTTTTCTTTCCAGACAGTCACATGTGAGCCAGACACCCAAGGCTCTCTTAAGTGTTAAGGAAGAGAACCAGGCAATTTTAAATCGTGAATCATCAGACCTACTTTACACACCTGCATCAGGAGCTGACTCATCTCCCAGACTCATTTGAGTAAAATCACTTGATTCCCACCAGATGGTAAGGAATCCTTTGGTGATTAGCTCTGATGTAGAGGTTTGCACTGCACATGTTCACATACAGTCTGTGTCCTTCCTTCAGCAGGAGACTGATTGCAGAGCTGAGACTCCCACCCTCCAAATGTTTGAGTTTCGTGGAAAGGGCTGAGGAGAAGACACTTGTAAGACCACTAAGGAGAAAAAACCACATTTTTTATATTTGACTCTTCTGTGCACTTGTAAAGAAAACCTCTTTCTTCCAGAAATTAAGTGAAAGTTCCTCCATAGAAATAATCCTCTCCCTGCCGTGGAGTCAATTCATTTTTTAGAAAATACTTTCAGTGGTTAATAATTGAAGTGTTGTCCTTGCTGGTCAGCTTGGGTAGACAAAAACTCCCCAACTCAGAAAGGAAGAAGTAGGTTGTTTTCAGAATCTTCAGTCTGTGTCATATTATTATTTTTAAACAGTGCAAAAGACCTCACTAGCCAATAGCAATTACTCTCCACCAATTAAGTTTACTCCAAGATTGTCCACTAGCTCTGCTGACAATCTACACTAAGCTTCTCCCATATGAGACATCAAAATCTGATTATAGGAAACTAATTTCCAAAAGAGCAATGGACCCTTGGTTCTTGAGACTCGGGTGTGATTTTTAGAAGGCTTGGAACTGAAATTTTGAGTGTTTCAGTGCACTTACACATTTTCTCAGCTTCATTGTTGACTTGAAGTCCACCTTCAAGTCAGAAGAACTAGAGAGAAAGAACTAGAACACACCAGGAAAACAGGGAGATGGTTCTTGTGTTACATGGACAACTCACATCATAAGGGTAGGGAAAATTATTGGCAAGACTGACTCAATGGAGCTAATCTGGTTATTGCTCAGTTAATGAAATGGTGTCATGAGCACAACTTTAACAAAACCTTTTAACCAGTGTTATGTCTTCAATCATCTGTTTGGACTCGGTAGAGTTTTTCTCCACTACAACCATGTAAGATGTTGGCATCTCTAATTTTCTAGAAGTTTCTTTAACAAATGTCAGCAAGATAAACAGTTCTATCAAAATACTGATTAGACACATTGATGTCCCAGATGCCAGAACAAATCTGAGAGTTGTTTCATCTGTGGCATCTGTGACCAGAAATTTGGTGTGATAGCAGAATGTCCACACATTTACTGCTGATCTTCTCAATTCCAATTTCTCCAGACTTAAAAAATCATAATAAAATCATATAATCTTTTTTCCTCAGTTCCAGAAACACCTATGCTTTCCAAAATCATGATATCCCATCACAGAATCAGAGAATCACAGAATGGTTTGGGTTGGAAGGGACCTTAAAGACCATCTTGTTCCAACCCCCTGCAATGGGCACGGACACCTTCCACTATCCCTGGTTGCTCAGAGCTCCATCCAACCTGACCTTGAAGACTGAGTCTGGTCCCTAAACCCTCCAGTTCAAGTCTAGGCAGAAATTTGGGGCGCTGGCACACCCTGTGATCATAACTGATTTGTCAAAAAAAAAAAGCCAACCCAAACCATTCTGTGATTCTATGATTAAAAATTGATCAAAATGCTGAAGGTTTTGTGAGGGAAAAGAGAGAGCTACACCCAGAAAAAAAGTGCTGGAGATGGCAGGTAGTAGGAAGTTATAAAACTTGGCAAGTGCCACACATCATCTAAAAAGCACAGGTTGCCTGTCAGAGTCCTTTTTTCATTTGGAACATTTACTTTTCCAATTGTGGACAGAGTTGTGAAGGAACTGGTGAATTTGTCTAAGGAGATGTGTGTGCACAGGGACGAGGGAGAAGCTGTTATTGTCTGATGAAACAGATCTTATTCCGTGTGCTGAGGAAACAGAAGTCTGGAATTACATGAGAGAGTCTAAAGCTTTGGAAATCAGAAAAACTATAAAAAATTCACAGATGGGCTTTCAAAAGTGATTTTTGTGGAGAGCACACAGAATAAATGCAGCCACTGCTCAGCTCTGTGTGATTCCTTTTGTCCTGACTTTTGGATCTGGTTTACGAATAGTGACGCCAACAAGGAGCATCGTGCAGTCAAGAGTCACCAGAAAACAGTGTCCACTGGTGAGAAAGGATGTTTGGTGCTAGGATACCAGGGCTCTTTTTTTTCAGCTGATATAATGCCATTATACCTGGGGTTGTGCAGCTCTTGAAGTTATTCATCTTCCTCCACTACTTCTGTGTACGAGCACTTAGGAGAATTAACGGTGTTATTTCCCGTAATAAGCTGTAAGTCTGAGTATTGGTCTGACTTAATCGCACTTGTGTGTTGCCTGTATGGTTTTTTTGAGGGTGCAGAGGCTTTGAAAAGCCTTAATAAAAGAAACCAAAGCCTCTGATGAGTCACAGCTGATTAGTCATAGGTGGGATTCACTTCTGAGGGTTGGTTGCCCTCTCGCAGACCTGCCCTTCAAAATTCCCAGCAGTTGTCAACCTTTCTCCCACGCTGCCCTCAAGAGTAGGAAGAACTCTGTAAATATCCACACAGTCTCCTCTAAATTCAGCTCTCAAAATGCACAGAGAAGGAAACAAACTCAACAGGGCGAGTCCATTGTGTCACTACAATTTTATCACCAAAAAAAATATAAATTTTCTTATGTCGTTCCTGTTGATTATTTTACAACATATTCTGCTTTGTTTTAAGTAAGATTTCTGGGACAAGGACAGTCACATATGCTGAAATTTTGTATACTGCCCAACAAAACTGGGCCTAAGGTTCATCTTAGACATAAATAGCACAAGGCAAAGAATTTCATTGTCATGCCACTGTGAAGTTGTGAGCATATGTGAAGAGCACAGGCTTTAATTAAAACTGCATTATGTATAGGAGCTATATCAAACCTTGCACTAGATGAAGAATAACCCTTCTTCCCTTGATAGTGGCCTTACAGCTGCTTGGAATTGAGCAAAGGATTCTGAACTCAAATAGTGGTTCAAAAGGACATAATTGATTGAAAAGCCACCTGCATATACTCCAAGAAAGAAGATGTTGCCAGTGTTGTCAGCAGTGGGCAGGGAGTTTGGACCAGAGACAGGTGGGCCACTGAGTCAAATAAACCTTTTCACAGTGTCTTCAAATCAGGCCCTTTCTCCTTAAATTTCATTCTAAATTTAAAATTGAGAAAGTTTGCCAGTACCTTCTTAAATCAGGACCTAAACTTTGATAGGGATGTAGATGCTTTCAGCTGAAGGATCAGGTAAATTACTTGGACACAAGACCACACCTAGTTTGACTAAACAAATCAACATTTTTTTTAGTGTGAAAATCACAAAAATACTGACCCCAGTTGCCATAGAAAATAGCTTATTCTTACCAAAAAGACATGGCCATACATCCTTCCTTATACTACTGCTACAATCCCATCAAGGAGACCAAAGATTCCCTTCTGGTTCTCCATTGTTGCAAAGGGCTCTCTCGAAGGAGGGCACGTGTAGTGACCCAGAACTGAAGGTGGCCATGGACTCCTCAACACCACAAATCAAAGAGGGTCTTGAAGATAAAAAAACCCCTCAACTCTGATTTCATAATAAAATCACTGAGCTCTTGTTGGCATACAAGTGCTCTGATGTCCAGCAACCAAAGCTGAAATCATAAACACATCTACTGACATCTGATTTTATTTCCTCCAGGAGCTTGTCCTGAAGGGAGTTAGGAAAAAAAAAAATCAAAATTTTTTTTAATGTGCTGAGATTAAAACAAAAATCAACTGAGACAGTGCACAATAAACGCCTTTGCCTCTGAAAGGGGTTTCTTCATCATCAGATCAAAAAATTTATGAAGTAGATTTAAAATTCAGAGAAAGCAATAACATTTCAAGGCCTAAAATTATTTTCTAGCAGAAATGTAGTTGAGAATTCAGGAAGCAAATCTATAATTACAGCAAATTATGGGAGAAATGGGTAAAAATTCAGGACAGAGGCATCTTAAAAGATTTCTATTAAGAGGACCCTTAAAGCAGTGTTTGCACATTTATTCAATATATTCTGAGAACAGTCATGATTCCTAAAAGCATTAAAGGATATTAATCCCCTAGAAAAAAGGTGATTAAAAAATAAAATACATTAATAACTAGAGGCCAATCACCACTAAATAAATAGTGCTGCAAATAGCCGTGTGGATCCTTTCCATTAGGTTGACAAAGACATGACCCATTAACTTTTGACAAGGAGGGATTATACTGCTCTCCAGCTTCTCAGAAAATAAAGATTTTGCAGCTCACTATGCAACATGCCAAGAAAAAAACCAAAAGCTTTGGGTGGTGTGGTTTTCGACCTATTAATGTATGAATTGTCTCTCCTGGCTGTTAGAAGGGAAAGGTTTTGACCAACACGTAATCAATGTCACTGAAAATGCCTATCAAAGTGGCATAATTGATCTAGAATGGTGAAAAGAGGGGAAATGGTGTATTAGAAGTGACCCCATCTCAAAGTGGAGGTCGAGCAAGGAGACCCGGTATCAGTATTTTTTTGATCTGCCATTTGATCTGCAGTTTTTCACAAGGAAATGGTGGCAGTGGCTGTCAATAAGGAAAGCCACTGCTGTGGAAATCTCAGATTGTTTGGTTTGATCGAGCTTATCATTTGAAGGCTTGAATTACATCCTCACAACTGTTGTTTCCTCTTGCTCCTTGGCTGGCCCTAAGACCCACGTTAAAAGAGCTACAGGTTTTACATTAAACACACTCACAGCTCATTTACAGCCAGTGACTGGGAGGTGTAGAAGGTGGGCACTGGAGAGCTCCAAAAGTCTGGAAAATACCTGAAATTCTGGTTGATCCTGAGCCGAAACGAGAAGATTTGGGGAAAAAAAATTGAGACCCGCTTGACAAAAATCTCTTGAAAGAGAGGTACTCTTGAAATGGCTGGGGAAGCTCCTGCTGGTTCGTGGGGTCACAAGCCCAAGACTCACCCATCCAGCTGATCATTCACATGCAAAGGACACTTCACTCTCATCACCAGTGAGGAAAAAAGCAGTAAAGACACCACCTCCTTGCCTGAACACAAAACAATTTCCATGTGCCAGTACCAGAGATGGAGACCTGTGAGTGATGAGATCTAAATTTACTCTGCTCACACATGCCAGCCCTCTCTGGTGACTCTGTGATCCAACAGACTTCTTGGGGGAGAGATGGGATTCCACAAAAAATATGGAGAAGCTATTTATGACCACTGGACACTCAGGGCAGGAGATGTGTTATTTCTATTTCTATTTGCCAAAGCACTACTAGAAACGTCTAAACCACCAGTATGTGCTAGCAGGTCTTTTGACTCAAAACAGTTTTCCCAAGGCCTGTAAATAAAGAAATACTTCAAACAATAAACTAAACTACGAAGGCAAGGCTTCAAAATGGGACATTTTGAAAATTGTCCAATTAGCATTGACTGGATTGTGAACTGTGCCACTTGAGAGGCACTTGCTGATAGTCCTTTAACTTTAGGTAACATATATCCCACCAGAGATTTTTGGAGCTGGAACAAAAACAATACTGGAGTGATTCACAGGCAGCAGCTTTCCCACCTGGCGTGTTTGAAGTATCCTCCAAGTTGCGAGGGAGGCCTGTATTAAAACAACAACAAAAAGTGCACTGAGAAACCAAGAAATACGTGTGGGCAGACTACGAAAACCTTCATCTCAAGGATGAACACGAAGAACTCAAAACTTGGCTTGATATTTGCAAGGGAAAAACTGATCCAGTGGTGGACTTCAGTGTTTGCTTTGAGAGGAAACCTGCTGCAGTTAGGGATGCTCGTTATATATATGAAATGCAATGTTGTGGAGAGGGAGTATATGCATTAAAATAAGGTAAATTCTATTTCCTTTTAAACCACCGATTTTAATACCTTTAGTTACATAATTATTACCTGATTCCACTGTAAGTCACATTTAAGACTTTTTTTTAACTTTGCTTTTTTTCATCTTAATATCTTGCACTTAACTTCCCTTTCCTGATTTTATTTTGCTTAATTTTGGAATTTGACAGATCCTTATTGTCTTTTTACTGCTTTTCTAAATGCTGTTTATACTTTCAGCCTTAGTGCCATCACAATTTTTTTTTTCTTCGAGAATTAATGACTTTTAGTGAGTTATTCTTGTTGTTTTAGCTTTCAGTCAAAAAAGATTAGATCATTAGACAACGTTATTGATGCCTAACACAGCTACAAAACAAGTTGAGAGAAATAGTCCTGGAAATCTTGTCACAGCTGAAGGCAAGGTCAAGGTGGGTCTGGACGTTTATGACTCAATTTTGGTAGCAATCAGTTCCTTGAGTTTTTAAAAAACAACAGTAAGAGGCCAATCAAGAAAGCACATTGACTACAAATTGACTTTTGCAGTTGAAATTTCCTTCTTACTCAAGAGAATTTTGCATCAATGTGTTTCACCTTTCCAACTTTTATACAGATCCCTTGAATGTGAAATGGCTCTTTTCTCCCTCAACACTTTCCCCAGAAAGGAAGGGCTCAGACCTTTTAGAACTCTTTCACAGTTATTCCTTAACATCAGTTTAAAACAGGCACATTCTGAGCCTGGATTTTTACAGCTTTACTTCCACTAAATTGCTTTATTTTCTGTGAGCAACAGTTACAGCAAGAAAGAAAAGACAACCCAGAATGTGTTCAAGAATAGTAGAGAAGTGAAGGAAATCCTTCAAATTCCTTTTAGTACTTCCCGTGGCACAAGAGATGGAAATATAAGCCATATATCTCAACAGGAGATCCATCAGCCACCTTCCTTCTCTTTCTGTCTCTTGTTTAAACTGAAAGCCCAGATGATGCTTTACCTGAACCATCAGGGAAAGGTCAATAAGTAACAGCACTGAGACAGAATGGCTGCTCAAAGAACCCTTGAAATTGTTATTATTTATTCCCAGTTACTTTGACCACAGAAAATGCAGAGGAAACTTGTTTAGATCAATATCCATGAAAGCAAAATTAGTTTGGAGCTGTTGGAGTCTGGTTCTGGGATTGCCTCTTCGTTCACTTACTGAAGTTTTTAAACCCACACACAGGAGGATCGAACAGTGTGAGAGGTTTGAGTGGAGAAAAACAGTCAAATTTGCAAAAAAATCCCTCGGGGGGGTTATGGTTGGACCACGGGAAGTGTATTGTAGGATCACAGAATCACAGAATCACAGAATCACAGAATCACAGTGTGGTTTGGGTCGGAAGGGACCTTAAAGATCACCCAGTCACAACCCCCTGTCATGGGCAGGAACACCTTCCACTAGCCCAGGTTGCTCCAAGCCCCATCCAACCTGGCCTTGGACACTTCCAGGGATCCAGGGGCAGCCACAGCTTCTCTGGGCAACCTGTGCCAGGGCCTCCCCACCCTCACTATCAGGAGGAGTATATCAGTTTCCATTCTGGTCTGTGTTTCTGTCTAAAAACCACCTTTCCTGACCCAACAGAACTCTGTGTGGACTTTATTGTATGCACTGATCTATTTAATCTGCAGATTGAACTGAGAGAAAACTCACCTTCCATGGTCAGCTCCATGAGATATAAAATAAGTGACATGATTTTTTAAAAACAGGTGTTCTAGAATGGATGTGTGTGTAATGCTACATTTAAGCGTTGACTGCAACTGAAAATACAGGATTTTAGCTGCTGGATTTTAGCAGTTGTTCACTCCAGATCAAGATAAATCAAGTCAAACTGGAGGAGGCTTTTAGAAGGGCTGGTGGGAGGGAGACAGAACGGAAATCCCACCATGGGAAGAAACAAAGACAATTTTGTTTGTCAAGTCTACGAAAGTGATGAGCTGAATGGAAGATCTGATTGCCATGCATAAATGCTTTGGGGTAGAATTGAAATCACTAATAAAATTAAGACAGGGTAGGAACAAGAACAAACATGACCAGTAATATATTTAGGTTGGAAATTAGAAGGATTTTTGTCATTTCAGAGCAATGCAGTTCTGGAACAGCATCCCATTAGGACTTGCAAAAGCAATTAGTTTGCAAAAGATAATACACTAGTAGGTCTCACAGATCCCACAAGAGTTGTGGAAGACAGACATAACATTCAGAATGATCTGAGGAAATTAACAATATGGCCTGAAACAAATAGGATGCTGCTCAATGCAGGGAATTAAAAGATGCTGCTGATAACTGGGAATAATCAACTGCACGGAAACAAGATGAAAAATCCCTTGCTACAAAGTTCTGTAGGAAACATAGATGGAAAGAAGAATGGGCAAGAGAAAGGGAGAGTCAGTCTTACCAGGAGAACACACACTTCTTACCACGACACTCACAGCATCCCTGTCAGTGTAAGGTGTGTGGAGAAATGCATCCTGCTTTTCCCAAGCACTGGGAATATCCCAGTCACCTCTTCAGACACTCCAACCACAAAGCACACTGATGGCTCAAAGACTAAAATAAGGCAGTGAGAATGGTGAGAGTTTTGGAAAAGAGAGCTTCTAAGTGAAAATCCAGAGGCACACACTGTGTTTAGCTTTAGGGAAAACAGCACTGCTTCAAATAAGTGGAGTCAATGGAGGTTTGGGAAAAAAAAAAAGGATTAATTTTTTTCCTCTTATTATTAAGTTAGGCATTCTGCCTAATTTAATTTATTGGAGTCTTGCGCCAAGCAAATATTTTAGAAACTCTCAAAACAAAGTTGCAGTGTTTCCTAACCAAATTATAAACCTGATGTGCATATTTCATCGACTTTGTTCATGAAGCGAGACAAACTGAAATAGTCAAGTCTGAAGTAATGTCTCAGACTTTATACACATCAAAAAATGGAATAAAAGTAACAACTAATAAGTTCCCTGAAACTGAACAGGCATTGCTAATGAAAATATGTGCTGGTATTGATTATGCAACAAAACAAAAATAAAATATTTCCCTGTTTCTCAGGCTGGTCTACAAATAGAAGCAGCCCTGGAGCTCTTATGGATATTTCTGCACAGAACAAGCAGCTATCTAGATTTTTCTGTCATTTCTAATTAATAATATCATGTCATGTACTTTAGAATTTCAGTGGCATGGTAACTAATTATCACAAGGCAAAACATGTGCAATTGATCTTTTAAGTTCCTATGCTAATTGCAAACCTGCCACTTGAGGGTGTTCTAAATATTGATTTCTAGTGTAACGTCTCATTCAGTTTTTCCATATGGACATTTCAGCTTTTCTCATTATCGTGCTATTTGAGTGTATGAGGACATAAACTTATTTGAGAAGATATGAGACAGTTAGGAAGGGAATTGACCACTGAAATAACACTACCAAAAAAAAAAAAAAAAAAGCCGTTTTAATGTATGATTTTCTGAGAATGGGAAAGCCTGGTGGTTAATTAATCACTGATAATAGGGGCAAATTTGAAGTTAGAAATAGGGGAGGAGATGTGGTGGCCTCCAGGGTACCTCTGCCACTATGGAAAGCACCAGGATTTGTGTCCCAGTTGGCATTAGGGAGGGCAGAGCTCCTGACTTTAGTTCATTGCTCTGCCCTGTGGGAAAGCAGCAGAGGTGATTCGAGGAGAGGAAAAATTCAGTCCAACCTCTGCAAATGGATATGTATTCAGAATAGCAAGAGGATTGAGAGATAATAGGATTAGAATGACTCAGAATGGTAGAGCTTGTTAAAACTTTATATTCCACCCACATGTAGGGGCAAGCCAGGTCTTTCACTGGGGGGCCAGAACTCTTGTACTATTAAAGATAAAATATCATTTTTTGTGTGTTTTCTGCAAAACTTTCAGGATTTAGGCCAAGACACTCAAAAGAAAAAAAAAAAAAACTGAAATTTTCAGGATTATGTTTATTTCCTTTTTTTTTTTTCCTATATGTTTTTTCCACTTCTTGGAAAGCATCTTTGCCATCCTGTACAGATATGCCCAAAGTTTTAAGAAGGTGGATGAGGAGAGTCCATCCTAGTTTGCATTTATGTCTGGCCAAAGCACAGTTCAGTGCAGAACAGAGGTTTGGCTGTAAGGAATATCCACCAGTCAGAAAGGACATACTAAGGCCAGGAAGTACCTTCATGTGGCCCTACAAAAGCTAAAAAATACGACCAGAAACATTCACTTTTGCACAGTAAGCCCAGTCCTTTATATTTGAATATTTTTCAGCAAGAGAGTTTAGACTTGAAATCTTCTTCACAGGTGCAGTCTGTCATAATCCACGAAGGTTTTTTTTCCCCAAACATTGTTCCACACTTGGTGTTCAAATGATTGGAGATGCATTTGAAGCAGACAGAAAACTGGAATCTTCCTCAGATTTTTAAACACTTGGTATTTCCAAAATTAGAATTAGAACTGGGAAAGGGCGGGCATTGCAGATTCTACAATCTGAAAAATTACAGTTTAAACTGGTTTTGGTTGTTTGTTTTTTTTTCTGCATCAATGAAATCAGTGTTGCCATTTGAAGGTTCTTTTTCAAGTCCTCAGTGTTTCGTAACAGATTTCTCCACACAAAGTGCAACTGTAGGCAGAGCCCACCAGGGGAGAAGTGCATCATCCCACATATGTGGGTAAGGAAGGGGAACACAGGAGGACTAGGAAGGAGAAGAATACAGTGCTCCTGGAAAACAGCTCCTGAGAGGCAGCAATCCCCTAAAGACTGCTGATGAATCTTCAGCCACCTCGCAACAAAGATCAGCTGGTCATTTCAAACTGAAGTATTTCAGTGTCAGTCACATTGACCTGAAATGCACAGTTTTAATATTCGTTTTAGAACTGGGAAATTTTGATCAGAAAAGTGAACATTTTCAGCAAAAGCGCGTTTTTCATTATGTGACACTGGGAGGGAAAAAATCCGAAAACCCGAGAAAAATCCCTTGTCAAATCTTTCACCTTCTAGCTTAAAAATTGACTGGGATGAATCTTCTAGTATTAGTTCTTGTCAAACGTTCCTCCTGTCATAAGAGGAGAAAACATAGCTGCAAGCATTCACCCTAAGGCTCCTCAGGAATTCCTGCCTGGTTTTCTCTTAGTATGTGGGCAGCTCACTTCAGGAGATATTTTTTTATGCACCTCATCTCTCACCTGTGAAAAAAGAGGGGTTGGGATTTAAATGGCAAGTTTTTTTCTTTCCTTTTTTTTTCTGGTCCGTGTACTTTTGGGTTGGTTTTCCTTTTATTTGTTTTGTTGGTTTTTTTGGGGTTTTTTTTAGGAAGGAATGGGTCATAGAGCACAAAAAGTATTCCAAGTGTATTATTCTCAGAATATTCAGTCCTTGAGTCTATGATCTTTTCCTTGCTGAGGGCTATGGAGGCCTTTCAAACATACTTGGTGGGTCTCGAACACACAATTTAGTGTTATTTATAATAAAGAGGAAAAATTCACATGGCTGCAGGCTATAAGAAATGAAGTCTTAGATTTATCTGGACTCCTCGACATGTTGATTCATAACTGGAGTCTCCTAAAAAGGGCACTGTCCTAATGGCACTTGTGCACTAAATGCTTTAATGGGGATTTTATGGTACTATTAAATTTAATGAGACACTCCTCTATAAAATAAATATATAAGCTGGAAAACAAGTAAATCCTCAGTTTTAGAACAGGCTTTGATTTCAGCTTAAGTGCTGTAAGATTTTGGGTTGAAGATTGAATTGATTCTGAAAAAATACACCACCTTTCAAATCTAGCAAGTGTTTTTAAATCAAACAACACAGGAGTTAATATAAAAGGCTCCAAAATTTAATTGTTATATATTATTATTTGACCTTTTTATTTATGGTGGGAACATTTAGGATCTAATTATGGTAAAAATCTTTCATAGTCTCTCCCTGCACCCTTCCAACACCAGCTATGGATGGGTAGACATGAGTGATATGTGAACTGATTTTCTGGAATAAACTCCTTTTATCCAGTCTTTATTCCTTCATGGTTTTAGTGGTGTATTGTAGAACTTAGAGAGGAAAAAGGAAATCATACAGGAAATATTAACATGAGTCAAACATGACTTCAAAGCAGAGCAACAGCCACTGCCCACAGATTAGCACTGACCCTGAACAAGCAAATTGTTGAAGAAATAAGGTAAAGATGAAGCTTCATGGCTTCATTTTAGTTGAAGCTTCATTTATATTCCAACCTAAAGGATTGATTATAGAAAGGAGATGCAACTCTAGTATGTAACATGCTCCAGAGGGTGTTTATGAGGAGTGCATAATACTTGTCTATTTATAGCAGTCTATGTCAAACCTGCTGTGATATTAAACAATGTCAAAGAAAACCATCTGATATTCACTGCAGAAAAATGTCTGGTTTCCCAGTTCACCAAACTCACTTTCAAAAAGGTCATGTAAGGTGATTAATCGTTTTTAGGACTTTCTTACCCTAAGAAAGGAATAACATTTCTCACCAGTTGCCTTTCAGTTCTTGCCTAAAGTGCTCTCAGATCACTGAGATACAAGCACACTGCTGTATTATTATTTATACCTTTCTTACACCCTTTAATTTCAGTTCAAACATCTCACACATTGTGTCTTCAGGAGCCTGAGTCATCTTTGCAGCTGCCTCCAAGATTTATATCTTTTCTGACACTAACAGCCTAATTTTGCCTCCATGAGAAATAAGACACAGAAACCAGTCTCCAAAAACTTATCTCATCTCTTGTTTTAGACACATTGGGCTTTCAGAATCTTTTCTCATCCTGCCTTCAAGACACCATTTTGTACAGATACTTAAGAAATATGATACATTTTGTACAGATACTTAAGAAATCAGTAAAAACTATTCTTAAAAACCCATGGATCATGGATTAAGGAGAATGGGAAGGACATGCTTTAAAAAGAGAATCAGAAATACCTCTCTCAAAGTCCCTAAGCTTCTGTTTCTGGAAATAGTGGAATTAAATTATTAAACTTTTCAGAAGCACGTCATAGTAAGGTGATAAAAATATGGTCACAATGGAACTGTCAGGAAGAAATTATGTTAAAGCAACCTATTTTCCCTCTCTAACTGATAGTTCAGCCTACGTAAATGGAGGGAAAGAAGAGGAAACAGGAAGATCTTAAAAGTTTCATACTGGTATGATCTTCTGAAAAAAAATTAGGGAGTATGGGCTATATTTTACACATAAATCAAAAAATCACCAGATAAAAACTTGGAGCAGAAGAAAAGTGCATCCTTTCAGTTAACTGCAAATGGGAGGATGTTTCAGGTGGAAATCCCACAGAATCTGTTTTGAACCTGGCTTAATTTAATGTTTTCACTTGTGACTTGATTATGGAGATAGAAGGTGATCTGACACCATTTGTAGATAATGGGATAGAAAAAAAAACCCTGAAAATACTCTGGAAAACAGAACAGGAATTTTAGGTCTCCTTGGTTACTTTGACAGAAGTTCTGAAATCTCTATGGAATCGAAGAAAATACAAATGAATGTATTAGAATGAAGCAAGGGGAATCCTGCATAAATAAAGGGCCTTTGGAGGTGTCCTCTCCCCAGCACATTGAGGCTGAACAAAGTAAAATCATCAAGGATCCTCATGGAAAAAGCTGAATTCCAGTCTGGACTATGTTAATATTAGGTCACTGCTATTATTTGTATTTGTAGAGCAATGCCCTCAACTGGAACACTTGCCTTCAGATTTGGGCACTGCAATTTCGAGTCTAGTCACACTTTAGAGAGTTCAGAGAACTGTGCTAAAAATGAAAAGAGGTTTAAGAACATGACCTATGGAGAAAGGTTTGGAAAAACTCACTTTGTTTAGTCTAGAAAAGAGGGGATTAAGAGGAGAGTTTCATGCTCTTGATATATGAGGTGCTGTTATAGGGATGAGAGTTCTCAACATTCTCCAGGAGAAAGGGGGTGAGAGCAAACCAGTGTAATCAGCAAAGGCTGAGGTGGTAAGAGGAGCAGAATACAAAAGTACAGTGGTAGCAAAGTAACTGCAACAGAGTGAGGAGGGTCAGAGTACCTCCTGTACTGGAGAGTTTCAAAGACTTGGCCAACACACTGGAAACAGATTAATCGCTTTTTGTTTCTGCCTCAGAGGTGACAGCAAGCCTAGAAGACCACCTGATGTTCCCTGTGCTTGGAAAACAAGAGGCATGGGAACAGCAAACGACAGGTACTGGACATCCTTGTCCAGTGCTCATGATGTTATCAGGGAGCTGAGCTGGGACCTCAGAGCACAGCACAAGCACTGCTCCATCGGGCTGAAAACATCCCAGAGTTTCTGTTGTTCTGGAGTCAGCTGTTCCAGGAAAACAGTTCTGAATTTTTAGCACTCACCCAGGCTCTCCATTTAAAATTTCCTTTGAAAGGGGGGTGCACTCTCCCGTGCCGTGGAAAGCAAAATGTCACCCAGGGCCCCTGTGATCAGCACAGACCTGGCTGGCTTTTGAAAACCCACATGTGCACAACTGGGTATTTTCCCTCTGGTACTTGTAGCAAGAGCTCAAATGTCTAAGATGAAAAAGGGGCCGTATCTATTTCTGTTGTTATAAAGTCAGGCACATTAACACCTCCAGAAATTACGTTGCTCTTTTTTTCCCTGAGATTGATCTGCTTGAAACAGAGCAAAATATTTATTGTGAGTCGAACCATTCACACAGCAGTTTTAGTTCTTGAAACATTGTCTTTTCTTGCTGCATGTTCAACATGAGCCCATGGGGTTTTTTTTTTCCATAAGAAGATTTCTTAGGACACCCAATCCCTGATCATTTAAAATGTGTAATCAACACCCAACAAATTGGTGCTTCAAGAACCCTAAAAGATATTTGCAAATGCTTGATCTTATTCTGTTTAGTGCAGCTTTTATGTAACATTTCTTATTTACATGAGAAATCCTAAATTTAAGAAAGGAGAAGTGACAGGAATGCAAGCCAAGCATTCAGTGGAGGTTTTATTGGGAAGATTCTTCTGTAATGAAACCTTTGGTCAGATATCCCTATTCTGCACAGACAGATTTCACTGCTTGACTGAAACAGCAGGAACTAAGGCATGTCAAAATCCTGAAATCACTGTGTTTAGGGTAGAGCCAACGTGCTTTTACTTCATATCTCTGCAAACTCCTGCTGGCAAGCTCTCTGAGGATGATGCCTAGTAGAGAAACAGAAAATGATCCAGACATGACTAAATCGTGTTTGGGATGACACAGGAAAAAAACCCCACAACAATCTGTTTTCTCCTTGTTATTCAAAACTACATGTAAATATTGCTGATTTCCCGTACTGAATTTGCCTCTGGAGCTTGCTGCTGTAGAGCCCTACTGGGACTGTTCCTGACCCCTTCACTTTTCCAGCCATGGGAGCAATTGCAGTATTTTTTGGTTCACAAGAAGCTGCTGCCCCTCAGGGCTCAGGAGACAGCTTCCTACATTTAGTCTTGCCAGCTCAGCCCCTGCACCAAGAAGAAAATCACCATCATTTCAGCAGTGCCTTTGCAAGTCCTTATTTTTCTTTGACATTTTGGCTTTTTTTTTTTTTTCCTGCAGGAGAACTGTGCTGCTGGCTAGCAAATAAGGGCTTCGGGGTTTGAAAATGGCTCATGTAGACTCTGTTATCTAATGCAGGGGTCAGAAAAAGCACAGCAGCCACCGACGGAGGTGGATGACGCGGAGTGGGAGCTGAGACATCTGATTAAGATTCAGCTGGAGTAATAAAAAAAAAGAAATACTGCACCGAATCATGGTGTCAAAGACGGGCCGACGAGAAGCGAGAAGCATCTAAACTTTGAAGTGCGATATCTCCTGACCCTGTTGGATTCCTACCAGCAGATTTCTGATTTAGAAAGAAAACTATCGTCGGATGCATGTGTTTGAAAGGCTGTCAAATCCTTTAGTGTCAGTGGCTCTGCAGCAGCCTGTCAATCACAACGACCTTGCGCTTTGAATTGCTTGGAGTTTCTTTTCCAGTAACAGGAACGTTCTCTCTGATTTTAAAGCTCAAGATGCACAGAGGAGTCTGTTATGAAGAAGGACGAGTTCCTTTTGCCAAAGAACAGCAGCATTGTCACATTTTGCCTGGGACTCAGGAGAAGGGGGTGGGAAGCCGCAGGAAATTTAGTTATACAGATCAAACTGAATAAATGCAATTATTAGGATGCATTTTGCCACATTATTCTTCTGTCCCACAGAAATAATTAATGGCATAGCTAGATTTCTTCAAAAATTTTTCAGTAGTTATGGAGGTTCAACACATTTTTTTTTTTTTCCAGTTTGGGCTCTGCAGTTGCTCATACTCTTAGAAAAAATATCCCTGTTATACACCAGGATCCGTTCTCCAAAACAACCCTATGAAGACCCAGGTGGGCAAGAAGTTGAATGTAAGTCCTCTAAATGTGACCTTGTGGCCATAAATGCCCAGATGCATCCTTGGCTCTATTAGCAAGAGAGCATCCAGCAGATCTGGGGAGGATTTTTTTCCTCTTGTCCTGAAGTTTTGATATGTTCTTTTCCTCATTTTTGTTTACATATTTGATCAGAGTTGCTCTGAAGAACACTCATATTTCTACTGCTCTGGTGTCACCATATTTCTTACTGTACACATTATAATACCTTTTTATTTTTTTTGCTTCTCAGGGAATGTCATATTTTCTGGACTTACTATCTCTGTGTTTGTAAGTTCTTCATGTTTTACAAGCCACTCAAGTTGTTTTCAGGAATTCTTCATTTGTGTTTAAATGAAACCTGAATTTTTACTTAAAATTTTACTTAAAATCCCTCTCATCACATAGCTTCTTCATTTTTTTTTACCACGTCCCACTAGCTCTCGGTTTATTTTTTTTTTACATATTCTTGAGATTTCCAGAGATGTTCCATTTTTCTTTAAATAATTTCTACTATGTCAGGTTATAAATTATGTCCTAGGATAGCTGCCTTCCCAACACCCCAGCAATGTATCTGCATTTCAAATGCACTCAGCACAGTATCTAAATGCCAGCAAGGCATTTAACCTTGTCATTTTGCCTGAAATTAGGTATTCAAATATTTTCTCTTTGGGTGTTTATTATTTTGATTTATTAGTGAAACCTTCTGGTCCCGAGTTTCCATTTTGGGATTGGCTCTGAAGGTGTTTTAAAAGCACTGGAGATGGAAAGGTGTTTTCTGCCCTGGTAAGATTTTGCTGGAGATTATCCATATGCCAAATTACTTTGTATTTGGGCCAGACCTGATTTAAAAGGTTCACTTCATTATTTCAGAAGCGCATTTAAAAAGCCCTTCATTCATTTAATTTATTTTGTTGCTTTAGAAGACAGATAACATTACAGGTTCTCTAACCCTTTGGCTGGATCCTTAAAGGCGTATTAGGATCTCTTACTGCCTCCAAAATCCTGACAGGCACAGGATTGACAGGCCCTCAGAGAACCTGTGGCAAGTGTCTGTCAACCAAAGCAATCACAAGTTCTTGAATGACATGAGGAACAGGGAGGGGTCTTTTTCTTTTTCCTTCTTTTTATTCACTGGTAGGCTGCAAATTCTCGTACAATTCTTATCTTACACAAGGAAAGGTCTTTTAAGTTTGTTACAAGAGTAAGTCTTTCCAGAAAGAGAGGCCATTTCTTCTTTGCCATTGAAGAACTCCCTCAGGAAATAACTCTGTCCCACAGTGTTATGTAGCTCTTTAAAGCCTAACAAGAGGGTTGATATCATTGCCCTTATATTGACTTGTTTTAGGTTCCTTCTGATTCTAAAAGGATGTTGAGTCCTTTTAGAAGCCTAAAGCTTGAGTATCATTTTATGATGCTTATAATTTTTCTTATTAACAGAAAGTTGCAAGTTTTGCCCATTTTCATAGAGTTCAGGTATCTCTGGTGAAGAACTTGGACTTTGAAGGGATGTAGCCTGTGTTGCTAACAAAAAACCTGAATGCATACACATTGAGATAGTCACTGTGACATGCAAGTGCTCTTATCCCCAACCTTGAAAGCTTTGCTTGACCATTTCTGTCAACTCAAGAGAACAGAATCTTAACCTCACTGAAAACACAGGAAGCCCAACATGATCAAAGACCAAGGTTTCTCACTTGAACTTGGGAGACTGGACAAGTTAGGTATTGTATCTATACTTTTATATCCCTAAGCTGCACTCTCTGTCCATCAAGGGGCTCTCAGGAGAGACATCACTTGCAGAGAAGTGAATATTACTGGAAATGCCATTCAAAAGAGGCCTGACATTGCCTTCCTGTGAAGGCCTTAAGGTACAGAAAAAAATACAGTCACAATCTAAATGTATGCAACTTCCTTGCCAAAAATGACCCACTGAGTTATTTTGGCAAAGGGGCATCATTTTCTTAAGTGGTTGATGCTGCACAGTGGAGCCTTTCTTTATTTCTACCACGCAGACCTTGCCACATGAATACAGAAGTGAAAGTACAGGGAAGGTCCCTATATGGGTTTATTTTACCAATTGCACTCGTGGTTTCCCGGTGTAGCAAAGTCACTGTCTAAAATCATAGAGTCACAGAATCATTTTGGTTGGAAAAGCCCTCTAAGATCGAGTCCAACCATTCCCCCAGCACTGCCAAGGCCACCACTGACCCATGTCCCCAAGTGCCACATCCACAGGGCTTTTAAATCCCTCCAGGGATGGGGACTCCAACACTGCCCTGGGCAGCCTGTTCCAATGCTCCCAGTTTCACTTGATAGTAATATCCACAGTGTATTTTATAAAATACTGCCAGTTTCAGTAATTTTGATATCTACAAGTGAGTCAATGCCAAAGCTCTGCTTCAGCATTTAAACTCAAGAAGACAAACTATGGATTCTTACTGTGTTGCTTTTCCAGAAACTCAGGTGTGCATCTTACTTATTTTAGGGACACAAGCTCCTTTCAACAGCTTGCTTTGGACTTAAGCTTTGTGCATTTCCTGGCTACATTTTTAATAGACCTTCACAAAGCCTAAGAAGGAAATCTTCATCCCCTCTTTAACCCCTGTATGCAGATTTCCCACTACTGGCACCCAATCCTCCAGCTGATATAACCCACACGGAGTTTTTTCTAGGCTGGGCAGAACAGGCTTATCTGTGTCTTTCCATCCATCTCCACTTGTGCCAAAGCAAATTAAGGCATTTGTGGGGTCCTCGATAGGCCTCAGTAGTCTATTCCTGCTGATTCCCTGTGTGTGCAAA
Organism: Pipra filicauda; assembly: GCF_003945595.2. Classification (NCBI taxonomy): domain Eukaryota; kingdom Metazoa; phylum Chordata; class Aves; order Passeriformes; family Pipridae; genus Pipra; species Pipra filicauda. The sequence goes on along the minus strand of NW_024104418.1, from coordinate 172,388 downwards.
CAAACCTGTGCACAGAGAAGCCTGACACTGAAATCTGTGCTGTCCCCAGCATGTCAAATCTCCTGTCAGGGTGAGGATGAAAAGCTTCATGAGGTTTCATCATTTGTTTTTGTGCTGCAGCAGTGGCACCAGGATTTCATCCAAAGAACTGCCAGTTTAATAAATTGGGAACTATCAGGAGTAAGCCCTTGGTGAAGGATGGAAGCTGGGCTAGGTCAGCTTCAGGGCTCTGAGCAGCTTTAGGCTACGGGAACTGTTACCCATTTTCACACTCCCAAGCCTTCCCTGCTCTCACTTCTTCCCCATGTGCTGTGGCTGTTCTAAATCTTGGTAATTAAATTACTGAGTAAACACTCTTCATTACATTATTAGGAAAATGTTTTTATTCCAGAGGGTGGTTGGGCACTGAACAGGCTCCCCAGGGCAGTGGGCACGGCCCCAAGGCTGCCAGAGCTCCAGGAGGGTTTGGACAATGCTCCCAGGCACAGGGTGGGATTGCTGGAGTGTCCTGGGCAGGGCCAAGAGTTGGACTGGATGGTCCTTGTGGGTACCTTCCAGCTCAGAAGATTCTATGATTCTGTGTGACCTCTTTCCCTCTTGTGTTAAGTGATATCACTGGGCTTCATTCTTCTTTTTCTCCTGTTCCCTTTTTCAGTGTGCTTGGTTTTATTCAGAGATGGAGTTTTTTTCTGGAACAGAGAGCAGAAATGGATGCCCTGGTTTTGATACGGACATTTTTGCATCCGTCTCTTATTTTTGGTAATCTCCACTCAGGCTCCTCCTCAGAAGCACATGCACATATGTTGTACACGTCATTTACTTGGAGTATTTATTTCTGCCAAAGTTTACAAAAGTCAAAGACTCTCAATTGAAAAACATCTGTAGGGCAAAGGCCCTGCCATGAAAAGAACAGCAAAGATTAGATTAAAGGAAGGTGAAATTACTGAGACTAAAAAGCTTTTGAAAGCCAGGGCAGAATGTGTGTATGAACAAAAGAACAATACATACAGGTAACAGCACACTCAGGATGTTAGTTCTTAGTCACTTATGTCAACAGCATTATTTGTCAAAAAAAAATCATGTCTCTCCAAAATTCTTCCCCCTCTTTAAATCCCAGTCACACACACATTTGCTGGGCACCAAGATTGATTATTCACTCCATTGTCATTGCCTGTTGTTCACTGAATTCTGACCTTTTCTTTTAATTCAAGGAAATTCCCGCTGCAGAATAGGAAAAAAAAATTCCCTGTTCTAAGAGATGACTCATTTCTTTGCTGCCACATCAGCTTCTCATAGCATGTTTAACTTTGAAATATTACTGGAACAGGGGAAGAGAAAAGAAAGATGTGGATCAAAAGGTCATTAGTAACTAATGTTTTAGAAAGGAACAGACAAATGTCAGGGGAGTGAAGTCAAAAAAGGGATGTAAAAAGGTTCACTGAGGAGAATCGAAGGGGTCAGCAGTAAGAAATGACTGGGCGTCTTTAGGGGAGATCACAAAGTAGAAAACCAAACATGAATATATGAAATGAAGAGAACTAGTGAAATAATCAATATTCTCCCAAATCCAAAGAGATCAATGTGTGGCTCAAACCCTTTGGACAGCAGCACAGAGCTAAGGGAGAGGAGGAAGATTATGAAACTCAACCACAAGTCAAACATGAAATGTACCAAGAACAATGAAAAAAAAATTGAGATCAGCACTGAAAACCTTTATTTTTAAAAGCCTTTTCAATATGTGAGGAACAACTCACTCCTCCCCTGTTCAGCTGCTGACTGTTCTGAGCACTACCTGGAAATTCATGAAAGATGATGAGCTTCTAGAAGCAGGGAAATGATAATGAGTGTTCATCAGACACTCTCTGACACTGGAAAGGGAAGGGAGGAGAAATTTTTGTTCCTGGGACTGTGTTTTTTTCTTATTTCTAAGAATCTGTATGTGGGGAAAGGAAGAACTTTGCTTGTTGGATGTGGGCTCTGTCCTACCAAACTCACAAAACCCCAAAAGGCTGAAGTGTGACTGTGATCCCAGTGAGGAGTTTAGGACAATGGTCATTTGGGGAAGTATGAAGATGAATTAGCCACACCACTATTTGGAGCATTCAGATGGAAAAAAAAATATATTTATACATTTGAGTAATTTTTCCCTCTTGATGACAGAGGGACAGTATATATTTGGGAAAGGGGGAATATGGTGGTGACTTTAAAAATGCCCACTGTACAAACCACAAGGGGAAAAAAAAGGTGTGAATTCATCACTGAGAAAAGGTGATGGAGTTTTAGAAGAGCTAAAGTATGATCTATAAATTTGACTGAATCAGAGATGAGAGTCACACCCCTTCTAAATACCTACCCAATGCTCTTAACATGACTTACTCTTGCAACAAGATAAGGTCTGTCTTTAGACATCACATGCTACAGACTGATCTCAAACTCTTCTTTCCCTCCCTTGGTATCTTTTAGGCATTTAATCATGCAGAAAAAAAGTTTAGTAAAACTGACTTTCCCTCAAAACTCCCATTTAAGCCTACTCCCAAACTGCAGCCCATGGCATCTCTTCCTCTGCTTTCTGTCAGCACAATTTCAGCTCTTCCACTAAGCAGGCAAAGAGATTCAAAATAAAATCACAGAATCACAGAATGGTTTGTGTTGGAAGGGACCTTAAAGCTCATCCAGTTCCACCCCCTGCCATGGGCAGGGACAACTTCCACCAGCCCAGGTTGCTCCAAGCCCTGTCCAACCTGGCCTTGGACACTTCCAGGGATCCAGGGGCAGCCACAGCTTCTCTGGGCAATGGGGTTTTTTTACACCAAAAAGTTCCATCTTATAGTTGTTGTTCAGTGATCACATTTGGTTCATTAAAACAATAAAACCAGCTTACATCAGGTCTCCTAAAGCTGGAATTGGAGATCCATTATAGCTCAATCTCCAAACAGAATTGACCTTACTTAGGAAAAAAAGAGTTTTCACATCAAAACCCCATACTTTACAATATTTGAAGTGTTTGCCTACCAAGATTTAAATATGCCATTGGAGCTTTTTCATAGGAATAGGTTTAATGTAGGCATTACTATCAAGATTTACTGAATAATATATTAAAACACTAAATTAAAACTCATTAACTTAACTCCACAGGCAAATGAGGTGCATCCCAACAGCTCTGACTTGACAAAATCTGCAGTCTGTCAGTATAGATTCTTACTTCACCAGGGAATTATTTGTCTGATACAAAAATAAAGCCAAGCTAACAATCCCATTCTTGAAAAGCCCAGTTCTGGATAATCCGTGTCGCACACACCCCACATCACAAGCAGCAAAGCAATCCCTACACATCCTTACAAAACATTTCACACTGAGGACAGAAAGTGAGCACATCCATGACTGCTGAGTTGAGATTTGGACAGGTCAAGAGCTCAACACCAGGGACTCTTTCAGAGTTTGGCTCTTCCTGCTGCCTTCACTCATTTACTCTGTTCCCGTCCGTCTCCTCGCCTTCCACCTTTGCCTTGCAGACTTTCCGATTTCTGCCGTTTCCAAAGAGTTTTGCTGCGTTAATGTTTGCAAAGGAGGGTATGTGACAAATGCTGTTAAAACTCTTTGGCAAAACTGCCTGGTTAAGATGCAAAGCACAGCCAGAACAGCTGCCAGAACAACTCTTGTGCTCTCGATGCCCTGACAACGCAGACGACAACACTGGATACAAGTTCCACAGCAATTAGTTCCTTCTTGAATTCTAAAAACTGCCTCAATAAAATGATTTTCTGCATCCATCTTTTGTTCCCAGATCCACTCAGTAAAGGCTGTGCACTGCTTCCTTGTAAGTTTTCATCTGTTCTGATGCTGAAGTCAGTGTAATCAGACAGATAATTAATTTAACAGCTACTTGCTGCTGTAAACAGTTTTCTGTGAGAGGAGTCATTCTGGGACAGGCTTTTTCACTGGTATACAAAGAATCAGCTGGGCCAAAACCCCAAGTTGATAAAAATCATTCTCTCCCACTGACTTCAGACTGACACCAGCAGATGAACTGGTCCATTTTGTTTCACAGTACCAATTAAGAAACAGAAAAATTCACATCATTTGATGTATCATAAAAATTTCCACTTCTTTGCCTTTTTTCCCCTATATTACTTAAAAGTTTATTGAATCAGAACACAATTCTAAACTACTTTGTTTCCTACAACTGCCCCATGCTGAAAACCCACGGTAATCTGCTTGGAAATTTTGACACACTTTTGTCTTGGGTATTTTTTTAAAATTGCAGTGAACAGGAGAACACAGCTTGAAGAACCAGAAGAGATACATGACCAATGAGGTAATAACCATTATTCCAACTCTAAAAGACCTTTTCAGAAGAAAAGTTAATCTCTACAGGATGCAACCATTCCTTATGACCTTGAATTAAATTGGTCCTGTTTCCATGGGAAGCTTATTCTTTAGGCTCAGTCTCTGCTGGCTGCCTTTACATTTACTTACAATAGCACCTGAAGTCTTCAATCAAGTTCCCATTATGTTTAAGTGCTGTAGCACCATATTGTAACAAATAAAAGTACTCTGGAGGATGTAGAATAATTTCAGGAAAATGTGTTTAAGAATAATCAGTGAATGTCTGTTTTAGAGGTAAATGGCTTTTACAAAGGTTATGGATAGACACACACTGAAATAGTTTAATAACATTAGTGAAGGGGTTCCCCTTTATCTTCAAAATTATTACCTGATATTGTAATTGTAGTGTTTTTCTTACTTCCTGCCTTGCACACATGAACTGACCTATTTCTCTTTTTGTTTGATTCCACTGAGGAGGAGTGGATTTAACCCTTCTGATAATTCAGGAACAATCTTCTCCATGATGGAGACAGAATTGGAGCATTTTTTCACACAGGAAGATCTAAGAACCGTGAATCTGAAACAATTTGGATCCTGGGGTTTTTACAGTTGTTTTCCATATTACCATAGCTGAATGACCACTGAATAACTCCCTCTGGGACATCAATGTCTTCAATCCTATTTTAAACCCTGGAGAGACTCCTCTGGTCTTGTCCCAAGTATTTCAGAGGGAGCTAGCATGTATGCAAGCATGAATAAATTCATCTGTAAAGGTAAAGAAAACTAAATAATTTGTTTACAGAAAGTACTGTAACAAATATTTGCCCAGAGACAACTGTTTTTTCTTTTAAAAAGTCCTCAGACTTGAACTTTTTCAATTGAACCCCTTCGAAGACAAGGACTTCTTTCATATTAGATGAAGGAAGTGTTTGGGGATGCTCCTACCTGGTACAAGACTAGTAAAATATTTCTCCCCTAGAGAAGATGGAAATATCTTCTCAGTGGAATCTCTTCTGAGGGGTGGAAGTGTTGGGATTACCAAATATAGCATTGGAAATAGCTGCATTCTCCCTAAACTTGGTTCTAATCTTCCAAAGCTTAGAGACTGAGCAGAGAAACAGAGGTAATGATTAAATCTTGTGGTGAATTCTGCTATATATATGTTATTATCCTTGTACATACAATGCAATTCTCACTAAATCATTAGCACCAATATTGAGATTAACAAAACACCGGAGGCAGAGAGTTCTGTTTGAGTGAGTTTTCACCCACACCATAGATGGGGGGACATAATAATGGAGCAAAGGAGCCCCTTGAACAGCCCAGAGATTTGGTGTTTGCCAAGCTCATTTGATTCAAGCCACGTGGGATTTTCAAAACCATAGGAATAGTTTTCAGGTCCCTACTTGCAAAGGAAAAAAAATGAGTCATCATTTAACTAATCCAGTCCTCAAAGAAATGGGACAAAACCCAAGAGTATAAAGATTAATTGATTCTTACAAGACAATAATAAAAAAAAAGTGGTTTCAGTGATACAATCTAATTGTTTGTAAGAGAGATAAATGACACGAAATTGGGTGAGTTGCCTTCCTCTTGGCCAGTTTTCTCACCAAAAAATAGCAGTAATTATCCCTCCCACTCTGTGTTTGACCATCGAGTTCTGTCACCAAGTGTTGGTGTTACAGTGAAGCCAAGAGCAGTGAGCAAAGGCAGCTACACCTCCAGACTTTCATTATTTATCTTTCAGTTACACAAATTCACTCTGAACTCTACAGTTCACATTGAACTTGTAATATAGTCGGTATGGATGCCCTGTGCTGTTTTACCAGTGTTCCTTTGTTATCTAAAATTGAAATGTACAGGAACACATTCCCTGTCGTGATCATAAATTAGGGTTTGCACTTTCAATGTGAGATCATTTCAACTTAGAGACCATTTCATTCCAACCCCCTGCCGTGGGCAGGGACACCTTCCACTAGACCAGGTTGCTCCAAGCCCCCTCCAACCTGGCCTTGGACACTTCCAGGGATGGGGCAGCCACAGCTTCTCTGGGCAACCTGTGCCAGGGCCTCACCACCCTCACAGGGCAGATTTTTTTCTAATATTTAATCTAAACCTTCTCTCTGTCAGTTTAAAGACATTCCCCCTTATTCTGTCTCTCTCCATCTTTCCTGTAGGCTCCTTTCAGGTATTTAAAAACAGGGAAAAGGCAGAACTAGAATCATAGACTGAGCTTTTTTAACTTCCATTCCCAGTAACACACTAGAAAAAAAACCACCAAATTGCTTCTAAATATCTGTAAGACAAACAAGCTACTGAATAGTATTTTATGAAGAGAATGTCAAGGCTCAATTCTTGCAAAGTAATGCAATATTTATCTCTGATTTTTGAAAGATTGCTGTCAAGGCAGGATCTGTAGCTATTGAGGACATTGCAAGAGGGGATGTAAAAAAATAGAGAATGGGAGATTCGGTTAGAGAACAGGTAAAAACTTCCCAGTGAACGTATTTAAGCAGCTAAAAGGGACAAGTTGTGTGTTTATCATTGGAAGATTTTAATAATAAACATTTGGAAAGTCATCCGCTAGAAAGTTATATAAATAGAGGTGATCATGTCTTGGAGCAGGAAAGAGGAGAGATGGTACCTTATGGGTGCTTTCAACTACAGCTCTGGGGGGCATCACTTGTGACTAAACATAAGAAATCTTCAGAATTGGAGCATTAAGTCAGGCTTTATTGAATGTATCAACTGGATTTCTCCTGCCTATTTCTAGTTAAACACTGACAGCTCCTTTTCTCCATTCCCCTTTCCTGATAATACTTGCACTAAATATTTTTCATCTTAAGGTAAAAGCCTCAGACAATTCTAGAAGACAAATCTATATAACCTGCTCTGACAATAATAGCACCTTAGATGGAGATGTCAAACTTCCAGATATCAGCAATAGCTGATGCAAATCCTATCTCCTACTCAGAAATACAGGAGAGGATGTGCAGGACAAAACAGGAATAAAACATCAGGAGTAGGTAGTGAAGACTGAAATTAGTTTGAGGCTGGAAGGCAGATTAGAACAGCTAAGGAAGCTGTTATTCTATTTCTCATAAAAAATACAAAAGAACTTCCTGAAGTATATTACAGAGTCAGGAGGGGGTTCAGAAATTGGTTATGAAAATGATCAGGGTCCTGGAATAAAAATTTCATAAAAAGAGATTGAGAGATTGTGTGATTGTTTACAGAAGAGATGAATACAAGGAGTTATGATGAAAATATATTAAATTTTGAGAAGTTAAAGGAAGAGTTGCTTATTCTTCATTTTACTGTATCGAAAATCTCAACAAGAAATCTCTATATAATTCTCAAGATACATGTCATTAAGGGAAATGTTGTTTCTTGAAATATGTAGACCAGCTATGGATCTGACTGCTGAAGTGTGGTATTGAGGATATATGAAAATAAATGTTAAATACTGGGAAGCTATACTAATGATAGTTACAGCAATCAGTTTTACATCTGGACAGTATTATTTTTTTCATAGAAATGAGCCTAATTTTGCATCTCTGTGTGACATTTGAAATGCAGCAAACATCCCCACTACAGTGGATTTCACAGGTATCCTTGCACACAATTTCTGATGGGTATCTGTGAGCAGAGGAGCATCATGGACAAATTAAAATGGAGTTTGGTTTTTGCTTTTCCCTTCTGATATCACCACTGTGTGGAACAATCCTGATCAAGTTCAGCATCAGTTTTGTCTGGCATATTAACCGACCTGCCTCTTGAACAAATATCTTATTTTGCAACACATTTTATTCCTACAGGACTCTCATAGGGGAAGAAAATGATATTAATTTCATCTATTCATATTCTTCCTCTGGTCACACTCAAAGAATAAATCACCAGACAACATTTCTCCAGGTATTCAAAATGAAAGTGAATAAAAAAATATGCAGGTCCATAGGGCTCCTTTTTATTTCAGAAAATCCCCTTTTGTGGGATGAAGATCCTTCCCAAGCCTGTTTCTCTCACCAGCCATCAAAAGGTCCCACTGCTTTGCCTTCTCTACTTGTCTCACATTTATACTGCCGAGTTTAGGTAAGTAAGAACTTAACAGCAGTAAAGCAATACCAGTAGTCATTTATTTTCAAGTTGCACATTCATAATAGTAAATGTAATGGTGACAGCCTGATTTGCTTCCTGGCACCTCAACATTCAGACTGTGGGTATTGCAATCATTGTGGGTTTGTTTCTGGGCTCAGATAAACTTATTTCATTTTGCAAACTGAATTCAGCTGACCAGGTTGCCACCCAAACGAGATCCTGGGGTGCCAGGTCGAGCCTTGGCACCCTTGTTTGAACAAGTCGTGCACCAGGCAAGAGCAATAAGTGATGTAATTATACATTGGTAGCGTGGAATCAAGCCCTACAGTTCTCTGTAGTGATTTGTATCAAAGTGATGGAATGGCATTAATCTACAAGATTATGGGATAATTAATAACTTTATTCAGTAAGTGAAGGAATTTAAAAGTCTTGAATCCTGTAGATGAACGCCAGAAACATCAATTCAGGTAATTAATGACAAGCAGGATGATCATTACACAGAAACTATTTAAAAATTACAGCACTTGAGTGTTGAGAATAATTTTAGTAAACATTCCACTGCTGGAAGTGACCCGAGCTGGACTAAAGCTCAAACTGAACTTCTAAGGACATGAACCTCATTTAGAAATTAGTGTTTCCCTTAAGAATCAAATTGCTGAGGTTGGCAGGGTTTTCACTTTGATTCAGGATTTTTAACTTTTGCAACTTCAGGATTTGGATAAATCTCCAGGAAAAAGTAAGAACTACTTCAGAACAAGAAATACTTTCAGAAGTCCAGTTACCATTTCACCTTGAGAAGTTATTCATCACAGCAAATCTGCAGTTCTTCAAATGCATATGAGATGAAGTATTAGGGAAAGTTATCCTTCATGAACTTGTAGAACATAATTACAAAATTAGAAGAGCTGGACAGTGTGCAAATAGCACCTAATGCCATGGCAGAAAAGATATAGGTCCTGAGATTTATGGCTGTGCTAAAACAACTCTCATGAAGGACAATTTTAGTTAAATTACCTCAGGTCATCATTGTCACCACGGACAGTTTTACTGCAAGGCTCATAATGTGACATTTTGCTTTGAACTTCAGCCCTTGCAGTAAAACACACATGAAAGTGTTTCTGGCTGGGAAGAAAAAATGTAAAATGACAAAGGTACTTGTGACAAAATCCTGATGAATTTTTAGTAAAAAAAACCTGCAGACATCTGAAAGCTAGAGCTGGACATTCTGCATTGGGTTAAATTTATCCCAGGGGTTCAATAACACTAAACCTGAAAAAAAAATCTGTCTGAAATCCAAAAGGACAAGGTCTTTGCTCTGATCTCCAGCATTACAGAGACCTTACTGATTCATTTGCATCAAGACCATTCCTTGATTAATTCCTTTCTTTTTTAAAATAGAGCCTGAGATTACCCAGATCCTGATTCCATCTTTTGCTGTGAGTTTGTAGCCAAACACCTGGTGGCAGACACAGCAGTGAGGGGTGGGATCTGAGCTCTCCCAGTTTCAAAGCTGCTCCATGGATTTGCTCTGGTCAATCTTCCACCTCTCTATTTTACTTTCTGAGATCCCTCTCTCACATTTACAACATTCTCACCACGGCAGAGCATCAAACATTAGAGATGATTAATGGAAACAAGGGAGGACTGAAAGCTTCACAAGAGCTTCCACACCAGGACCTTTAGGGAAAAAAAAAATCATTTAATAGTTTAAAAAAAAAAAAAAAAAAAAAGCAAAAGGAAAAGTTGGAATGTGAGAGAAAAAAAAAAAACCAGCTTTGCAATGTACAGTATGCCTAACTAATTTAATTATGTTATGCAAATATAAATTAGGGAAATACAAGTGTAAATAGCAAAACTTTTTTTCCAGCAATGTAGCAATTACTTGCATGTATTTGCTTGTCATTTCAAGGGACTGATTTCTAGGAATGAGCAAACCTACTGGGTTTTGTGTTTTCTTTTAATGATGTAGATTTTTTTCAAAGCTCTCCGGTCCCAACGTGATGAAAAAGCACCCAGCAGATGTGGGACCATGGTTTGAACTTCACTGTATATTTATATACTGGTACTGAATACCTTAAAAATATTATCTAATGTCTGAAAAGTTGGAGAGGATTTTTTTCCCCCCCTCCTTGTTCTTCTGTACCTGGGATGTGAAACCTTTCACAGTGGAACCTGCAGCCCAGGTGCTCTGGGACTAGAACTAAAACACCAAAACAGAAGCATGTGATCTTCCTCGGTTCTATGGTCAGATTAAATAATTCTGCTTTGAAATAATTTCAGGGATGTGCAGCCAACAGGTTACATCATGATCATCTAATCTGATGTCTCACAGCACCTAAACACCAGGTCTAAAGCCAGTGCACAGTAATGCAGGATGGTCAGCTCTTACAAAATCCTTTTCTTAAGTGACCACATAAGAAAAATTATTTGCAATCAAGCAACTTGCTCAACTAATATTTGATAGGGAACTTTAAACCTAAATTAAGAAAAGAAAATACCTTATTATGCTGATATTTAATAATAAAACACTTAAAGCAATATTTCTAACAGGCTAGAAAACAATGCCACATAAACAAGGTGTGTTTGCTTCTGTGCAGTAGCTCTTCACTGTTAAACAAATAAAAGAAATCACTATTTAAAAAAAAAAAATTGTCTCAGGGAGTTGGAAGTTCTATTGTCAGCCTGGAATGTAGACTATTTTAACAGCTCTGCAGATTTTATTTCTTGTTGCTGTGCTTGTAGCAAGAATTGTGCCCTAAATGTTGTTGAAAGAGCTGAAAATTTTGAGCTGACTTTTACCTGCACTAATTATTTAGCCTTATCTTGATAACGTTCAAAAAAGTTTAGCAGCCAAAAGAAATTTAATTTTATTTTTTTCATTTAACATAAATTGTTTTCCTTCTTCCTTGCAGAGAAGCTTAGAAGCACCAAAAGAGCCTAAAAGTATGAAAAGTACTGAAAGCTCTACCTAAAAGTACGTTTTCTTATTAAAAAAAAAAAAAAAGGAAAAAAATCTTAAATAAGAAGTGCTTAGCAACAACTGATATTAGAATTAATTGAAAATATAATAACGAATAACAAACCAACTTTCAGCTGCTCCTTTTCTTCTTATTTTCACTTCAATACAGCCTTTCCTAAGCACATACAAAATATCTAAATACATTAGAGAAGGATTATTGACACAGAACTCATTTATAAAATAAAATCTCACTGGGAGGAACTCCACTAATTGACAATTAAGGTAGGTCATTATCTATATAAAGAGAATACCTATTTACAGCTATTTACCTTTTCTTGTGGAGGACCTTTCAGCTGCCTCTGAAAGGGAGTGTCTGGAGTAAGCAGAAAAGCAGTAGCTTTGTTTAAGGCTTTTGTGGAACTGAAATAATGCTCTTGGGAAAAAAAAAATCAAGTATTTGTAATGGTTAAAAAATGTTGGCTTTCATTTTTTTTTCAGAACTACATGTTTACTCTTAACTCTTCATTTTACAGTACTTAAGGAGAGGGTAAACAAGGGGATGACTATGATACCAATAGCCTCTTAAGATGTTTAACAGCTACTGGCTTTTTGTTAATATACTGCTCCCAGCTTTATTTTATTTCCCAACTGTATCATCTTTTCCCTACCCAAACGCCCTAATTCAGGTTATCTGAATTTATTCTGAACTCCATTTCATCCTGCAGCAATCTCTGCAGAATTAAATGGCCTGTAACTCGTAATTTACTTACACAAATAACATCCCTTCTCTCAGTGCTCCACTCCTTGGATATTCAGTTCCTGAGTCCTGCCTGAGTCTGAGAGCTTGACTGTGGAACCAACACCTCTGGTTACCTGCAGTGTGTGAAAGGGTAAAAAGCTCGTGTAGGACTTTTCCAGTTGCTGTTAAAACTCTTTAGGGACATCTAGGTTTTTATAAAAAGACATTGGGAGATAAAGTATGAAGGAAATAGGTCTTAAAAGTCATCAGCTTTTTTTCTGGCCTGTACAGCTTCTATTGGTCATAATGTCCTTATTTAGTTACTGCAGTAGAGACATGAGGATCTGTAATATCACTGGATCCTAATCTGGAAATTATGCCTTTTAAGCTGTGAAGGCAACACCTCCTGCATCTTTTTCCATCTCCTCCTAGTAAGGTGAAAGACAAGCTGTAAAATATCTTTCCCTTATGGGCGTAAGTGAAAATACTGAACCCCAAGTTGATTTAACTGAAGTTAAATCAAGAGGTTGATTTGTCACCCAGCTGACCTGCTGCAGGTCTTTCCATCAACCCCTTTGTTTGGTGTGTCCCTTCCTTGAGCACCTTCTCTCAGATTGCATCAAAGTGAAGTTAGATGCACTTTGCTAATTTGAATTTTAATAGTGATTTGGAGCTCCAGTCTTCCTCCAGCATAGATGTTCTCTCCTTCTCCAGGAGACAGGAAAGTTGCTCAGACTAATAAGTTGTGCTTTACTTTTTGGAAATGAAAATGGCACTGAACTCTATAGCTAAACTTCTATTCAAGCCACATCCTGGTGTTGTCTAAGACTCTTAAATGAATATGCATTACACTGTCTAAATTCTGGGGAAATTCTCCTAAGCATTACACTGGGGAATAAATTGAGCAGACTTTGGAGAAATATAGATTCTTTTTTTCCCTTTAAGTTTAGTTGAACAGCACAAAACACACCGCTGATAATAATTAAACTAGTCATCATCCTAAAATTTAACTTGATACTTCATATTGTGCCCTGACTAAAAAGATAAACATACCAGAAAATTTGTAAAGGACTTGGCAAGTAACCTGCATGAGATGAAAACTTTCTTTTCTTCAACATAAATTAGAGTTAACAAAAAGGAAAAGTAAACTTCCTGCTTACTGGCTCTGGGTGGTGAACTTGGTAGTGTCCTGCCCCTTAAATAAGACCAAATATGGACGTGTGTTGGAGGAACCTGGAGATTTGAGAAAAAAAAAAAAACCACTTTGCTGATTTGATGCTCGGGTGTGCAAAGGGTAATTCAACTTCAGGCTCCTGAACACAACCGTGAGTCCTCAAAGTTAAAGGCAAGTGGGGTTGCAACGTTTCAAGTTTCAATTCTGTGTGGAATTCAGATGCCTGAATCCCACCTTAGTCATTGTTCCCAAGTCCTTCACATCAGTGTGTATTTTACCAATAGCTGGGAAGAGTTGACCCTTCTTCTGCTTAAACAAGCATTTATGTTCCAGGGTTTATTATTTGTTCATATTCATATTGTCTATATTTGGCTTAAAACTATCTTGGGAATCGAATACAGAGGTTAGAGTAAGGTTATTTCTTCAGGCTTTAATTGGTCGCTGATTCATCTGAACACACAGACTGGTGTAGTCCCTGTGGATTACTGGCTTGTTCAACTGCAAGAACTATTTTTTTTTTTTTGTTCACAGCACCTTGAATCTTCAAGCAAATCTGTATGTGGAGTTACTGATCAGGTTGCAGACACAACTGGCCACCTTTTCTCTGGGGTCTTGCTAATTGCTGCCTCTCCATGGTAGGTAGAACCTTTGCCTGTTTGTCTGTCAGCACATCTCCCAAAACAAGATTTGGTTGGCTACACGTTTTCAGAAGAGGGGAGAGAGACAGTGAGGAAACAGATGGTTTGTACAAAAAAGCTGTTACCATTTGGGATTATATAGTAGACCTGAAGTATTCATTTGTTAAACAGCCTGCCTGGACCTGAGATTTGTTAACAGATCATGCCTATTTTTCCTTCCTCTGCTGCTCTTCCGTAGGAGAAACAGGCTGGATTTTTCACAGAATCACAGAATTGTTTGTTCTGAAAGGGACCTTAAAGATCATCTCCTTCCAACCCCCTGCCAAGGGCAGGGACACCTTCCACTAGTCCAGGTTGCTTCAAGCCCTGTCCAACCCGGCCTTGGCTTCTCTCAGTAAAGAATTTTTTTTCTGATATCTGAGCTAAACCTACTCTTTCAGTGTGAAGCCATTCCCCCTTGTCCTGTCACTCCAGGCTCTTGTAAACAGTCTGTCTCCAGCTTTCTTGTAGGCTCCCTTCAGGTACTGAAAGGCCAGCGGGTTTTTCTTCATAAATAAGATATTTTGCCTAAAGTTCTTGAAATTTCTACCCATCCTTTCCTTGAGCTAGGGTTGTGTTTTGTTTTGATGCCTCCCTCCCATTCATCATTTGATTACTTAAGCACCTGTCCCATAACATTGCCCATCCAGCTGTGGGCTTGCCTAAACAGCTACTTTAAGCTTGCTTTGCATAAAGTCTGCTGTGACATGGGTAGTGTGTGCAGGCTGAAGTGCAGAAAGAGTCTTTTGGATCCTATGTGACTTCACATTCTGTTTGGGTTTCTACACTGAGAACTTTTAGAATATCTGATGTACCTGACAGGTCTCTGTTGTGCAGTGCTGATTAAAGAGCAAGGTTTTTGAGTCAAGCACAAGAAGCCCCAAGTTGTTAGTTGCCTGCTTGCTGTGCTCCTGAAGAACACCATGTATTTTGTGTTGAGAACAAGGCTTTGACCCTCTTTGACCTGACAAAAACACTGTGGGCAATGCGCAGAATGGTTAAGTAGGAAATGGAAATATTATTACAGAAATTGTTTGTGGTGCTTTATTTGCGGGGGGGCAAGGGGGGGGGAGGAAGCTGATCTTTGTAGTAAAATAACAAAACTCAGTGATTTCACCAGAACAGGTTTAGATTTAATATTGGGAAAAATTTTTTTGTGGAAAGGGTGGTCAGGCATTGGAATAGGCTGCCCAGGGCAGCGGTGGAATCACCATCCCTGGAGGGATTTAAAAACCATGTAGATGTGACACTTGGGGACATGGGTTAGTGGTGGCCTTGGCAGTGCTGGGGGAATGGTTGGACTTTGATCTGAGAGAGCTTTTCCAAACTAAACAATTCTGATTTTGGAGACCCTGCAGCCCTTCTGCATACTTTGTTCACCTTTGGGGTGCCCCTGGTACCCATAAGGGCTCTCTCTTTGCTGTTACAGACACGGTGTGGCTTTGTGGGTGACACATGGGATGCAATATCTTGCCATTTACCCTCATGGGAGCTGTGGGGAAAGCGTCCTTGTGCTGGGAATGGTTTCATTTTGCCCAGTCCCAAATAGATCACCAGCATGCCCAAAGGCTTGAAAAAAACTTTTGGGTGCCTAATTGTTTTCTGATGAAGACAGAGATCCTTGTGATCCTGACTCCACCTGAGCATCATCTCTCTTCCAAGAGGTGAAGAGTGAATGGCTTTCCCATGAGACAGCAATTTGTTGAAGGAGGTTGAAGGTGTGTGATGCTCTATAAATGTCAGATATGTTAATGCCTCGAAGAAGAAGTATCTTCTCGTGACCAGGAGTCTGCTTTCACACCAGCTGCAGATCTTTCTCTCCTCTCCTCCTCCTGTAAAAAGCACAAAGGAAAGATGCCAAAAAGAACGTGCACCAGATTCGCAGCTGCTGCAGTGTAAACACATGTCAAGCAGCACTGAGGACTGAAATACAGTCAAGGGCTTTGTGCTCTGGTTATTTCTTCCAAAGCCACGTGCCAAGTAGTTCAATAACACCGAGGAACCCAAACCATCAGCTACAGAAGCCCAGTATGACCTATTGAATGAAAGCCTGCTTTTCTGAAGGCAGAAACCAGCTGAACTCCAGAATTCAGTAATCTTAGCTATTGTTTCTAAGGGACAAGTTGATTTTTCTGATGTAAAAGGAACCTAGAAACACCTGAAATCACTGATTTTTATTTTTTTTTTAATAAGGAAAATGAAATCAGTGATTAACTCAGGCTGATAATGAAGTATCTGAATTTTGTGAATGACCTAAAACCTTCCTATACACATGAAAAATTAACTACTTGTCAGAATTCTAGTTGTATTCCGTTATTTCCAAGTGAACTGCTACTTCTCTGGTAGAATAAGATCACGTTAGACTAGTTACTTCCTGGGTAGGAAAACCATGAGAGTTTCTGTTTCTCTCTTTTCCCTACAGTACTTAAGTAAGTGTCAAATCCAGATGAGTTATTAAGCAATTTTCTCCTCTTCTCTTTTCTGGATGGCAGATAATTCTCTAAATGTGATCCTGTTTATGTTCTTGGAAGTCTCATGACATCTTGGAAGCAAGTTTTGACTCCTGGGACTTCAGTCCTAATGTTGGGTTGTTCCAAAATTCCATAGTTTACAATTAGTAGTCTACAATTAAATTCTTGAGAAAAAAGTCAAGATAAAATGAGGGCCTTAGGGTCAGAACATAAGTTAGAAGAATTCCACATTTTTATCATTTAATATCCTGCCACTAAAACTGAGACACTTTTTAAAATATTGCTTTTTTTAATAAGAGCTGGCAATAACTTATCCTTCCCTTTGTCCCAAATCTTCATTCACATGTATTTTGAAATATTTCCCCCTAAATATGAAGATCTGACTGATTTTTTTTTCCTTGCACCCTCTGGTGGCTGCAAGCCCACATCTATTCAGTGGAGATCAGCATCTTGGCAGGATGTTCCTCTGGCAGAGCTGGTATTACTGGATCACTGCCATCCTTCCTATGGCCATAAACACTCCAGGGAGCTTTTAGACTGGAGCTGGGCCAGGGGGGAAGAAATGCAAAACTACGTTCGCAGGATTAAGTTCCATATGACTCTATCTCCATTAGAAACAGGTTTGGGAAGTCTGACCACAAACAAGGACCTAAAATATAAGCAAAATGTACCTTCCTCTCTCCAGGTGCAACCCAATTTTAGGAAGACTGGGAATGGAGTCATTGCACTGACTTCAGAGTTTGGTTGTACAGCCTTCACTTAGGACATTTTTCCCGATTCCACTGGGATATATTTTTTGCTTTGCTTATAGAAAGGAATGCAACTGATTTGCAGTTTTAAACAAACACTGGACGTACACGCCAAGTGGAATTTGTTGGATGTGAATCTGAGCTGTCAGTTGCTCTGCCAGTACCTTAACGATGAATAGATATATAAACCTTTCATCAAATGTTTTGGTGAAATAATTTTACTTCATGGAAGTGACTCCTCTGTCATCTGGGATGTGCAGAGCCTGTAGTGACCGTGCACATCGTGCAGGGATTAAACTTCCTCTGTGATCAGCTGCAAGCACTGACAGAAAATACTGTGCTAGAGCTGAGTAAAGCCTGTGAGGGTTAATAGTCAGCTTTGCCTTTGCAAGACAGAGTTCAGCAGGGCTTAGCTTCATCTGTTAGTCAGAGGGATGTTGTGAGCCAGCCTGGGCTCCGCTGCAGCCAAGCAGTCTGGGCGCCTTAGCTGTTTGTTCTGTGCTCGACAATTGCTGCCAGCGTGGCTGATGGCCCTGAGGGACTTTGTGCAGATATCTGCCCATACCCACACCAGACCAGCATCACTCTGCCCTTGGGATCTCTTCACCAGTTGTGAATTACGTTGATTCAAAACTGGGAGGAGTGGCCGATACCTCAGAGGGTTGTGCTGCCCTTCGTAGGGGCCTCGATTGTTTGCAGAGGTGGGCAGAGAAGAACCTTCTGATACTGAACAAGGGCAAGTGCACCTGAACATGAGGAAGAATTTCTTTACTGTGCAGGTCACCAAGCACTGGAACAGATTTCCCAGAGAGGGTGTGGAGTTGCAGCTTTGAATTCCTTCATAGAGGCATAGAATCATTTACGTTGGAAAAGACCTCCATGATCATTAAGTCCGACCTTTCCCCCAGCACTGCCAAGGCCACCACTAACCCATGTCCCCAAGTGCCACATACACACGGCTTTTAAATCCCTTCAGGGATGCAGATTCCACCACTGCCCTGGGCAGCCTGTGCAGGGCTGAACAACCCTTTTCTGTGAAGAAATTTTCCCCAATATCCAACCTAAACCTCCCCTGGCACAGCTTGAGGCTGTTTCCTCTCCTCCTGTCCCTTGTTCCCTGGGAGCTAAGCCCGACCCCCCCCCCCAGCTCCCCCCTCCTGTCAGGGAGTTGCACAGAGTGAGAAGGTCCCCCCTGAGCCTCCTTTTCTCCAGGCTGAGCCCCCCCAGCTCCCTCAGCTGCTCCTGCTGCTCCAGACCCTTCCCCAGCTCTGTTCCCTTCCCTGGATACACTCCAGCCCCTCAAGGTCTCTCTTGTCATGAGGGGCCCAAAACTGAATGTGTTGAACTCTTTGACTTCCCTTGCAAAGAAAGGTTATACATCTGCCTTTACTGTTCCCACTTTTTGCCTATTCCTTGGTTCCCAGTAGAACTTCTACCAGGCAGAGCAGACGTCAATGCTCATTTCACTCTGAGCTGAGAAATGCTTGATTTGTTCCTGTATGAACATCTCAGAAATAGATGAGTTTATTGCCCTCATTAAGGGAACAGGCAAACTTGAAAGTTAAAAACATATGGAGTTTCTGTGTTATTGCAATAAAAATGCAGCGAGCTGTGAATTTCTTTTCACATACGTGGGGGGGATTTTAACTGTTCAGTTCTCAGCTTTATTTTGCCAGAACGAAATATGCAGAATTTTGTTTCCCTGAGAAAAGATGGACACTGTCAGAAAGAGAAACTTGGCCATTTTTCTCCTTTCAGAGAAGCAGCTGTGCAAAGTAGGTGAAAGATGTATGAACTAGTGTATTTCTGGTGTTTTAGATGCTGAAGCATAAACATTTAAATTTTACTTTTCCTTGAATAGCTTTGTGGAACAAAAAAGGTAAGTGGTGTGTGACGAAATATCCCTAATACCTGTTAAAAGAAAAAAAAAGAAAATATAAGAATTCCATACCTGCAGGATGACTGAGAAAATTTCTTTTTCAGTCCACAATTAGAAATTGCAATAATATTTCTTATATTTAAGTTTAATGCTTGTACACAGAAGACCCAAATTTGAATTTCTTTCTGTGGGTCAAACTTGAAACACTCAGGCTGGGGGTGTCAGTCATCACTGTCTGTGCTGTGTCAGGTTTCTGTTGTGTAAAGTTTCAAAGGTTTCCTATGACAAAGCCATACGTTGTGTTGGTGCTTCTGATGCTGACTCCCTCTTTGCAAGCTGGAAGGGACACAGCTGCTGCCTTCACAGGAGGTCTGTAAGAACTAGGGCAGAGCTGGGTTCCCAGCACAGGAAAGACATGGACCTGTTGGAGCAAGTCCAGTGGCCATCGAGGTGAGCAGAAGGGTGGAGCAGCTCTGCTATGGGGAAAGGTTGAGAGGACTGGGATCATTCAGCCTGAAGAAGAGAAGGCTCCAGGGTGACCTAATTGTTGCCTTTCAGTACCTGAAGGAAACCTACAAGGAAGATGGAGAGGGACTTCTTCAAGAGCAGGGAGTGACAGGACAAGGGGGAATGGCTTTAAACCCAGAGAGGGCAGCTTTAGATTAGCTCTTAGGAAAAAGTTCCTTACTGTGCGTGCGGGACTGGATTCATATCTCGCTACATGATTATTGGGTCGAATCAACAAACTTGTGTGAGTGTATGGGAAGAAGGGGCCGGGCACAACAGGGTGGCTCAGAAAGGAGGTGGCACAGGAGCCCTGTGGCAGGAGCCTGTCAGTCAATAAGGCCCACCTAGTAGCCCACCCACAGCATGCCCCTGGAGCCTCTGATTGCCTGACTCACCCCTCACTCCGGCCAGGAGGGCACTGAGTGGTCAGTCAACTGGTTGTCCTGCCTGGCAGTGGCCAGGGCAAATAAATACAGGCACAGAGGGGCTCCATTTTAGTTCAGCCTTTCTCTCCTGGGATCTGTTGTTGTGTGACTCTTGGCAGTACTGTTTTTCTCTCTCCTTTCTTATTCTCTCTTTCTTTGCTCCTTTCTTCTCAATCTTTTTTCTTCCTTTACTCTTTTCTTTCTCCTGTGGGTGACATAAAACCGACATGTGGTATTTCACTAAAGTTCTGCGAGGTTGTTTTTTGCTGGGTGCTTTAGTGCAGTGCTTCTCCTTGTTACTCCTGGAAAACCTTTTGCCAAGGTGCTTATTTTCTCACTAAATGAAAAGAAGCCTCTTGGGAAGAAGTCTGGAGGTGGTGAGGCCCTGGCACAGGTTGCCCAGAGAAGCTGTGGCTGCCCCATCCCTGGAAGTGTTCAAGGCCAGGCTGGACAGATCTGGGAGCAGCCTGGTCTGGTGGAAGGTGTCCCTGCCCATGGCAGGGGGTTGGAGCTGGCTGGTCTTTAAGGTGCCTTCCAATCAAAACCATTCTATGATATTTCTGGTGGGTTGTTTGGGGGCTTTTTTACACCCTGTAACTGTGAACTCCATAGAAATGCTCACGGGGCCATGGACATGTGCAGCTGTTCAATGGGCTCGCTGTCATGTGAAGGTGGAGGACACTGGTGAGCTACGTCTGGCGGGCAGTGGGACACAGAGACTCCCCCCGGTAGGACTAATGAGACAAGAGGTTACCCTTCCTTCTAAACATCCCACAGCAACTTTTACACACCCCCAAAATTTTGAATTCCCACCCCAAATCCTCTTTGTCCCTGCATCCCATGAATTCTATAGCTCTGCAGGCAATAACACTTGCTGTCCTATACAGCACACGAGAGGAAGAGCTATTTTGGGTTGACTGGCCGTGGTGGGTTTCACGAGGACACTGGTCTGATCCCTCCCCTTTGGAAATTGTGGGAGTTGCTGATTTGGTGCAATCTATTCCTCCCCAAATCTGTGGGTGCCTCCACCAGGCATCCTTCCCCCATCCTTACAAGGCCTTTTTAGTTTGAATCACTTCTACTCAGACAGTCCACAGAATAGTCTATGAATAAATAGCTATTCATTAAAAGATGCATTTGTTCATTGTAAACACCGTCAAAAACAATTCCTTAATGCACATGCAGAAGTGGGTGGAATAAAGATTTCCTGGGTTTAATCTTAATGTTGCTTATTATTGGGATTTTTTTCCTATAACCCCCACTGTACATGAAATCATTCTCTTTATGTTCAGACACATTAGCAGGTCATCCAGGGCTCCTTGTTACGTTTTTTACCTGTTTCATAAATACAAGCAATCTTTCCTTATTTCAAAAGCTTTATTTGTCTCTCAGGGAGGGAAGGGGAGGTATATCTTGGAGCAGGGAGGAACCTGAATGAGATGTATTCAAAGGTTTTATTTTTAAAAGGTGAATAATCTGATATTATGCCTGAATCATGAAAACAGAATTAGCTTGTAATTCAACACTAGCTTTTCATTAGCCTCAGCAATTTACTTTAATTCTAAGAAAGAAAGAATAAAAAGCCGTTTTTGTTGCATGCACGACTATATCACTCGGCTAGCAGGGGTTTTCTTACAGCCTGTTTGTCAAAAGAAAGAGGAAAACAACAGCAAAACCTGACAAGCCTTTTTGCCCAGTGACCAAAACACGTGCAAGTTTGTTAACAAGCCACGGAATCAATAAAACTGTAAATATTTGAAAAAACACTGTGTTCCGTCAGAGCAGCCAGAACACCTTTCAACTTTTCCTATTTTCAGACTTGTTTCTTCTGGTTTTGCTCAAATTGTTGAAGTTATTTTCCCTTGTCCTCCTGTAAAAGTGCCTGTGTTCTGTATCCAAGGAGGCAATGAGTTCCTCTGCTCTCAGCAGGGGTAATGTATTTAATAGTTTTGAGCACAAAAGTGATTTAGGTTTCCATCTGTTGGGTCCTTTTCACAAATACTCACTGGTGAGACCTCCTGATAGGGAGAAACGTGCCTAAACTTTCAGTTCTTGAAATTTATTTATTTGTCACTGTTTATGCAGCTGAGCAAGTGGAACTGGAGCAGCCACTTGCTGGCAAGCCAAACTTTTGTTCCCAGTAATGATAAATAGGGCACTTAACCTTTCAGGATAAATGTGCTTCACTCTGGACAGACTCCCTTTGTAAAGGGCTTCTGGTTTCTTTTATTTCAAGCTGAGGAAACATCAGTACATAAACAGTAGTTTTACCCTCTTCAGAAAAAAATTGCTTGGCTGGTCTTGATGTCAGAGAAGGTTGGGAGGGACCTTGGGATGTCTCAGATCCAAACTCCTGCTCAGAGCAGGGTCAAATCTGAACCTGGGCTGTTCATAGCTTTATCCACTGTGCTCTTGGAATTCTCCAAGGACGGAGACTGCACAACACCCCTGAGAAACTATTTATTTTGCATTAATTTATAATTGTAAGTGCCGTACAATGGATGTCACGAGCCTTTATTAGTATGTTAAAAAGGCCCTAGGGTCACACAAGTTCATGTTGTTTCAGTACCACCAACTTTAAACCTCTGAGTCAGTGATAATGAGAAATGTAAAATGGTTATTTTCCTTCTTAAAGGTTTGTTCATCAAATATTTAAATGCGATTAACTTCCCTATGTTAAACTTCCTTTGAATCAAAGGAAGATGTGTTCTCAGTAAGTTGTGATGGGTGATGCCTGAACTGGTGAATAAATATTCAATGCTAATGCAATACAAGAATATATTCTTGTATTTTGAAAAAATGAGACGAAATTGTTCATTAAATTAATTTTACCTCCAAAATGGTTTATAAATGGAAACCTGTTCAGACAAATGAGCTGGTATAAGAAGCTTTAGCTATATTGCAAAGTGTCAGTATGAGTTCCTGTATTAGATGGCAGAAGGCTCATTAAGTACAATTACAGTATAATTCAAAAAAGGCTAATTACTGCCCTACATAAATTCTTTTTGCATGGACTGAGGAGCTTACTCGATATCCCCAAAGGGGTTTTGAGTTCTTTATTGAGCTTTTTGCATATGTTTACAGGATCTTGCATAAAAGTTATTTATCTCTACTATTTCTTTAGGCTTTGACTTGCTCTCGACAGCACTGCAAGGTCACCTTCTCTGACCTGATTTTCACAGAGGGCAGGAAAGACAATGGTGTGATATAAAGGTGGAAAAAACCTCCCAGGGTATTCAGCCCTGTCATTCATTCCTGTGATGAAACTATGGCATAGAACCATGTCCATAAATAGAGAAAACTTCCTTCTGACCTGCTAGAACAGTTAAGGTGTGTGTCCCAACTGTTCTTTCAGCAAACTGTTCAGAGTCTTACTCACTCATCTGGCACAAAAGCTTTTAAACTTGTTCTGAATGAATTGGACCAGAAATTATTTTATCTAGTCTTGTAACAATTCTGCCCTTAACTTTGACCCTTCATTCCTGATATTTTTCATTGGCAGTAACATAACTGATGTACTTAAAAGTAAAGGAAGGGCTTTTTGGCTCTCTCTTAGTACATAAGTTTTACAGCCTGAAACCTAATGCAGAGAGTGTGTTTTTTAAGTTTGTTGGATGAATTGCCCTGTGAGTATCCTCAGACTCTTATGGTCTTACTGGTGCTAGAAGAATCTTACATTGCTCATATAAGTTCAAGTTGAATGTAAATATATAAAGGCAAGTGAAAAGACCCTTGTCCTTAAACCAACTCCTTTGGCTGCTTGTGTTAGGTAATTTATTCTTTCCTGAGTGTAGAAACCATCAGTGTTCAGTGCTTCAGACCAGGTCCTGGCATGGTCCTGCAAACCCATGCTTCTCTGAGGGTATTCCTAGTTTGTATTTCTACAGCTGTGTGTCTTGCTAGAAATAAACACAAGTTCTTCATTCCTTGGCCTGCACTTTCAGAAGCACCTTTCAAGACTTTGTGTGCACCTTCCCATACCATCTCCAGTACAGGAACACATTCATGGTGAGTGGAGAGCTCACTGAAAGCTTTCCCTAAGTTAGAGCAGCTGTGAGGTTGCTCTAAGCAACACTTTCCAGTGGTGCAAGTTCAAAGGTAAAACATTTTCAGTGTCCCCTTTCCTTTACACCTGTGGGGGCTTCTGAGCATCTAAAACGTCATTTTTAAAATGCAGAAGTCCCCACTGGCCCCCAGTGTGCACACAGCCATTGGATCCCATGCAGTCCAGGAATGCACAAAGGGGAAAGGCCTGGATATGCTTAGTTTTCTTCGTGCATTATCCTGGAATCACAGAATGGTTTTGTCTGGAAGGCACCTTAAAGAACATCGAGTTCCAAGCCCCTGCAATGGGCAGGGACACCTTTCACTGGACCATTTTGCATTATTTGAAGAAACATGAGAGGATGGCCTTGAAGACCACGACCATGACATTGTCACATGTCCCACCACAGCAACCTCACGTCCTGAGCCTTCGCTTTTACAAAGCTGTGAGCAAAGCAGTTGCAACAGAAAAGGTTCCACAAAGTCCATGTAAAATTCATAAAACAGATTATGAGAGAGGCTTGAATGTCTACCTGAAGTTGTCCTTTCAGGCTAGTCAGCAGCATGTTTAGTTTAGAGCCACCATCTCAACCCCTGAGATCTCTAGGAAATACAGACATTCAGCTCCTTATGAAGAACTTTCAAACAGAACTGTGGGGTAAGGAGAGTTATCGTGGAGGTAACACCACATTGTTCATGAAGAACAGAGAAAAGGATGGGATAATTGCAGGAAAGAACAAGACTGGTTCAAGATCATGTTAAATTCTGTATCAGCAGTCACCATTCAGGGTGGGGACAGCAAATATGTGGATACTCAGAACCAGAGGATATTTTCATACATGTTTATTAACAACATTAGAATAGGACTTTTATTAGGAAATAATATTTTTTTATTATTATCTTAGGGAAGGTGGTTGTTCTTTCTTCCGGTATTACTCAAAGAAAGAGTCAATGTAAAGTAGAAATTCTCTTGCTAATTAACCTCCCTTTATGAGAGAGGTAAGAAAAATTAAAAAAAGCAATGGAAACACAGAAACAAGGTGCATTAAAACCAAAGGATTTGGGTGATGCTGTTGTGTTGACCAGCAACAGTGAGTAATGAAGCAATAATGAAGTTGCTGACTGGACTAAGCTTTCAAGCGACAGGAATCTGTACATCTGCTCAAGTAAATAAGTGGTTGTACAAAAGCTTCAGCTGGTTCCAACTCCTTCATTTGAAAGCTTCACTGCTCAAAAGACAGGTATGTACACTGAGTAAAGTCAGGTCCATGTTCAAGCATATTGAATTCTTAATGCAGTTGAGCACAGCAGTGAATAGGGAGAGATATTGGTGTTAAGCAAAAGAGGCCAGGTCTTCTGACACAAAATTACTCCATCAGCAGGAAAATGATGTGTTACATTTGAGAGAAGAGTTGACTGCTTTTATTTTCCTCTCTTGTGCATTGCTAGAGTTTGGGGATCATTATTCTATTTATAACAGGGTGCAGACCAGGTATGTGATGCCCCTAAGGAATCATTCTCAAGGTGTGAGCACTGGCAGCTCACCCAGGAGACATGAGAAAGGCAGGGAATAATCTTAGGAAATGTGAAAAATTATGGGAAAAATGGCTGATTATGTCAAGGGCATGTGATGCAGTGGAAGGGTGAAAACACGGGGAGAAGTGCAGATTCAAAACTTAGAAGTACAGAACTTCCTTAGCTTTCAACATACACAGGCAATACACACACTTGTTTCACCCAAAGATTTTAAAAAACCCCCCACAATTAATATCTAGAGTGTTCCCCCTTTTGTGATCACAAAATTTGTTTTTCTCATGCGAAACTTTATTAGAGGATTAGCTAAATCATTTATTTCATGATAATTACAGTGATAAAATCACCTTGATGGGAAAGGGTGACCAACATTCTTTGATTTTTCCAGTCACAGTGCTGTAACCACTTGGTGTTAGCCCAGGTGACTGTGACAGAACCAACATGCTGCCCCAAAAAAACCATAAAATAAATAAATAAACCAGATAAAAAGTGCTCCCCAGTAACAAACACATCATAAATTCAGGGGTTTTCCCCTCTTCAGTTCTTCTACTGGACTCTATGATCTTAAACCTGAATGATTGCATGAATTAACCACACTCTTATTCAAGGCAACCTTTTATCACCTTCTCTTCCATCTTAGGGAAATCAGCAACTTCTTTATAATCCCTGTATGTTTTTCAGCTTAACGTTGATGCTGCATTCAAGTCACAATTTCCCTTAATTAAACTTCTAGCAATGTTCTGCCTTCAGAAAAACACTGATAATAACTGAAGTGTCAAAGCTACTTGTATTTATTACTGAAGATGTATTATGGTCCTCCAAATATTATAAACATTATAACATAAATTCATTGTCCTGAAAGCTGTTCTTTTGTTGCTGCCACCTCCAAACTCTTCACAGACAAATGAGAGAAAAAGTGCACGTTAGCAATATGAGAAACTGTCACTGGAAAACTGAAGCCCTTCAATATAAGGGGAAATTGCAAATGCTGGCTTGAGATACATCACCAAGAGGGAAGAGGAAGCCTTAGATGGACCTAATATATCCACATGTATATGAATAAATAAGTATAAAACTATACACAGGAAAACAGTTCCCACTCATGGGTGAATCCCCTCAACCCAAAATTGCTAGAACAATGATCTCAGTGGGGAATGAGCTTATTTGCTGTAAAAATTCATCAGTGGAGAGTAAGCTCTTCGTCTCTGACAGCTTCATCCATTTTCCAGACATGGTGCTGACTGTTAATTTAATTTTCTTGACAGGAATTCATTATAGCATCAGCAGTTTCAGGAGATCTTGGCTTGACAGGAGCTATGGAGATGCTACACTGGATGGCCCTGGATTTTCCCTGTGTCCTTGGGGGTCAGGCCCTTAAGGGTCATGGTTTTTATTTCATACTCCGTGTCAATGCAGAGATAAAAATGCTGTTATTAGAGGCTTGAGGCTTCTTTGTCGTTCCACAGGAGAAAGATATTGATGAATTCTAAGTGTATCCAATAATAAATTGATCAATAAACTGCTGGAAAACTCAGCAAAAAAGAGGGGAAAATAATTCAGCCTAAGACACGTGGTATGGAATATAAGTCTGCTAAAAATATGCTGTCCTGTTCTGGTATTGTTCTGACTCGATGGGAAACTGTCATGGATTTGTTTTCTTGTTAATACAGAATGCCAGACTCTCAAAATATCTGTCAGCATCCTTTAAAGGCTTGTGTAATGGCAAAGCTATATTGTGTCTGACATGTTCCTCAGTTGGGAACAGTCAGAAATAGGATGGAAAATGTCTTTTCCTTGCTGTGGGTTTTGATTTCCACTAATAAAAGTTCTTTTGCATGTGACACACAGAAATGTTAACAATCCAGAATAAAATATCTAATATTACAGTAAGCAAAAAACATTATGTTTTTCCTGTTCTTTGGAGTTGTTTTAGAAAAGTGGTGGGTTTTTTCCCAGTAGCTTTCACATTTTGTTCTGTTCATTGTGGTACATGATACAAAACTCCACAGAGAATATCAAGTATTACAAAACTGTCCACAGACATTTTTTAAGGCTGAGAACTGCACTGTAAGTCAGTTTGTCAGAATTCATAAAACTTAAATAAAGGCCATGCATTTTGCTCAATAAAAAAGAAAATATACAAATAAATATGTATTATTCAATTATTTTGGGGTTTTTACATTGATATTTACTTCTACTGTGAATGTGTTTCCTTTGGATTAGATAGGAGGTAGAAAAAAAATAGAAAAACTGTTTTAAAGCAGTAAATTGGGGTTCTCTTAGAACAGCTAATATATTTTTTGTGTGTGTAATTGACCCCAAAATGAATTCAATCACCAATTGCATGATTAGGAGGAAATCACTCAGTTGTTGGAATAATGGGGATAGCTTTCAACTTGTGATGCTGTAGCACTGGTGACAAAAAAGTACTTTTTTTCAGTAGGAAAAAGTTGGATTTTGCCCCGTTGTGTAAGTCAGTATCTGTTGAAACTGAGCTTATAGGTAAACTTGTTTTCACAAATCTGCTACTGAGAAATATTCTATCATCGTCATAAAGTTGCCACTGCTGTGGTGGTGGAGTCTGTCTGGAGGAAATTTATAACTGTCACTGACTTCAGTGGGAAAACAAATATTTTTCCAAGCACCTGGTGGCTCATTATTCCTTTCTGCTACATGAAATCATAGAAATAAAGTGCTGGAAGAGATGCCAAGAGCACATATAGTGTGAGCAAACTTAAGTCAAATTCAGGGATGATTTTTTTTTAAAATTAATTGTAGTCCATGGGCTTATGGTCCCTTCAACAAAACTCAGAATCATAGAATCACAAAATTGTTTAAGTTGGGGAAAAAACTCTAAAATAATTGTGTTCAATTATTTTAGCAGCACTGCCAAGGCCAC
Source organism: Pipra filicauda (assembly GCF_003945595.2). NCBI lineage: Eukaryota > Metazoa > Chordata > Aves > Passeriformes > Pipridae > Pipra > Pipra filicauda. Next base: position 143,908 of record NW_024104418.1, on the reverse strand, counting down.
CACTGACCCATGTCCTCAAGTACCACATCCACAGGGCTTTTAAATCCCTCCAGGGATGGGGACTCCACCAATGCCCTGGGCAGCTGTGCCAGGGCTGAACAACCCTTTCCATGGAGAAATTTTCCCAATATCCAACCTAAACCTCCCCGGCACAGCTTGAGGCCGTTCCCTCTCCTCCTGTCCCTTGTTCCCTGGGAGCAGAGCCCGACTCCCCTCCCGCCTCCCCCCTCCTGTCAGGGAGTTGCAGAGCCAGAAGGTCCCCCCTGAGCCTCCTTTTCTCCAGGCTGAGCCCCCCCAGCTCCCTCATGCCAACATGTGCTTGGATATCTGAGCATGTGAGTCATCATGTACAAATAGGCTCTCTGGTTTTGGGACAGAGTGGCCCTGGGGCTGCTCCTGGAGTAAATTACACATTGGTCAGAAGTGTATGGTCAAACAGCTCTTAATTGCTTGGGGTTTCAGTGGGAAGCTTTGGTCTCTCCCAGCTTTTTGTAACAACTTTGTAACATGTCATGCCCATGACCTGGTGCCTCACCTCATCTGGCCAGCATCGCCAGGACATGAGATTCAGTAGAAGCTTCCTAATCCTGGGATTTTTCTGGAAGGATCCTGACCCTGCTGAGTGCCAGGTGTCACCTGCAGCGTGGCTGCTTTGGGGACAGCACAGGTGCATGAGGCTGGGTGCAGGAAACATCCCAGAGGTTGAGAAAATCATGACCTCGTGAGCCTCCCCACCCCGTCCTGGTGAATGCACAACTTGTCTTTGAGTGTTGCTGAGTCAGGATTTGGACAGGTTACCCTGGAAGAAAACAGCAACACTCACACACATCTCCAAGCAGATGGATAAGAGGTGTTGTGAGCAGCGTGTTTATTCCCTTGTCTGAACTAACAAAAATATCCTGCAGTAAACCCAAATATCTGCTGTTCAGGAATCCAAACCACTCATTTTTCAAATTAATTTTCTAAATTTATTTTTTTTCTCCCGGTGGCTCCCAAAGGAAAAATACTTCCCACTATCTTTGTAAACTGTTCCCACACACAACAACAAACCAACAAGCCCGCTAATAATTTCCTTTGCAAAGGGTGTAACTGAGCCTTCCTGGGACAAGTTAACTGCTGCTGAAAAGGGCTCTGGGGAATGATTAAAAATGTTCAGTTCAGAGCTGGTTCAAGAGGCCAGTGGCTGCCTTGACAGTTGGAACGTGCAGGAATTTTGGTTTACCAAAAGGCATCCGAGCTCTTCTTGACCCCCTGTGATTAAATGCTCACTGGTAGCTGCTCCAAGGATTGTTTCAATATTTAGAGTTCCCTTTCCCTTGCTCAACCAACTGTCAAAATTTGGAACACCACAACAGGAAGATGTGTTAATGTTGAATAGCAGCACAGGGGATTATAAAAAGAGTCTTGTAACAGGCAAAGCAGTTGTTTGGTTTTTTTACGAGAAAGGGTATGGCAGAATTTTGGGTCTTGATTCAGCCTGATTTTAATAGTCTGATAGGAGAGGATGTGTCCCATCCTTAGGGATGGGACAAGTGGACTTTACAGCAGTAGCAAAAAGTGAATAGGAACCAACCCCAAAAGGAAACCTGCTCACAGCCACCATTTTAGGAACAGGAGACATCCTAATTCAGCCTTGTCTTCAACACCACAGTTGAATAAATGAGAATAAATCGTTTTCCATAGGAATTCAAGTGCCTTCATGCTGTTGCATGCCCAGCCAGCAGTATATGAACTGCAAGGAGGACTGCTAGATGTGGAGAAGGCAGCCAAATACCAGTGCAAACATGTATTTTCCAGCTGTAGAACGGGGAGTGAAGATTGATGGAGATACTTTCCATACTAGAGCCTGCAAGAGCTCTCTTAAAGAGATCTCAGAAAAAAATCTGGCAAACTATGGGCTGAATCATGACTTCTTTGGGTGTACTATGAAGAAAGTTAAGTAGCAAGAGGAGGAGGTGGAAAGAAAGCTCACAACAAAGCACTGTTTGAGAGACTTGGCTGCTGGTGACAAGGCTGCAGCCAGATTGTGGCTCATAAACAGCTATAAAAATACCCCTCAGTGCTGTATAACTGACTAGAAAGTCCTAACGAAAGACCAAAAGCCACAAATGAAATACGGTACAGGATAAGAAAACAGAGGACAACCTTACACTCATGTATTTTCTGTGTGAGTTAGAGTTTGGAGGTGATCCCTTTGCAATGAAAGCCCAGGAGCTGGTCAAGAGCCAGGGCTCAAAGGGAGTGAGAACGTGGAGTGGATGCTCCCTTGTGCATCACATCATACCTTTTGCCTCCTGGGTCAATCTCCTACAGATATTCAGCTATGAGGAAGTTCTTTCTTATTTCTTGACCAACATCCAGGTTTTTACTCCCACCAAAATACCCTGCCCCTTTGTAATACCTGCTGTTTAAGCACTGAAGGTAACCTGGGGGTCATACAGAGGCAGCTTTAAACTCATCACCAGGTACTCAAATTCATGCTCAGCCCTGTTCTAATCTTTGATACTTCTCCTCCCTACACCTTCTTCTGGTTCCTTGGCCAGGGAAAGGGGCTGAACTGTTTGGGACTGGAGAAAACTGTCTTATCACATGTATCAATTTTCACACTCTCTAAAATCCCCCAGGTCTGGGGTTTTTTTGTTAGCTAGGTATTTATGAAGGCATGGAGTTAAACAACAGGAATTGCTAAAAAGGGGACTTGGAATTGGAGCACTATTTGGGTGGCATAGAGTACCCATTCCCTGACACTGTGCTCCACTGTCCCCTACCATCAATCCCTTCCACACCATTGTGCTCTTGGATGCTCAGCTGTGATTTTCTGTGATTCTGTGACTTTAGTTTTTCTGACTACAGGGTAGTTGCATCACTTAAATGAGTTCAACCACTTAGAAGCAGCGTGGAACCTTTCCAGTGTATCTGCCACAATTACTATATTTGAATGTCATGAGACAAAAATAAGCCCAATGTTTATTTTAGACCTCTGAGCAGAGAGCTAAGGCTGACATTAATTTTTTTAAGTACCCTGAAAAAAATAATCCATCTTAACTGCTACTCCAACCTGCTCCTCAGTGCTTCTTCAAGACTTGTAAACATGAGTGGAGAGGTTGTCAACAACAATGTGATTTAGTCCAAGAGCAGGTGCATATAACAGTAAATATTTAAGATGCTGGGGATCTTGTTACTGCCTATGGCACTGCAGTGAAAAATGTGTTTCTTCTTAGTCATTGGAAAATTGCTGCTGCTTGTTTTGTTGTGGTTTTATGATTCAAGAGTAAAAGGGTAGTCCAAGAAATTGTGCCATTTGATGAGGTCATCCCTTCACTTCTGCTTTGTTTCCTCTTATTCAGTTAATTTACAGGGGATTTCTTTAAGGTCCCTTCCAACCCAAACCATTCCATGATTCTATAACTGCATAATCATTTCCCTGTGTTAAATAACCTTCTTCTAAGTATTTTTCCAAATGTGTGACTTTACAACAACTAATCAAATTGCCCTACTTGATTATATTTCCATTCAGTCTTGGTTTCTGTGAGAAAAGTATTTTTACTGTGATGGTTTCTAAAAATGAGGACTTTGCTGTTCAATGTGTCACGAGTGATCTTCAGGATTAGTCAAACAGAAGAATGAGAGCTGCTGTGTAGATGTCCAGACAGATTTTATTTTCATCAACAATTAATTTGTGCCCAGAAAGAATGGAGATGAACTTGCAGAAAACTTCTCAGAAGGGCTATAAGGAAACAGAAGGAAAAAGAAATCTGAGGAGGCAATATATGAGAATGTTGGGCCAGGGTACAACCTGAAGTGCATGAGTGCACATTTGAAGTGAACACCTTAAAACTGATGGAGGGACTTTGAAGTATTTCTGTGTAGCTTCAGGAAAAATGTGATGTACTTAATTATTAAAGATTTCCTATATGACAAGTTAGTTCTTTCTGTTAATGCATCATATGCAGTGTAGTTTAACTTCTGTTTTCAAGGGTGTGTCACCAAAAATTCAGATGAATCACAGGTGTATGTCCTTCTTGTATGTCCTTCTCACTGCTGAATTAGCTGTGAACATAGATAATATGGAGAGAATCTCATTTTTCTTTGCAAGGTTCTTTCTTACTTTAGGAATACAGCAAAGGGATGTAAGTGAGCAGCAAGATTTGACTGGTAGGAAAAACAAAGTAGGGCTATAACCATTTCACAAAGATACTTGTGTCTGAAGATGCAATAATTGTATGTCATGTAGCACAGTAAGAGAGATGAAATGCATTATCTTTTCTGTGTCTAGGAGATTTAAAAAAAAAAATAGGACTTGTAGAATTCAGTACAAACATTTTATGGGCAAGACCAGGCAAGACAAGAAAATGAAACTGATTTTTGGTATGTTTGAGTTTATATCCTAAGATCTGTTTTCTTGGAAGTGCTGTACACTCTGCACTCTCGATTCTCATATTGAAATCTAGGAACTGCAACACTCCAGACCCCCTTCTGACTTTGTAAAAGTGTTTCAGCCTTTTTAGTATCACTTCAGAGCCTGGAATCGGCAGGTGGATTGGAGAGTTTTTAGTTTAATGCGGGAGAATCACAAAATCAAAGAGGAGCCACAGAGCTTTTCATTTGCCATCTAACAGCTGAATTACATCCAGCTTTGAGGTACAATCTTTTGCAACTTTCCCGGGCAGGTCCCTAATTAAATTGCAAGCCAGAAAAATCAGGGCAGTCTTGGCAAGGCATTTTAAGATACTGCAGACTGGTGGCTTGGAAAGATGGAATTAGGCAGCTTTGGTTTTGGCCTACAGACTGCTGAAAGAGCAGAGGGTCATTTGTGCCAAGATTAGTTCTGAAAGTTACAGTTCTTTACTCACTCTTAACCTCATTCCAACCACCGTAAAACACAGAGATCCTCAGAAACTTATTGATCTTTTTGGACTGCTGTATCTCTCTACGTGGAGGGATAGGATTACATTGATACCTTGAAGCAGTTAGTGCAATTCAGATCTCCATTGTTAAAAAATCATGGAATGGTTTAGGTTGGAAGGAATATAAAGACCATCTCGTTCCAACCCCCTGACATGGGCAGGGACACCTTCCACAAGCCCAGGTTGCTCCAAGCCCCGTCCAACCTGGCCTTGGACACTTCCAGGGATCCAGGGGCAGCCACAGCTTCTCTGGGCAACCTGTGCCAGGGCCTCACCACCCCCACAGGGAAGAATTTTCTCCTAATATTCAATGTAAACCCACTTTCAGTTTAAATCTGTTCCTCCCCGTCCTATTACCACATGCCCAAGGTATTTGTTTTGGGTGACTTGAGCTGATCTGCAATAAGCACATTCCATACTAGGGCACAAAAAGACTTTATACAGTGTCTGTGCCCCTTCCTGCTGTGTGATGGGCCATGAACACCCTGCAGAGCTCCTGATCCATTGGCTTTTCACTTATAAAATACCTCAGCCATGGAAAACTCCCCTGCCTTCAACACACCTGCAGGGCTTAGAGGCCAAACTCTGCATGGAATAGATGCCATGGCACACCGCCTGTAGTGAGACCAAAACAGTCAGTGAGCTGGCATATGAACCCCCAAGACTACTGCAAAGCAGGCAGGAACTGACTCCAGAAGCTTCTTCCAACTAATGCTTACATAATTCCATGCATTATAAGAATATAAAAAACCTTAATCTGTTCATTGTTTACCAGTGCATGGAGATTTAAATGTAATAGCAACATTTTTTTCCAATTTCTTTTCCCACTTGCCTCTTATAATAGTGCGATCAAGAAGAAAAATGCTTCTTCACTCTATCCAATGACTGCAGCTACTGGGTAGTGGCACAACTTATGCCCAAAACGATGTTTATTGTGTCAAGGGAGGGAGTGAGGCAAAGATTTAGAGAGGAGAGGGAATACAGACAGCACCAAAGGGAGCAATATTGTCTCTGTAGGTAAACTATCACATTGTAGAAGTTGGCAATATAAAACGTTTTCACCGAGAAGGAATGGTCTGAGATCTCAGAACAGCTCAATATTCCCACTCAATTTTTCCTGTCATTGTCTAGCAAGAGTGGAATCTGCATTTAATTGACCCACTGACAACTGACTGAGGCAGAAACAAGCTGATCTGAGGCCAGTTACCAGCCACGGAGTGCTCATGACTCTGGGTCATCACAGGAGCTTTTTTTAAACTGACCACACATTCACAGGCAGGATTCTTGAAATGAAATCATAGGAAACTGGAAGTAGATTTCTCTCAGGGCACTTGGGTTCTCTCCAGTAGGGTTGGTTTGTGAACTGTGACCAAAAGTGTTTGTGAAATGTGACATCCTGGCCGGTGGCCTCTGATCCAAGTCCAGAGGGAAACGGGGCAGTTCAGTGCACTGATAGCAACAAACAGGAAATGTGAGTCTTGCACATGCTTCTCAATCTTTCAAAAATAAGGGGGTTTGAGAAATCTTCTAGTGTGTTTTTAATGAAATCGACCATCTTGTGGTGGGACTCTGTTGGAGTGTGGACAGGAAATCCATGTCATTAACATCCATCCATAGCCATTTGGCTGTTGTATATTCTATCACATTCTTCACCAGGTCGTTGTTCTCTAAGGCAATCCCCAAGTGTACCAGAGGTTTCTCAGAGGGTAAAATGTGGACTTTAGCTCCAAAATGGTTGTTCTCACTGGAAAAAAGTGACTTAGAGAAGTCCTGAATTCTCCTGGAAATAGTTAACACTACAAGTATAGGATTGTTGAGGAAAGAGCTGATGTGGTGATGTGGAAACTGTGTGGTGGGGGGGGGGGGGGGGGAACTGGAAGTACAGAAATGATTGAGTTTGGTGGGGGGGGCTGCTTCAGTGACATGGCTCTGCATGACCTCATTTAAATGTAAGTCCTCACATGGTGTGTTCAGATTATGTAGTAGACACACCTTTTAATAAGAATAACCATATGTCATGGTATATATCCAGCAATACTTCACTATCCTCTAAATGGGGTTATTCACTCATTCTTACCAGTATATTCTTAAACTATTGGTGTTTGAGGGCCCTGTTTGACCCACAGATCCTCTACCATGGGTAAGGACAGATATACATTGAATGATGTACAATAGCCATTATAAATAAATATTGTCTTCTAATAACCTCTCCATAATATGGAGTAAGACAACACAAAAATGTACATTGTTTTTTTGCTTCTACAGAGATCGTGATAAATGAAATCTCAATTTCTGTGCTAAAACAAATTTCTGCTAAAGAAAATAGTTGTAAACACAAATTTTTTAGGACATTCATTTTTGTTTTGTCTTTCTGTAAGCCTAAATTGTGTGTAGTGTCCGGAGTTCACAGGCTAAAACAAAGAAATCTGATGGTAAATGGTGCACACTGAATGGCACATCTATATTCAAAGTCATGTTTTGAGACCTGATTTTAAATCGATCCTTCCATAAACTTCAGCAGTGGATTTGTCTGTCACCACTGGGAATGGGCACAAACTGAAAGGCAGGAGGTTCCATCTGAATGTTGGGAAACACTTTTTTTTGCTGTAAGGGTGATCAAGGTTTCCCAATGAGCGTGTGGAGCTTCTTTCCCTAGAAATTCTAAAATAAACAACTACACTCTGTTCCCTGCAACTGGCTTCAGGCGACCCTGCTTGGACTGGATGATCTCCAGAGATCCCTTCCAAACTCAACCAGTCCGTTATTCTGTGATTTCTCTTGAACATGGGAAAATGATCAATCCTCAATGTTCTTCCTTCCTGAAATTAAACCTTAGCAAAACTACACAGAAATATCTCTGTGATCTTCAAGGTACAAAAAGTATTTTGTTTGAAAGGCTGATGTAGGTATTTCGTTCACTATCTCCAAATGCACACAACCATGAACTTCAGTCTGTCTTACAAGGACAGCACATCATCATCTGCCAAGACTGAGCAGTCAAGTGTATAATTGCATCAATCTGCAGCTCCTACAAGCTGTCCCACTCCTTTTCTGTAGCTGAGTAGTTCTTTGAGAGTTATGAAGGATTTGATACCCTTGTAGATGTCAGGGGGTGACCCCAGAAGGAAACTTCAAGAAAAAAATCTGAATTTATCGTCTTGTTAGCAGCAATGAAATTTGCAGTCAGGACTAATTCATTTCTCCATAAAAATGTGTCGGAATTATAGTGAAATGTCCTCTGTTTGTAAGCATTTTTAAAATACCACAAAAGGCTTTTGAAGTGACAATTCCATGATTCATCCCATGATTCATAGGAGTAGCTTCAAGTGAGATTTTGGAGGATGAAACTGATAAGAGCAATTAGAATTAGAAACATAATTAGCTACTGTAATGTAAAGGCAGGGGAATGAGTGAAGTGGAGGGTGTTACATCCAGTGTTGAAAAATGGTAGCTTCACTCGTGGTTTGCTTTTTTCTTTTTTAACATTCTAGGAGAGGGTAAGTCCGGACTTTAAATGAGCAACACATAGCTCCCAGAAACACATTAAACACTCATCTCATAATTGTTTTTCATCCTGCTTCTTTTTACAAAGGTAAAAAAAAAGCACTCAGTGTTGGAACACTGGGATAGTCTAAGTTAGAGATAACAGTACTGAAGACAGAGATGTAAAGAAATCAGGAACACAGAACAGAACAGTTGCCTGATGGAGAGAAAAAGGACCCTTGATCAAGGGGGCTTGAAGATAGAGCTGAATAATAAATGAGTGATTCTCACAGCCAGCTGGAGAAATGTTATCACCCTTCAAATCACACCCTAGCTGAATGTGAAGCTGAGAATGTGCTTTCTTATCTCAGTCTTCAGGGACAGTATATTCCAGGTGCCTGATAAAGAGAGTTTCCTCTGCTGGAGAACTGTTGAAAGGCTACACCACAAGACTGAATGAATTTTGTCATTAAATAATAGCCTTCCCTTTTTTTCATTTTTATTTCTGGAACAAGAGCATAGCTTTTCCCAGTAAAGGGTGCAGATCCACTTTTTTTCATAAACACTAATGGCCACCCCATTTAATGGTGTAATAAGAAAAGGTTTAGGAAGACTTATTTGGACACCTACAGCTATTTGACCTTCTGATCTATTCTTTATTAACAGGACTGTTGAGGGGATGTAGTGGTTTGAACCTTGTTCTCCCCAGAGGCTAAGAGAAGTGGTAGACCCCAAGGGGTGGAAACCCCTGGAAGTTTTGAAGTTCTGCCCAATGGGCGCTCCTGCAGAAATGTAAACATATCACAACCAGACCGGAAAAGAAGAGTTGTAGGTTTGGTTGTTGTAGGAGAAGTGGCCATGTTGTAGAGCCACGAGGAAGGGGCTCTGAGCCCCTTGGGGCCTCTGGCCCCCTCCCAGCCCCTGGCTGGGGGGCTGCAGGGACCTGGAACAGCATAAAGCTGGGCTAGGTGCCTGTAGTTATGCCGGGAGATGTTTTCTCCATGGGCGCAGAGCAGCAGCCGACACTGACCAGAGAAACGGTGGCAGAGAGCCAGAGATAAGAACCTGAACTGAAGAAGCAGCAGAAGCAACATGCAGCACTGCAGAGGAGACTCCTGGAAGGAGAGTCGAGGAAAGGAGAGCCAGCAGCTGAGAGCTACAGAGTTCTTGGGGGTAAGACTGATACCAGATCCCCAAAACTCCTTTGAGACCTCCTGGAAGGAGGAAGATGATGGACTCTTACTTGAAAGAGCCTTGAAGTGCGACATGCACTGTAGAAAGGAGCTAGAGAGCTCCGAGAGGAATGCAGGGGGAGTTGACCTTGGCTCTCCCCCCCCCCTTGCACTGCTGCCACGGTGGCAGCCTGAGAGACAGGGCACAGAGGCCCTGCAAGAGATACCAGACCGTCACGAAGACTCCCCTGTGTCTTCGTGATATGACGTGGTGAAACGACCTTGTCTGGGGTTACGAAGACCACGGAAGACCCCTCGGTTGTGAGGCGATGGGGCCGGGGGAGCTTGAATACCTCCCTCGTGGACGCTGGCAGAAAGCCAGCTATCAGCTGCTGCATGAGATGAGAAGAAACCTGCTGCCTTAGAAGATGCTGCTGTTCAGAGACTGGAAGGGATCTGTCCTTCTTTCCCTCCTGGACTTTTATTTGGAGGGGAGAAGAGATCTGATCCATTGTAAATACTATATGTCATGGTAGAGATAGTTTGTGATCATGTGTATAATGTGATATGGTATTTATTTGTACAGTCATTGTAATATATTTCCCTTTCCCCCACTTTGGAGTCTGGTGTGTTTTGTCTGGAAAAAACCTCTCTCACATTAGGTTGAGATGTGGGAGGGGGGATGGAGCTAAGGAATTGGATGTTGGGGCTATCTCAAACCATGACAGGGGAGGAGGGAGAGAAATTGGCTTCAAGGGGTTGATTGTCAGCACTGCTTTTGCCACAGAACTAAAAGCACTACAGGATAAGTGTAATGAATGGAAACAACAGCACATTAATTGCTAAACAGGATTCCAGGGACCTTTGAAGTTTCACTGTTCTGTTTGCATTTTGACTGGTCCCATCAAATCTGATGTGTTATTAGTGTTTCACATACTTTGCCCATGTTTCTAAAATTAATCAGCTCTTCAAGAGAACTGCACCTGGATGCTGAAGCTGGGAGTGCAGGCAAGTGGATGCAGGCTGGTTGAGGAGTGCTTCCTCAGATTCCTGCCCTTTTCCCAGATAATTCACTCTGGGCACAGAAGGTGGGACAAATTGCATTACTGTTAACCTCTGTACTCCACTGATGCTACCAGGCCTTACTGCTCATAATGGTTACCACCATCTTCAACAAGATTTGTATCATTTTTCAGAGAAGGTTTCAAGTTAACATCCCTGAACTGAAACATCCTGCACTTCTGTTGTGACTGCCCATCCCTGGAAGTGTCCAAGGCCAGGTTGGACAGGGCTTGGAGCAACCTGGGCTAGTGGCAGGTGTCCCTTCCAGTGGCAGGGGGGTGGAATGAGATTTGTCTTTAAGGTCCCTTCCAGCTCAAACCATTCTGTGGTTTTAAAAAGGGTTTGTCCTCCCAGTAATGTTGCTGCTGTTATTTAAGTCATGCCCAGATAGTGAAGAAATTTACTGGCTACACTCCAAAACCACAAATGAGGTATGAGGTGGATTCACTGAGGAAGGATGGAGGGATGGAGGGATGGAGGGAGGGAGGGAGGGAGGGAAGGAGGGAGGGATGGAGGGATGAGAGATGGAGGGATGGATGATGGGCTTAAAAAATGCTTGTGCATTTCAAGTCAAATATATAGTTGTGCTTGCAGACTTGGTGACCTAAAGAAGGACTGTCTAATGGCTGTCCTAGATTCTGGGTAATGCTGGAATAAATCCTCATACAAAGTACTAATGGTGTTGGAAAGGGTAGGAAAATAAGTATGAACCTTCTGTGGTCAAGACAATCCTGGAAAGGTCAGAGCTTATATGAATTTTGCACGAATTTGATAGAATCCACATGGCATTCTCTTAAGGTATTCCAAAAATCATAGAATCATGTAATAGTTCAGGTTGGAAGGGACCTTTAAAGGTCATCTAGTCCAACTCCTCTGCAACGGGAAGGGACAGCTTCAACTAGTGAGGTCGCTCAGAGCCTCATCCAGCCTGGCCTTGACAATGGAAGGAGGAAACAGCTCCTGAAAGCTGCACTGCTGCAAGTACCTGCCACCTCCTGCAGGCTTGAGGACTTGCTTGTGACAGTTGGAGAACCTTGACATGGGTAAAGCCATGAATGCTGCCAGCCAGGGCTCCTCAAGCATCGTGCAGAAACTTTGAAGTCACAGGGCAGCCCAGAAAATTCTATGGAAAGTGCTTTGCTCATGAAGCTCAGCATATTGAAGTTTCCTCTTTCTTTTATTTTTTTTGGAATGTAGGTACAGCCAACGGTACATCTTGATTTGAGTCCCAGTTGCTTTTAATGCTACTTTATCCTTATCAAAGCTTTCAAATATAAGGGGAAAAGAATACCAGCATGTCTCCTCCTTCCCTGTTTTCAGCTCCAGTAGACAATCCAACGCAGCAAAGGCAGCTCCTTCTCCCTTGTTAGTAAATCTGCCCCCAGAGGGAGTTTGCCAGTCATCCCAGCCCACAGACAAGCTTTCCTCGTGTTTTAAAACCTTCACCTGAGACTCATCCACACCTCATTTACTGCCCCTGAATTTAGAGAAAACTCTGTGACTACAGTGTGTTGAAATTTTGTGTGCTAAGACATGAGGGGGAAAAGAGGGATGGCCTGTGCCTCTTTGTAGAAACATTAATTTGAGTGATACCAAAGAGAATAATCCTAAGAACATGAAAGTTTGTAATGTATAAAAATCAATATTTACCCCAGGACTGATAATTCAGCTTTCCACATGAGTAACTGCAGTATCTATAATGCAATTCATGATGCAAAATTGCTCAAAAAACTCTATTAAACTAGAGAAAATTTGCTAGAAGGGACAATAAAATTAAGGACGACAATAAATTGGAGAGTGAGTGAGTGGAGGATGTGGAAAAGACCTTTTGCACAAATCAACAGCTGGAGAGGAAAGACATTGAAGACAAATAGGGCAATAAAAGTAGCAGCTCTGAGGATTTCTTCTATATCCAGCTTTTTGGAAAAGGACCATTACTCCAAAGACAACAGCACTCCAGATTTGAGCACAGATGTGGGAAATACAAATGGTTATTGGATTAGTGGACCAAGAGGATAATCTGAGTGCAAGTGGTGGTAACTGCTGAGAGCAAGTGGAAACAATTTAACCTCCGTGAGGAATACAATGAAGTCATAATCATTATATGTAGTGATTTTATTGTCCTCTTAAATTAACACTTCTGGGTTTTGGTAAAGTGCCCAAGAATTTCTGTAATTAGTGATATTACTTTCTTTTTCCCCCTAAAACCCAGTCTCCTGCCTGTAGTGCCTATTGAATAGGGCTATTTTTCATTTTTCTTTTAATTATTATTATTCAGAGCTTTGATATTTAACTAAGGAAATGATCTTGCAGAAGATCATTGTTGTCTAATATGTACTTGCGGGTGGTGGTGGTAATGTGTATAAATATATGCATATATATATTTGTTTCAATCCCCTTCAATTTACACTGCCACGTTACAAACCTTTTGGGGTTTTAGAATTACACAGAAAAGAAAAAACAACAAGAAAATGTCGTGGAAGATGTTTTCTTTGCTTGCTTCTTCTGAAGATTTTACTCTCTTAATTTTCTAACCCTGTCCTTTGTATCCCTTCCCATGGAGATCAAAGAAACAGGAGAGATTTAGATTCCAAATAATGCAATGGTAGGACTGTCTTGTCTGAACACATTTCTCTGTAACTTTTTGGTCTTAATGTATGACTCCTTAATAATAATGATCCTATGCTATTGATGTTTTGTTCCCCAGCTTCCTCCTTGACCCTGTGTCCGTAACGCCTGCAGCATGGTTAATCCAGAACTGGGACTTTCTCATGTTTCAACACAGTCTGGTCACCAAAACTGTTCTCCTGTGGCTGCTTTTGTTTCCTGAAAGGGCTGGATCTTGGATCGAGTTCCTGCAAATACAAGAGGTACAACAAGAGATCCTTCCAGATTTTGTAGTGAAAAGAGAGTCCCTGCCCTAAAATGGTTATTATGGGAGGATGCTTTGGTAGTTCTCCACAGAGATGTGCCTTTCTACTGCCATCCTGTAGATCAGGAAGATTGATAAGGCACCAAAAGATGGTCCCTACAATGTCTGTGGGCATGTGCTGTGTCTGCTCAGTGGATGGGAGCCCTGGGCCAACCAGTATTCATAGGAACAGCTCCATTGACTTTGGTTGAACATCTACAAGAGGGAGCTCAATTCTTTTGATTCCCAGAACTCTTAGGTGCTTGCATTGAAGCTCAACTACTATCCTGATTTCCATGGGGCTGTCCTAATTTACTGTCTGTGTTTGATGACCCCATCAGCTCCTGAACACACACAGCAAATCCTGAAAAAGGACTTCACACTGTCACTTCCTGAGGTGGTCTGTACTCCTCTAATGACTGTGTCCTAATTAGCTCTTGTAATTATAACCAAAGGTTTGACACTCCTGTGACGTAAAACCAGTTTTAGGTTGAGCCAAAAGTACATGGTGTTCTTTCCTTCGAGTTGGGAGTGTGTGGAGATACATTATTGATGAGGATTTCTATAACAGTCCAAGTTGATTCTCCTTTGGACAGTCTTTTATTTATATGAAAAATGAAAACTGGTCTTATGAATACTAACTTGTATTGTCTGTGGGAAATGGGCATGTAATTTATTGGCAGGACTCTGGAATGTCTGCATTATGAGTGGCTGTGTTGCTCAAGAGTAATTCAAGACCTTGAAAGTTCCCTTTCAATTAGCATTTCTGCAACTGTTATTAAATAATGTCAGTGAGGAAGGTTGGAATGACTGTGTGTTTGGAAGAGCACACAGCCACATTTGATCATTTGACTCATGGCATCAGAATCAGTCAAGGCTAACACTATCTTTTGAGTGTTATTTGGTAATTATTGTAGTGTCAAGTCTTACTCAAATAGCAGGAAAATATTCTGTGTATTCTATAAATATCCTCCTTAATACTTTAGTCAATATTATTTATAGATTTATCAACTAAAACATGAAATAATATTTATGATATAATATTCTCCTGAGCACTGGCAGTTTTGCAAAGATGGGTAAAATATCTTTATTGCCAGGCTCTGCTTTGTTCCATGTAGATGCAATACCTGTGAAATATTCACTGTTCACTCTAAGCCCATCATTTTATCCCATCCCATCTGTTCACCTATTTATATGAAATGCTTTTAATCTCAGAAAAATGTGTTGCTTATGGCAATCCATTCCTTCCTTGGTAATTGCTGCCCCTTTAGGTACTGCACGGCAATATCCAGAGCTTCTAGTGTCTCTCACAGCTAATTACTGTGTCAGAGAGTTACTCCACTGTTGGGAAGCACTTTTGGGATGACAGTGCTCCCCCTCATTCAGTGCTCTCTGTGTTACTCCAGCTGCCAATGACGACTGACAGGGAGCTGAACCAGGCACAGAACCACTTGATGGAGGCACTGCCAACCCTCCAGGAGCTTATTGTGGTATTCGTTCCCTGGCCTCCTGCCAGGGAATAACCAGCAGGAGGAGATTATGGATCAGAAGTGCTATTTATCTAGTTGTTAAAGGACACACTGCACGAGAGTTTGGCAGTTTTCTTGTGAAGGGTTCAATCTGCTTGGTACAATCAAAAATACCCAGACAGAAAAAAAGCAAAAGTAACTGACTACAAACACAGAATTTGGATGAGCAATAACAAGGATGATCTGTGCTACCTTTAATGGAGGGAGGGTATCTGCACTGGATGCCCTCTGAGGTGAACAGATCAGCACCCTTGATCATTGAATTATGGCAACTCATGCTCAAGTGGAGATTCAGGACTGAACTTCCTCTGGCACAAGAAAGAAAACAGAACCTAAGAAAATCTTTTCTTTTATGCAACTGTCTGGATCTGGACATACTGCCTCCCCTGGTCCCAGTGGAGCAGTCAGGGGAGATTTGAGGGATGAAAATCTCCTGGCTATACTGCTCAGCCCAGCTGCTCTGTCTAACCCCAGTTAGCTGTCCTGAGCGTGCATCTGGGGTTTGTTGGTTGATCTCTTCTGGGCCTTTGTTTGCACCCCTTCCATTTGTAAAGAATTACATCCTTTTGCATCTAAAATGGTTCATAAATGGAGAATGCTGTGAATACCCCACCCCTGGATGTGTTCAAGACCAGGCTGGATGGGGCTTGGAGCAACCTGGGATAGTGGAAGGTGTCCCTGCCCACGGCAGGTGGTTGGAACTGAATGGTCTTTAAGGTCCCTTCCAATCCAAGCCATTCTATGATTCTATGATTTTGTGATTCTATGCTACTTGTCAAACTTCCTGTGGACTGAAGCTGGAGCTGCTTTATTTTTGGAAGAATTTGTATGCCCTGAATAGATTCTGCCAGTCCATCACAGAAGAGCCTGGGATTGTGGAGCTTCACCATTCAACCATTCCCATTGGATGCAGGTGCTGTTCCCACCTCCTCAGCAAAAAACCAACTGTAGTTTAGCAGAACAGCAGTGATTTGGCATCTGATTGAACAGGATTCCTAGAAGGGAGGGTTTATTCCAACATGACCAAGGCTTTGAGGTCAGTCCAACTATGCAATATGAGCTCCTGAAACATGAATACTCGTGCCAGAATCATCATCTCATCATGCAGAATTTGCTTCAGGGTCAGGTATGACTATAAAGAGTTTAAATTCTGCATATTTCTAACTTTTCATGGAAACTCACAAAGAACAATCACACTATCGTGTGAAGCAAACTCTGGCAAGGGCTCAAAAGAACGGGAATAAATTTATTACTAGATTTCTGCAGACTTCCAAAACTAATACTTCATTGTTTTTGTAAATATAGGTGCTTCAAAGACTCCTTGTGACAAGTACTATAAAATGAGCTCCTATTGCCTTTCATACTGGCAGTGTGAGGGGACAGATCTTCCTTCATAACAGCCTGATTCTCTCCAATCAAGCTTCATTTTCCACCAGAAGTGTTGCATGAAATTTCTGCAATAGCTGTTTGTCTGCTGGCTCAGTTACAGAACCTCGATTCTTTGCCTGTATGAAATATTTTCTCCTGAGCCACTGAAGATCCTGCAATGTTCTTGCAACAGATCTCACTGGGTTTTTAATTCTTACAGATTGCTGTAAATATTCTTGTAGTTTACTTGTACCTCTTGCCAGCACAACTTAGTGTGTTAAAGACAAGACACAACACACCTCTCAAATGGAAAAGTTCTGACAGCAGAAGAAACTTCATGAAATATAAAACTGTTTCAGCAAAACTGTAGTATTATCAAAAACTTCACTAAAGCCCTACACAGTATGACTTTTGCTGGGTTAATCAAAGCCACATTTATGAAAGACTGACTTTGTCAACTGTCAAGATTATCTCTGAAATCAATAGAGAAATAACTCTTAAGATTTCCCTTCTATCCCAAAATAGGTAGAGCAGAAAAGAACCTCCTTTTTCTGTGGACCACAGGCAGAGCTTATAGAAATATTAAAGTTAAAATCTAGACTCATTTGACCCAAGGTGAATCTGGGCCTGGACATGCTTTGACAGTGTATCTGGATGGTCTTTGCTATATTGATGGAAATTACTCTGGATACATACACTGTTAGAGTAAGAAACTTTCAAGGCACAGAGTGAGGGAAAGTTGGAAAATCCACCTCAAAACCACGCAGTCCTTCCAAAAGCCACGAGAGAATTGGTTAGTTAAAGATTTCCTCATGATTTTGGAAAGTTTAGCAAGGAGAAGAACCCTTCTTTCCACCTACCACAACCTAATGAGCTAATCTAAAGGGCCATGGGACCACCTCAGATGCTTTTCAGGACAGTTCTGCTGTTATACCTGAAAAGAGGGACTTTGCAAGCTTCCAGGAGGGATACAGTTAAAAAGACTGGAACTGAATAATAGGAGGAAGTGGGTGGCTTTCATAATGGAGGGAAGTAACAAAAAGGGTTCTGTAGGAAACTGTGCTGCTGAATATATCCATTAGTGACCCAGGAAAAGTATTAACAGTGAGGCTGACAAAATTTGCTGCAGATATGAATCTATTCCAGAGCAATAAGGACAAAAACCCCCTTGTGAAGAATTGGAAAAACACTTTTCAAGATTGAGTGAGAAATAAAAGCACAGAATAAATGTGAAGGGGGAGATGAGTGTAGAGGTGAATGTCTGAAAACAAATCTGATGGGCCTTCATCAAACCATTATGGCTCAAGCAAAAGCTTGATAGTGTGGCAACAGTTCCATGAAAACATTACTTCAGAGCTCAACAGTAATCAAAAAATGCTAAATCAAATGCCAAGAGTCATTAGGGAAGAAATAGGAAGCAGAATAGATCATTATGACACTGTGTAAATGCATGGTTCTCCCAGACTCTGAATATCATGAAGCATTTGCCCACTCAGTATGCAAAAGTGTTATAAATAGAAAAGCCATTGAGACAGGCAACAAGGACAGTGAAAGATGTGGCATGACTTCCATACAAAGTGCAGTTGCATTGACTGGGTCTCTTTATCCAGGACAAAAAAAAATTAATTCAGGGTTTGGATAGGGGTCTACAGAACCATGGACAAAAAGGACCAGGGAATTATTAGAAGTCCAAACAGAAGACCACCAGCTCTTGATGCCATCAAGAGAGAACCTTTGGGTCACTGGTGGAGCTGCTGGTTTAAATACTGGGCATGGAAACATCTGAGAAATGCACATAACTGCTTGTTCCTGATCTTTGTGATCCTGAAAGAGCCCAGGAAGCACCAGATCCAACACACAGAGAGAGGACACCACTGTGGAAAGAACCTTTGTTCTTACTCGCGTCTGCTTTGCATCTGAACCTGCAAGTGGATGGTGGCTTTCTTGAGATAAATTCTACGCATTGGGAAGAGGAATTTCTTGCTGTGCTTCTGAAATTCACTGTAGAGGGACTGGCGTCCAAATTGAGTTCAAGGTACCTCTCCAGGGTGCTCTTTGTGTAGCAACAGCCTCAGAAAAAAACATATACTGGTCACATTGGAAATAATTAGTTCTTGGAAATCTCTAATCCAAACTCCAAGCCAAACGACAGTATTTAGAACAGGGAAGCAGGTCAGATGTGGGGGTTTTTTTGGTTGTGTGTTTGAAGGGCTACAAGTGTCTCTACTATCCAAATCTGCCGTGTTGGGGAGTGAGGCCTGGTAAGGCCTGGCCGACCTTGGGAGGCGGAGGTTGCCAGCGTTCATTCCAGCAGGACTCCTGTTGTCCCAAGGAGAGTACTAAGATATTCCTTTGCTAATTCTTTAGTTGCTAGATTTTGAGCTTTTGACAGTGTATATTTTATTTTGGTTTTGTTCCTTTTCCCCTTTCTCCTTCCCTTTCCCTCTTCCTTTCAGAAACTGTATATAGTATTTCATCTGTAATATATGTAAATACATTTATTTTCATATAAGTTTGGATAGTCTGGATTTTTTCATAGTTTTTTTCTTAGCACTGAGCTGGGGGTATTTTGGTGCTGGGTCTGGGACTTGGCAGGGAGCCAAGTAAAACTTAGACAGTGTTCCACCACAACGCTAAATAATTCTATCTCAGACCACTAGTTACAAAACAGATTTTCTTGTTACAATGGAAGAAGACACAGGTAACTTCTGGGACTCTTAATACTCCCTTACTGAACAGTAACCATCAATGGAGCACATCAGCCCAAATCCCCCATAGTGGCAGTTACGGATACATACCCTGGGAAAGGCTGCAAAGGACATCTGAAAAGAATTAACACTTCTTTAGCGACACAGATAAATTCTCTCCTCTTTCCTGGTCTGTCTTGCCAATAACGTGGGCTACTATGACCTGACCTTGGGCATCTAATGCTCCTGCTAAAGGCAAGACTCAAGAGAGAGCTCTTCAACATGAGTACAGAAGTCATCTGAATGGACCGTGAAAAATAGCAAAGATCATCCAAATATTGTGTGAGACGACCAGAAAAGGAAGGTATTCTACCAGTTAAATGCAGCTTCAGCTAAATGTGCCATGTCTATTCCAAGGTTTTAATGTGCTGCCACTGGAGCAGGTCCAAGAGGAAGGAGTTTTGTTCCAGCCTGATTTCCAGATCTTCTCACCAAGTGCTAAATTCCTTGGATCACTTGTTCCAAGCTGCTGTGCCTGCCCAGCTGGTGAGCTCACTGGAGGGCAGACTCTTTACCTCTCCCCACACTCCATCTTGCACTACCGCTCTCTCTGGGCATGGCAGCAGAGTTATAAGATGTTCTCTGACATCATTTCATTGGTTCCACTTTTCTGGTGTTGGTTGACTGTTTACAAAAGCCAATACTCTGTTGAATGTCCTTTCCTGTAAACGGAAGATGATGTACTCAGCTGGGAGAGTGGGCAGGTCCTGCAGAAGCTGCTGTTGCTTTCTGCAGGCTGAGAAGAACCAGAAGAAAAAATTGTGTATAACTATTCATTCTGACTTCATTGTTTCCCTTTCCAACAATGGCCTTTGGCAGACACTGAGAAAAATGTCCAGAAAAAAGAAAAACTTGGTTGTACTTTCAGGGATTCTGCCCCAACCTTTGCCCATTCATGAGCTCAAAACCAGTACTCTGTGTCTTTGTATTTAATAATCCTGCAAGAGTGTAGCAGAGCCCAGTGCCCAGGTGCCCAGTGAGGTGGCACCAGACCCCTGGGGAGCATAGAGGATGTCTAATGCATGAAAGGTGTTGGAATTGAGCAGAAAAGAAACTCCCGTAATGGCTTCTGCTCATCTGAGACCAGATGGGCTGGGTGCAAGTAGGTTGAATTTCAGATTAGAACCAATTCAGCAATGCAGGTCTGCTTGAGTCCAATGAGAACTTGCACAATCCAGACTGGGAGCAGTATTTTTTATTGAAACAACAGGTTCAATCAACCAGTTGATTGGCTCCAAAGAAGCCAGGTGGGAAGCAGAGGGGAGACAGGGTGAGCTGTGGGTAGGTGGGAGGGCCACTGCTCCCCCCCCTGCCCTGGGAGCCTTTGTCAGTCTCTGGGCCACAGCCAAATGGCGGCGGCCGAAGGCACGGCCTGCCCCAAAATGGCGGCTGGACCCATGGCCTGTCCCGGACTGTGAGTGCTTATGGATTTGTTGGGGAGAAATGCACCTACTATATGTTAACTAATTAAATATTTGAGGAGGATAAATTGACTACATGTTAACTACTTCTCTATCTGAAGGGTATAAATGAACTAACTACATGTTAACTACTTACATGTCCGTGGGGCTACCATATCTTAACTATTTAAATATTTTGGTGGATCAATGCACTAACAACATATTATGTCGTTATCAATTTTGGGGGGATCTACGCACTAACTACGTGTAACTACTCATAGAATTCTTGGGGAACTACATATTAACTACCAACACAGTTGTTGGGGCACTGCCTAATTCCTACTTCTCTACTTGTCGGGGCAAACATGCTAGCTACATCTTAGCTACATCTAAACGAACTGCTGTTAATATAGGGACTGTCTGTCAGGCCATAGTTGGAAGCTATGTCAGGGCCTGGTTGAAGGTTGTCAGGGCCTGGGTGAAGGTTGTCAGGGCCTAGGTGAAGGTTGTCAGGGCCTGGGTGAAGGTTGTTAGGCCCTTGGTGAAGGTTGTAGGCCCTTGGTGAAGGTTGTTAGGCCCTAGGTGAAGGTTGTCAGGGCCTGGGTGAAGGTTGTTAGGGCCTGGGTGAAGGTTGTCAGGGCCTGGGTGAAGGTTGTCAGGCCCTAGGTGAAGGCTGTCAGCCTGGGTGAAGGTGAAGGGTTGTTCAGGGCCCTAGGTGAAGGTTGTTAGGCCTTGGTGAAGGAAGGTTGTCAGGGCCTGGGTGAATGGTGAAGGTGTCAGGGCTAGGCCCTTGGTGAAGGTTGTTAGGCCCTTGGTGAAGGTTGTTAGGCCCTAGGTGAAGGTTGTCAGGGCCTGGGTGAAGGTTGTTAGGGCCTGGGTGAAGGTTGTCAGGGCCTGGGTGAAGGTTGTCAGGCCCTAGGTGAAGGTTGTCAGGCCCTAGGTGAGGGTTGTGCCGGCCTCAGTGAAGGTTTTCAGGGTGCTTCTTCTCCAGGCCGCAGCTCGTGTGCTGCAAGGGTTCCAGCAGCTGCTGCTGGAAGTCCCTCCTGGTCCACCCTGAGAGGCCCTCCAGTCCAGACCATGCTCTTCTTCCTCTTCCTTGTTTGCATCGGCCTTGTCACCTTCTTCTTCATTTCCTTGGCGAATGCCAAGATTTCCTTCACCTCTTTGTATCTCTTCCTGAGGGTGAGCATGGTCTGGACGGATGCCCTCCTCCTCCTCCTCGCCTCTTCGAGGGCTCTCCTGGCCGCTGCTCTCTGGTTCATGGCTGCTATTGTGCGGCTGAACCAGAGAGTCAAGAGCAGGCCCAGGGCTGCAGCAGGAGCCGAGAAGTGCCACTGCTGGAGGGCAGCCCAGAGCAGGGCTCTCCCGGCACGCAGAGCGCGCTCCAGGGGGCCCTGCTCCAGCTCCTGCTGCATCCGAGTCATCTCCCTCTGGAGATGGTGCGTGCGCAGCTCCATGTGCTCCCGCGTCACCTCGTCCAATCCGTCGCCCATCGGCAGCGGATAGTGGATGAGGCTCTGCAGAAGCAAAGCAAGGACCATTGCCCGAGTCATAGCGTGCAGGGGAGAGAGAGTAGGGGGTGCCCACTCCCTGCCTCTGCCCAGACTGGACTGGGGCAGCGTTACCTGTGGTGGCCTTTTATACTTGCCTCCATTGTGACACGCCCCATGTGACGTCACAGACACCAGAGGCATCACAGCCAGGCCAGCCCCGCCCTTTGTGCCCACCCCGTCTCAGCCACTGCCAGTGGGCAACCAGAGCCCCGACAGCCGCCAAGTGCAGCCCCAGCGGCAGGGAATGGGCCCCCAGGGGCTCCCTTCCCATCGCGGGCAGAAGCCCCCCATCCCTTGTCAAATGTAACGGTGGGGGACATGGCCCTTGGACGCTTTGCTCCTTTGGATCCCCTGCTGTGCAATGGGATCAGTTCCCTCGGGGCTGACCTCTGGGCTTGTGGGGGTGCTGCTGGAGCCTTTGGGACACCTCTGGGTGCTTGGTGGTGAATATCCTGGTGGTGGGATGGGTCCTCTCCGTGGCAGGATCTCTGTTGCTGCTTGGCACTGTGAGGGGACCTTGGTTGCAAAGAGACATTGCCCAGGAGTGAGGAGGAGCTGTGGGGGTGGATTTCCCCGAAGGAGACTGTAGCAACACCAAGTCGGGGCTCCTTTAGATCAAGAATGAAGCAGGGGGTGGTTCTGGCCCAGAATTTGAGCTGTTTGCAACATAGTAAAACGTGTGTGTTAAGCAGGGATAGGTCAACCCGTGTTGCCCCTGAAGGCCAGAGCAAAATGGAAGAATCTAATGTAAAACTGCATTCCGGGTAGCCCTGGTTGGATGGGACACCCCGTGTGCAGCAATAAAGAACGGCTTTGCCTCAGAAGGGGCCTCCTGTGACAATGACTCCTTCCTGAGCAGTTTTGACGCAGAGTGTGGCCGACTTCCCCTGAGCGACACCTCCATGCGAGGTGACCCACTGTCCTCATTCTCATTGGGTTCCCCTTGCAAGACCCCCCCTTACCCCCAATTCTGTCAGGGCCCCTGGGGAGGTGGGAGAGTGCCAGAGGAGAGGTGCCGTCTGTGTGGCCGTGCCCCCTGTCCCTTCAGTCCCTGTGTTCCGGCAGGCGCACCTCAACAATTCCTTGTTTCCCTTTCCAACAACGGCCTTTGGCAGACACTGAGAGAAGTGTCCAGAAAAGAAGCCAACATGGTTGTTCTTTCAGGAATCCTCCCCCAAGCTTTGGCCACGCATGAGCTCCAAACCAGTAATCTGTGCCTTTGCATACAAGAGTGTAGCAGAGCCCAGTGCCCAGGCGGCCAGTGAGGTGGCACCAGATCCCTGGGGAGCATAGAGGATGTCTAATGCATGAAAGGTGTTGGAATTGAGCAGAAAAGAGACCCCCTTGAGTGTCAACTGGTCCTCCGAGATCAGGTGGGCTGGGTGCAAGTAGGCTGAATTTCAGATTAGAACCAATTCAGCACTGCAGGTCTGGTTGAGTCCAATGAGAACTTGGACAATCCAGATTGGGAACAATCTTTTTTATTGAAACAACAGGTTCAATCAACCAGTTGACTGGCTCCAAAGAAGCCAGGTGGAAAGCAGAGGGGAGACAGGGTGAGCTGTGGGTAGGTGGGAGGGCCACTGCTCCCCCCCCTGCCCTGGGAGCCTTTGTCAGTCTCTGGGCCACAGCCAAATGGCGGCGGCCGAAGGCACGGCCTGCCCCAAAATGGCGGCTGGACCCATGGCCTGTCCCGGACTGTGAGTGCTTATGGATTTGTTGGGGAGAAATGCACTAACTATATGTTAACTAATTAAATATTTGAGGAGGATAAATTGACTACATGTTAACTACTTCTCTATCTGAAGGGTATAAATGAACTAACTACATGTTAACTACTTACATGTCCGTGGGGCTACCATATCTTAACTATTTAAATATTTTGGTGGATCAATGCACTAACAACGTATTATGTCGTTATCAATTTTGGGGGGATCTACGCACTAACTACGTGTAACTACTCATAGAATTCTCGGGGAACTACATATTAACTACCAACACAGTTGTTGGGGCACTGCCTAATTCCTACTTCTCTACTTGTCGGGGCAAACATGCTAGCTGCATCTTAGCTACATCTAAATGAACTACTGTTAATATAGGGACTGTCTGTCAGGCCATAGGTGGAAGCTATGTCAGGGCCTGGGTGAAGGTTGTCAGGGCCTGGGTGAAGGTTGTTGGGGCCTGGGTGAAGGTTGTTAGGCCCTAGGTGAAGGTTGTCAGGGCCTGGGTGAAGGTTGTCAGGCCCTAGGTGAAGGTTGTCAGGGCCTAGGTGAAGGTTGTCAGGGCCTAGGTGAAGATTGTCAGGGCCTGGGTGAAGGTTGTGAGGCCCTTGGTGAAGGTTGTTAGGCCCTAGGTGAAGGTTGTCAGGGCCTGGGTGAAGGTTGTTAGGGCCTGGGTGAAGGTTGTCAGGGCCTGGGTGAAGGTTGTCAGGCCCTAGGTGAAGCTTGTCAGGCCCTAGGTGAGGGTTGTGCCGGCCTCGGTGAAGGTTTTCAGGGTGCTTCTTCTCCAGGCCGCAGCTCGTGTGCTGCAAGGGTTCCAGCAGCTGCTGCTGGAAGTCCCTCCTGGTCCACCCTGAGAGGCCCTCCAGTCCAGACCATGCTCTTCTTCCTCTTCCTCGTTTGCATCGCCCTTGTCACCTTCTTCTTCATTTCCTTGGCGAATGCCCAGATTTCCTTCACCTCTTTGTATCTCTTCCTGAGGGTGAGCATGGTCTGGACGGATGCCCTCCTCCTCCTCCTCGCCTCTTCGAGGGCTCTCCTGGCCGCTGCTCTCTGGTTCATGGCTGCTATTCTGCGGCTGAACCAGAGAGTCAAGAGCAGGCCCAGGGCTGCAGCAGGAGCCGAGAAGTGCCACTGCTGGAGGGCAGCCCAGAGCAGGGCTCTCCCGGCACGCAGAGCGCGCTCCATGGGGCCCTGCTCCAGCTCCTGCTGCATCCGAGTCATCTCCCTCTGGAGATGGTGCGTGCGCAGCTCCATGCGCTCCCGCGTCACCTCGTCCAATCCGTCGCCCATCGGCAGCGGATAGTGGATGAGGCTCTGCAGAAGCAAAGCAAGGACCATTGCCCGAGTCATAGCGTGCAGGGGAGAGAGAGTAGGGGGTGCCCACTCCCTGCCTCTGCCCAGACTGGACTGGGGCAGCGTTACCTGTGGTGGCCTTTTATACTTGCCTCCATTGTGACACGCCCCATGTGACGTCACAGACACCAGAGGCATCACAGCCAGGCCAGCCCCGCCCTTTGTGCCCACCCCGTCTCAGCCACTGCCAGTGGGCAACCAGAGCCCCGACAGCCGCCAAGTGCCGCCCCAGCGGCAGGGAATGGGCCCCCAGGGGCTCCCTTCCCATCGCGGGCAGAAGCCCCCCATCCTTGTCCCATGTAACGGGGGGGACATGGACTGGACGCTTTGGCTCTTTGGATCCCTGTGTGCAATGGGATCAGTTCCCTCGGGGCTGACCTCGGTGCTTGTGGGGGTGCTGCTGGAGCCTTTGGGACACCTCTGGGTGCTTGGTGGTGAATATCCTGGTGGTGGGATGGGTCCTCTCCGTGGCAGGATCTCTGTTGCTGCTTGGCACTGTGAGGGGACCTTGGTTGCAAAGAGACATTGCCCAGGAGTGAGGAGGAGCTGTGGGGGTGGATTTCCCCGAAGGAGACTGTAGCAACACCAAGTCGGGGCTCCTTTAGATCAAGAATGAAGCAGGGGGTGGTTCTGGCCCAGAATTTGAGCTGTTTGCAACATAGTAAAACGTGTGTGTTAAGCAGGGATAGGTCAACCCGTGTTGCCCCTGAAGGCCAGAGCAAAATGGAAGAATCTAATGTAAAACTGCATTCCGGGTAGCCCTGGTTGGATGGGACACCCCGTGTGCAGCAATAAAGAACGGCTTTGCCTCAGAAGGGGCCTCCTGTGACAATGACCCGCGTGGTTTCTCCTTCCTGAGCAGTTTTGACGCAGAGTGTGGCCGACTTCCCCTGAGCGACACCTCCATGCGAGGTGACCCACTGTCCTCATTCTCGTTGGGTTCCCCTTGCAAGACCCCCTTACCCCCAATTCTGTCAGGGCCCCTGGGGAGGTGGGAGAGTGCCAGAGGAGAGGTGCCGTCTGTGTGGCCGTGCCCCCTGTCCCTTCAGTCCCTGTGTTCCGGCAGGCGCACCTCAACAATTCCTTGTTTCCCTTTCCAACAACGGCCTTTGGCAGACGCTGAGAGAAGTGTCCAGAAAAGAAGCCAACATGGTTGTTCTTTCAGGAATCCTCCCCCAAGCTTTGGCCACGCATGAGCTCCAAACCAGTAATCTGTGCCTTTGCATACAAGCGTGTAGCAGAGCCCAGTGCCCAGGCGGCCAGTGAGGTGGCACCAGATCCCTGGGGAGCATAGAGGATGTCTAATGCATGAAAGGTGTTGGAATTGAGCAGAAAAGAGACCCCCTTGAGTGTCAACTGGTCCTCCGAGATCAGGTGGGCTGGGTGCAAGTAGGTTGAATTTCAGATTAGAACCAATTCAGCACTGCAGGTCTGGTTGAGTCCAATGAGAACTTGGACAATCCAGATTGGGAACAATCTTTTTTATTGCAACAACAGGTTCAATCAACCAGTTGACTGGCTCCAAAGAAGCCAGGTGGGAAGCAGAGGGGAGACAGGGTGAGCTGTGGGTAGGTGGGAGGGCCACTGCTCCCCCCCCTGCCCTGGGAGCCTTTGTCAGTCTCTGGGCCACAGCCAAATGGCGGCGGCCGAAGGCACGGCCTGCCCCAAAATGGCGGCTGGACCCATGGCCTGTCCCGGACTGGAAGTGCTTATGGATTTGTTGGGGAGAAATGCACTAACTATATGTAAACTAATTAAATATTTGAGGAGGATAAATTGACTACATGTTAACTACTTCTCTATCTGAAGGGTATAAATGAACTAACTACATGTTAACTACTTACATGTCCGTGGGGCTACCATATCTTAACTATTTAAATATTTTGGTGGATCAATGCACTAACAACATATTATGTCGTTATCAATTTTGGGGGGATCTACGCACTAACTACGTGTAACTACTCATAGAATTCTTGGGGAACTACATATTAACTACCAACACAGTTGTTGGGGCACTGCCTAATTCCTACTTCTCTACTTGTCGGGGCAAACATGCTAGCTACATCTTAGCTACATCTAAATGAACTGCTGTTAATATAGGGACTGTCTGTCAGGCCATAGGTGGAAGCTATGTCAGGGCCTGGTTGAAGGTTGTCAGGGCCTGAGTGAAGGTTGTCGGGGCCTGAATGAAGGTTGTGAGGCCCCAGGTTAAGGTTGTCAGGGCCTGGGTGAAGGTTGTCAGGGCCTGGGTGAAGGTTGTCCCGGCCTCGGTGAAGGTTGTGAGGCCCTAGTTGAAGGTTGTCAGGGCCTGGGTAAAGGTTGTTAGGCCCTAGTTGAAGGTTGTCAGGGCCTGGGTGAAGGTTGTGAGGCCCTAGGTGAAGGTTGTCAGGGCCTGGGTGAAGGTTGTTAGGCTCTAGGTGAAGGTTGTCAGGGCCTGGGTGAAGGTTGTCGGGGCCTGGGTGAAGGTTGTTAGGCCCTAGGTGAAGGTTGTCAGGGCCTGGGTGAAGGTT